>NC_050578.1:119654822-120324174 GCF_011100635.1 Trichosurus vulpecula | reverse complement strand
TCCCAGAGGAATGTTCATGCAAACATGTTCAGAAAATGCAGGTATAGCATTGATTACTGAGATTCCTCTTGATACTCTAATTTCATCAAAATTCAAATTCATGACTGACTTCTAGTCATATTGTTCACAAAGACCCACACACTTTGATGAACATCCCACAATATTTCTATCAATTTGTGATATATGGCTGCATGAAATTGGTACGTGGCCTGCACAATAAAAAATTTATGACGTGTCATTAAGGCAATAACTCTAAAAGTGTATTTTAGTGATCCAACGGTGATGCACAAAGATCTTTCAAAAGATTATTGGAAATAATTTTTGGTTGGTGCTATATGCCTAATGTGATACTACTCCAAAACATCAAGGATCTAATTTCACACACATTTTACTATGCACTGGTAATACAAAAACAAAAGGAAAACAATCCTTGCTCCTCAAGGATTCTGAAGAGGAGAATAATAGCATGTAAACAGATAAGTAAATAAAGAATTGATCCAAAACTATACCAAATAATTTCAAGAGACAGAGAACCCTAAAAATTGATAGGACTAGTAACGGCTAGTGTTGTAAACGACATATGGCACCTGAGCTGGACTTTGAGAAGTACATTCGAGACATGGTGTACCATTTGCAAAATGCTGTGCATTGGGAAACATCTACAAGAAAATGAATAGAGGGAAATAATCATGTAAAAGTTGTTGGAAGTCATCTTGCTTTTACCAAAGTAGATTATAATCTCTCTTTTTCAGGTAGATGTTCTCCAGTTTCTGTATATAAGAAATTCTTCACTTTCACTTGACAAGTTCTCAGTGCATGATCAGGCCTGTATCCAAAGACACGAAAGATTGGTAGCTTCTGTCATAGCTCAAAGAATATAGTCCCTATCTTCCCTTTGGTTTGATTTTTGGTTTTGTTTTTTCCTCTTTTTGTAGATGAATTTTGCTTTGTTTATGTAATAGATATTCCAGGCCTTCAGAGGAAGGAGTGTGTGGCCAAGTAGTCTTGGCAAGCCAGAACCACCTCAGGCAGTAGAGCAGATAGTCCAGGACTGAGTAATTAACTCATGTCAGTTTAGCCAGGGTTTAATCCAAAAGACAAATGGGAAGTCTCGCCATGCAATCAGGAGCAAAAAAATGTGGAAATGAAAATGCCAGAGGCAAGCCAACATCTGAGGAATGGTCTGTGGCTGACCCAGAAGGTAGTAAAAATGAAGCAGAAATAGCAGAGCCAAAGTGCTGTAAAAGAAAGATTTAAGAAGCAACAAGAACGACCAGAGTCAAGAAATCAGTATCAACAAGAATCAGAAATATTTATGGAACTTTGCATCACCGTTGTCATCATCATCATCATCATCACCAACATCGTCATCAACAACATTTAGAGAACATCTTCTACCCTTCAGACACTGTGCTAAATGCTTTACAGGTTTTATCTCACCTGATACTCACAATAAGCCTGGGAAGCAGGTTCTAGTATTATCCTCATTTTACAGATGAGAAAATTAAGGCAGAGAAGGTTTGATATTAGTTGCGAACTCAGGGCTTCCTGACATCAGTTGCTCTATCCACCGCCTTGCCTATCTACCTACAACATTTGCTGAAAAGATTCCTGGGTATAGTGTTTCCATTTGTCTCTTTCTTTTCACGATTCTATAAATTGATACCACCTTAAGAAGACAAATCCCTGCTGATTATGTAGTTACTAAGGTCAACTTTAGGATGATTGAGTTAGTTTGGACTTTGAGAAAGACAGACTCTGTTGGCATTAACCATCCTTTCAAAAGAGTTTTTTTTTAAGTTAGCCAAGATGGAGCCATGATGGTGGAAAGAAGCAAGGAAATTGCCTGAACTCTCCCCAGTTTCCCTCAGAAACAATGTTACATCAAGCCTCTAAACAGATTCTTGAGGACAGAACATACAAAAAGATAGAATGAAACAATTTTCCATCTTAAGGTAACTTAAAAGGACTTCAGGAAAGGTCTATTTCATTTGGGTAGAAGAAGAGTGCAGCCCAGCTAAGATGGTATCTGGGCAAGCCAGTGAGAGGCTCTTTAGTTACAGCACAATTCATACTTTCAAAAACAAACACAAACAAACAAACAAACACCAAAACAACCATAATTGGCAAATGCAAAAGGAGGTACAAAAGCTAACTGAAGGAAATAATTCCTTGAAAATTAAAATTTGGAGAATCAGTGCAACAAAATCAAAAGACTGAAAAAGTAGTGGAAAATGTAAAACACTTCTTTGGAAAAAGAACTGAGTTGGAAAACATATCCAGGAGAGATAATTTAAGAATTATTAGAATACCAAAAAGTATGATGAAAAAGGAGCCTGGACAGCATTTTTCAAGAAATTATCAAAAAAAAACTGCCCTGGGGTCCCAGAACCAGAGGGTAAAATAATCACTGAAAGCACGCACCAATTATCTCCTGAGAGAGACCCCAAAATGAAAACTCCAAGGAATTGAGTAGCCAAATTCCAGAACTATTGGGTCAAGGAGAAAATACTTCAAGCAGCCAGAAAGATACAATTTAACCATCGTGGCCACAGTCAGGATTACACAGGACTTTAGCAGCATCTACATGAAAGGATCAGAAGACTTCAAAGATGATGTTCTGGAAGGCAAAGGAGCTTGGATTAAAACCAAGAATCAACTACCCAGCAAAACTGAGCGTAATCATTCAGGGACATTCAATGAAATAGCGGATTTCAATCATTCCTGATGAAAAGACCAGAGCTGAACAAAAAAATTCAATCTTCAAATACAAGACTCAAGAGAAGCACAGGTAAAAAGGAAAGAAAAAATGTTATTCAATAAAGTTAAACTGTTTACATCCCGACATGGGAAGGGGATACGTGTAACTCTTGAAAACTGCATATTTATTAGGGCAGTTAGAAGGGGTGTATAGAGAGAGGGGGCATGGGTATAAGTTGAATTTGATGTGAAAATATTTTTAAAAATGGGTTAAAAAAGATTGTGCTGGAAGAAGGGGATAGGAGAGGCAAAACAGGGTAAAGTACATCATATAAACGGATCAAAAAGATCTATCACAGTAGAGAGAAATAAGAAAGGGAGGTGAGCATTTTTTAAACCTTACTATTATCTGATTGGCTGAAAAAAGGAATACCATAAATATTTAGTTGGGATTAGAAATTTTATCTTACCTGATAGGGAAGCAGGAAGAGAAAAGGGAAAGAAAAGGGAGGGTAGTAGATAGAAGGGAGGAAAAATTGAGGAAGGCAGTGACCAGAAGCAAAACACTGGTGAGGAAGGAAAAGGTGAAAGGGGGGGGGGGGGAAGGAGGAGAGGAAATAGAATGGAGGGAAATAAACAGTAATCATAACTGAATGCAAATAGGATGGACTCTACCATAAAACAGAACTGGATAGCAGAGTGGATTAAAAACCAAAATCCTACAATATGTTGTTTACAAGAAACACATTTGAAGCAGAGGGACACACACTGAGTAAAGGTAAAAGGCTGGAGCAGAATCTATTATGTTTCAGCTGAAGTAAAACAAAGGCAGAGGTACCAATTCTAATCTCAAAAGAAAAACAAAAATAAATCTAATCAAAAGAGACAATAATAATAAATATAGACACACTAAATGGTATGGCATCCAAATTCTTAGAGTCGAAGTTAAGGTAGTTGCTGGAAGAAATTGATAGCAAAATTATACTAGTGGGGGACCTAAATCTCCTCCTCTCAGAACTAGATAAATCTAACCACAAAATAAAGAAGAAAGATAAGGAGTTGAATAGAATTTTAGAAAAGTTAGATATGATAGTCCTCTGGAGAAAACTGAATGGGGATAGAAAGCAATATACTTTTTTTTTCTTAGTGGTACATGGCACCTAAACAAAAACTGACTATGGGATAGTGAACTGGGGGACAGAGCCAAGATGGCAGGGAAAAGGCAGGAAATCATCTGACCTCTCCCCAAAACTCTTTCAAATACCTTTAAAAATTATACTGAACAAATTCTAGATAGCAGAACCCACAAAAGACAGATGGAAACAAATTTCCAGCCCAAGACAACCTGGAAATTTAACAGGAAAGCTCTGTTCCACCAGGTTGAGAGAGAGCTGCAGTCCAATGCAAGCCTGACAGCACAGAACTGGCCCCACCAAAGCCAAAGCAGGCCTTGGGGGAAAGAATCATTGGGAGCTAGGGCAGTTTCCAGACTTTTCAAACCAGAGACAGCTTAGAAGGTCAGCAGCAGTGGTCTGTCAGTCCTGGCTGAGAGACAGGCATAGTCCATCACAGGCTATGCTAGCATAGCCCCCACCCCGGCATACCAGGAGCAGGCCTTGGGAGTGAATGAATAGGCAGCAGCAGCAGCTGCTTCTGAAGTTCTCAGCCCACAGAAGGAATGTTTGAAAGTCAACTAATTTGACTTTTAGGAGACAAGATGGTGGAGGAAGCAGTAAGTCATTCTCGCTCTCACTTATTGACTTTGAAAAACCCAGAAAAAATCCTAGAACTGTGGAGCCAGCAGAAAGATAGGATGCAGCTGTCTTTGAGCTTAGGAGCCTAGGGGGATTAACAGAAAAGGTCCCTCTTGCTGTGGCTAAAGGTGACCAGTAGGGGACATAAGGCATCTCAGCAAGCCAGCAGCAAGACCCACCTCAGAAAACCAGCAGGAGATCCGGAGCCACAGGTTAGTAGAGCAGGCAAGCACCAACACCAGGGCCCCCATGTGCCACGACACAGCCAGGGGGACTGCCAGACACCACCACCAAGAACCACCATGTGGAGTCTGGATATACATCAAAGCACAATATTTTCACTTTTTTTCCTTTCTTTTGTTTTTTTTTTTTTCTATTCTGATTCTTCTTTCACAACATGACTAATGTGGAAATATATTTGATATATTTCTACGTGTATAAACTATGTCAGATTGTTTGCCATCTTGGGGAAGAAGGGAAGGAAGGGAGGGAGAAAAAAATTCAAAGTCAAAATCTTATAAAAGGGAATGTTGAAAATTATCTATACATGTAATTGGAAAAAATATTATGGGGCAGAGTCAAGATGGCAGAGTGAAAATAGGGACTCATTTGAGCTCTCCCACAAATCCCTCCAAACACCTGTAAAAAATGACTCTAAACTGATTCGAGAGCTATAGAACCCATGAAATGACAGAGTGAAACAGGTATCCAGCCCAAGACCACCTGGATGGTCACTGGGAAGGGTCCATTGCACCATGCTGGGAAAGAGGCACAGCTCAGTTTGGGGCACACCAAGCCAGAGCAGACTGCACAGAGCAGGCCTCAGGGCACTGAATCACTGAGCTGTGGCAGTTTCCAAAGTTCTTAACCCAAAAATGGCAAAGACAACATAGCAGGTCAGTGGGAAATCTGAGGACCTGGGTGAGAGAAGGGTGTGGTCTGGCCCCAGCAAAGGGAGGCAGAGGTGGCTGCAACAGAGGAGGCAGCAGGGCTGCTTCCAGAGCTTCAGGCCCATAGACTGTGGGGAGAATCAAGCAGCTAATCAGAGCAAGAGGGCAGGGATCTCTTTCCTGGCACTGAAGCAGGATTCTCTTTTTTTGCCCTGTTTGGATCTGGGTCACAGTCCTGGTTGGTGGTCCTTGGGGGAAGAGGAGCACTGGTGTGACAGAGTTTGTGGTGACTGCGGAAAGGGAATTCTCATAGTTACACAGCAGAAAGGAGTGCTTGAGATCACTCACAGACCAGAGCACAGGCCAAGAGAAGAGAAACGTCTCATTGGATCATACAACCTCAAAAGAACTGAAAATTTCCAGGTGCCTAAAAGTGGCTCTGAAAACAGCAGCACAAAACCCCTGAAGCTTGGGACAGAGCACTCTCCATTCTGGAAGCAGGCATACCCTGACAAAGACCTCAAAAGTCAAGTAATAGGCTGGGAAAATGAGCAGACAGCATAAAAAAATCAGACTATAGAATCTTAACTTTGGCAAGAAAGAAGATCAAAGCATACAGCCAGAAGAAGAAAAGGAAGTCAAAGATCCTATTTCAAAAGTATCCAAGAAAAGTATGAATTTGTCTCAGGCCATGGAAGACCTCAATGAAGATTTGGAAAATCAAGTAAGATAAGTAGAGGAAAAATGAGGAAGAGAAATGAGAGTGATGCAAGAAAATCATGAAAAACAAGTCAACATCTTGCTAAGGGAGAACCCAAAAAATGCTGAAGAAAATAACACCTTAAAAATAGACCAACCCAAATGGCAAAGGAGCTCCAAAAAGGCAATGAGGAGAAAAATGCCTTAAAAGGCAGAATTAGCCAAATGGAAAAGGAGGTCCAAAAGATCACTGAAGAAAACATCAGCTTAAAAATTAGAATGGAGTAAGTGGAAGCTAGTGACTTTATGAGAAATCAAGAAATTATAAAGCAGAACCAAGAGGTTGAAAAATAGGAGACAATGTGAAATATCTCATTGGTAAAAGCCACTGACCTGGAATAGATACAGGAGAGGTCATTTAAAAATTATGGACTACCTGAAAGCCATGATATAAAAAGAGCAGCCTAGACATAATCTTTCAAGAAATTATCAGGGAAAACTGCCCTGAGATACTAGGACCAGAGGGTAAAGTAGAAATTGAAAGAAAGAATCCACTGATTTTCTCTTGAAAAAGATCCCAAAAGGAAGACTCCTAGGAATATTCTGGCCAAATTGCAGATTTCCCAGGTCAAAGAGAAAATATTGCAAGCAGCCAGGAAGAAACAATTTGAGTATTGTGGAAACACCATTAGAATAACACAAGATCTAGCAGCTTCTACACTCAAGGATGAAAGGGATTGGAATATTAAATTCCAGAGGTCAAGGGAGCTGGGATTGAAATCAAGCAAAATTATCCAGCAAAATTAAATATAATACTTCAGGGCAAAAATGAATTTTCAATGAAATAGAGGACTTTCAAACATTCTTGATGAAAAGACTAGAGCTGAATAGAAAATTTGACTTTCAAATGCAAGAATCAAGAGAAGCATGCAAAGGTAAAGAGGAAAGAAAAATCATAAAGGAATTACTATAGTTGAATATTCCTACAAGGAAACATGATATTTCTAACTCATGAGACCCTTTCTCAGTTTTAGAGTATGTGAAGGGAATACTCTTTTATTTGAGTCTGTGTGTATAAGAGTGTGTGTGTGTATAAGTGTGTGTGTGTATGTGTGTGTGTATGTGTGTGTGTCTATGTATGTATGTGTGTATACATATATATGTATGCATATGTACATGAATACATACATACATTTAGATATATAGATACATAGAGCACAGGGTGAGTTGAACATAAAGAGTTAATATCTAAAAAATAAAACTAAGGGGCGAGAGAGGAATATAGTGGCAGAAGAAGAAACAGAGAGATAGGATGGGGTAAATTATCTCATAAAAGTGTGAAGAAAAAGCTGTTCCCTTCCAGGGAAGAGGGGGTAGGTAGAAGGGACTGAGTGAACTTTACTCTCATTGGATTTGGCTTAAGGAGGTAATAACATACATACTCAGCTGGGTATCTTACCCTACAGGAAAATAGTGGTGAGAAGTGTAGGGGGTAGGTGGGCAGGGGTTCGTGATAGAAAGGAGGGCAGATTGGGGGAGGGTATTGTCAAAACAAACACTTTTGAAAAGGGACAGGGTCAGAGGCAGAGCCAAGATAGAGGCTGGAAAGCAGGGACTTCCTTAAGCTCTCCCCCAAATCCCGTGAAACACATGTAAAACATGGCTCTGAACAATTTCTAGAGCTGTAGAACCCACAAAATAGCAGAGGGAAACAGGTCTCCAGCCCAGGAGAGCCTGGATGGTCACCGGGAAGGGTCTATCACATGGTGCTGAGAGTGGAGGGCAGCACAGTGTGGGCCATGCCGGGACAGTGCAAATTCTGAGTCAGCCAAAAGGGACAGGCCTTGGGGCCATGAAGCAGTGAACTGTGGAAGTTACCAGACTTCTCAACCCACAAATGCCAAAGAGCAAGTTGGAGGAAACTGCAGGATTGAGTTCAGAGTGGTGTGGCCACCAGCCCAGGGGGTGGCGGAAGTGGTACAGCAGTGGCTGTGGCAGCATCAGGAAGCTCCTGAGGGTGCTTCCAGAGCTCCAGTGTCAGCTGCTTCCCAAGTCCCTGGCTCACATGGTGGGAAGAATCTAGCAGCATATCAGAGTGGGAGTACAAGGAGCACTTTGTGGACAAAAAGGCAGGTTCTTTTGCTGTGCCCTGCTCAGATGTGTACTGCGGTCCTGGTTGGCAGTTCTTGGGGGAGGAGAAGTGCTGCTGTTACAGAGCCTGGGGTGATGGTGGAGTAGAAGTAGCTCTGAAAACCGCAGTGCTTGGACCCTAAAGCTTGGGACTAAATGCTTTGTACTCTACAAGCAGTCATATCCTGACAAAAAGCTCAAGGGTCAAGTAGTTATATGGCAACATGAACAGGCAGTGAAAATGAACTCAGACTCAAACACAGACTCAAAATCAAACTCTAGATGCCTTTTTTTGGTGACAAAGAAGACCAAAACATACAGACAGAAGTCAACAAAGTCAGAGAGCCTACATCAAAAGCTTCCAAGAGGGGCAGCTAGGTGGCGCAGTCAGTAGAGCACCAGCCCTGGAGTCAGGAGGACCTGAGTTCAAATCCGGCCTCAGACACTTGACACATGTACTAGCTGTGTGACCTTGGGCAAGTTACTTAACCCCAACTGCCCTGCCAAAAAGCAAAAAAAAAAAAAAAAAAAAGCTTCCAAGAAAAATATGAATTGACCTCAGGCCATGGAAGAGTTCAAAAAGGATTTGGAAAAGCAAGTAAGAGAAATAAAGGAAAAATTGGGATGCAAAATCAGGGTGGTGCAAGAAAACCATAAAAAACAAGTCAGCGACTTGCTACAGGAGACCCAAAAAATACTGAAGAAAATAACACCTTAAAGAATAGACTAACCCAAATGTCAAAGAGCTCCAAAAAGCCAATGACGAGGAGAACGCCTTGAAAGGCAAAATTAGCCAAATGGAAAGGGAGGTCCAAAAGACCAATGAAGAAAATACTGCCTTAAAAATTGGATTGGAGCAAATGGAAACTAGTGACTTTATGAGAAACCAAGACATAAAACAGAACAAAAGGAATGAAAAAATGGAAGACAATGTGAAATATCTCATTGGAGAAACGATTGACCTGGAGAATAGACACAGGATGTTGTCAACCCCTTTAACCTGAAAGCCATGATCAAAAAAAAAAAAAAGCCTAGAGATCATCTTTCAAGAAATTATCAAGGAAAACTGCCCTGATATTCTAGAACCAGAGGGTAAAATAGAAAGTGAAAGAATCCGCTTATCACCTCTTGAAAAAGATCCCAAAAAGAAAACTCCTAAGAATATTGTAGCCAAACTCCAGAGTTTCCAGGTCAAGGAGAAAATACTGCAAGCAGCCAGAAAGAAACAATTTGAATATTGTGGAAACACAATCCAAATAATACAAGATCTAGCAGCTTCTGCCATAAGGGATTGAAGGGCTTGGAACGATATTCTGGAGATCAAAAGAGCTAGGATGAAAAGCAAGTATCACCTACCCACCAAAACTGAGTGTAATGTTCTAAGGCAAAATATTGATTTTCAATAAAATAGAGGACTTTCAAGCTTTCTCAATGAAAAGACCAGAGCTGAATATAAAATTTGACTTTCAAGTACAAGAATCAAGAGACGCATGAAAAGGTAAACAAAAAAAAGAGAATTCATAAGGGACTTACTAAAGTTGAACTGTTTTGTTTACATTCCTACATGGCAAGATTATTTGTGTAATTCATGAGACCTTTCTCAGTATTAGGGTAGTTGAAGGGAATATAGACAGAGGGCACAGTATGAGTTGAGTATGAAGGGACAATATCTAAAAAAATGAAATAAATTTAAAGAGTGAGAGAGGAATATATTGAGAGAGGGAGAAAGGGAGAGATAGAAGGGGGTAAATTATCTCACATAAAAGTGGCAAGAAAAAGCAGTTCTGTGGAAGGGAAGAGGGGGCAGATGAGGGGGGATGAGTTAATCTTCCTCTCATTCAGATTCAACTTGAGGAGGGAAAAACATACACACTCAGCTGGGTATCTGTATTGGTAATTAAAATGTGCTCCTTAGCACTTAGTTCAACAAGTGCCCTTGAAGAGTTTGGCCTTTGTTTCCTTTGATTAATTCAGTGTCTTTGATTGAGTTTTACTAGGTGCTGAGCCGCAGGCCCAAACCCCTATTAGGTGTAAAACCTTAGTCGGTATGAATTAGCAACTAAGGTTGGGCCCAAGGTGGGGCTAACTCCAGGGAGGGCCTAGTTTACATGTCTGGGAGAGCAGAGGCTTTTAGACCATGTGTGTCTAAGTCCACCTTTCTGTGACAATTCTAGGTCACGTGGGTGAGTCGAACCTGTGACTCACCCCTGATGTTGAAAAAGATATAAAAACCAGGGGTTGGCTGTTTGTTCCTTGGAGCTCCTCCTTACAGTACTGGTGGTGCTTGACTCTGGGCCAGCCCTTGTTCTGAGCTCCTGGACTGAACCTAGATGTTGGTAACTATGAATCTGTATTTGGTCTGTCTGTTAATGTTTGTACTTTGTTTGTATTTTGTTCTGAAGTTCAGGGTGCTGGATTTTTCCCCTGAACTAAGTGAATGCTGTCTGTATGCTGGATTAAAGTAAACTTGTCAACCCCTTTAACCTTGCTTTCCTTATTACAGCAGATCAAAAGAACCTGTGCTTTCCCAGCGTGCTGGCAGCTTCCTGGGTGCTGGCTGTGGGTGGATCTTACACCCCACAGCAGCTGCTAGCCGGATTGTTGAAACAGTATCTTATTCCACAGGAAAGTAAAGGGAGGGGATAAAAAGGGGGGATGATAGAAAGGAGCGAAGATAGAGGGAGGAGGTAATGAAAAGCAAACACCTTTGGAAAGGGACACTGCCAAGGGAAAAACTGAATGAAGGGAGACAGGATAGGATGGAAGGAAATATGGTTAGCCTTTCACAACATGAGCATTGTGGAAGTGTTTCACCTAATGACACATGTGTGATCTATGTTGAATTGTTTGCCTTCCTGGGGAGGGCAGGGGAAGAGAAGAGGGGAGAGAATTTGGAGCTCACAGTTTTGAAAGCAGATATTTTAAAAAAAAAGTTGTCTTTCTTTTTCCTTCTTTGCATGCAGCTGGGAAATAAGTTATATTGGGAATGGGACATAAAAATCTATCCTGCCCTACAAGAAAGTAAGGGGAGAGGGGATGGGGGAGGGGAGTGGAGTGAAAGAGGGGAGGGCTGACTGGGGAATGAGGCAATCAGAATATATGCCATCTTGGAATGGGGGGGAGGGGTAGAAAAGGCGAGAAAATCTGTAACTCAAAATCTTGTGAAAATCAATGTTGAAAACTAAAATATTAAATAAAATAAAACCTTACAAAAAGAAAAGAAAAGGGACATGGTCAAAAGAGAAAAATAAATAAAGGAGGACATGATAGGATAGTCTTTCACAACATGACTATTGTGGAAGTGTTTTGCATAATGATACCTGTATAAACTATATTGAACTGCTTGCCTTCTTGAGGAAGTTGGGTGGGGAGGGAAGAAGAGAGACAATTTGGAACTCAGCGTTCTAAAAATAAATGTTTAAAAATTGTTTTTACATGCAACTCAGAAATAAGATACACAGGCAATGAGTTATAGAAATTTTTCTAGCCTTACAAGGAAGTAAGGGGAGAGGGAGTGGGGGAGGTAGTGGGTTGATAGAAGAGGGGGCCAACTGGGGAAAGGGACAATCTTGGGGTGGGGGGATAGAGATGAGGAGAATATTTGTAACTCAACTCTCGTGAAAACAAATTTTGAAAACTAAAATAAATTTTTAAAAAAAGAAGAAAAAAATAAAATATTACTAAGTGGGAATTTTTTTTCTCAAAAAGTCAAAAACAATTGAGCCTATAGACCTGCTCAGCCTCTTATGATACATCTTTTGGCTATATCATCCAGACACTGGTGTTATATCATCAACTGGACTTGAGTGATTATCTTGGTTTGGGTAGTGCTGGCTCTTATCCAGAGGTCTTCCTATATATAGTATGAATAGTTTATCTGAGCAAAATTAATTCTTTGATACTTGGTAAATGTTATCATCTCATTTAGTTTCCCTTATAAGGAATATGTGAAATAGTATAGTCAAACTACTTAAATAACACCCTTTGCATCAGCTTTTCATTCTGTGATTGATTAATATAGTGGTTCTTTTTTTCTCAATTTGGGAGCTATTTAGTTCTTCTCTAGTGCCTGGAAGCGTCAAATGTATCTTTTGGAGCCAACAGCTCCTGTTTTCAAATGTACTTTTGCTCTTCAGGGTCTAAGTCATAGGAAAAATACAGTGGAAAACAATAGCAATTCCAGGGATCTTCAGTATGCAACAAAGGACACCTGAGAGGCCAAAATGAATACATGCTTTTTTAACTATAGTAAACTGGTTGAAACTAGTTAGGTCAAGATGGGATTTAAGACAAATTTCTACTTGAATGTTAAAGATAGGGTCAGTTTCTGGAGTCTAATATAATGTTTATCAATGGTGGGTATATCAGCAATTTAATTACAAGAGAAAATGCACAGATGAACAATTAGGGAGACCTTGAAAAACAGGAATTTCTGAACATCTTTGAGGCTGCAGATGATGTTCCCTATTATACAATAGTTTCTACATTTCATGGGTACATTTTATCCTTTGCCAATTTATCAGATACTCCAAAGTGCTTTTAAGGTGAAATTTCTCCAATTTCAGTAACTGCTATTTTTATAGGCTCTTAAAATGATGCAAAATCATCTGATATCCAGAACATGGTCTGTGAAGTAAATTACCATATATTAGGGTGCCCAGTGCAAATCCAAGGCTACAATCAAAGAATTATTGGCTAAGCCACATGTGCTGCTATGCCATTAAGCATACACTGGAATTCCTCATAATGAGACACTATGACTACCTAAGTTTCCATTGATTACTGAATTGTGGCTTAGCAACTCAGTCTCCAGCAGTGATGTAGACAAGTCATCTCAAACTCTTTTGATCATGCCAGAAAAGCTATGTGGGATAAAAGAGATTAATTAGTAAACTCTATCATTGAGATTATGAACCTAGGTGACTACAAATGGTGGTAGTTTCAAAAGAAGTAGGAATCATTTAAAGACAGTTAATTTGTGAAAAAGTCACATAATGATATCTACGCTACAGATAAAGATCCATCCAATTCTGCTTCTCCTGTACAATTCACTTTGCTCCACCCAAAATGAAAAAAAAATCAGCAGCAGGGAGCAGAAAGGGAGAAAGTAGTGGCTTTTATTCGCTGTTTACCGACATAGAACACAGAACCAGACCTTTAAGAGTAGAGTTTCTACAGCAAAGTAATGATTGGGCATGGGGAAGGATGACTATGCCTGGGGAGGGCAGGAGAGGACAGATAAGAATTTCCTCAAAGACATCTGTGCAACTGATAGTGTGGGTTCGCCTGGAAAGGTTATATTTTCATTGTGATGTTCTGTTTCAAATGGAGAGATTTGACCATTTGCGCAGAATAGGAAAGGGGTAGAGTAAGAAAGAGAGGTGGATGATGCTTGGGAAAAATGTAGGTGTGGTTGTTTTGGCAATAAACTTCACAATTGACTTTCAAAGAGAAGGTACCATATGATCCATTTTTACAATCCAATGAGTTGATACTTTGGGGTCAGACTATAAAATTCAATTTAAGAAACTTTGTAGACAATAGACAAGGGAGAAGGCATAAATTATACCAAGAGAAGATCAGTTGTTATGGGTGACAAGTTAACAAAAAATACCATAAAGAAAACAGAAACTGACAAAGGCAATTTGGAAAAACTTAATTGTGGCTTCATAACCATATATTCATAATATGAATCTTACATTTTCATGAAGTAAAGTTGATCATTTCTAATATTAAATCTGACCTAATAGACCTAATTTCTTTTTAATAAATTATTTTTTATTTTAGTTTACATCACTCAGTTACACAAGTTTTGGGATCCCAAATTTTCTTTCCCTCCCTATCTCCCCCCTCCCCCAGGAGGACATGTAATCCATGTAGGGTCTACATATGCCTTCACATTGAAATTATTTACATGAGTCAAGTTGTAAAGAAGAATTATAGAATTATATATAATTCTATAGAATTATAGAGAAAGGAGAAATAATACCAAAAAGAAGGAAAAAAAGGAAAGGAAATAGTTTGCCTCAATCTACTTTCAGACTCCATAATTCTTTCTCTGGATGTGCATAGCTTTTTCCATCAGGAGTCTTTGGGAGCTGTCTTTGAAACTTGCATTGATGAGAGGAGTCAAGTTTATCAAAGTTAATCTTTACAGATACCTGATCCCCTCACTCAGCATCATTTCATATAGATCATTCCAGGTTATAATAAGTCTGTCTGCTCTTCATTTCCTTATAGCAAATAGTATTTCATTACATTCATGTCCCACAATTTGTTTAGCCATTCCCCAATTGATGGGTATGCCCTTGATTTCCAATTCTTTGCTACCACAAAAGAGGTTGCTATAAATATTTTTATACCTACTTGTGTGTTCTCTTTGGGATATCGCCCTAGAATGGTATTGCTGGGTCAAGGGTATGCACATTTTATGGTCTCTTGGGCATAATCCAAATTGCTCTTCAGAATGGCTTGGATCAGTTTACAACTCCACCAACAATGTAATAATGTTCCCATTCTCCCACATCCTCTCCAGAATTTGTCATTTTCCTGTTTCGTCATGTTTGACAATCTGACAGGAGAGTTGTGGTAACTAAGAGTTGTTTGGATTTGCATTCTCTAATCATAGTGATTTAGAACATTTTTTTCATAAGACTATAGATATCTTTAATTTCTTCTTCTGAAAGCTGCTTGTTCATGTCCTTTGACAATTTCTCAATTGAGAATGAATGACTTGTATGCCTATACATTGGCTCAGTTGCCCGTATATTTTGGATATGGAGACCCTTATCAGAGACACTGGTTTATAAAGATTTTCCTCCTGCTTCCCTCCTAATCTTTGCTGCATTGGCTTTGTTTAAACAAAACCTTTCAATTTAACATAATCAAAATTATCCATTTTGCATTTTGTAACACTCTCTACCTCTTGTGTGTCATGAAGTTTTCCCTCTTTCCCATAAATCTGATAGGCAAACTATTCCTTGCTCCCCCAAATTACTTATATTATCAGCTTTTATTTCTAAATCATGAACCCATTTTGCATTTATTTTGATATATGGTGTAAGATATTGGTCTATGCTCAGTTTCTGCCCCACCATTTTCCAATTTTCCCAGCAGTTTTTGAGAAATAGTGAATTCTTAGACCAGAAGCTAGATTCTTTGGGTTTATGATAGAGTAGATTGCTGTTGTCATTGACTACTGCGTCTTGTGTACCTAACCTATTCCTCTGATCCACCACTCTGTTTATTTGCCAGTACCAAGTAGTTTTCATGAATGGTGCTTTATAATAGTTTGATATTTGTTATGCCTTGGCCAACTTCTCTAGCATTCCTTTTCATTAATTCCCTTGATATTCTAGACTATTTTTCCAGATGAATTTTCATATTTTTTCTAGCTCTACAAAATATTTTTTGGTAGTTTGATAGGTATGGCACTGAATAAGAATATTAATTTAGGTAAAATTGTCATTTTTATTATATTAGCTCAGCCTAACCATGAGCAACTGATGTTTTTCCATTTATTTAGAACTGACTTTATTTGTGTGAAAAGTGTTTTGAAATTGTGTTTGTATAGGTCCTGGGTTTGTCTGGGCAGGTAGACTGCCAAATATTTTTTAGTGTCTACAGTGACTTTAAATGGAACTTCTCGTTCTATCTCTTGCTGTTGGGCTTTCTTAGTAACATACAGGAATGCTAAGGATTTATGTGAGTTTATTTTATATCCTGCAACTTTGCTAAAGTTATTTATTATTTCAAGTAATTTTTTACTTGATTCTCTAGGATTCTTTAAGTAAATCATCATATCATCTGCAAAAGTGATAATGTAGTTTCTCCTTTGCCTATGGTAATTCCTCCAATTTCTTTTATTCTCTTATTGCTAAACCTATATTTCTAGTACCAAATTGAATAGTAGGGGTGATAATGGACATCCTTTTTTTACCCTGATCTTATTGGGAGTGCACCTAGCTTATCCTCATTACATATAATGCTTGCTGACAGTTTTAGGTAGATGCTACTTATAATTTTAAGGAAGACTCCATTTATTCCTATGCTTTCGATTGTTTTAATAGAATAGGTGTTTAGTTTGTTAAAAGATTTTTTTGCATCTATTGAGATATTCATATGGTTTCTGCTAGTTTTGTTTTAACATGATCAATTATGTTGATAATTTTCCTAGTGTTTAACCTGCCTTGCATTCCTGGAATAAATCCTACCTGGGTCATAGTGTATTATTCTCATGATAAGTTGCTGTCATCTTTTTGCTAATATTATATTGAAGTTTTTGCATCAATATCATTAAGGAATTGGTCCTATAATTTTCTTCTCTATTTTCACTCTTATTGGTTGAGGTATCACTAACTTATTTGTGTCATGAAAAGAATTTGGTAGGACTCCTTCTATCCCTAGTTTCACCAAATATTCTACAGAGTATAGGAATTAATTGTTTTTAATGTTTGATATAATTCACATGTAAAACCATCTGGCCCTGGAGATTTTTTTTTCCTACAGAGTTCATCGTTGGCTTGCTCAATGCTTTTTTCTGAGATGGGTTATTTAGGTATTTTATTTCCTCTTCTGTTACCTGGGAAGTCGATATTTTTGTAAATATTCATCCATTTCCTTAAGATTGTCAAATTTATGGGCATGCCATTGGGCAAAATAATTCTTAATTATTGTTTCAATTTCCTCTTCATTGGAGGTGAATTCACCCTTTTCATTTTTGTAACTGGTAATTTGGTTTTCTTCTTTCTTCTTTTTCATCGATTGACCAAAGTTTTATTAGTTTTATTTTTTTTTTCATAATACCAGATCTTGGTTTTATTTATTATTTCAATAGCTTTCTTGCTTTCAATTTTCTTAATGTCTCCTTTGGTTTTCAGTATTTCTAATTTGGTATTTAATTTGTTCTTTTTCTAGCTTTTTAAAGTTGCATGCCCAATCATTGATCTCCTTTTTTTCTATTTTATTCATGTAAGTATTTAGAAATATAAAACTTTCCCTAAGATCTGCTTTTGCTGCATCCCATAAATTTGTTATGTTATCTCATTATTGTGATTCTCCTGAATTAAGTTGATTGTTACTATGATTTGTTCTTGACCCACTCATCTGTAGGATTATATTATTTAGTTTTCCATAATTTTTAGTTATCTTGCCATGGTCCTTTTATTACAGATAATTTGTATTGCATCATGATCCGAAAAGGATGCATTGACTACTTCTGCCTTTCTGCACTGGATTGTGAGGTTATTATGCCTTAGTACATGGTCAATTTTTGAGTATGTGCCATGTACTGCTGAGAAAAAGGTATATTCCTTTTTATCCCCTTTCAGTTTTCTGCAGAGGTCTGTTATATCTACCTTTTCTAAAATTCTATTCACCTCCTTAACTTCTTTCTTGTTTATTTTGAGGATAGATTTATTAAATTCAGAGAGGGAGAGGTTGAGATCCCCCACTAGTATAGGTTTGCTGTTTATTTCTTCCTGTAATCCCTTAAACTCTCCTCTAAGAATTTGTATGCTATGCCACTTGGAACATACATGTTAAGTATGATATTGTTTCATATATATAGTGCCTTTTAGCAGGATATAGTGCCCTTCCTTATCTCTTATAATTAGATCTATCTTTGCTTTTGATTTTTTGTCTGAGATTAAGATTCCTACCCCTGCTTTTTTTTTTTTTTATTTTAGCTGAAGCATAGTATATTCTACTCCATCCTTTTACTTTTACCCTGTGGGCATCCCCCTGTTTCAAATGTGTTTTTCGTAAACAATGTATTGTAGGATTATGGTTTTTAATCCATTCTGCTATCTGCTTCCATTTTATGTAGAGTTCATCCCATTCACATTCACAGTTATGTTGCTATCTGTGTCTTTTTCTCCATCCTATTTCCCCGCCATTTATGATTTTATCTCTCCCTTATCCCTTCCACTCCTCAAAAGAGTTTTGCTTTTGGCCACTGTCTTCCTCAGTTTTCCCACCCTAATGACATCCTTCCCTTATCTTATCTTTTACCTTTGCTACTTCCTCTTTCCCTTCTACCCGCCCTCTTCTTTTCTTTCTCCTCTCCCCTCCTACTGCCTGTAGGACAAGTTTGATTTCTACGTTCATCAGAGTATGTTATTCCTTCCTTGAACCAAATCCAATGAGAGTAAAGCTTAAACACTGCTCTTTCCCTTCCCTTCTTTTCCCCTCTATTTTTGTGCCTCTTCATGTGACATACTTACCCTTTTTTACCTTCTCCTTACCTCTTCTCTCAGAACAAGCCCTTTTGTACCACTTAATTATGTTTTTATCATCTCAACGGTTTCTTTATATTGCCACCCTCAGTCAATATATATCCCTTTCAACTGTCGTAATAACTGTACCATTCTTAAGATTGGCATATATATATATATATAATATATATATATATATATATATATATATATATACGTGCATATATATATATATATGTATGTGTGTGTGTATATATATATATGTATGTGTGTGTGTGTATATATATATGTATGTGTGTGTATATATATATATCTGTATATATTATGTATATATATGTATATATATATGTAAAACAATATAATCCTGTATAAGGATGTAAATAATTTGCCCTTATTGAATAACATAGTTTTTTCCCCCCATTTACCTTCTCATGTCTCTCTTGAGTTTTGTATTTGAAGATCAAATTTTCCACTGAGCATGGGCCTTTCATTAGGAAGGTCTGGAATTCCCTTATTTCATGAATGACCATCTCCTTTCCTGAAAAATTAAGTACGGTTTTGCTGGGTAGTTGATCTTGGTTATATTCCAACCTTCTTTGTATTACAGAATATCATATTCCAATTCCTCCTTTCTTTTATTGTAGAAGCTGCAAGATCCTGCATGATCTGACTGTAGTTCTGTGATACTTGAATTGTTTCTTTCTGGCTGCTTACAGTATTTTCTCCTTGACCTGATAATTCTGAAATTTGTCTACAATATTTATTGGAGTTTTCAATTAGGATCTCGTTCAGGGGGTGATTGGTGGATTCTTTTGATTACTATTTTACCCTCTGGTTCTAGGACCTTGAACAGATTGCTTGATGACTTCTTGAAGATATCGTCCAGGCTCTTTTCGTTCACCATGACTTTTGTAGAGTAATAATTCTTAGATTATCTCTCCTGGAAGTATTTTCAAAGTCATTAGTTTTTCTAGTCAGATATTTCATGTTTTCTTCATTTTTTTTAATTCCTTAGATTTTGTTTGACTGATTTTTGATGTCTCATAGAGTCATTAGCTTCTACTTGCCCAATTAGTTTTTAATAAATTGTTTTCTTCACTTTATTTTCGGTACCTCCTTTTCCATTTAGTTAATTTTACTTTTCAACGAGATATTCTCTCCAATTATATTCTGAACCTCCTTAACCATTTCAGTAATATTACTTTTTGTAGATTTGTTCTCATCAGTGAATTTTTTCCCCATTTTTTTCTTTTACCTCTAATTTGTTTTATAAAGTCCTCCTTGAGTTCTTCCAGGAATGCTTTTTGGGCTGGAGACCAGTTCACATTCCCTTTTGAGGTTTCAAATATGGGTATAGTGTCCATGCTGTCCTCTTCTGAATTGGTATTTTGATCTTCCTTGTCTCCATAATAAGAATTAATAGGTTTTGGTCTTCTGCATTGCTTTTTCATGTTGTTTGTCTTTTCCTGGCTTCTCAAGTGGATCTCTGTTCTGGGCTCAGAGCCCAATCTTCTTGTGCTGGAAGCTGTGGGCCTGATCACTGGCTTTGTGTGCTGTTGCCTCTAGTTTTGTGAGGTGTGGGGGAAGGGTGCCTTGGCTGATGTAAGTCTCCTTTTCCCCCGGTGCTAAGCTACAGCACGTGTGGTCCCAGCCATTGTCTACCCTGGTGTCTGCCACTTCCCCTGGCTGTGTGCACACAAGTCTGGGGTTCTGGTGTTGACGCTTGCTGGCTCACCCCTCCTCCCCCCATGGCTCAGGATCTCCTTCTGTTCTGCTGAGCTGAGGCTTGTTGTACCCCTCTCTTCCTGCCCTGTCTTCTTCTGCCCTCATCTCCTTCTGCGCCACAAGAAAGGCCCTCTCCCCAAATTCCCAAACTAAAAGCTACTGTAGCCCCTACTTCTGGCTCCTCTATTGTTGGGTTTCTCCAGGGGAGTATTGTCTCAGTGAGGAGGGAGGGATGAGAGCAGTTTTACTTGGACATAATGGCTCCAGGATATTCAAGAAGGTGAGTTTCAAACCTTTAGACTGTGGGATGGAGGCATCAGGGGTAGCTGCTTCTGTGGCCACAGGCTCTGTGCTGGTATGTCCCATAGCTCAACAGATCTCCTTTCTTGGGCTTCCCTAATAGAACTAATTCTTGAAAAAGCACATAACCTTGCAGCACTGTTAACTTCATCTGACCAAAGAGCACCTACTACTACTCATCAGTTAAGGGGTTTTAGAACTATTTTACTTATCCTGATCACCTAAATGTTTAAGTGTTTGGACAGATTATTTATTTCTGAAAGACTAAAATGATGCGCTCAGAGGAAAAACAGCTTAACAACCATTCCAAACTTTCTACAGTAATGTAAAATATCAATAATGCTTAGAGTAAACACAAATATTTAACTAATGAAACAGATTGTTAATACCATTAACCTTGCTTAATATCACACATTTCAAGGAACAGGACCATAATTCCTGAAATTTTCCATTATCATTTAATTGATATGTAATCTTTTCTAAATTTGCCAAATCACTGAGGCCTGAAAAACATTTGGGAAAGTTAATTTTGTTTTGCTAAGAACTAATATTAAATAATCATTCTCTAATCCTTTTCATAATTTGAAACTATCAATGAGATTGCCACCAAATAATCCCCCTTTCAATGACATCCCAGCACACAATCCCTTAACTTTACATTTCTGTGTGTGTATAATACATTTATATAAATACATATGTATGTATGTATATGTGCATCTATACATATATGTGTATATACATGCATGCATACATACATATACACTTTTTCAGTTAATGGATATGGATACAAAAATAAACATCCTTAAGAGCTGCCAGGCCACCGATAGTCCCCTTGACTTTTATGGCTCCACTGGAGAGTTGTATAGATAATTGGAAAGAGGAAAAATTGTATCATATAACAAGCATGGCCCATTACCTTTTTCATCTTCCCCAGGTGTGCTTATCCAGCTAGGCACATCAGGGAAATCCTTGCATCGAGTGGAAAAACAATCCCAGGTTAAGCAGTATATGTTTATTAAGTGTGTATACTATGCAAAAATACTCCTATGAATTGTAATTTAAAGATTGTGAACGACAAAAAACAAAACAAACAAAAAAAAACCTTGGCAAGCTTATCTACATTAGAATCAGTTCTCCAAACTGAGATAATTAGCCACTTTAGCCAAGCTTTAACAGTACCTGTTAATATTTGTTATCAGTCAGTTTCTTTGGTTGATTCTGAGGTATCTATGATCTTTTAAAGCAAGTCTTCCATCAAAGCAGATCCTAACTCTTACACACTTTCTCAAAATGTTCAATTGTTATTCATGTCTAAAATTCTTTTCATGATGTCATTTGAAACATACCTAAAAATCAAAGGAATATGTCTTTTATTCATACTCCAAATACCAATTGCTCATTAACTTAGTGCTTGAAGGCTTGCAAAACATTACATGAACTATCTCCTTTGATCTTCATAACAGTCCTCTGAGATATGGCTAATATTCCCATTTTATGACTGAGAAAACTGATTCTAGAGGTAATTCATTTGTCCCAAGGCTCACAGTTTGTAAATTTCAACTGTAGAATATAAATCCTAGTCTTCCTATTTTATGTCCAATACCTTCTCTTCTATTACATATTGTCTCTCTATACAAAATAGACATCTAGTAGTCAATGACACCTCTACTCAAACTCTCTGTAAAAACCCATTGACAAGGCTGTTTGAGTGGTATGTGGAAGTCCAAGTTGAGCAGGGTTTTGTAGTGTGTGATATGCATTAGTAATGAGTGCTTGTGTCCTTCGTTCCCTGAAACTGTAGGCTTATTCCTATTTTTTTAACAATCTTTTAAAAATATTTCCTAATTTCTCATTTCCTGGTTTGATTATCCTATATCCTAGTTTTCTTTTATTTCTCTGAGACTATATTGTATGTTTATAATTTGTTGTTTCAGATATACCAAAATAATTTTACATGATCTACTTACATGACTGAAGGTTCATATAATATATATATATATACATACATATATATGTTATTTATATATACGTATAATATAAATATAATAATAAACTAATAATATATTATTATTTATATGTAATTATGAACATCCATTCTAATTACACAGTCATATTCACCCTTCAATTGAGTAGACCTAACACTTGCTCTGGTCAAAAACAAATTCTTCATTCAATGCACAAGCCTCATGAGGAGCCTTCCCAGAACTGGCTGTTGTATGGCTTATGCAATGTTTTACTAGACTCATAATCAAACTTTTTTTTCATTTTGGCAAAAATTTCAGAGCTAGTATTCAGATTAGATGAACATCAAAACTAGTCATACCTCCATATTATGTTAAGGCATTGGATTAGGATATTAGTGGGTGGTAAATTGTACAACACTTTAATAATGTGATTGCTTGTCACAAATTCATGGGCTAGGTCAATATCATTGTGCTTAGATAAAATGTAGGTATAATGAGTTCTTCAACATACCACTTTGGTCAATGTTTATGAAAAACAATAGATGAACATCAAACCTAATGCTTTCAATTTATTTGAATCAATTTCATTCTATAATGTATGCTATCACCCATTCAAATCATTCTGTCACACCAAATAAAACAAAGCTCCTAAATTACCAATCTGGCAGTAAATGGGTGTTTTCAGCTGATTGTGATTTTTGCTCTAGACCTATCAGGGACAAGCTAGAGGCACATTCACCATCAGTGTGCTAAAGAGGACAAGGTAATCAGACTGTGATATTTAGCATGAACCTATCTGGTACTGAGGTTGGAGAGCCAATCCGGAAATGAATGAATGAGTAAATGTTGGTTAATCCTATATGCAAGCACTGTGTTATATACTACAAATAGAGAAAAATTTCCCTGCTCTCAAGAACTTCACAATCTAGTGCAGAAGACAACACATATGGAATATGAGAGACAGTTCCTGATCATTAAAACAACTTCTCAGTGTAGACTAGTAAAAACTACATACACACACACATACAAATATATACATATGGTATATAGAAGTGTAATTTATGTGAATATGTAATATACATACTTATATACATGTGTACATATATACATATACATGTATATATGTTCATAGGTGTATATATAGGGCAGCTGGGTGGCACAGTGGATAGAGCGCAAGGCCTAGAGTCAGGAAGACACATCTTCATGAGTTCAAATGAAGCCTTATATCCTCACCAGCTGTTGTGACCCTGGATAAGTCACTTACCCATGTTTGACTCAGTTTCCTCAACTGTACAATGACCTAGAGAAGGAAATTGCAAACTACTCCATTATCTTTCTCAAGAAAACTCCAAATTGGGTCACAAAGCATCAGACATGACTTAAATGACACAGAAACAACAAAAATACATAAATACAAAAAATATGCATATGCAAGTATATGTACGCACACACACTCTGTAACAACACTGCTGCTAGCTGCTGTTGGGGGGGGGGTGAAAGACCAACAACCAAAGCACACAGGAAGGCTGCTAGAACAGGTTTTGATCTGCTTTTCTAGGAGGCAAGCAACTTTAAGGGGTTTAAAAATCTTACTTTAATTAACATGCATAAATCATTTACTTAGTTCAGGGAGAAAGCCAGCACCCTAAACTTCAGAAAGAATACAAACAGAAATTACAAGCATACATTATATGAACAGAGAAAATCACACAGCAATCAAAGACAGGTCTCTATCTGTCTGACCGGGGAATTACATAGTTACCAGAGAGAGAGACACCAACATCTGAGTTTTCAAGCCAGGGCAGGTTGGAGAGCTCCAACAACTACCCAGAGTCTCATCTGGCCAAATCACCAACACTCTTCCAATGAGTGTGCCCCCAAAAGCAAAACACCTCAGAGCTCTATACCCTGTCAAAGCCCTGAGGGCTCAGAGGCCTATCTAGGCAAAAAGGTGTGGGGCCTAGGCCTTCCACATCTAGTTAGAGAAAGGGTATGGGTTGGCCTCTAATCAGGACTCCCTTTGTTGGCCCCACATGAGGCCTCTTCAATAGGCAGGAAAGATCTCTCACTTAAAGGTTGGCCTTACACACACACACACACACACACACACACACACACACACACACATTTGTATCTATATATATCCCAAGTAGTGTAGCATTCCTCATTTGTCATCATTTTAGATGAGGGGTGAAGGAGTTCAAGTGACTGGATAAGACAAGAAAACTCTCTGATATGTTCTTCCAAATCTGCACGCATGGAATGGACACCTGCTGAGGAGCCACACTAACCGTAGCTCCTTGAATCTCAGAGTTAGAAAGAACTTTAGAGTCCATTTAGTCTGAGAATTGTTAACCTTAGGTCAACAGACATCCAAAGGAGCCTGTGAACTGATTCTAGGGATTCTATGAAATTGGATGGGAAACAAATTGCATCTTTATTTTCAATATCCTCTAGCCTAACTTTAGCATTTCCTTCAATTTTATGTATGTATGTATGTATTTATGTATGTATTATATAATATATATATCATACTCTGAGAAGGCATCCATTTTCTCACCCGTCTGCCAAAGGGATACATCACAAAAACACACGATACAAAACACACCACACACACACCACACACACAACCCACACACACCACATGAGATCCAAAGCCCTCATGTAGTCCAAAAGATACTTGGACATTTCCCTCTGAAAAATCAACAATTAATGCCCCAATTTTTGCTCGAAGGTTCCCAAGGAACAGAAAACCCAAGGCATCCTATTCAATTTTTGGATAGCTTATGACTAAGAACTTATTTCTTATATCATGTGACAACTGGCCCTTCTTCAGCCTCCAGGAGGATAAAAACTCATTTCTGTCTTCTGTGGTCAAAAAGAAGAAATCACTCATCAATGAGGAGATCGCTAAAGAATCTCAAGGAAAAGCTGAAGACAGAGAACAATGATTATTGCCATCTGCTCAGACCCCTTCCCTGGCCAGTCTTAAGTTTTTGATACTGTATAGACCTCTTTGGATAACAGTTGTTCATATCTTTTCCATGAAGTGTACGATGATCTGTCTTTATTTTGCCTGACCTGCAGATAAGACTCTTTATTCTTTGAGCATGTTGAGGTGTTACTGTTGGTTTTTGCTGTTATTATTGTTCACAGTCCCATTTTCTCCAGGAGCATTTATGAATACAATCTGGCTGCTGTAAAATAGCAAAGTTCCCATATCAGTAGTATGGGGGCAGTAAAGCAGAAAAATGAGGAGTCCCCCAAAGCTGCCTGTGGCCCTTCACATAATATGAAGCTTCTACAATGGCTGCAAATCCATTCCTTATATTTCCCATATTTAATTTGCACTGACCAAAAGTGTTTATTATTGTTTCATATCTCTAGGAATATCAGTTCAATCCACTGAACTCCTGAAGCACCGTAATATATTTCTTCATTTTAATGAATAATGCTGAAGAGCATGATTAACATAGGTGGTTACATTTCAGTGGTCATCACTACAAATGGTTTAAATAACACACATTAGTCTTGGTATTCTTAGACTGTAAAATAACCTATTGAAGACCTCTCCCCATTAACTCAGATGTGTTGTTGCTTCATGAATGTTTGATGTACCCACAGACACATGTGATTCTGCTCTTGTCTTTCACTGGCCAGCTCCCACGTTCCTGAAGCTAAGAGCAAACCCTCCTGGCACTCAAAGACTTTTCTGTTAATCCTATAATTATCTGAGAGAGCCACATGGATATTTCACATCAGTATTTCTATACAAAGTTATTATGTTGGTGATAATTATTTCTTTCACATGACACATAATCAGGATTTATCATGGCACACCCCAGCTCAGGAGTGTATAAAATACTAGTGGAGTTTCAAAGGATATCGATTAGTCCTGTAATAACATTTTAGTCATTTGGGGAAGATAAATACAGTTTGTTCAAGGGTTTTGTATTATTTTTAAAATTTGACTTTCATGCTGGGTCAAAATACTTGTACTTATTGTAACAAATATTATTGTTGTTCGGTTCCCCATTTTCCTAATATATAATGGTTGAGAAGGGTTAAATTTGCCATCCTGCTATAGAGAGAGGAGGCAACATATTTCTGCAATAGATATACATTTGATTTATATTTCTCTGCAGGGGGAGAAATGCATGGGAAGGAAGGTGGCATTTAAGTGAACATCTAGGAAACTGACAATTGAAAGCCATATATTGTTCAAGATAAATCACCATTTAAAGGTTTTGATTCTGAGTATCTCTTTTTCTTACTTTTTTTCCTATCCTATTATTTTTGAGGTTCTATTCTGAAATGCAGCTTGGAGAACTATTATACAAGCCATAAAAAGCCATGTTCACTGGAAATAAAAATCAGATGGAAATTTTATGATAAAGCAACATACCAACATTTGTAGTAATTTTATATTTTAAACTTATTCCACCATCCCTTATACATTGAATTTCTGTATATATTTCTTTAAAATTATTTCCCACAGATGTTTTAAGGAAACCAAATGGTTATTATTCTCAGCTTATGTGAATGTGTTGCAATAATGCACTGATTTGCAAAAGTTCTACATTTTCTAGTGGATCTGACACCATATTATTTTTTTTTTGCTTTTTGCCAGGGCAATTGGGGTTAAGTGACTTGCCCAATGTCACTAACCTAGTACACATGTCAAGTGTCTGAAGCCAGATTGGAACTCAGGTCCTCTTGACTCCAGGGCAGGTGCTCTACTCATTGCACCACCTAGCTGCCCCTGACACCACACTTTTAATGTGCCAGAGTTTTTGTCTATCAATTTACTCAAAAATAAAAACACAAAAAGCCCTTCATTTGTACTGCAAACATTCTTTTATTTTATTCAGAGATAACTCTTTTTGCTTACTAACTTATTAACATCTGCGGCCAATATTCACATTCTTTACCAGAAAATCCACTATCCTCACGCATGAGTTTTGAGGCAGGTATGGGGCATAATATGGCCCTACAGGTAGTGGGTAGTAAGGGAGAAAAAAAAAAGAGTGGTAGCTAAGTGCAAAATGGGTGGAAATGTGTTCAGGCAGCTCTGTTTGAATCTTCCTAGCTTATTCAGTCTGTTTGGATTAAGTTTTTAATTTGCATATGTACATATTTGTCTAAGAAAGTATATGATGGCCTCTAGTGGTGCAGCAAAATAATAATAAATAATAATAATGATAATGATAGAATAATTTCACTTTCATAAAAGAATCAGTAAGCAGACTAAAGATAAAGAAGCTAATGTATGTTGCAAAAAAATGCCCTCATTCATTTTCAGCAATACAGAATTTTAAATCTTCAGAAAAAAATTGGAAAAGCTTGATGACACAAATATAGTTTATTTATTACTCAGAACGCAGTTCAGTAGATCAGATATTAATTCCTTGTACCTGAAACTAACTTTATTCACATAACTGTACACCTAGGGCATTCTGATATTCTGGAACCCAGAGTCAAGGTATTAAAATGTCATTTACTTTTCTAAGAATGGTATACTGAGTAGAATGATTTGGTCATTGATTAACAAAATGAAATGACAACTCTCAAGTGATTCCTGTTATCTCCTAGCCTGAAAGGTTTCCTTGATTTTGTGGTTCATCTGTGAAAATATCTAAGTTGTTACTCAAAGAGAGTTGAAAATGAGAATCATTATATCTAAAATGCTATTGATTAGAAAAAATAAGCTTATCTGATATCATTGTTGTTGGAACATAAAAAGGTACTCTTAGAAAACTGGAAGAAAGAGAGGAAAGTGAGATAGTAATAGTTGTAGAAAATATAGAAGGGAAAATTTGGAATTGTGATTATTCTCATTATGATAATTAATACATTTATCATTAATTCTACATTTCATATAACTTCTCAATGCATTTTTAAAACACTAAATGAAGTTCTAACCAGTTGAAATCATTTAAGTCTAGAGCAGGCAGTACATAGTAAGATTGTGTTGCTCATTCATCTTCTCCCAATGTTATCTTAGAAATTGGATTTCATATATTGAGCAAATAGTATGCTTTTGAGAACAGAAAAGATTCTTCAGGTGGAAATTTCTATAATTTCCCTTTTAATTGTTCTGTTAAGAATCGTTATTTGTAACAAAAGAATTTCTAACTCTTCCTTATAATTGCCATTCTTCTCTAATCATGGCTTTTCTTCCTTTTTCTTTTTCCTTTCTTCCTTTCCATCCTGTCCTCTCTTTCAATTAATTTTATTCTGGGTTAACTTTCACCTATAGATTCTCCTTAAAGAAAACAAATTAATAACCCTCTCTTTTTTATATATACTCTCAATCTTGTAGTTTGAAAATAACATGGTTTTAATGTCAGGAACAAATAATCCTCTCTCCTGTAGTATATGCTTTCCTTCTTATTAATGGGGCCATTTACTTGACTTGTGTTCTTAACTATAAATGGAATGATACAACTTCACAGAGTATACTATAGATATAGGTCATTGTGTTTGTAAAAACCATTAACTAGTAAATAACAATAAAAATATTTCCCAGGTTAGAATTTCCATTCAATATTTAGCTGTAGTATTCAGGAGACATAATACTTGGATTTGTATTCCTCTAAATACTACATGTGTATGTATGTGTATATATCTGTATCTATATCTATCTTATATGTCTATATATATATATATATATATATATATATATATATATATATATAACTGTGACTATAGGTATAGATTAAAATAAAGATGTAGATATCAATACAGAAATAGAAATATACTTATACTTAAACATACATATGCATATAGATATGAAATTCATTATCTCAAAGCTAGATATATTTTGAAATATTATTGAGTTGATATGTGTGTGTTTATTACTATAGTAGAATGTCAGAAAATACTGAATTTTTAAGAAAGCTCTGAAGCTTAGTGAAGAAACAGCCTGGATCTGAGGAGCTGTCATCAGTAGCTCTCAGAGCTGTGATGATATAAATGTACAATGCTATATCTTAATAGCCATCTCTATTGGCTATTAAAATGCAGCATTGCACATTAAAATCACTACCCCACTGCTGTTGAAATACTTAACACAGGCTGTCCCTGGAAAATGCCCTTCAGTTCAATGGGGAGCTATGGCTTCCATATGAGCTGTCTCAGCTACTCTAATTTTCTGCTAAAGTAGGGGTGAGGGAACCTAACTCTTTTGAAATTTTAAACTTAAAAATGACTTTGAATAAGGCATACTATAAGAACCCAGTTCAGGAAGGGAGTTCTGCTTGCTCTTTCTGCAGTAACCTAGGTTCTTTAAATGGTCATATAAGAAGTTAGTATGGCACATAGTAGTAGTGGAGTGGATGCAGGGAGTGAAAGATATCTATGGATACTATTTTTTTTTATTATTTGAAGAGAATAGATGGGTTTCCTCTATTTCTTAAATAGAACATTCTCTTTGAACTTGGTTCATAAATGAGTAAGTTTCCTCCAATGTTTCTCTTCCTATCAAAAATGATCATATTTAAAAACTAAAATTTATTGCTGTAGAGCAGTCATCAGAACCAAGAGAATAATATGCTTAATGAATATAACAAAGGCTATTAGATACAATATCAACTTAACAAACAAATTGGCATGTCCTGCTGATGAAAACAATCTCCCTCCATTCAACACGGAGAGAATGGACTATAAGAATAGAATCATGCATATGTTGCCAGTAATGGTCAAGGTATTTTTTTTGCTTACTTATATTTCTTTATTAGGAAGGGTATACCAGTTTGGGGAGTGAGTTACTAGGAAACGTAAGGGGTTTTGTCTCATTTTATTTGTTTATTAGAATCACCAAGAAAAATATAAAGGAAACTAGTCCTCACAAATATTCTAATAAAGATAATTAATAGTGTCTGCATCTAGCATCTATACCAGTCAAAACATTAAAAAGTGATCATTTGTCCCAAATATTTAAATTTAAATTTATACCTCTGATTGTCACCTACACAGCCAAAAGAAATGGTGATGTCTATTCATTGACAAAATATTGAGATGAACAGGGAAAAATTCATTCAAGTATACACATATTTTACCTACCCAATACTAGCCATCTAGTTATTCCCTATTGTTTTAGGAGGGAAAATTGTCAAGGAGAATGAAATTTAAACCTCTTAAGTACCTGTCCCTAAAATCATTTTACATACCACCTGAATTTCAGGAAGTTCTGAAAAGTATGTAAAATAGAATATCACTACGATTTCCTCATTTAAAAAAATCTTATTATCACAAACATTGTAAATTTCATTTTGAAGCAGTTAATGGACAGAGAGCTACAATCCATGGATTGTAAGCAAAATTTCTTGGTAACAGGTATATTGTTTAAGAATCTCAGTCACGATGTATTCCTCATTCCTTGCAAATTTATCCCAAAATACTAGAAGATATTAGAGTAGATAAAGTACCATAAATAATCACAAAAATATGAAAATTTTCTCATAAAAAATAAGTAACAGGTAATAAACATTTGCAGTAGATATAGCTTTAGGGAAACTGGCAACCTGCAGAATTATAGACAAGTGAAAATCTTTTGGAGAGAGACTTAGTAGTATACAATGAGATGTGTAAATTTCCTCATGTGATCCTATTGCTTAGGGTGTTAAACTAAAATTTCTGTTTCAATCGTAATAGCATAATAAATATATAAATGAATGAATAATTAAATGAGGCTGGAAATAGCCCTGGGCTGAACAAGTTACAGTATACTATGGCTACATAAGTAGGAGAAATATGAAGTAAATATGGGAATAGTTAAGAAATCACGCAAAACAATACTAGTAGAACAAAGAGTATAAACATTGATAAATGTTATAAAACAATTGAACCACAGCTGACAAAGTTTCTTTCAATTTTTTTTAATTGCTTGATTCAATAAGTGATGGATATAGAAGGATAAACTGAGTATTTATTTTTCATATACATGATAGTTTTGTTTCCTTTTCCTCTCTCTGATTAAGCTACAAACAAATCAACTTCAGAAGTTTCAGGCAGAGATTTAGCCATGTTTTGTTGAATGCTATTTAATTAAAATAAACAAAAATTAAAGTTTTTATAAGAAAACAGAATTAAGTACATTTATATTGTGATCTTATAAAAAAAACCTCTGAGCTATTATTGTCATCATTTTTCTATATACCCAATGGTAATAAAATATATTTTATTTCTTCCTTTAATATGATTAATTGTAAATATCAAATTGCAGTATATTAGAACTGAAATAAGCCAGTGAGGGTCCAGTCCATAAATCATGCCCATATTTGCCCTTCTAAGTGGGTTGTAAGGAACATGCATAGCTATTGGTTGCCTGCTTCTATTACAAAATGTGATAATTTGGGGAGCCAGTTTTTAACCATTGGCTACTGATGGGTTAGCGCAATGTGAGGATGGATAGCTCTCTAATTGGCTTCAGAGCCAGAAGTACTGAAGAATGAAGAGTATATACAAAGTATTCAAGTTTATGACCTATTATTCTCTTCCCTACAGGTTTTTGTTTGAGAAAGATTTCTGTGAGCTGTCTCAAAGGAGAGAGAAGCTGATACTTTTCCCTCCTCTTGACCACCATGTGTCCCAGAAAACATGGTGCCTTTGTTTCAGTTGTATTTATCTTTTCCTTGTCTTAGGTGAATGTGCCTCCTGAGATGAGAGTACCAAGTCAACTACTGAATTTAAAAGTTCTTGATATGCATCAGACAGTCTACCAAATATAGAAGAAAAGTTAAAGACAACAGTCATCTTACTGACAACTGAAATTTGTAAAAGGTTGAAATAGAAGAGTAATTACCAATAATGCAGGAAAGGAGTAAGATTAAGGTAGAAAGATATTCCTCCAAATTTAGTGGCAACTTCCAGACTCATACCCCCTTACGGAGAGAAATACTAATTATAGATTCTCTACAGGTTCTGATTCTTGGAAATACAATAGATAATTATGATTAAGGGCTATCTCATGAAGGCAATAAAAGGAATAAAGGGAATTTTAGGAGCAGGAAACAAGTGGACACCCTTGACCACATATGCTCTCAACACGAGTACGACTTTCTTTGTACAAAAAAGTTCGATCCTCCTCTTCTTAATATATTTTTTTCTTCAAGGAAACAATGTGTCCTGGTACTAGAGGAGTGCTCTGTAACATCTCTTTTTGATATGTCCCAGTAAGTCTCTTCTAAATGCTAATAGAATTCTAACTATTAATATTGGAGAGTACAGCAGATGGGTGCTCTTAATTGACACTTATAGAAAATATATCTTTTTAGGGCCCTAACTTTACAATATAGATAATTCTCAATAATGTACTACACTTAAAATTTTTCTAATCATAGAATGAGGAAATTGGTGTCCAAAGAGTTAGGCAGACTGGGGTCACGTAGATTCGTAATTTTAATAGATACTGAGCTAGAACCCATATGTCCTGGTTGACAGTTTAAAGATTTCTTCCAATGTCATCAGATTCCATCTATGCTCCTCCTGTTGTCCAGGCTCAGATAAGAAATACATTCTATGTTGATAACTTGATCCTTTTCTTACCATACAGGGTTAGGTTTTTTAATGAATGTGGTAGCCCATTTGCAACTGTCAGCTGTGGAGTCCCCATCCTACCTCTGTGATAATTAAAACCCAGAATCTATTTCTGGTTATCTTCATGACAATTATCTAAACTTAAAAAACCAATCTTTTAGAGAGGTAAAGCCATTAGAAAATTGATTCTGTATAAATGCTGATCTAATAACTTTCACTTAAATGACTGAAAGTTCAATCAAAACAATACAAATTTGATTGGTTTTGTAAAATATTGCCATTTCCTTTTTATAATATATGTTTTCCCTATATGCCAAGATCAATTTATCCCACCCACACAGTTTAAATGGTACCCTCCATTTTAACAAAGAAAAATAGGTGAGGGGTGGGGTAATGTTAGTACAGTTGAATCTGATAGATTCAATTGATAGTATATGTGATAGCTATCAACTGATAGATAGTGTATGAAATATCTTTATCTATAATCCCCCACATCTCTATTGAGGATAAGGAAATAATATCATCATCGATAATTTAGAATTGAGATTGTTCACTGTACATAACTGAGATGTTCTGCTTTTTCACTATGACTTAATTTGTTTTATTACAGCCATTATTAATACTGTTGTCCTGCTTCTGTCTGTTTTACTCTTCATCAGACAATGAGCCAATAAACATTTATTAAGTGCTTCTATGTCTCAGGCCTACACTAATCCTTGTAGGTAAAAATAAGCAAAAGAAAGTCATTGCCTGCCTTCACAGAACTTACTATCTAATAGAGGAGGACAACACACATAAAAAAAGCTGAAAAGTTGGGAGGGGGGGAGTTGGGAAATAATCTGGCTGGAGGGCATGGTTGTGTCTAATTCAAGGAGTGTAGCTGATGACTAAACTGAGGTGTGAGTACAAATGCTGATGAACTTTCAGAAGATGACCTTGGTAGAACAAAGATGGAAGCAAATGAGGACTTCAGTGGCCTGGGAGCATTCTTAAATGGAGGTTTTGAGAAGGAGAGCTTTACTCCACTCCAGCCTTCCAATCAGAGGGGTAAAGGGTACTGATGAGGTAGGAATATCAAGGCTATTACAATCTCACAGGATGGTGAATACCCTGGTGATGGGTTTTCCTAGGATCATGATCAATTCATGTAAGTCTTTCCATATTTCTCTGAATTTGGACTCCCCTCACTCCCCATACACATACCTAAAACTGTTTAATTGACCACCTCTTTAAGTTTCAAGAGGCTATTATATGAAACTGTTCTTTAGGTTTTTGCCATTAAGCCATTTGCTCAGATTATAATATCTGGCATATAAGTCTTTTTTTCCAATATTGATTGATTGATGTGCTAATAACAGTATACATAACTCACAATTGTCACATCTGCAAACCTGCTTAAAGACAATTTTTTTCAGTCTTTCAAGCATAACATGTCTTCATGCACAAAAACTTTTAAACAAACTCAAGAGACTAGAAAATGAACATTACATTTTTTTTCTTTGGGGAAGTATTTTCCATTAAGGATATGGGGGTCTACAACGGAAAATACAAAGTTTGATTGATTTTCTTTTTACTTTTTCATTAGTGTCTTGAGCATTGTAAAAAAAAAGAGAGAGATCTTAATTACCTTAGAACTCCACAAAGATGTTCATCAATGATCTTTTTTTCTCATAGTCAGTGTGGACTTGGACTTGGACTCAGAGGACCCGTGTTTAAGTCTTGAGTCAGCCATTAACTATTTTATGACTTTGGGAAAATCAAAAATTGGTGATGATGACAATAAAGAACTTTACCATTTGCAAAACACTTTTTCACAGGTTAGCTCGTTGAATCTTCACAAGAACTCTGTGAGTTTATTACCTATATTTTACAAATGAGGAACCTAAAACACAGAGAGGTTAATTGATTTTCCTAGGGTCACATACTCATAAGTGTCTAAGGCAGGATTCAAATTTACTTCTTCCTGACTCCAGCACTCTCACCACTATTTCTCCTAGCTGTGACTCTTACAGTCCAGGTTTTCTCATTTGTGAAATGAGAAGGTTGGACCTTAGAATCCTTCTGGCTTTAAATCTATGATCTTATGACCTTTTGATTTTCCCTCTAAATGAGAACTTGAGCTCTGTCATAAAGGACCAGTCACCTTGATCTGTAGTAAAATCTGCAAGAAACATTGTTTCTTCTCTTGTACCTTCTTGGATTTACTGTTTTCTGGCTCCCAATTACCACAATACACTATGTAACCATGGATAACATAAAAGCCTCACGGGAACAGAGGTATACCATAAGAGCTCCTGATGGACCACCCTCCTAGAGGTAAAAGAGCCACCAGGAATGACATGAGGAGGAAACCTAGGACACCACTCCCAACTTGTATTTATCATCCAATTCCTCATTCTTTCATATCTTACACAAAAATTCTCACAAGGACTGGGCTGGTTTGACTAGTGTAATGTGTCAGTAAGCAAGATTCATGACCTTAAGGACAACCATGAACATGCCTGTATGGTTTGGAATTGCAAAGTATGAAAAATTCTCTAGACTGAAGGCAGAGGAAGTATAACATTTATTTAGACACCAGAGGATCCAATCCTAAGACCAATAACACCAATTCAATATAGTAGTAATTATATTCCAAAGCCAGTAAACCTACTCAGAGTAGCAACAAGGAAATTATAACATTATAGCAAGGAACCAAGTCATCCTGTAACCTTCTCCCTGCTAGGGCCTTCCCTTAAACAATCACTCATGAATCCTAACTGTCTGCTTGCCTGTGTCCTCTTCTGCTGTTCTGAGAGCCTTGCAGTTCTCAGAGCACTTGAAGTATCCTGGATTCTCAGTTCTCCAATCTCTCGATGCTATAGATTCTCAGTTCTTTGATCTCCACAACTCTCTGGCCTGCACTTCTCCACTCTGCAGTCACTCTTGACAATGGCTCTTTCAATGTTTACTCTTCAATATCATCTTGATATCTTTTGCCTCAATGTCTGCTTGATGTCTGCTTCTTAATTCTGGCTTTTTCACGCTGTAGGCTCTCCTTATACACAGTTTTAGCCAGATTCTGATTGGCTACAACTCAGGTTTATGATTGGATGAATTCATGCACATCAGATTGGCTAGGACTCAGTGCACATACAATTGGCTCTGGTCTTAGCACCTCTCCTTAGGGCCTTGAGAGCTTCACACCTCTTGTGACCTACTTAACAAAAGTTCGTGGGCCTGGAGCTTAGTGCCTTGTAAGTAAAGGCCCTATTGAATAGGCAGGGAAGATCTTTAATCACATTAACACAATGTTTATACTCTCATTTCAGGACTGGCTGAAGGACCTACCTACTGTATCTAAGTGGAAAGTGTGATAACTTATTTTCTGTGCATATCCCCAGATTAGGTCATCCAACCTGACCTTGTTGTTAATATCAGTAACATTATCTTATCTATATCATTTAATTATTGACCAAATTAATTTATCTTGGGATTCATTGGGGAGGAGGAGGCATTGGGGAAGTAGGCAGGATAACCATAGGACCATAGATTAAGAAATGGAAATTATCTTAGATACATTTTAGTACAAGGTCCTCATTTTCAATTGTAAGTAAAGTGAGGCCCAGAGAGATTGTGGATGCACTCATGTAGCTTCTATGTGCTTCTTCAGGATATGCTACCACATTCAGGAACTCTCCACTCAGGATGAGTAGTCAAAGAATCTGAGAGAAAGGAAATGTGCTTCCAAAGTTCTTCTACCCTAAAGCAGAGCAGTCATTCAAGTATCCTACAGAGAGAGACTAAATGCATGAATTACTTTCCCTCCAGTAAAGAACTCAGATCCATTCTGCTGTACTCTTAAATAACCTAGAGTGTTAGAACAATATTCTAACCAGTACTCCAGGTTTGATTTAGGCCAACTTTTCCTAAAAAGGTATTGAGACCTTCCTACATACCTGGCTGGTTGAGGGAACTAAAGACTCAGACTATGTATCTCACTTCCTCATCAAACAACTACAAAAATTCCAAGTTTCTCCAGTAGTGCTCTGATGCTTGGAAGGTGGATCATGATGGGTAAATCAGGCAAAGGAGATTCTCTTAGCTGAATCCACACAAGTTGTCCTCAGTGTCATTCCTTTCTCAACATCCTTTTTCTATAACAGCTAAATAAATGTTTGTTTGTTTGCTTTTGTTAATTGTTGAATGACCTTCGAGTGTGTCATTTTGTTCCACTATTGAAACTAAACTAAGAGGAAATATACCTGACTCAGGTCCAAGAGAAAATAGCTCCAATTGGAAGGGAGGCACTAGAGTGTTTTCTGTTTACTCACTTTTACATGGCATCATGGAGGGGTGGCTTATTGAAGAGTCTATCATCTTAATATAACAAGATTATCACTACACTATTAGATTATCTTGGGCACAACCATAATTCCTGAAACACATCCCATAGGAGGTGGAAGGTGTGGATATAAATCAACTAATCATTTTGGGACAGCCATTTGTCCACTGAAATAATCAATACTTTTTAAATCTTCTTTAAAATGATGATATATGGAGGGAGATATGGAAAATCAAATGTCCAAATATTAGCTTTCCTATTAAGAACATCAAAATGATGAGGGACATGGGGGGGGGGGTACTCCCTTGGTCATTTCTGCCTTACATTAAAAAAAAGCTATCTACAAATGGCATGTGTCACATTTGGAGATTTTGATAATTGACATTATCAAAAAAGATAATGGCTATATGATTGCTTGTTGGGTATGTTGCAATAAGAATTCTTTTTCACTTCAGTTAAGTTGGATGAATCAGCCTCAAAGTTCCCTTCAAATTTTGAAATTTCCAGGTTCATGACTGTGTGATTGTGAAGTAATTCACATTCACTTTAGAATGTACAGCATTAAGAAGCCAAGTGAAACCCCAATTGCCCTGGCTTCCCCCCTCAAAAAAAAAGAAGCCAAGTGAGATTAGAAAGTCACATTTTGGGGGCAGAGCCAATATGGCAGCTGGAAAGCAGGGACTGGCTTAAGCTTTCCCCCAAACCCCTCCAAACACCTGTAAAAAGTGTTTCTGAATAAATTCTAGAACTGCAGAACGCACAAAATAGCAGAGAGAAACAAGTCTCCAGCGCAAGACAGCCTGGATATTCACTGGGAAGGGTCTATCGCACAGTGCTGGAAGAAGATCGCAGCCCAGCATGGACTGCACTAGGACAGACCAGACTGGGAGTTGACCAGAGCAGGCCTGAGGGCCATGAATCACTGAGCTGAAGCAGTAACCAGATTTCTCCACCCACAAACGCCAAAGACCACAGTGGGAAAACCACTAGATCAGCTTACAGAGCAGTCTGGCCCCAGTCCTGGGGGTGGCAGGTGTGGTGCAGTGGTGGCAGTGACAGCAACAGAAACCTGCTGTGGCTGCTTCCACAGCTCCAGAGTCAGCAGCTTCTCAAGCCCCTGACTCACACAGTGGGAGGAATCAAGTGCCAGATATGAGTGGGAGTGCAAGGAACACTTTGCTAGCACAGAGGCAGCTTTGTCCTGCTTGGATCTGGGTCGCAATCCTAGTTGGCGGTTCTTGGGAGAGGAAGGACGCTGCTGTGACAGAGCTTGCTGTGTAGAAGTAGCTCTGAAAATAGCAGCACAGCCCCTAAAGCTTGGGACAAAGCATTCTCTACTCCACAAGGAGTCATACCCTGACAAAAAGCTCAAGGGTCAAATAGTTGGCTGGGAACATGGCCAGGCAGCAAAAAAGCATGCAGACTCAGACTCAGACTCCAGAATCTTTTTTTGGTGACAAAGAAGATCAAAACATACAGCCAAAAGAAGTCAACAAAGTCAAAAAGCCTACATCAAAAGCTTCCAAGACAAATATAAATTGGCCTCAGGCCATGGAAGAGCTCAAAAAATACTTGGAAAAGCAAGTAAGAGAAGTAGAGGAAAAACTGGGAAGAGAAATTAGAGTAATGCAAGAAAACCATGAAAAACCAGTCAATGATTTGCTAAAGAAGACCACCCCCAAAAAAAACCTGAAGAAAATAGCACCTTAAAAAATAGATTAAACCAAATGTCAAAAGACCTCCAAAAAAACAATGAGGAGAAGAATGCCTTGAAAGGCAGAATTAGGCAAGTGGAAAATGAGGTCCAAAAGACCAATGAAGAAAATACCACCTTAAAATTAGATTGAAACAAATGAAAGCTAGTGGCTTTATGAGAAATCAAGATATTATAAAACAGAACCAAAGGAATGAAGAAATGGAAGACAATGTGAAACATCTCATTGGAAAAAACCACTGACCTGGAAAATAGATCCAGGAGAGATAATTTAAAAATTATTGGACTACCTGAAAACTGTGATCAAAAATAAGCCTAGACATCATCTTTCAAGAAATTATCAAGGAAAACTGCTCTTATATTCTAGAACCAGAGGGTAAAATAGAAATTGAAAGAATCCACCAATCACCTCTTGAAAAAGATGCTAAAAAGAGAACTCCTAGGAATATTGTTGCCAAATTCCAGAGTTCCCAGGTCAAGGAGAAAATCCTGCAAGCAACCAAAAAGAAACGATTTGAGTATAGTGGAAACATAATCAGGATAACACAAGATCTAGCAGCTTCTACATTAAGGTATCAAAGGGCTTGGAATATGATATTCCAGGGGTCAAAGGAGCTAGGACTAAAACCAAGAATCACCTACCAAGCAAAACTGAGCATAATGCTCCAAGGCATGGATTTTCAATAAAATAGAGTACTTTCAAGCTTTCTCAATGAAAAGACCAGAGCTAAATAGAAAATTTGACTTTCAAACACAAGAATCAAGAGAAGCATGAAAAGGTAAACAAGAAAGAGAAATAATTAGGGACTTGCTGAAGTTGATTTGTTTTATTTACATTCCTACATGCAAAGATGGTGTGTGTAATTAATGAGACCTTTCTCAGTTTTACGGTAGTTGAAGGGAATATACATATACATATATATATATTTATATATATATGTATATATGTATGTATGTATGTGTGTGTATATATATAATATATATATGTGTGTGTGTGTGTATATATGTGTATATATATATATATATATATATATATATATATATATATATATATATAGACAGAAGGCAGAGGGTGAGTTGAATATGAAGGGATGATATCTAAAAAAATAAAATTAAATTAAGTGATGAGAGAGGAATTTATTGAGAGAGGGAGAAAGGGAGAGTCAGAATGGGGTAGGTTTTCTCACATAAAACTGGTAAGAAAAAGCAGTTCTGTTGGAAGGGAAGAGGGGGCAGGTAAGGGGAATGAATGAATCTTGCTCTCATTGGATTTGACTTGAGGAGGGAATAACATACACATTCATTTGGATATCTTACCCCACAGGAAAATAGGGGGAAGGGAAAAAAAAAGAGGGGGATGATAGAAGGCACGGCAGATGGGGGAGGAGGTAATCAAAAGCAAACACTTTTGAAAAGGGACAGTGTCAAAGGAGAAAATTGAATAAAAGGGGGACAGGATAGAAGGGAGGGAAATACAGTTAGTCTTTCACAACATGAGTATTATGGAGGAGGTGTTTTACATAATGCTACATGTGTGGCCTATGTTGAATTACTTGCCTGATTAGGGAGGGTCGGTGGGAAGGGAAGAGAGGAGAGGGGAGAGAATTTGGAACTCAAAGTTTTAAAAGCAGATGCTCAAAAACAAGTTGTTTTTGCATGCAACTGAGAAATAAGATATATAGGGAATGGGGCATAGAAATCTACCCTGCCATACAAGAAAGCAAGGGAAAAGGGGAAGGGGGTGGGGAACAGGATGAAAGAGGGGAAGGCTGACTGGGGAACGAGGCAATCTGAATATATGTCATCTTGGAGTGTGGGGGAGGATAGAAATGGGGAGAAAATTTGTAACTCAAAATCTTGTGGAAATCGATGTTGAAAACTAAAATATTAAATAATAAAATAATTGGTGGAAGAAAAGAATAAAAGAAGCATTTCTATAACCTAGTAGTCTAGAGAGAAAAAAGGTGATGGTACATGAAACTGCAAATCTATTATGTACAACTTGCTATTCCTTTTAACTATATAATAAAGTTATCATGTAACTTTCTAATTTAAAAAAGTCACATTTTGATTTTCTCATTTGTAGGTCTTCTAGAACCAAGTCTACTTGTGAATATTAGCAAAAAGGAATAACAAAGAGACTTTTCATGATTACTGACAAAGTGAAAATAATAATGAAAGGGATTAAGGAAAAGAATCTCATGGCTCAGAATTGTGAAATAAAAATGCCCTACATGAAGATTTGTCTTTGCTGTAAAACTGAGATAGTTTATGGTAGACAAAACATGCCAGTTCAGTGGCTGAATCTGCTACTTACTACTTGTATGATCTTGGATAAGTCACTCTCTGAGCCTCAGTTTACTCAAAAGTAAATTTAGAAGTTTGGATTAAGTCTCTATGCTGCCTTCCAATTCTAAATCTATCATCCAGAAATGGTAACTCTTCCATTGCCTGTTATCTGTGTAACCTTGCAGAAATTACTTAAGCACTTGGGGATTTACGTTCCTCATTTATAAAATTATAAGGTTGGATTAGGTCTTCTCTAAGGATGTTTTTTCCCAACCATAAACCTGGTTCTATGATCCTATTTAAATATTTTATTTTTGGCATTGCCTGAGCAAAGCTTGAGAGAAAGCAAGTCAGACATCACTCTGAGTGATATGCTTTGTTGCCAGTAACCACTGCTATTTAGTATTGATGGCCCTAATAAAGCCTTTTTTGTTAAGGAAACTGCTGCTGCTTATAGCTGTATGTATGAGTATTCAAAGTCAATATTAATTAAATTTCATAAAGCTGAATCAGAGTGAATTATGTTCCCATAGTAGTGCCTTTCAATGTCTTTTGATTTGAGGTTAGCTTTATTAAGCTGTAAGAATATGTAAGGTATTATACAATGCAAAAATGTATTTGGTTCTGAAATTGTATGAAGCATGGAATTAATGAAAAGATTAAGTTGAAAGGGGTAGATTAAAAAAAGGGGGCACTATTTCCAACAAAGGTGGCACAACCTTTTACACTTTGTCCTGATATTTGCTGCTGAATGATGCGATATGACTGTTTTCAAATCCTTTCCTATCAAGAGCTATAATACACATCACCCACAGGGTGCAGGATGAATAGATTTCTGATAAGTCATATTGTTCCGCTGTTATTTTTCATCAAAGCTTAGGGAATATTGTTTCCTACTGACAAGTTTCCATGGATGCCTGGGTCTTGATCTCAGAATTCTGATTTCCCATGTATTGAGCATCAGGTACAGGTGACTAGATGTATTTAAAAATTAATTTTCAAAGAACAGAAGCTGGATATGTTGAATTTTCTACTGAAATCATATAGGGATATTAAAATGCATTTAGATTTCTCTTTTAACTCTTTCACCAAAAGCATCATAAATCTGGAAAACAGAGGTTAATCATGATTTTTTTTTTAGTGCTTTATGGTAACAAAGAACATTGTGTGAAATATCCCACTTCATTTAGGTAGTTTGAATACCGGACTCAACAGTTCAGATGGAGAAATTTGAGAGCTTAGGCAAATTAGCCATGTTCACAGCTAGTAAGAACAAGATCTGGTTCTCAAATCCAAGTCTTCTACTCCAAGTCTGGCACGTTCTGCCCCCCTCCCCCAACACATGCACATGAGCCTGTGTGCTCTGTGTATGTGTGTGTGTGTGTGTGTGTGTGTGTGTATGCGGCTCACCCCTCTAAATCTTGGTTGTGTTTTGAGTACTTGAGATTAAAATTAATTTCCATTCTAAAACTTAAAATTTAGGCATGATTTTTAAAATCTGCTTTTGTAGAATGCCCCAATTATTTCTACCCATTGTCTTCAAAAGGAACACAGCCTCAGAGATGATTATAGCACCCCATTATATTTAGCCTGAAAGAGAAAATGCCTATATATTACGAACACTTTTTTCCAGCCAAGAAATACATTTAGGATCATCTTTGTTTTTCTGTTGCTTGTAGATTGAATGCTGAATCTGGAGTAAATTGATATGATACTAAAAATGAATAGTAGTCCTAGGCCTAGGGGAGCATGTTCATTTAATCCTTCTATTATGCATCTTCATTTTTCTCCTATTTCCAACTTAAATAACATTTTTGTTGTTTACGTTGGTGCTTTGAATGTTAGTCCTACAACCCTTTTCACTAAAATATTTAATTTTAATAATAATTCACATTTTCTTCCTTTAAAATATCAGTCTTAATGTCTGCCAGAATGTAATTTGTAAGTCTGGCAGGCTCCAGTAAACTTAAAAAAATTTCTAAACTCATTTTAGTTATAATGCTCTATAATAATAATTATTATTACACACACACACACATACACACACACACACGAGTGTATTTGTGAGTAAAGGAAGGATTTATGTATTATAAGATGAAAATAGGACCAAGAAATATTCTTAGCCCCAAATGTCCATATCATAAAGCAAAGGTGATTACAAAGAATAATAAGGATGCCAGAAAATTTGACCCTATGTATATTTGTATTCCCAAACATTATAGTGGCAATCAACTTGGTAGAGAGAGAATGTAAAAGATCATTTATGTGTGAGGAAGAAAATATTTCTCCTTTTGATAGGAGGATGGCTGCCACCAACAGCTTACCTGGTTGAGAAATTGCTAAGGCAAAGTGGAAATACTCGGGAAGAAAATATTTGTCAACTCTGAGCTTCAAGGCCAGAGGGCCTTAAAATCCTTTGCTGTGCTACCTTAATTTATGTCATCTATTTGACAAAGTCCTCCATATTAAACACTAGGCAAATTCAATTATTATCTTATTATAACTGATGGAGTTAGTGATTGTGGATATAGATGAATTCATACCTCTTAAAAATCTGTATGAAAAGTTATATCTATGTTTCCCATCTTAGGTCAACGGTAAATTTGAAATATATATATATATATACATATATATATATATACATATATAAATTTATAGTTCATATCTTAATTCAAATCATTGGCAAAATTTTTATACAGCACCCACTAAGCATAATTTCCTGAAATACTTCACTGGAAGATGTCCTTTCGTGTCAGCATCAAAACATTCTTTGGTTCCAGATATTCACCTAGTTCTTCTTCCTCCTAAGTGAATCATTTTCCAGCCCATATCCCTCTTTCTTTCCATAACAATATCATTGTGATGTATTTTACAAAAAAATATTCATATCTATGCTATGTTCTGTCAGTAGAATTATTGTGAGGGGGCGATGGTGCAAGGAGGGAGTGGGGAGGGGAGTGGAGGGGAGGAGAGGAGAGGGGATGGAAGGAAAGGAAAGAAAAAGAGTAGCATTGAATGATTGGTCTTCATTAAACCGTTCTAGCTATTTAGCAATACTACTTTCTTTCTTAGATACTCACTAAGCAGCCATTTAATAATAATAATAAATTTTAGAATGTTTGCCAGGCATTGAAGTCAAGCTCATTGGCCTAGAGTTTTCAGACTCCATATTCTTCCATATTTTCAAAAAAAATCATTCAGTGTTTGCCCTTTTCCAGGCCAGTGGTAGATAACACATTGTCCATAGTTATTCTAGTATCGTAGATCGTGGCTTATTACCCACATCTGTCAGCTCTTTCAGTATGAAGCAAGCAGTCCATCTGAGACAGGCGATTTGAACCCATGAAAGGCAGTTGGGTTCTATCTTATTATCTCACTATTTATCTGGGTGCCAACTCCTTAAGGTCAGTTTTATTTTGTTTTTCCCAGTTCAAATTTCTCATAGTCAAGAGGACAGAAGAGACTAGCAGTTAGGCAGTCCTACCTAGTCTTCTTTTCTCTGTCTCTGTTATTCTTATCATATCCTCGCCAAACAACAAACTTAATCCTTCTATTGTTTTCCTCTTTCCTATAATAGAGCTTAAAATAAAATTGACAAAAACAAAACAAAACAAAATTAAAAAAAACTACAAACCATTTAGTTTCATTTTCTTTCCAGGCATGACACAGTTTTTTATGATCTTTAACAATTTGATATTGCTCTTAGATTATGCTTCAAATCGTGTGCATCTTTCATTACCTGCTCTAGTTTCTTTGGGGAATTATTTTAAGCTCACTCTTTGTGTTTATTCATATAAATTTTGGGGCTTGGGTTTCTTCACACTGTTACGTATGGGTCACAACACATGTGGGAGCTCTGATTTAAAGGACTAGATACCTAATTAGGAAAGATAGGAAATCAAATGAATGAAAACCTACAGTAATCAGTTGAAAGGAGAAGCTAGAGGACAGTAGCAAAAAGGTAGTGCTCTGTAAATGAAAGTAGAAGAGAAGAAAGTGAAGACAAGAACAGCTGCTATGCGTTATGTTATCTGAGAGAGCTGACTGAAGTCAGAAGAGTTCTGTAGTTTCTTGTGGCATATTACTGTGGATATCTATGGCTGCTGGTAGCTGATTATAGAAAGCAGACTACTTCTGTGTGAAGAGCTGGCTGGCCTTGTCTATATCACTTTTAATAATAGCTAATGATAACCAACATTTGTAGCACTTATTTTGTTTAATTATTGTCTCACTTGATCCTTGCAACACTGTGAGGGAGGGGCTCTTACTTTCCATTTTACAGATGAGGAAAATGAGACAAACAAGAGTTAAGTGTCTTTCCCAAAGTCACACAACTACTGAGTGTCTGAAGTTTGAACTCAGTCTTCCTCTCCAGGTCCAGTGCATTATATATGACACTATCTAGCTGCTCTTTAGTGCAATTTATAGTTTAAGAACTATGAATGTGGTTAGGAAGGTCTTGTAACTGATATAGAAGTTGTATTGCCTGGTGATTTCTGCAGCTCCTGGGAGCTCATCAGAGAAAGCTAAATCCTGTTATGAAGGGCTGACTATGTTTGCCTGTATTGCTCTTTAGCACCACCTACAGCTTGAGAGAGAGAAACTTCCCTGAGTCCAGAGAGCAGAGGCAGACATAAACAAGGCTTAAGGCTTGTCACTAAAATTGCTTAATAATGCTTCAGCACTCAGCCAAGGGAACAGACCTGGAAAACTTTGGATCCCAGCCTCAGGGCTACTGTTTCACTGAAAGAGTTTAATGCTGCTGCTACTGCTGCTTCACTTAAAGAACTTGAGCAAGACCTGCAGGGAAGCACTTTCATTACAGAATGAGACTGGAGAGGCTCAGGAGCAGGTGATTCCTAGACTCATGAGTTTCCTCTGGCAAAGGGATTTCCCTACTCAGATGCTTTGCTGCTAGATTTTTAAAGGAAATCTGGGTCCACTTTCTTCCATTGCATACTATGAATTGGTACATTTTGTTGTCGTTATGTCCTGTTCGACTCTTTGTGAGCTCATTTGGGGTTTTCTTGGCAAAGGTACTGAAGTGGTTTGCTAATTTCTTCTCCAATAAATTAGTAGGAGAGTGTGACAAAGATTTATGGGTAGATATTTTGATATTTATGCTTGTAACTTTTGTTGAATATATATTATCTTTATCTTCTTAGTATATACTTCATGTCTAAGAGTTAATTGTGTCATTGCAACTTCTCTGTATAAATGGGAAGCGTACCAGTGTGGGCTCAGGAGATATAGTAGTGAGTAATAGGAATATATCCTCTCCACAGGAATATATCTCCACCCCAGGAGGGTGAGACTCATCTGTTTTACAAGATAATGGCCACATCAGCCTCTTCTTTGAGAAAACTCTCCAGATCTGCTAGCATGTGCAGGTAGAGGTTGAATGAACTACTCCACATGCCATGTTTTGGTAGTAGCCATGCTCATGATATACTAAGTGTATCATGCTGGTATATTTTTTTCTTCCTGTCCTCTCATTTTATTTTAAACATTTTATAATCTGGCTTCTGTTACCAGTGATGTATTATTTGTTAAATCTAATGGGCTTATCTCAATCCTTACCCTTCACAAAGTACCTTGTACATTGTAGGTAACTTGTAAGTGATCATTGACTCACTGTAGCATTTAACACTGTTAATCATCTTCTTCTATGGGATCCTTTCCTTTCTTGGCTTTCATGACACTCATCTGTCCTTTTATGCTCTTATCACTCTGACCACTACATGCCATTCTTTATTCATCCATATCATGCATATTCCTCATACCTGTCCCCCAGTGCTCTGTCCCTAAGTCCCTTGTTTCTTTACCCCCTGGAAAAAAAGAGAGCACTTAGGGTAGATGTTAGAGAATGTAAAAGGACCTTTTCATGGAGACACTATGGTTTGGTAGAAAGAGGGTTGGCCCTGGAATTAGAAAGACCGAGTTTCAAGAAGACCTTCCTCTGACACATACTGGCTATGTGACCATGGGCAACTGATTTGACCTTTCAGTGACCCAGGGAATTCCCTAAGGCTCTCTAAGTTTCAAAAGTAACTATAATCTATGTGATATTATAAATATAATTATAATCAGAATTATAATACACATTAATGTATGATGATTTTTAATACCAGGAGTTTCCCATCCCAATGAAAAAATAGATCCATTTCTCTTCAAAATAGACTTTAATCTCAAAGAACTTAAAATCAAAAAGTAAGATAGACTAACTTACAATGGACATAAAATAATTATGAGTTAGATGGACTAGTTTAAGAATTGTCTTTATGTCTTGAAAATATCTGAAAGGGAGAGTTTTCTGCACGTCGGACTTTTGCTATAAGCCTTGTCCAATGGGAGATGAAATGAAGAAAAGAATCATACAAAGCATGAGCCTTTGCTCTGCATATCCTGCAGAGTAATCATTCATGCATCTAAATCCGACAATTTAGGAAATATCATGATGCTGTCATAATGCATTAAGAAAGCACTCAAAAATTAAAATAATTGAATGGACATATTACCCAAACTGATTTGCTTTTCAGCTAGACATTATAAGTTGTAATGTGTTTTTTAATACAATAATCTCATACTATTTGTGCAGAACTAAATATATGCTTATTCTGTTGATTTCTTTCACACTGTCAACGTTCTCATTACCACATTCAATGATTGCACAGAATAATGATTGAACAAGATAAAATCCAGTTGCATTCACACAGTGAAAAGTTAATGTTGTACATTATTTCCTGAGGAAAATAAGTTTTCCAAAAGTAAGATGATCCTAATCTTAGTGTAATCTAGGGTCACCTTTAGAGTTTATTTTGTGTATCTTCCAGTTTTGCAGTATAATTGTGAATCATGGAATTCTACAGTCACTAAAGATTTAAGATTGAGGGTCACTCCAAGGACAATGGAAAAGTGCATGCGGGCATAAGAAAGCTGCCCCAAATTGCCAATTGAAATTTTAAAAGGAGAAGTAGTGTAAATGAAGTAATCAGAAAGAGAAAACTGGAAAATTAAAATGGACCATGAAGGTAGATAAAGTGTGGGATAACTAGATGATGATGTGCAGTTTCCAAGTAGTATCCATATGGTGTCATGACATTCAGAAAAAAGGCTCAAACAGGTTATATGGGCCCCCTATGGAAGATTTATGAGTCAAATAAACAAGGGTCACATGGGATGATAACGTGTAGAGAGACTATGGTCCATTCTGTTGGAAGGAGATCTATTGTATTGCAGACTCATCAGAATAAAAAAAAATATTATCTATCTTGGGAATTGGAAAGTCCTAAGTTCTGTTTCTGGGATATGTTTTGTATTAGCATCTTTATACCCTATGAGTAAATGTAGGAAAAGATTCTGGTATTGTTTCTAAGTCACCTGGAGAAATGAGCTTAAACACAGGATCAAGTGATGACCATGTCCCACCCTTCTGTCATCTCATATACTAAATGATTCCGTGTCTATCTATCCTTGTACCCAAACCAGAGTCCATGACTTTGAGGCTTCGACACTCACCTCTGTAACTTCTGCTTCAGTGATATTCTATACAAACCGGCTCTTATCTCTCAAAGAACTTTATTTTAGCAACACCTCAACCAAGCTTCACTTCACTCCCTCCTATATGTCTCCTCACAGACTTTCCAATTCTTTCCTCTCCTATCCTTACCCTACTCAACTCTAGAACTATAAATCATAATCAAATTAAATGTGTCATTGTTCTTAGAACAATGTAGTCCCCATTGACTCCTCATCATCTCAGTAACTTTCCCTACCCAGAAAATCACTATGCATATTGTCTCTTGCACTAGAACGTAAACTCCTTGCAAGGTCTGTCTTTAAGTTTACATTTGTATCCCCAGGCCTTAGCACACTGCTTGGGACATGTTAAATACCTAAGGATTTTTGTTTCATTCATTTCATTAACCAAGAAAGTGCTGGTATTACTTTGCTGTAATTCTGGGTACAATAGAAAGAGACTAAGGGGATCTAGATATAGAATACTATGGGCAGGCATTTTGGCAGAAAGGACACTGAATTTGGAGGCAAGAAACTGGTTTTACACATTGGGTAATGGACCTTAAAAGATCTTAGAAATTATCTCATTAATACTATTCATTTATTTAGAGGTCAAAATTGAGGCTGAAAGAAAGGGAATGAGTTTTCTAAGGTCAAATAAATTGTATATGCAGAACCATCCTGGTTCAATATAATTTTACAGCAAAGCATTTAATTGTCTGAGCCTATTTCCATATTTCACAAAGAAAATGATGGGGCCGTTTCCTTCTGTCTCTAAGTCTGCTTTTCTAATGCAATTCCACAGGTATTTTTATGCTGTTGTTATTGTTTGGTTGGTCGGTTGTTGTTTTTTGTTTGTTGGTTTTGTTTTTTCAAAGGCCTTTAAAATGACTATGGAGATCAGTCCTTGTTGCTCAAGTAGCTCATCTGGGTAGTTATTTGCTGTCTTCCAAAGTTGTTAATGGGATGGTATCACAGTTCAACCACTAAGGGACCCAGAAGACAAGTAAACAATAGAGATCTGCAGGGGAATAGTCACCAAGTGACACTAACAGTAGGAATTGGTGTAGTGAGCATTAATGAAAGCAGATGCTGAAGTCCTACAGAAAATGAATCCACGCAATTATGCATACCAAAGAATGGACATTAAGGATCATCCAATGGACATAGGCATGCTACAGTAGATTGCAAATGAAGAACTGCAAAGTAATAGCTGTGAAAATATTGTCATCAGGTAAATGTATGAAGAGAAAAAAACTGGCTAAATTACTTCACAAGAGTAAGGGATAATTAATGGACAGTTTGACACAAGTGATACATTGGTAATCATATAATATCAAAAGAAAGAAAAGAAACTTCCACCCTAGCATTCTTTCCTTCCCCAGGCACAATGGATTTACCAACTATAGCAAATTTATTGGTATATGCACTAGAGTTATACTAATGGCCTTCAATCTGCATAACTGTAGTATTGTTGCTTGTCCTTCATTTCAAAGAGGACCAATGATATCATGAGGAGATGTCTTGACTCGTGCATGAATTGGATTTAAGTAAGGCAAAGATGAACATATTAAACACCCTCACTCTCTTTTCCAGAGTCATCAAAGGCCAGTGGCAAGACAAAGACTAGAATGACTGCTGATGGCCCAAGATGCAGTAGATAACCTTGGTATCTTCCAGGTTTGACCAAGCTCTTAGCTCCCCACAGTGTCTGCTTCAGCCACCTACATGGCCATTGGAACAAATTGTTTCCGTCCACCCATTCCACTAGGGGAAGTTTTTACATGTTTGGGGTAGACATCCTCATAACTCACCAGCAAATTTGAAATCTGTTGGTTACCATCAACCTGGTTTAGCCTATTTGCTACTACAAATTTATCAGGGTGTGGTCACTGTGCATGGTATAGCTTCTTCGAGCACAGGTGAGAGTTGGGTGAAAAGCAGACACCAAAGATGGATGAGCAGCCCTGAAAAGGGCCCACATCAGAAGTCCTAGTCTTTGTTGAACACCCCATATGTCTCATGTTGTAGTATCATAGAAAAATTGAAGGAGTAGAGGATACTACATGTATACTTATTACAGTAGCTTATTTTCATACATGATAGATGTCTTTCATATAATAAAACATGTGAAGGAGTTAGGTCCTACAGGAGGAACATCAGTTACTTGGACCTTTTCTTTAATACTTGCAAATTTTTCTAGAACTACTTGAAAATCATAAGATCCACCTCCATTCAACTGAGAACTCTAGCTCCTAGATATAACTATATTTTTCTTTTACTTAAATCTAAACAATGAAGCTGAACAAAATACATTAATTAGATAATAAGAAATGCATAATGATGTCAAAAACACCAATAAGAGCTGACATATATTCTCTAACCAGTAATGAACTTTAACAAGAAACTTCATTATATTATGGGAAAAACCACTCTATATTAGAAGCCTCATAGAATTCTTTTATTTTTTTTAATTTATTTTTAATTTCCAACATTCATTTCCACAAGATTTTGAGATACAAATTTTCTCCCCATCTCTACCCTCCCTCCCACCCCAAAGATGGTATATATTCTAATTGCCTCGTTCCTCAGTCTGCCATCCCTTCTATCACCCCACTCACCCCCATCCCCTTTCCCCTTACTTTCTTGTAGGGCCAGATAGATATCTATATCCCATTGCCTGTGTATCTTATTTCCCAATTGAATGTAAAAACTATTTTTTTTTAATTTTCTTTTAACATTTGTTTTTAGAACTTTGAATTCCAAATTCTCTCCCTTTTTCCCTCCCCACTCACTCTCCTTGAGAAGACAAGCAATTCAAGATAGGTTATACATGTATTGCTATGTAAAACACTTCCATAACAATCATGTTGTGAAAGACTAACTTTATTTGCCTCCATCTTATCCTGTCCCCCTTTATTTATTTTTCTCCTTTGACCCTGTCCCTTTTCAAAATAATTTGCTTTTCACTACCCCTTCCCCAAATCTGCCCTCCCTTCTATGATCCCCCCCACTTCCTATCCCCTTCCTCCCTACTATCCTGTAGGGTAAGATACCCAATTGAGTGTGTATGTTATTCCCTCCTTAAGCCAAATCCAATGAGAGCAAGGTTCACTCATTCCCTTTTAACTGCCCTTTCTTCCCTTCCATTATAACAGCTTTTTCTTGCCACTTTTATGTGAGATAATGTACCCCATTCTATCTCTCTCTTTCTCCTTCTCCCAATATATTCCTCTATCACCCCTCAATTTTATTTTTGAGATATCATCAACTCAACCTGTGCTCTCTCTCTCTCTCTCTCTCTCTCTCTCTCTCTCTCTCTCTGTCTCTCTCTTTCTTTCTCTCTCTCTCTCTCTGCATATATATACATGTATATATATATATATATATATATATATATATATATATATGCATGTATCATGTATGTATGTATGTATGTATGTATATTCCCTTCAACAACCCTAATACTTAGAAAGGTCTCATCTTTCCAAGTAGGAATGTAAACAGTTCAGTTTAGTGAGTTCCTTATGATTTTTCTTTTCTGTTTGCCTTTGATGCTTCTCTTGATTTTTGTATTTGAAAGTCAAATTTTCTATTCACCTCCGGTCTTTTCACAAAGAATGCTTCAATGGCCTCTATTTCATTGTAAATCTATATTTTGCCCTGAAGTATTATACTCAGTTTTGCTGGGTGGGTTATTCTTGGTTTTAATCCTAGCACCTTTGACCTCTGGAATATCATATTCCAAATCCTTTGATCCCTTAAGGTAGAGAAGTTGCTAGATCTTGTGTTACCATGATTATGTTTTCACAATATTCCAATTACTTCTTTCTGGCTGCTTACAATATTTTTTCCTTGTCCTGGGAACTCTGGAATTTGGCTACAATATTCCTAAGAGTTCTCTTTTTGGCATCTTTTTCATAAGATGATTGGTGGATTTTTTTAATTTCTATTTTCCCATCTGGTTCTAGAATCTCAGGGCAGTTTTCCCTGATAATTTCTTGAAAGATGATGTCTAGGCTCTTTTTTGGATCATGGCTTTCAGGTAGTCCAATAATTTTTAAATTATCTCTCCTATATTAAGACATTATTTTCTTCAGTGATATTTCAGACCCCCTTTTCCATTTGGCCTATTCTGTTTTTAAGGCATTCTTCTCCTCTTTGTTTTTTTTTTTTGGACCTATTTTGCCATTTGGGTTAGTCTATTATTTATGGTGTTACTTTCTTCAGTATTTTTAGGGTCTCCTTTAGAAAGCTGTTAACTCATTTTTTATGATTTTCTTGCATCCCTTGCATCCAAATCATTTTTGGGCTCTTACATGGTCTGAGACCAATTCGTATTTTTCTTGGAGGCTTTTGATGTAAGATCTTTGACTTTCTTGACTTCTTCTGGCTGTATGTTTTAATCTTCTTTGTCACCAAAGTAAATTCTGTAGTCTGAGGTTTTTTTTTCCTTTTTTAACACTGTCTGCTCATTTTTCCAGCCGATTACAGCACTTTTGAGGTCTTTGTCAGGGTATGAATGCTTCCAGAGTGGAGAGTGCTCTTTCCCAAGCTTCAGGGGTTTTGCATTGCTGCTTTCAAAGCTACTTCTTTTCTGAGATTGTATGATACTCCTCTCCTGGCCTGTGCTCTGGTCTTTTATTGCACACACTCCTCTCTGCTGTGTAACTACTAGGAGGACTCCCTCTTCACAGCCACCATAAGCTCTGCCACACCAGCCCTCCTCCTCCCACAAGGACCACCAGCCAGGACTGTGACCCAGATTCAAGCAGGGCAAAGCAAGCAAATCCTGCCTCAGCACCAGCAAAGAGATCCTTTCACAACTGCTTTGATCAGCTGCTTCATTCCCCCCACAGTCTGTGGGCCTGGAGCTCACGAAGCACCTGCTGTTGCTGTTGCTGCCGCTGCCTGCTGCAGCCACCTCTGCTGCCCTGGGGCTGCCCTTCTACCACCCAGATCCAACAGTTTTCCCAATGACCTGCTAAGTTTTCTTTGCCTTTTGTTGCTTGAAAAGTCTGGTAACAGCCACAGCTCTGTGATTCAGGGCCTTGAGGCCTGCTCTGCCCAGTCTGCTCTGGGCTGGTCTGTCCTTACAGGGCCCCATGCTAGACTGTGCTCTGCTCCCAGCATGGTGCGATAGACCCTTCCCAGCGACCATACAGGCCATCTTGGGCTGGAGACTTGTTTCACTCTGTCATTTCTTGGGTTCTGTGGCTCTTGAATTTGTTTACAATCATTTTTACAGGTGTTGGGAAGGACTTCGGGGAGAGCTCAAGTGAGTCCCTGTTTTCACATAGCCATCTTTGCTCTGTCCCTGTCTAGAATTCTTTTGTTTTTAGTGAACTACCTTAGTGTATACCAACATAAAGCTGTAGAGGGGTTAAATATCTGCTACAAAGGCTGGTTGCTGTTGATTTGTCACAAATCTGGGTGGCTGATGCAGCTCAACATAAGGATAGTCAAGAAAGATAAGAGAAACTGTGTTGGGTCCTGTCTTCATGTACACTATATAATTAGGAATTAGCTGTTATGGTGGACTCAGACACACACAGCTGCCCCTTGACTGAAAGTCCACTCTATAAAATACCTGCTCAAACAAGGGCACAAAAATTTTCTGCATATACCAATTGGTACAGTGATTAATAAATCCAGTTTGCATGAGTGAAGGAAGAAAAATTTGGCATAGCTATATCTTCCTGTGATCCTTCCATTTCTCTATGCTTTCATTAAAAACAAAAAGAAAACAAAAACTACACTGTCTCTTCAGAGATATTCCATGAGTCAGTGTATCCAATCTAAGATCATTTTGAAACAGAATAATAAACGCCATTGCCCTGTGTACACTTTACATTGTCTGGGTTATATCTTTGCTTTTGGAGTGACTGTCATACAACAGGCCACATTTATTTACACCTCTTCCCTTCTATATCATCTCTTAAACATAATCTAAATAATTTAAGAAAATAGGTATCCAAAATGCAATTGTATTTTCATGAGCTGCATTTACTTCAACCAGGTTCAGTTATACTATTTAATCGTAGAAAAAAACTGACCGTTACATAGTGTTTTTGAGTTTCCAATGAAATTTTTATTCATTATCTCACTTGAACTTTGTAACTATCCTCTGATTCAAATACTAAAGGTATTATTAGCATCTTCACTTTTCAGATAAGACAATTGAGGCTTATATAATAAGGGTTAACTTATTTGCCCAAGATCACAATTAGTGTTAGAGGCAAGATTTATACACAGGCCTTCCTTAGTCCAAATCCAACATATTATCCACTTCAAATTGCTTCATAAATAGGAAGGTTAAATCTCAGTACCTGTTAACTAAGAAATTCTAGACCTGTAAGATAAACAAAGTAATTTTGAAGATTAGAGATTTACAAGTTGAAGGGATCTCAGAGACTTTCTAGTCCAATTCCCTCATTTTATAATTTAATAATGATAAGGGACTTGTTTAAGGTCATAGAAGTAGCAAGTAACAGAAGCAGAATTGAAACCAAGTACTTTGACTTCAGAACTGGACATCTTTCACTAATTGGAAACACTAACATTTTTTATACCGTAAGGAATGTTGGTAGATGATTTTCAGGTGAAATAGGTGGTGATGCTGAATTATCTAGATTTCATAATAGATCAGTTCTAAATTAACCAACTAACTAGAAAAATGTTGGTTTTTTTCTCCTTTTTATTGCATATGGGATAACACAAACAATTTATCATTTTTTTTTCCTTTTGCCTTTATAGTAGGAAATATCTTAAAAGTCATCTGCTCCAACCCTATCACTGTACAGAGGAGGAAAGTAAGGTCTTGAGAGACTAAATGGTGTACCCTAGAAAGCTAGGTGGCCCAGTATACGGTGTACTGGGCCTGGAATCAGAAAGACTTGTCTTCAAATCCAGTCTCAGGCTTACACCCTTACCATAGAGAGTACAAATATTATTATGCATATATGACTACACAGGAAACTAAGTCTCTTAAATCTTAGAGAATTTGCCCAAGGTCACATAGCTAACACATTTATAAGACATGATTGGCTTTAGTTCTTCCTGATTATAAGATCAGCATTCTGTCCACTATGAGATGATATCTGTAAGACAGAGGTCTTAATGCTCAATCATATCAACATTTAAAAACAGGACTAATGCTTATGATCATTTGATTTTGTAAGCTAATTTAACTTTTTTATTCAGTGAACTATTTCATTCAGAACTTCAAAAAGAAATACAAAAATGGCTGAAGCAAATAATTAGATTTAGATTATTTTCATATTCATTCTTTCCAATTCAACCATTCAATTGTACCATAGCAGAGTAAGCATTGCTTGAGACCTTAATATAAATCTGATACCTGCTCCATGTGTGCCCTCAAGCAAGACACATAATCTACCCAGGTCAAAGTTTTCTCATCTGCAAAATGAGGGGTTTAGACTAGACCATCTATGAAACCCATTTCATCTTTAGAGCTATGATTCAATCACACACATTTATTAGGAAAACCCTGGGAGATAGAAAAGTAAGATGGCAAAACACTCTTGGATAAGTAGGATTTCTATAGAATCACCAAATTTAATAGTTGGTAAGGAGGTCTGTGGTCAAATAATCCAACCTACACCAGGAAAAGAACCTTGCCTAAAACATATGCAAGAACTAGTCATTTTTTCTTGAACATCTCCAGGAAGGATGAATCTATCACATCTCATGGAGAAGACCAATCTACTTTTTACAGCTGTAGTCAAGAAATTTTGTTGTCATTGTTTTATTTCTCACTTGCATTACATTAAACTTGCTCCTTATAGCAGAAAAGGACCTTAATAACCACACAATAGAACTAGGTTTTTTTTTGTTTTGTTTTTGTTGTTGTTGTTGTTTTGGAGGTGGGAAGGCCGGGCAATTGCAGTTAAGTGACTTGTTCAAGGTAACACAGCTAGTAAGTGTTTCAAGTGTCTGAGGCTGGATTCGAAGTCAGGGCCTCCTGATTCCAGGGCCAGTGCTCTACTCACTTTGCCACCTAGCTGCCCCAGAACTGTTTTTTTTTTTAAGATTAATTTATTTATTTTTAGTTTTCAATATTCGTTTCCACAAGATTTTGAGATACAAATTTTCTCCTCATCTCACCCCTCTCCTCCCACCCAAAGATGGCATGTATTCTGATTGCCCCTTTCCCCAATCTGCTCTCCTTTCTATCACCCCACTCCCCTGCCCCTTTCCCCTTACTGTCTTGTAGGGCCAGATAGGTTTCTATACCCCACTGCCTGTATATCTTATTGCCTAGTTGCATGTAAAAACAATTTTTAACATTTGTTTTTAGGTCTTTGAGTTCTAAATTCTTTCCCTTCTTCCCTCCCCACCCAGCATCCTTGAGAATGCAAGCAATTCAATATAGATTATACATGTATCATTATGTAAAAAACTTCCATAATAGTCATGTTGTCAAAGATTAACTATATTTTCCTGTATCCTATCCCATCCTCCATTTATTCAATTTTCTCCTTTGACCCTGTCCCTTTTCAAAACAGTTTGCTTTCGACTACCCGTTCCCCCAATCTTCCCTCCTTTCTGTCATCCTCCACCCCCTTATCACATTGCCACCTACTTTCCTGAAGGGTAAGATATCCAATTAAGTGTGTATGGTATTCACTTCTTAAACCAAATCCAATGAGAGTAACAGTTCACCCATTCCCTTTTGCCTACCTCTTTTTTCCTTCCATTATAACAGTTTTTTCTCGCCTCTTTTATGTGAGATAATTTACCCCATTCTATCTCTCCCTTTCTCCTTCTCCCAATATATTTCTCCATCACCCCTTAATTTTATTTTTTGAGATATCATCCCTTCATGTTCAACTCACCATATGCCCTCTGTCTATATATATGTATATATGTGTGTGTATGTATGTTTGTGTGGACATATATATATATATATATATATATATATATATATATATACACATGTGTGTGTATAGCCTTCACTACCCTAATGCTGAGAAATATCTCATGAGTTACAAATATCTTTCCATGTAAGAATGTAAACAGTTCAACTTTAGTAAGTCCCTTATGATTTCTCTTTCTCATTTACTTTTTCATGCTTCTCTTGATTATTGTATTTGAAAGTCAAATTTTCTCTTCACCTCTTGTCTTTTCATAAAGAACTTTTAAAGTTACTCTATTTTGTGGAAAATCCATTTTTTACCCTAAAGTATTATGCTGAGTTTTGCTGGGTAGATGATTTTTTGTTTTTAATCCTAGCTTTTTGACCTCAGGAATATCATAATCCAAGCCCTTTGATCTCTTAATGCAAAAACTGCTAGATATTTTTTTGTCTTGATTGTGTTTCCACAATACTTGAATTGTTTCTTTCTGCTTGCTTACAATATTTTCTCCTTGACCTGGGAACTCTGGAATTTGGCTACATTATTCCTAGGAGTTTTCCTTTTGGGATATTTTTCAAGAGGTGATTGGTAGATTTTTCCATTTCTATTTTACCTCTGGTTCTAGAATATCAGGGCAGTTTTCCCTGATTATTTTTCGAAAGATGATATCTAGGCTCTTTTTTGGATCGTGGCTTTCAGGTAGTCCAATAAATTTTAATTTATCTACCCTGGATCTCTTTTCCAGGTCAGTGGTTTTTCCAATGAGATATTTCATATTATCTTCTATTTTTTTCATTCTTTTGTTCTGTTTTATAATTTCTTCATTTCTCTTAAAGTCATTAGTTTCCATTGGCTCCATTCTAATTTTTAAGGAATAATTTTCTTCAGTGATCTTGTGGACCTCCTTTTCCATTTGGCCAATTCTGTTTTTTAAGGCATTCTTCTCATCATTGGCTTTTTGGGCCTCTTTTGCCATTTGGGTTAATATATTTTTAAGGTGTTATTTTCTTCAGTATTTTGGGGGGTCTCCTTTAGCAAGCTGTTGACTCGTTTTTCATGATTTTCTTGCATCCCTCTCATTTCTCCTGCCAATTTTTCCTCTACTTCTCTTACTTGATTTTCCAAATCCTTTTTGAGCTCTTCCATGGCCTGAGACCTACTCATATTTTTCTTGGAGGCTTTTGATGTTGGATCTTTGACTTTGTTGTCTTCCTTTGGCTGTATGTTTTGATCTTCTTTGTTACCAAAGCAAGATTCTATAATGTGAATTTTTATGCTGCCTGCTCATTTTCCCAGCCAATTGCTTGGCTTTTGACCTCTTTGTCAAGGTATGCCTGCTTCCAGAATGGAAAGTGGTCTGTCCCCAACTTCAGGGGCTTTGTGCTGCTAGTTTCAGAGCTACTTGTAGGTACCTGTAAATTTTCAGTTTTTTTGAAGTGGTATGATACAATGAGAGGTGTTACTCCTCTCCTGGCCTGTGCTCTGGTCTGTGAGTGACCTCAAGCACACTTTTCTCCTATGTAACTACCAGGAGGACTCCTTCTCCACAGCCACCACAGGCTCTGCCACACCAGTCCTCTTCCTCCCCCAAGGACCACCAACCAGGACTCTGACCTAGATCAATACAGGGCAAAGCAAGAGAATCCTGCCTTAGTGCCAGTAAAGAGATCCCTGCACTCCTGCTCTGATCAGCTGCTTGATCCCACCCCCACTGTCTGTCGACCTGGATCTCCTGAAGCAACTGCTGCTGTTGCTGCTACCAACACCACCACAGCAGCCACCTCCCCCACCCAGGGCTGGTACCAGATGATGCCCTTCCCTCACCCAAGTCTAACAGTTTTCCCACTGACCTGCTAAGTTGTCTTTGGTGTTTATGGGTTGACAAGTCTAGAAACTGCCACAGCTCAGTGATTCAGTGTCCTGAGGCCTGCTCCAGCACATCTATTCAGGCCTGTTCTATGCCAGTGTGGCCCAAGCTGTGCTGTGCTCCACTTGCAGCCTGTTGTGATAGACCTTTCCCAGAGACCATCCAGGCTATCTTGGCCTGGAAACCTGTTTCACACCATCATTTCATGGGTTCAGTAGCTGTAGAATTTGTTTAGAGTCATTTTTTACAGGGGTTCGGAGGGATTTGGAGGGGAACTCAAGCAAGTCCTTGCTTTCAGTCTGCCATCTTGGCTCCTCCCCCAAGGCGTTTTATTTTACAAATGAGAAAACTAAGGCTTATAAAGTTTAAGGGATTTGCCCATGGTCAAATAGCCAGTAAATAGCAAAGGCAGGGATTGAACACGAGACTTTCTGTACTCTGTCCACTGTATTATATTTTTATCTCCTCATCTAAATAATGGGGATTGCACTTCATGGCTACTCTTAATTCACAAGATTACTCAACAACATTATGAATAGATTGTTATATTCTGATCTTACATATCATTTCAAGAATTCTTGAAACTGTTAATGAATAATTGCCATATTGGATTTAATTAATCCCTATGAAGAAGTAAATGCCAACATTAAGGTCTAACAAGGTCCTGAGTGTGATTTTTATTTGAATTCAGAAGTACCCCATTAAAGGCAGTAAAAACGTTACACTCCCCTATTTACATTATCTTTGTAGCAATTAACTGAACTCTTATCAATGAGTTCATAAAATGAAAGGTCTGTATTCTAAAGTATTCTACTGAGTTACTTATCTGATAAAAATGAATGAAATGTTACGATATTGACATATGTCATTTATATTTAATTTTTTAAATTATAGATGTAAATAATTTGAAAAGAAAATTTATAGATTACTTTTTCCTAATGATGTTCACATGAATAAGTTATGGTTATAAGCACATAATACAATAAGAATAAGTGTCAAAATTTATGTGTAATTTTATCAATATTGGACCAAATATTTGAGATCAATTTCAGTGCTTCCCTCAGAGACTGTGTATGTTTCTGACATTGGAATTACCTGACATTATATACTCAAGCTACTGTATAGTTAAATACATAGGGAGGGACAAGCATTTGTTAAAGTCCTACTATGTGCCAGGCCCTGTGCTAAGATCTTTACTAATGTAATCTCATTTAATACTCAAAACCATCCTGGAATGTAGACACTTTGAGAGAATTGAGGCAGAAAAAAATTAAGTGATTTGCCCGGGGTCACATGGCTGCTAATTGTCTGAGACTGGATTTGAACTAGGGTCTTTCTGACTCCATGCCCAGTGCTCTATGCAGTGTAACACCTAGCTGGCTATAAATTATGGTAAAAAAAAAACCTAATATAAAATTCGAAGACTAGATAATGATGAAAAAGATAAGTCCTCATAAAATTGTGAATGTTTCAGCCTGATCAATTTCATCAAGTATTCAATAAACATTTAATAAGAATCCATCATTTTCCACATATTATACTTGGCTTTGGGGATAGAGGAACAAAAAAAGAAACAATTTCCGACCTCAAAGACCTTAATAGAAGAATATATGTATTTTTTTAAAAGTAAATATAAATTATATAGAGAGAAAATAACAATTTCATTGAAGGAGAGGGAACTGGTGTTACAAATAACTTTGCAGACTCCCAAGAGTGGTAAGATACAAAGGATCAGATTCAATCTTAGGGTCTTACACAAAATGTCTGTTTCTCACATTCTTTGGCTCATTGATGCCACCTAGAAATATCTAAGTATGTCATAGCTGAGGTAGCTAGGTGGTGCAGTGAGTAGAGCACCAGCCCTGGAGTCAGGAGGACCTGAGTTCAAATCGGGTCTCAGAGAGTTGACACACTTATTAGCTGTGTGACCTTGGGCAATTCACTCAACCCCAATTTTCCAGCCTTGCCCTCCTCCAAAAAATATAAAAATATATGTCACAGCCCATATCTATGGTTCCCCAAGCATGGGTAATAGTATCCCCATCTGTCATATAGGAATTTATGTGAGAAAAAAACACTACCTTTTGAATCAGAATATTTGTATTCAAATCTTGCTATTGACAATATTTTGGGGATCTTGGGCAAGCCACTTAACTTCTTTGGGTTTCTGATTTTTCATTTGTAAAAAATGATATTGGACTTGATGACATTCGAGATCCATTCCAGTTATAGTTCTCTAATTCTATGAAACCAATGAAAAGTGTAGTCAGATTTTTTTGGGGGGAAAGGTAATATTCTCCTTATTATATATAACTATTGGATTGACTATTTTTGTTTCTGATCATTAAAGCAATATTTTTTAAATAAAAAAGAAGGAATTAAGTTCCTTGGATTATATATCGTTTGGATTTTCTATACCTTTCCTTAAGATACAAAAGTTGTTTTGTTCCTCTTATCACAGAAATGTAAGCCTTTGAATAGTAGAAGACTCAGATAATAAAAGGCCCTTGTGGAGGAAAAATAAATACAAAGCAGATTAACATGTTGCTCAGCTAATTGGGTCTGTGGTTTGCTTCATAATTTTGGAGCTTGTCTATGCTAAATGCAGAATTGTGTAGGCCTTTATAAAATCACAGTACCTCTGAGTTGAAAGGAAGCTAAGGAGTACTCTAATCTTACCCATACTCGGACATGAATTTCTTCTACTGTATACCTCTGTCCAGTGGTATCACAAACCTTGCTAATAAGGTACAGTGAAAGGAAATAGAATATTTCTTAAGGAAAAATGCTCAACTGTTTGACAAGTCTAAATTTTAATATTTTCCCCATATTTCAAGGCTCTGTGGCTAATGGTTCTGTCTTGGAGGGTCAAGCAAAATAAATATATTCCCTTTTCCATGTGACAGTTCTTCAAATATTTGAAGCAATCATATCTCTTCCTCCCCATTTCAAATCTTTTGTTCTCCAGGCTAATCAACTAAGTTCTAATTTTTAGCATGGTTTCCAGGGCCATCTAAGACACCTTCTTCTAGTCACTGTGAAGCTTGACCATTCTCTCTCTAAAATGTGAGACCAGCATTAAGTATGCTGTACTTCAATGAAAAGCATGTAATGAGTTTGCATTTTATGCAAACCATTGAAGATAATGCAAAAAAGGAAAAAAAAGAAAGATCATGCAAAAAATCCTACTTTTTCATTCTTGATTAGTTTATTTGTAGTAAATCAAAGGTCATCCCTGATTAGTTTATAAATAGTAAATAAACAAGCTTTCACAATTGATAGTCTATAATAGACTACTCAACACCTCTAAAACAGATAACAAAAACATTTCATGGTTCTTATCATTGATTGATTAAGAAAAATATATGATTCAGTAAAGCAAAATATTTCCATGAAGACCTTCTTACAACAAGATGTCCCTTATCCATACACCAAAATCATTCAAGATGCCTTGAAAGATAGATGAGAAATAACTGTGTCAATGAATCCATTGGTCATAAATAGTATGAAAGGCATAAAACAAGGAAATGTGTGCTCACTAAATGTGTTTCCACTATGAAGGAGAAGATTCAGTGCACGTCAAAATTGAAGATGGATTCCCTATGGATGGTGAGATCCTCTAGATATCCCTGCTTGTAGATGAATTGTTTTCATTGCATCAAGCTCTATAAAATTTCAGAGTCCTAAAAAAGAGCCATAATCACTGGGAAGAATTTGTCCAGATAATCCACACAGAAAAAATCAAGTTGATGAAGAATATCTCTTGCCCAAATTATGACATACAGTTGGATGGACAGCCTGTAGAACTTGGCTATTTTTTATTTTATTATTTATTTAATATTTTTAGTTTTCAGCATTGATTTCCATAAGATTTTGAGTTACAAATTTTCTCTCCATTTCTACCCTTCCCGTCACTCAAAGATGGCATATATTCTGATTGCCCCATTCCCTAGTCAGCCCTCACTTCTGTCACACCATTCCCCACCTTTTCCCTTACTTTCTTGTAGGGCAAGATAGATTTCCATGCCCCATTACCTGTAAATTTATTACCCAGTTGCATGCAAAAACAATTCTTTTTTATGAACATCTCCTTTTAAAACTTTGAGTCCCAAATTCTCTCTCCTCTTCCCTCCCCACCCACCCTCCCTAAGAAGGCAAGCAATTCGACATAGGCCACATGCGTATCACTATGCAAAACACTTCCACAATACATGTTGTGAAAGATTAACTATATTTTGCCCCCTCGTACCCTGTCCCCCTTTATTCATTTTTCTCCCTTGAAATGTCCCTTTATTAAAGTGTTTGCTTTTGATTACCTCCTCCCCCATCTGCCCTCCCATCTATCGTCCCCCATTTTTATCCTGTTCCCCCTTCTTTCCTGTGGGCTAAGATACCCAATTGAGTGTGTATGTTATTCCCTCATCACGTCAAATCAGATGAGATCAAGATTCACTCATTCCCCATAACCTGCCCCCTCCTCCTTTCCAATGAACTTATCTTTCTTGCCACTTTTATGTGAGGTAATTTACCCCATTCTATCTTCCCTTTCTCCCTCTCTCAAAATATTCCTCTTTCATCCCTTAATTTGATTTTATTTTTTTAGATATCATCCCTTCATATTCAACTCACCCTGTGCCTTCTCTCTCTCTCTCTCTCTCTCTCTCTCTCTCTCTCTCTCTATATATATATATATATATATATATATATATATATATATATATGTATGTATGTATGTATGTATATGTATATACTCCCTTCAGCTAACCTAATACTGAGGTCTCATGAATTACACATATCATCTTTCCATGTAGGAATGAAAACAAAACAGTTCAACTTCAGTAAGTCCCTTATGATTTCTCTTTGTTGTTCTTGCTTCTCTCGATTCTTGTGTTTGAAAGTCAAATTTTCTATTCAGCTCTGGTCTTCTCATTGAGAAAGCTTGAAAGTCCTCTATTTTATCGAAAATATATATTTTGCCTTGGAGCATGATACTCAGTTTTGCTGGGTAGGTGATTCTTGGGTTTAATCCTAGCTCCATTGACCTCCAGAATGTTGTATTCCAAGCCCTTCGATCTCTTAATGTGCAAGCTGCTAGATCTTGTATTATCCTGATTGTGTTTCCACAATACTCAAATTGTTTCTTTCTGGCTGCTTGCAGTATTTTCTTGACCTGGGAGCTCTGGAATTTGGTGACAATATTCCCTGGAGCCCTGTTTCCTTCTGCTGTTTCATGGGTTCTGCAATTCTAGACTTTGTTCAGAGCCCTTTTAATAGGTGTTTGGAGAGTCCTGGGGAGAGCTTTAGACAAGTCCCTGCTTTCCAGCTGCCATCTTGGCTCCACCTCATATTTAGATTTTTATGCTTCTCTTGAGTCTGGCTTTTGAAAGTCAAATTTTTTATTCATCTATGGTCTTTTCATCAGGAATACTTGAAAACCCTCTATGTAACTAAATATCTTTTTGTTTTTCACTTGAACATTATATTCACTTTTCCTGTGTAGGTATTCTTGGTTGTAATCCTAGCTCTTTTGTTTTCTAGAATATCATATGCCAAGCTCTTTTGCTTCTTTAATGTGTTAGCTGCTAAATCTTGTGTCTCTCTGACTGTGACTCTTTAAATGCTTTTGAATGGTTTCTTTTGGTCACTTGAAGTATTTTCTCTTTGACTGGGAATCTCGGAAATTTGCCTATAATATTCCTGGGAGTTTTTATTTTAGCTGGTTATCAGTAGGTTCTTTCAATTTCTATTTTGTCCTCTGGTTCTAGGATATTGGGATAGTTTTCCTTGATATTTTCTTGAAATATGGTATCTAGGCTCTTTCCTTGGCCATGGCTTTCAGGTAGTCCAACAATTTTTGCATTACCTGTTTCAATCTATTTTCCAGGTAGGTTGTTTTCAAATGAGATTTTTCACATTATTTTTTTTCATTCTTTTTTTTTACTTTGTTTCTTAGTGTCTCATGGAATCATTAACTTTCAGTTCCCTCATTCTAATTTTTGAGGAATTATTTTCTTTAGTGAACTTTAGCATCTCTTTTTTTCCCCCAAATTTGGCTGTTCCACTTTTGAAAAAGTTCTTTTCATGAGTGAAGTTTTTTACTACTTTTTTTTTCCATTTGGCCAACTTTGTTTTTTAAGGCATTATTCTTTAAATATTTTGTGTATCTTTTACCAATATGTTAATTATTTGTTCATAATTTTCTTCCTTTGCTTTCATTTCTTTACTTATTTTTCCTCTTACATTCTTATTTGATTTTGAAAATCATTTTTTCAGCTCATCCATATATTCTTGTTGGGCTTGTGTCCAATTCACATTCTTCTTTGTGGCTTTGCTTATAGTCCTCTTGACTTCATTTTCTTCTTCTGAGTTCATCTAGTGATCTTCCTTGTCACCATAGTAGATGTTTTTGTGGCAAAGTTCTTTTGCTGTTGGTGTAGGTGTTGTTGTTGTTGTTGCTGTTTGCTCATTTTTCCAGGCTGTTTCTTTATCTTGAATTTATGTTAAATTTGGGCAATGTTCCCCAGCATGGCAGCGGAGAAAGGTGGTGTCCCAAGATTCAAACTTTTTTTGCACTGTTGTTTTCAGAACTAGTTCTGAGAGGTTGGGAGAAGTTTTTGGTGCTTCCAAGGTGGTGTTATCTAAGAGAGGTTTGATCACTGTTCTCCTGGTCTTCACTCTGGTCCTTACCCAGTAAGGATCCCTTTATCCTGGTATTGCAATTGATATTGCTTCTTAGGGTCCCTGCCCCCTTGAAGAATGACTTATAAAAGTTCATTTTCCCATAAAAAGGTAATAGTAGTATGTTATTTAGATGAGAAGATGTATTTAAAAAAAACCTGCCTATGACACTTACTAGCTACTGGCAATTCGCCTAACCCTTCTGAACTGCATTCATATATGTAAAACAGTTATAATTATACTTGCACTATTTACCTCACAGGATTGTAATGAGGCAAGCACTTTGCAAAACTTAATGATTCACACAGTCAAAAAGACAGTTTGAGTGATAGTATGTTTCAGCTGAATCCACAAAAGCAGTAGTTTCAATTGCGGATAAAACAGAAATGAAAGTTAAGGATATCAAGAGAAATAAACAGGAAATAACATTGTTTTTAATGGCATTTAAGTCAATGAAATTATATATATACATATATACGTATATACATACATATATACGTATATATACATGTATATGTTAATTATGTGTATGCTAAATTGTGTGTAACAACTAAATATAAAGGGAAAGTCTGTACTAAATGAATAAATTCATTATTAATAAAAGACTTTACTATAATGTTCCTCTTTTAGAACCTGGTGAATCTAGCAGAAATTATAAATAAAGGGGAAAGTATAAACTGTAAAACTGTAAAACCAAAAACAGCAACTAGCTTTTATATAGCACCTTAAAATTCATTAAGTGCTTCATATATATATTATCTCATTTAATCTTCATAACATCTTGAGGATATAGGCGCTATTTTTATCCTTATAGTATATATGAGGAAATTGAGGCAAAGAAAATTTCAGTACCTTGCTGAGGGTCACACTGCTATCTAGTGTTTGAAGTTGTACTTTAACTCAGTTCTTCCTGACTTCCTGTCTGGTGTTCTATCCTTAGGGGAGGGGGGAATATGATATAATAAATTTATGCTGTGTCTTGAATAGGAATCTTAGAGAATATGCTTATTTTAAGGATGAGAATACATTATGGACTCCTTTCTGCTTTCTGGTTCCTGACACTCCAGCTCTTGATTCTTTACCTTTTCACTGGTAATCACCTGTGCCTGGGATGTTTTTACTCCCTCCTCTACACAGCTTAGCATCTCCACATATCTTCAAGATTTACCTCACCTACCACATTCTGCAGGAGGCCTTTTCCAGTCTGTTATCCCCCTTATCTCTGATATTACTTTCTATGCACTGTCTGTCTGTCTATCTGTCTCTCTCTCCCTCTATATACACACACATATATACACATATGTATGTGTATATATACATATATATATATATATATACACACATGTGTATAGAAAGTACAATATAATATTTATGTATATAGAGTAGTAGAAAAGTGTATACATATATATATATGTGCATACACACAAAAAAAGAGAGTAACATATGCTAACAGAGACAGAGACAGAGAAACAGGAGAGACAGAGGCAGAAAGATAATGTGCACGTAGATATTTATATGCTATCTCCAACATTTGGGTGTAAACTCTTTAAGGGCATAGATCATGTTTTAACTTTTCTTTGCTTCCTCAGAGCTTATTACTGTACCTGGCACACAGTAACTGCTTAATAAAGGCTTGGTGATTGACAATATTAAAGGGAAGATTTGAACTCAGGTGTTAAGTCTCCAGATTTTTCTTCATTTAATTGTGCCATGGTATCTTGATGGACTAGATCACTGGCCTATACTGGATGAGATGAAATTAAAAGAATCTTCTTCCTTTGTTCATATGTCTGATATTTTTACTAATTACAATGCTGAAGGTAGAGATGATATGCTTTTGGAATTCCTAGATGAAAGACAGCTTGCTGGGATGATTAGCTTAGTGGATAACAAAATCTGTATCCAATTAATACATCCTAATAATCTAAAACACTGAGCTGAATCAAATAAGATTAGTTCTAATAGAGATAAACAAAGTTCTATAATTGGGTTCAAAAATTAACTTCAAAATAGTGGATAGGACATCAAACTTTGACAATATTTTCTGTTAAAAATAGTTATTCTAGTAGAATGAGATTCTGTTCTAAGTCACAATTGAGCAGTATGCAAGTGCTGCTGTACCCTATCATAAAACAACTAATACTATCCTAGGTGACATTAAAAGAGGCAACCAAAATGAAAGGAGGAAAGTAATTATCTCATACTTTTGTACTTTGTCCTGGTCAAGCCAAATCCCAATAGTGTGTTCACTTTTGGCATTACATTTTGGAAAGTCATGCAGTAGATAATTTGTTTTTGTTTTATATTGTTATTTTCTTTCTATCCCTAGCAACTAACACAGTGCTTGGCACAAAATAAGTACTTATTAAATGTTAGTGAATTAATTGAAAGAATAACTTGAGATTGAATGAAGAAAAAGTTGAAACATGCAGACTTGAGGGTTTTTGCATTGTTTTTTGTTTGCTTTTTTAAGGTAACAAGAGGACTGCACAATAAGATATAAAAAGATTGGTTAAGGGATATGATATTGTTTAAGTGATCCTTACTTAGCATAGGTGAAGTCAAGACTTTGATATATTGTCAAGTATTTTAAAGACTGACTTATGGAAGAAGGCTTGATTTGTTGGGTTTTTTTTTTTCAAGACTCCAATGGACAAAAATGGAGCCATCAGTTGAAGTTGTAAAATGGCTTTCTTAGGTTTGGTGTAAGGGCATGGGGTGGCAAGGAGGGGATTTCTAACTACTAATGTATGAAAGTTGAAAGGGCTGCTCAGGCAGGCTCTTCCCTGGAATTCCCCAAACAGAGGCTGAATCAACAGTCATTATGTATGTTTGGGAAGGGAACCTTATTCATGTGCACTTTGGAACCAATGTCCCTTAAGTGCCTTATAGTTAACAGACAAAGAAATTGTACTTATGCATTTAGCACACAAATACAATTTGCAATCGACACATTTATGTGTTTTATTTATATATTTACAAAGCCAGAATATTGTCAGTGCCTTAAAATATTCAAGGGCACATATGCAAATCAGAATAAAGTTTCCTATAAAAGTATTTCTTCAAGTTGTATATGGAAAGTTCATCCACAGCACTGGCAACAGGCTGTCAGTGCCAACTAGGGCAAATCTATTCAATAGCTCTCCTTCTTCCCTCCACCGCTACACATACACACACTCCAGAGCCATCCCACTGGGTTAAATCATGCACAGCAAAAGCGAACAAATAATTCACTCCAAGGCTGCAAATCAATGTTGCAGAATACCTGAGAGATAGCAGCCCCTCATCAGCAAGCCCAACCAGGCATTAAGAAATTAATGCTAAATAACCAAGAGGATAGCAACCTGCTGCGGGTGTTTGGTTCCACGCTTCATGCAGCCGAACTCACACAGTGCCTGTACAGTTTAGAAATGTGAGCCAGATGATCCGCTCTTACTTAGTCCTGGTTGTGTCTTTGAGCCAGTAATTGGTTGTTGAAATGAGTTACTCACAACACACTTAGAATTTAATATCTGAAAGCATGTGAAGAGAAAGCTAGCTGTTGTTCCTGCTCTGTGATTGGTGCCATAGGTTTTGTTGTATAAAAAGAGAAAAAGAAGAGGGGAAAATGAGTTTGTCATGCTTAAGGAGCTCTTCTGGAAGCAGAAACTTCTGAGAATATAACAAGAAGACTATTTCCCTAGAAAATACTTCGGGGGAAAAAATTTGAGACTAGACTCTTTGAAAAGGGTTAAATTGGTGACTGCATCTAAACAAGTTGAAAAGACTTAATATATTCCCCCTCCTCTCCCAAGCCCCACTTTTATTCTGATTGAGCTGAGAGTCCCAGGCAGGGGATACATGGGCTTCTTCAAGCCCAAAAGCATCAGTGACTTCTTTATTGTTCATTCAGAGGGCAGATGCAAGTGAATTTCTTCTGAGAACCATTACCCTCCACAGAATGGAGAAGTATTCTTAATGAGATGGTTCAAAATGTGAGCACCTGAAGGAAGATGCATCAAAGCCCCTGATATTTGTAAATGATGTGTTACTACTTACTGCTGCATACTAAACTCAAGCATTAAACATATGCCTTGTAATTTTATCTGCTATGATTAAATCATAAGCCAAATACTTTTCAATCTTCACTACATGATTTTTTTTTCTCAAAGATTTGGAGAAATAATAATAGAATAATGACAGGAAATATATTGGGTTTTTTGTTATTGTTTTCACTTATCTAAAGAAGGCATAGCATAGTATAAAGGTAAAAGCACTGAATTTGGAATCAGACAGTCTCAATGACTAGACCAAGTCAGCAAATCCCCCAAATCAGATAGGCTATAATTCTTCAGATACGGTAAAGCCATCCAAACCTACCATCTTGTTACCCTTTCTTCTATTTTCTGGTCTAGAAATAGTAATAAAATTAGACTGTGTCAACTGCCTTCCTTGTAAATCAACACATCAAACCCGTAAACTCTAAGATATACCTTTCTTTTCTACTACTTGCATATTGATGCTGGCTCCCTTTTTAATTTGTATACCCTCTGTTAAGCACAGTGCCTGGTACACGGCAAGAATTAAATAAATGGCTTTCTTCCTTCTTTCCTTCCTTCCCTTCTTCCCTCCCTCCTTTCATTCATCCCCCCTTCCTTCCATACTCCTTCCCATCATACTTTCCATCCTGCCTTCATTCCCTCTTTCCTTCCCTTCCATCCTTCCCTCCTGTCCTTCCTTCCTTCCATCCTTCTGTCCTTCCTTTCCTCCTTCATTCCCTCCTTCATTCCACCCTCTCTGCCTCCCTCTCTCCCTTCCTTCCTTCCTTCCTGAACCCTGTCACTTACTGCCTGTGAGATCTTTAGCAAGTTTCTTAAGCTCTTGAAGCTTCACTTTTCTCCTCTGTAAATTGAGGGGTATAGGGTATAGATCTTAATGATACAATCTCTTAATCTATGTACAATCCTAGGAGTGATATTTCTTTCTTTCTAAAAGAAAGAGTGGGATTTAGAATGGTGCTCCAGGGGATAGTAAGAGTGCTTCAGAGAAGAGCTCTGCACTAACATGGATTTGAGATGTGGTCTGTCTTGTCAATGTTTTATATCATCTTAATGGACTCTTTGGATCATTGTGGAGATTATATAATTATTCTGCCTGGTAAATGGTCATTTCAGTTGGCTGAGGATAAATTACTCCCAGACTGGTTGGATTCATCATCATAGAGTTGTAGCAATGACCTGATAAGATAATTGATGAAGTTAATATATTTCCTCAGAAAACACTGAGTCAGGAATGCTTTCATATCATGCCTTCTCAAGTGACTACTTCAACATTTTAGAAGGTTCTACAATTGCCAAGAAAATTTCAATGTAGGAAATGCAATGCAGGAAAAAAAAAATGACAACTATAGTGTAGAATATCTTTTGCCCCTCCCTTTAAACACATACATATTACTATGTCTGTGATTGAGAAGCAGAATGATGTAGTGTATATGGGGCTCAACTTGTAGTTTTGACTTCTGCCCCTTGCTCAATATATGACCTTGTGCACACTTACAGTTTTCTGTGATTGCAATAACTTTCAAAAATTTATCTATTAATTCATAAGCTGATGTCAAATGATCTTCCTTGAATTGTTGAAGCGAGTTCACACATCAGTTAAATGATTAATGTTAGGATACTGAATTTAGTTAAAAGAAAGTGAAGTCAGAAGACCTGGATCTCAGTCCTGATGTGTGGTCCTGATAACCACTTACCCTCTGACTGTCAGTTTCCTCATCTATAAAAACTAACTTTGGAACTCAAAGGATGTGAGAGTGCTTTAGTGTGCAGAATCCCCCCCACTGATACAGATTGCAACTCTTCTATGACTAAGTGAATGTTGTTAATTAACTGACATTTTCAAATAAAGTAATCAGCTCATGGCCAACCTTGTAGTGGGGAGCCTCTCTTGCGCTCATGCAGACGGGTCCTTTTCTAGGCTCATACTTGGAGACCTCTCTACAGTATAAAAGGACCTTTTAGAGTATGCTGAATATTGGAACAGCTTTTGAGAGCACATGTTCAAGCATCAAAGTAGTATGTTGGTGGCAGTCACACAAAAAAATACACATATACATGCCTGTACACTATTTTGGTGGCAGTCTACACACACACACACACACACACACACACACACACACACACACTCATACACACACATATATAACTAGTTAGCAGTTTAATACATATATAGATATAATAAGCATACACACACATATATATGCATATATATATATGTATATATTAATATACTTAGTGCAGTGTCCAAGGCAGAATTAAAACAAAGGTGTTACTTAGGCTGTGAACTGTGCTAGGCCTGCTACACAACTCTAACTTTAAAATTTCTCTTGTATGATGTTTATTTTTTAAATTTCTTATCTAAATGTAGTAATGCAGACTACTAGACTTAGTGTCTGGAAAACATAGGTTCAAATCTCACCTCTGCCACTTGCTGGCTCTGTGATCCTAGTCATATCATTTATCTTCTTTTGGTCTGAATTTCTTCATTTGTAAAATGGGACTAATAGCCCCCAGCTTCCAGAGGTGTGGGAATCAAATAAGAAAATGTCTCTAAAGGATTTACCAAGAATTTGAATGCAATATTAACATGACCTGCTGCTGTTACTGCTACTACTAGGATTACCACTTGACTACAAGCTCCTTGATGGCAGAGTCCCATTACTAGAATCATTCAATTTCCCACAACATCTTGCACAGGACAAAATGGAACAGAAGAGAATTAAAGGCAACTCTGAAGCACCTCCTAAAACATAGCTCTGTAGCTGAGGTGGAATAGAGGACACTCTCAAATCCCACCTAAGGAGGTTGGCACTGGCATCCATTAGTCTTATGGAATTAATTGGAGTCCTTAAAGATTGAATGACTCATCTATGATATTACAACTAGCATATAACAAGGGCAGAATTTGACCTTATGTCTTCCTAACTCCAAAAGTTGTCCCCCCTGGTCATTAGGCTGTATTGCCTCTCCAAAACTATTGCTACATCAAAGCCAACAGGAGATATCCCATACTCGAGTAAACGAAGGAATTCAGTTTGATTTCAGTTAAGGTACTTGTTCATTTTCCCCCACATATCCTTCTAATGGCATCGTGTTCAGTTCATCTCTTTTGTGTAGTTTCTATTGGTATTGTAAAGGAATTGCTAACATATGCTCATCAAGGTCATAAGAATCTCTAGAAAAGAGCAGAAAATGTTAGTGGCAACGAGCCCAAAATTATACTTTCATTTTTATTTAACTTAGGGGTGTAGCGGGGTCTTACTAGATCTTTATTGGGCCTTGAATGAACTCCAAAATGTCTTTAGGCAATGTAGTATTCCATTACATAAAGCAAACAATATCTTAAGTAATCTCCTACAATATCCCAGTCAGTTTGTTCAGGAAAACCTAGACATAAATGTGCTTCAGAAATGATAAGTAAGAATGACAAGCTTCAAATCTCCTGACCAGATTGGCTGGGATTTCACTGAGACAGCACAGTAGGAATTCTTCTGAAATTATGAAGATAGAGCTTAACTATCTGTAGTGATCAAAAGTAAAACTTCAGTTAAAAAAATACAGGCTGTCAACTTACCCTTTGTTCAGCATATGAAACTTTTTAAAAAATCCGCTTTTTTTCTAGTATCATCATCTTGAAAAGCATACCCTATATTAAAGTCAAGTGTCACTAAATGGAGCATTCCGAGAAGGAAGGTGGGTCATATGGAAAGAAGAAGGGGTAATAAATAGGCAAATAATATGATCTTTCATTGTCATCACATTATAAAGGGATCTAAAGGAAGCTCCCCCCACCCATTCCCCCATCAAAACAAATAGACTAGCTATAAAAGATCTGTAGGAGGTATGGACAGTAGTCATATAAATAGCGTGTATGGATTGGTTTTTATCAGCACAGCTAGAAAGTGTAGTCATCTGGATGCTGTCTAGTGGGGTTGTGCTGGTTACAAAATTAAGTCTAACCTTCTAGAAATTTGCAGTCTACTGAAAAAAAAACACATTGCATAATAACTGTATACTGAGGTGGATGGCATAAGCTAGATATAAAGTATTATAGGTATTTCAGAATCAATCTATATTACTATGTCTTCAGTACTCAGGTCTTTCTTAGATCGGCTGTCATCTGGACTGCACATTTGAAGGATAGACAGGATTTCTTTGGGCAGTGATTGGGGCAAAGTTATTTATAAGCATATTGAGAATGATAATCAAATGTGTGTAGGCAAGGAAAAATAAGATAATTTCTGGCAATTTATAGATTTTATGTTAAAAAGGAAATAAGCGCTCATCTAATCCAACCCCCTCATTGTAAATAAGGGGAACATGAAACCCAAAGAAGTTAAATGACTTGCTCAAGCTCACAAGATACTAAGAGGTAGAGGACTAATCAAATTCAGCTTCTCTGACCCCAATATAGCACTTATCCCACTCTATCACAATCAAATGGTAAAACATGAAGGAGTAGAACGTAACAAAACTAGGATGTTAGGTTGGAGTAATACTGTAAAGAGACCTTCAATGGATCAAGTTTATGATTTAAGAAGATTAATATGGTAGAGAGTGTGGAGAGAAAAGAACCCTGCCCAAAGAGGAATAAATAGGAGACTGAATTAACAATGATAGAAGTGGATAAGTAGTGTGTAGTAGTGTGAATGGAAAGAAAATAATAGTTAAGAAAGAGCAATTTCAGAGATAAAAATGAAAAAAAAAATGATTCATTAGTTTGGGAGGGGGGTGTTGGTGGCATACAAGGGAGAAAGGGCCTTGCCAAGGATGAGTGAGAGTTAAAGCCGGAAAGGAGAAATGCTGTCATTATTGAAAATTCAGGAGAAAGAACAGATTTTGGAGGAGAGAGAATAAGTTATGTTTTAGATACATTGAGGTTGAAATGATAATGTACAATCTATGGGGAGATGTCTAGCAAGCACTAGATAATAGGGTCTGGAGCTCAGGAGAGAAGCAGGTCAGTGGTAGAAATTTATGTTTTGGAGTCATACAAATAGAGGTGAGAGTTGAGACCACAGGAGGAGATGAAATTGACAAGGGAATCAGAGTGTTTATTCAAATTTATTCACCTTGTCAAGAGACAGGGTTCTACCTTATCTTTGACCCAGATCAATAACTTCTTTTCATTTTTCTTCTGCTATTTGCTGTCATATAGTAATAACTGGCATGTCCTTTTTGTATGGCTGTTCATGAAAATATTATCTACTTTGGATTATAGAATGCTACTAGATGTCAGACTGTTAAACATTATCTCTGGCATGGCACTTTGTTCTCATGGATGCTTCATAACCCCTCTTGGATTTTCTGCTTTCGCTGCTGGTGGTAGGATGATAAGAGTGACTGCACTCCCCTTCCAATGTAAGGGTTAAAGAGCTGAATTGGGACAGCAAGGGGAAGGGAGAACTGGCCACAAATACAAAAATAAGTTCTATATCAGAATGTATAGAGCAAAAGATAATAGAAATCCTGTGCCTGCAATTGAGAAAAGGCTATATATAACTTTTGAACGTATCTAAATTGTGATCATAGGCTCTAGCTGCAGAGTGACAATTATCCTCATCAGCTTGGATAAAAGGACAACAACAAAACAGCCTTTGTGTTAATTACTGGATTGGATGTTAATGTTGCTGAAGTGATGGATAATTGCCAGCCCACATGCCCTTTTTTTTGTTTGGAAGGCTTGGCCTTGGACTCCAAAATGCAGAACCAGGACATTTAGAAATCGGTTCTAAATTAATTGGTAAAAATAACACTTTGCACTTGTAGTTTGCTTGGAGAAAAAAAAATAAGTGTCTCAGACTAGATAACATGTGAGTAACAAAGGCAACTCAGGTCTGCATTTAGTTTTGCAAAAAATACAAAAATCCCAGGAAGGCAGGGACTATCTCCCCACATCATCAATTTGCTTGCACCTTATTATGTGTTCTGTAAAAACAAAGTTTTTTTAAGTAAATGTGTGTATATTTATATCAGCTACAAATGATATCTTTGTTAAGTTCCCAAAAACTAAATTTACTTTTCTGTTAAGATTATCTAGATCATGGTGTGCTTCTTGTGACAGACCACTGAGGATTTATTATGTTACTATTAAAAATAGTAAACCTGAGTCCAAGGAAGATTGAGAGATTCTCTGAGGCCATACTTTTTAAGTCAGTGTTATAGCTGAAAAGAGGTACAAAAAAAATTCATCTTTAAAATTATAGGATCTAGACAGCTAAGTGATCTTTATTTTTTGTCTTTATATCTGAGGCAACTGGCCAAATACTTGACATAGAGTATTTAAGAAATGCTTACTGAAGCGACTATAAAGACAAAAAGTAAAATAGCTCCCATTCTCAAAGGGTGTTTGAGACAACTGGAATTCAAAAAGCAAAGGGCCTTCCCTAATGTCCTGAAACGGGAAAGAAGCAGTCACAATTCAAACTCCAGTCCTCTGACTTTGTATTCAGTATTCTTTATTGCATAGCTGTGGTACCTAAAAATAGGTCATGACCCCACCTCCATCTTTCATTCTCTATTCCTGGCAAAGAGACAAGAAGCACATAATGTGCAGAAATATTAGGATACTTAGAATTCCTAGCTGTATTGCTTTTTATAAAAAATTGCATTCCCTCTCTCCTGAATGTTGGCAGTAGTCATGACCTTATTTGCTTAGAGTCAGAATACAGAATATTGATGTGGCAGCCTGACAAGATCAGCGGGCAAAGAAAGAGACAGTGGTGGTCTTGGTATAAGAGTCAAGGGATTGAGTCAGAATACTAAATGCAACACTACAGTAACAAAATTGACAGCACTATGCATTGTTTTTCCTCTATAGCCCTGATTTGATTAAAATGCACAAATTTATCTTGTAAAAGTAATTCAAATTGATGTGGTTTGAAAATTAGTTGAGTAGATTAAAAACTGACTGAGAGGTTGTAAACTTGATCTATGGCATTCTATCAGCTGGGTTGGGCAGTAGAGGTGGAAAGGTGTCAAGCAAGGTGTCATAGAGGTCACTGTTAGGTCCAGCTTTATTAGCCCATCTTTATTAATGATCTGGGACAGGAAGGGCAAAGCATGTTAATTAAACAAGCAGATGAGTGTGAATTGGAAGGTACTGCAAGAATAATAGAATACAGAAGCATACTGAAATGGGGGAAGGTGTATTTGCTATGGCTAAGAACCAAAGAGAGATTCTAAATTGTCACATGAATTAGTAAAAAATGGAGAAATTTGTACATGAAATATGCTCCTAGTGGAAAAAAGGAAGAAGAATTATAATATGAGAATTAAATAACAACTACTTATACAGTGCCTATTGTATGGCAGGAATTGTACTAGGCACTGGAGATATAATGCAAAAAGCAAAGTAGCCCCTGCCTTTGAAGAGCTTGCGTTCTATCAGGGGAGATATGTGTATATTGTGAAAAATTATTTTTCTTCATAACCATTATCTTGGAGACTCAGAGCTTCTTTTGTCCCCTTTTATCTAATCTAAAGGCTCTATTCCTACTCATCATGTTGCCCAGACAGGTCTGGGAAAATGTTTATTCCTCCCTGTTGACAAGACAGGTGATATGGAAATTGATGTTTCTTTGAGAAAGATTAAGTGACCTAAATCAGACACCCCAAGACTCTCATTTTGATATAGCCCACCTCCCAGTGTGTCAACCAATCAAAGTTGATTGGTGCCCCTTGGGAATACCTAATCTTTGAAGGACTTATAACTCTGTATCTTCAACCCCCAATTTGAGCCAGTTCTAAACTGCCCCCCTTTGGGGGGCCTAGTATTGGATGGTAACTCCCATGCAATGCATGTGGCCATCTTGTGAGAGAAATTAACATGGACACAACCTAATATGGACCCAACTTAACATGAACACAACCTAATGCTCTTTTCTTTTTCCTCCTTAGAACAAATTCTGTGGAAGATAACAATATATAGCTAAATAAAAAATAGGTACAAAATAGATATTTAGCTGTGCCTTGTGTGGTACAGCAGTCCCTAAATACACAAAAATTATTGCTTTAGAAGAGAGATTCTGAGAAGGTTGTGTGTGAAATTGGCTGAGATTGAGTTATTCAGGAATCTGAAAAGTTGGAGCTAGAGGTGGATTTTCAGTTTATGGTTAGGTTCTCCAATTTTGGAAGGAAAATATCAGGAAGGCATTGAAATTAGAGCTTGCTTTCCTCCTAGGACTTTCATTCAGAAAGATTCCAAGAAAAGAGTCTCCCTAGAAAAGTGTGGCTACATGCAGGACATATCAATGTGGTAATTCTTGCTTTTCCCCACCCCTATTTACATACATACTCTACACCCCTCTTTGACTTTGAGCCCTCCGATTGGTGGAGGAAACCACATGTAAATAGCCCCACTCTAGTTCAAACAATGAATGTCCATTCTCTGCTCTTTCATTTAAAACAGCTTCTTTCTGGCCACCAGTGACTTCTGACTGTCAATTTTCATTTTTTGACAGTCAACTTCCAGATAAAAGAACCTAGTTCAGTAACCATTCTTGTCCAGTTATTTGTGATTGACAAGATTGTGAGAGAGTTAGTCTGAGATAAAACCTATGGAATCATCCAGCATCTCTTGTAACAACAATGCTACTTGCCACTACTGTGGCTGTGTAAGACCAATAACACCAGCACACAGGAGGCCTGCTAGCACAGATTCTTTGATCTGTTTTTCTAAGGAAAGCAACTTGAAGGGGTTAACAATCTCACTTTAATTAAACATACGTATAACATTCACTTAGTTCAGGGGGAAAAAGTCAGCACCCTGAACTTCAGAGGAAACACAAACAGAAATTACAAGCAGAAATTATAAAAACAGAGCAAAATAACATAAATCAGAGGATAGGTTTCTATCTGTCTGTCCAAGATGTTACATACATAGTTACCAGAGAGAAAAGAACCAACATCTGGGTTTTTCAAAGCCAGGCGGCTCCTTAACAACTACCCAAAGTCTCATCTGGTCAAGTCTGGTCAAATCAAACAACCCTGTTCCAGTGAGTGAGCCCCTAAGTAAAACTTCTCCTGCCATTCTGAGAGTTCTCCATTCTGAGATCAATGGCTATCCTCTGAGTATAGATACCATTTTTCAGGGCCTGAGGACTTCACATCTCTCCTAACCTAATTAGCAAAAGGGTGTGGGCCTTCCTACAGACAAGGTAAGACTCAATCAAAGGTACTTGGTTGCCTTAGTGCTGAGTAGCACTCCAAAAGAAAAAAACAGTAAAAAGTCCCATTTTTCTTTCTCTTACACCTCTATGGAAGCCATCCTCACAAAGAGAAGTATCTGAACAATTAGTTCTTTCTCCTTCACTGTCCCCTCATCTCCTTGGTTTTGACCTGGCAGTGCTCCTAGGTATCATAGTCTTTAACCAGCCCAAGATTATAAGGAAGGAAAAATAAAATCAGAAATACAGAAAAAAAATTAACGTGAGCCATTATTTTCCTATACCTCATGTACCCAATTACAAAACCAAACCAACCAAACAAAACAAAACAGAACAAACAAACAAAAAACTATTCTTTTCCTCCCATTGACTGTGGGCCTAGCAGATTGTCCATACATAGTGGCTGTGTAAGACACAGTAATGATGCAATAAATCAATGGACTGTATATCATAACATTCCAGCATCAGGGCCCCCCTTTTGAGGTCAGAGTTGGGGGGAGGGCGATGTTCAGGTATGAAAGAATTCACTTAGACCTTTTCTTTTAGCCAATGGGAGCTTTTAATTTTACATGAAAAAAAGCATCATGGGCGTCCTTAGCAAGCAAGTTAAATGAGACCTGGTTATTTGGGAGAGTTATATAGAGATATTCACGATGATAATGCAATTTTTAGGGTTTATTATGGAGGTTGAAGATTAGGGACTAGATAAAGACAAACAGGATGAGGAAGATGCTTGCTATGACATTTGATGAGGAAGATGAATGATAGGAGAGGGGAACACAGGATAAGGGAGACAAATGCTAATGTTTTAATAGAACTTGTTTGGTATTTCAAGATAAGGAGAAAAGATTTTAGAATGCCCTCAGAAGGGCCTCACAAGGTACTGAAAAAAGCAACCTTTAATACTATTCTAAACCCTCTAGGGCACAGTATACTATATTCACATCACCTCAGTTTTTGAATTTGAAGACACTCTGTGGCCACCTACTTCAACATATACAAGCAAAAAGAAACCATTTGCAGTATAACTGACAAATAGTCACCAGTCTTTTCCTTGAAAAAAATCAAATGAGGGAGGACCCACCAGCTTCTGTGGTATCCCATTCCACTTTGGGATCACGTAAAGAGGACTTTCCCCCCTAAGCTAAGCCTAAATTCAACTCTTTTCAACTGCCGTTTAGTTCTCTCTCCTGATGCCAATCTGAGCAAATAATCCCTCTTCCATTTTGCAACTCTTCAAACACTTGAAGAGAGTTATCATGTACTCTCTGGGCCTTTTGTTCTCCAGGTTAAACATCTTTCAACCAGTGTCCATATGAACTTGAGGCCCTTCACCATCCTCATTATGACCAGATACTTTCTCACTTTGAAGATTTATTCCTAAAACATGAATGAGTGGATTGAAGCTCTGTGCTAAGTGATGGGGATACAAATAGGAAAGAAAGTCCATGCCCTCTAGAGGCTCCCATTCTAATGGGAGAAGCAACACAAAGGAAAGTTCTCAGCTGTAAGTCAAATGGAAAGGTTCTATGGTAATTAGGACACAGTGGGAAACCAGATCATAATGTCTCTTCTTTGATGCCATTTCCACTGATTTTAACAGCTTCTGGTGATGAAAATTTTGACAGTGCCAAAGACTTTGCTGCCAAGAACTTCCTAATCAGTTGCTATAGCTGTAGTACATGTTGGAGCAATTAACAGGCTTCATCGACACAGGAATTATTTCCCACAATGATGTCTGAGAGTATTCTGCCCAAAGCACTGCTGTTCCTGAGGCTCTTGGGTTCAGAGTCCTGGAGTATCTTTATCAGGGGGTTTGGTGGTGGGGATAAGGAGGATATAGATAAGGTGGTGGTTTGACTTGACTGGAACATGCTGCCTCCTCTTTTCCTGGCTTGCTATGCTAGCTAGGCTGATTGGCCTACCATGGGTGGGGCATTACATTAGCACTTCATGAGAAAGGCTGGCTCCTTGTCACCTTGTCACCTTGCCACCCTGGTGATAGCTTTGAGGGCTGGGCCAGAAGCAGAATTGGGAACTGAAGATAGGGTGGGAAGGAGGTACTGTTATTAACAAATCACCTGTGCCTATCTACCTTTGGGTGATAGTTGGTTAGAAATTGTTGCTAGTAGTGATGAGGAAATCATAATGATGTCTCCTCTCAAGTTTGCTGTGGAGGCTGGTCTCAAAATAGGCCTCTTAATTGTGGGGAGGGGAAGGAATCTGCTATTTCCAAGATGCTGGGCCATCCCCAACAGGGTCTAAGGAGAGATGGTAGACAAAGTGATGATGGTGTTTAGACTTTCCTGGCAAATTTTGCAACCTGTCTCTTCCTCAACATGCCCTGATCCTTCATTTAGGCTAGTTTGCCTGCCCTGTTTGAGGCAGTTGATTGGTATCCAAACTATGTCTGTATAAACCAGACTTTTACATAATAATGCATATGTTAATTTATAAGGATTCACTTTCTAGTTTGGCATTTCCAACTTAATTTATATCATAGATATCTTCAAATTAGTATGTTTCTTTTCCCTTAAACTATGTGATCTAACTTCTCTATTTCTATGAAGAACACTATCTTTATTTCATTGACTCAGGTTTGTAATAATTGACAAAGTCAATCTAGGGCTTATAATTTTTCTCTCCCTTTACACCTATATTCAATCAATTACTTAACCTTTTCAACTCTTCCTTTAGTTGGAGTCAAGAGAACCAGAGATCTAATCCTAGCTCATATATTTAATAGCTATATTATTCTGGACAATTTATGTAATAGTTACGTGCCTCAGTTTCATCAGCTGTACAATTAGGAGAAGAGGGTTTTAATATATGGTTTGAGAAGTCCTTTGGAGCTGTAATGAAATGATCTTAAGATCTTATATAGCTATGACATCCATGCCTTTCTTTCCACTCGCATTAAGCCCTCATCACATTTCACCTATACTCTTTCTATCACCTCTTAATTGATCTCCCTTCTTCCAATATCGCTCTTCCTCAATATATCCTCCATATAACTGTCAAAGCAATATTCTTAATTCAGAGGACTTCACAGTATTCTGAAATAACTATCTAGGCTTTTTTCAAATTATTTCCTAAATGCATCCTATATTTCATTCAGTATGACCAACTTGCTACTCCTCAAATAGAAGTCTATCTCATCTCTAGGCATTTGCATAGGTTATCCCTGAAGGCCTAGAATAATGCACTCTTACCTCAACTCTACTCCTAAAATAGCTCAGCTCAAGCACCTTCTGGGCTGCATAAAGCTTATCTTGATCTTCCCAATTGCTAGCTGGACCTTACCCCCTGGAAATTATTTCTTATTTGCTCCCTACTCCATTTCTGCCCAAGTCTATCTGGTTTTTCATGAGGGACAGGTTGATATGTTCCATGCTGTATAAGGTGAAGGAGCCTTCTGATTAGCTTAGAGACAAATGAACCAACAATGCTAAATGTTAGCAGAGAGTAGAAAGATATATAATGGGAATTCAAGACTAGGGGTCAAATACAGCCAAGCATAGACGAAAGTCTGTGTCGATTAGTGGACAAGAGATCTCTCTGGACCTAAAAACAAACAAAGAAAAATGAGCAAAACAGAAAAAAAAAAACACAAAAATAAACATGTGGGAAAACTGGTCCCAGATATGTTCCTTTACTTTAAGCAAGTGAAACCTGATAAATTTGTTAATTAGGAATGGAATTACCAAACCTTGTCCTCTGTAATTGTTCTCTCTCTTTGGAAGCTGAGATCTTATCTTGCTTTCAAAGAGTTTATGTACTATTGTGTATTTTTAGCCTGCTCTAAACTATATAACTTCCTCAATTTCCATTTACTGGTTATTTTGATAAAGAGGTACACTCAGTATTTATCACCATAATTCATGTAATTATCATTTAGCTGGAGGGAGACAAGCTAGTAAGACTAAGCAAGCTGTTAACCCTATCCTTGAAATTGATTAGAGAAAGCGGATTTATTCTGAACCTCTTACTGCACCTGTAGACTACAGATATTCTATGCAGTAAATAGACAAAATTCTATCCTTACATTTATCTCTGGAGACAGAATGAAAGGGAAACCTCCTAGCCATAGCAATCTTGGATTCTCTTGCCTTTCTCCTGCTAGGCTACTGACTGGTGTGGCATTGTCCCCATGCTCTCTGAAAAGGTTGTAATTACTGTATCCCTGGAGAAAGGATGGGTCAAATCCTATGTATGTAGTATGCAAGCCAATCATATCTATATATTAACCAGATACCTCATACACTCATTGCAAGAGAGCACACAGAGACCTCATAAACATCTTTTATATTGATTTATCTGTTTGTTTGCTCAAAAGAAAATGTAAGCTTCTTGAGGACTTATAGCTCCAGCACCGAGCAGAATAGCTGGCATGCAATAAGAACTTAACAAATGTTTATTGGATGCTCTTTGATAACTTTATTGTTGTTGTTTGGTGGTTTCTGACTTTTTATGGCCCCATTTGGGGTTTTCTTGGCAAAAAATAGTGAATTGGTTTGCCATTTCCTTCTCCAGGTTATTGTACAGATGAGGAAACTGAGACAAATAGAGTTAGATGACTTGCCCAGAGTCACAAAGCCAGTAAATGTCTGAGGCCTACTTTGAACACAGGAAGACAAGTCTTCCTGACTCCAGGCCCAACAGTCTATGCACTGCAACAATCTATCTGCTTCCCATCTTGAGTAACTATCTTCTCCTTATTCCTGAACACTCTGCTTTTCTTCAATGAAGCCTCATTCTTAATGCAGGTTGCATCAGCTTTCTTGGCTGCCATATCACCCTGGAGATTCAGGTAAAGCTACCAGACTGCCAGATCTCATTCAGGAGAGAAACAAAACAAAACAAACTAAAACGATAACAACCATAACTATTGTCTGCCTATGCCTTCCAATTTAAACTGATTTTTTTTCTTAATCCAAATGTAACATTTTACATTTATCTTCATTAATTTTCAGTGTATTAGATCTGACCCAGTGCCCTAGCTCCTCAAGAGATATTTTTTAGATTGAATAATAGATATTTTTATCCACTTCTTGTTGTTTCCCCCCTACCATGAGGATTGCCAAGCTGATAGTTTTTTGCAAAGCCCCTTCCAATGATCATCAGCTTGGCCTTGACACAAAAACCCAGTTTTCAATACCAGTGATATCACGGTGATGTGATACAGTTATGAGTCTCAGAACACTGTGATTACCAAAGAGCAAAAATTGCTTGTGACTCAGAATGCAGTGGAAAGCCACAGGTGGGTGTAAGTTGGCCGCATCATATTATCAAAGAGGACTTATACTCAAGAAAATGAAAAAAAGAGGTATTCAGTAAAATATGAGATCAGAAAGTACAGTTGCTTAGTCATACATTGCGATTAAGGGAGAATAGAGGGACAGCCTGATTATTGTTCTCATATCCAGTAAATATTAAAAAATACCTATAGATAGGTTTTTCCCTATCTTTCATATATTTTCTGTGAAGGATTTTGAAGTATGTCACTTTATAGTTTTCAGAGTGATATATTATAAATATATAATTTATTTCACATTCATATAATATTAAAGTCATATTATTATATTACACATCTTTATTTTATATGATATTTACACTTATTAGTTTGAAAACTTTAAATTGATTATATATAGTGTGTATACATGTATATATATCCACACAGATATATAATCTCATTTGATCATTACAACACTCTGTGAAGTAGGTGATATTATCCCCATTTTATAGATGAGGAAACAGACTGAGACATTAAGTAGTTTGCCCAGGGTCACATGTTTCATGAGTATCTATATCAGTATCCAAACTCAAGCATTCTTGAATCTAAGTCAGTGTTCTAGCTATCGTATCACCCAGCTACCTCAGTCAAGAGATCACATAGGCATATTATCAAGAATCACATAGGATAAAACTATTATTATTATTATTATTAATAGATATGTCATTATCTAAACTTTGGAAGAACTACTCACTCCAAAGAGATCACAAATCCATCTAAGAAAATAGGTTTTGTGGAGCTGCTAGATGGTACAGTGATTAGAGCACCGGCCCTGGAGTCAGGAGGACTTGAGTTCAAATCCAGCCTCAGACACTCCACATACTTACTCGCTGTGTGACCTTGGGCAAATCACTTAACCCCAACTGCCCTGCATTCCCCACTCCAAAAACAAAGAAGTAAATAAGTTTTTTTAGTGAAATGATTTTGCCTAAGAGGTAAAATAATCTTCTTTAACTTTAGAGAATGTTTGCCTTCAAACACTTGGGTTTATGTGTGTCTCAATATCCACTAAAATTACCTGGCACTGAGAGAAAATGTCTGATAGATATATTGAGCATATATATAATCCACATTTAAACTATAGACAGCACTATAAGTGTTTAAGGCATTTCTTTAAACTTCACCATTTTAAATTCAGTATTCAAACTTATTCTTTTTTTATTTATTTATTTAACATATATAGTTTTCAGCATTGATTTTCACAACAGTTTGAATTACAAATTTTCTCCCCATTTCTACCCTCCCTCCCACTCCAAGATGGCATATATTCTGGTTGCCCTGTTCCACAGTCAGCCCTCCCCTCTATCACCCCCCTCCCCTCTCATCCCCTTTTCCCTTCCTTTCTTGTAGGGCAAGATAAATTTCTACTCCCCATTGCCTATGTATCTTATTTTTTAGTTGCATGCAAAAACTTTTTTTTTGTTTTTTGTTTTTGAACATCTGTTTTTAAAACTTTGAGTTCCAAATTCTCTCCCCTCTTCCCTTCCCACCCACCCTCCCTAACAAGTCGAGCAATTCAACCTAGGCCACATGTGTATCATTATGTATAACCCTTCCACAATACTCATGTTGTGAAAGACTAACTACATTTTGCTCCTTCCCAACCCATCCCGCTTTATTGAATTTTCTCCCTTGACCCTGTCCCCTTTCCAAAGTGTTTGTTTTGATTAACTCCATCCCCAACTGCCCTCCCCTCCATCACCCCCCCCCTTTTATTTATTTTTATCTTCCTCCCTCTTCTCTCCTGTGTGGTAAGATACCCAACTGAGTATGTATGGTATTCCCTCCTCAGGCCAAATCTGATGAGAGCAAGGTTCACTCATTCCCCCCTCACCTGCCCTCTCCCCTCCTCCCACAGAACTGCTTCCTCTTGCCACCTTTATGCGAGATAATCCACCCCATTCTATCTCTCCCTATCTCCCTCTCTCAGTATGTTGCTCTCTCATCCCTTAATTTGATTTTATTTCTTTTAGATATCTTCCCTTCACCTTCAACTCACCCTGTGTCTGCTCTCTCTCTTTTACATATATATATATATATATATATATATATATATATATACACATACATACATACATATATACATACACATACATACACACACATATATATACATACATACACATACATACATATACACATAGACATATACATACATGTACATTCACTTATATATATACATAAACATATATATATGCGCATTCCCTTCAGTTACCCTAATACTGAGGTCTCATGAATCATACATGCCATCTTTCCATATAGGAATGTAAACAAAACAGTTCAACTTTAGTAAGTCCCTTGCAATTTCTGTTTCTTGATTACATTTTCATGCTTCTCTTGATTCTTGTGTTTGAAAGTCAAAATTTCTATTCAGTTCTGGTCTTTTCACTGAGAAAGCTTGAAAGTCCTCAATGTTATTGAAAATCCATATTTTGCCTTGGAACATGATACTCAGTTTTGCTGGGTAGGTGATTCTAGGTTTTAATCCTAGCTCCATTGACCTCCAGAATATCATATTCCAAGCCCTTCGAACTCTTAAAGTAGAAGCTGCCAGATCTTGGGTTATTCTGATTGTGTTTCCACAATACTCAAATTGTTTCTTTCTGGCCGCTTGCAGTATTTTCTCCTTGATTTGGGAGCTCTGGAATTTGGCAACAATATTCCTAGGAGATTTCTTTTTGGGATCTATTTGAGGAGGCAATCTGTGGATTCTTTCAATTTCTATTTTGCTCTGTGGCTCTAGAATATCAGGGCAGTTCTCCTTGATAATTTCTTGAAAGATGATATCTAGGCTCTTTTTTTCATCATGGCTTTCAGGTAGTCGAATAATTTTTAAATTATCTCTCCTGGATCTATTTTCCAGGTCAGTGGTTTTTCCAATGAGATATTTCACATTGTCTTCCACTTTTTCATTCCTTTGGTTCTGTTTTATACTGTCTTGATTTCTCATGAAGTCACTAGCTTCCCCTTGCTCCAATCTAATTTTTAAGGTAGTATTTTCTTCAGTGGTCTTTTGGACCTCCTTTTCCATTTGGCTAATTCTGCCTTTCAAGGCATTCTTCTCCTCATTGGCTTTTTGGAGCTCTTTTACCATTTGCATTAGTCTATTTTTTAAGGTGTTGTTTTCTTCAGTATATTTTTCAGTATTTTTTGGGTCTCCTTTAGTGAGTCATTGACTTGTTTTTCATGGTTTTCTTGCATCATTCTCATTTCTCTTCCCAATTTTTCCTCTACTTCTCTAACTTGCTTTTCCAAATCCTTTTTGAGCTCTTCCATGGCCTGGGACCAGTTCATGTTTTTACTTGGAGGCTTTTGTTGTAGGCTCTTTGACTTTGTTGACCTCTTCAGGCCATATGTTTTGGTCTTCTTTGTCACCAAAGAAAGAATCCAAAGTCTGAGACTGAATCTGGGTGTGCTTTCTCTGCCTGGCCATATTCCCAACCAACTAACTTGACCCTTGAGTTTTTCAGTGGGGTATGACTTCTTGTAGACTAACAAGTTCTATGTTCCACGTTTGGGGGGGAGGTGCCAGCTCTGTCGCACCAGCGCTACTCCTTCCCCAAGAACCCCCAGCCCGGGCAGGGCTTAGATCTTCAGCAGACCGTGCACTCCTGCTGTGATCTGCCACTTAATTCCTCCCACCAGGTGGGCCTGGGGCCAGAAGCAGCAGCAACTGTAGCTGCCCCACTTCCACTGCCACCGGGGCTGGAAGCCAAACCCCGAACTCCTTCCACTCCCGCAGCTTTTCCCACTAACCTTCTCTGCAGTCTTTGGTGTTTGTGGGTTGAGATGTCTGGTAACTGCTGCAGCTCACATGGCGCTAGGGGCCCCATCCGCCCGACTCCAAGTTTGGTTGTTCCACACCGCTCAGGCTGGGCTCTGCTCCACTCCGTTCCCAGCTCCCAGCTCCCAGCTCCATGTGGGATAGACCTCACCCAGAGACCATCCAGGCTGTCCTGGGCTGGAGCCCTGCTTCCCTCTGCTGTTCTGTGGGTTCTGCCGTTCTAGAATTGGTTCAGAGCCATTTTTTATAGGTTTTTGGAGGGACTCAGTAGGGAGCTCACACTGGTCCCTGCTTACCAGCCGGCATCTTGGCTCTGCCCATTCAAACTTATTTTAAACACTTTTTTTCTTTCTGACTAGAAAGTTGGTTCTATTCAATGCCATAAGTGTTGATGAGAGCCTATCCATTAACCTAAGCACCAAGATGAGCTGCAAGAAGACAAACATTTATGAAACCCTTCCAAGCCAACAGCCACAGCCTATCTATCACACTGAATGTTACACATTAATATGTAAAGATAGAAATCATCTTATGATTTCCAATCTTCTTTCAATATACTTAAATTAAAACAATCATTATGTGTGTGTTTTGTACATGGAACAGGGTAGGGGGTGGTTGTAGTGGAGACATACTGAGGCAAAAAGTAACTTTCCCTGATGCATAACAGACCCTGATTTCAAAAACCTTATGTTCTTTTTAAGAGAGGCAATACATAGAAACACCATCCAACCTTATTTTCAATTTTTTCTCTACTCAAAATTTCCCATTTTCTTCCTTTTATTGATGACATACTGAGGTTAGACAAAGTTTCTGTGTGCTTTCCTTTTGTCCCAGTGCCTTACACAGTTCATAATTGAAGAAAGACTTGAAAGCTGGTGTTGAGAAGAGGGTAATTCCTTAAAAATAAGAGAGTAGTCACTTGCCAGAGTTTTTATTGTAGTATTTTAGGAAGACTTGTTACCAAAAACACTGAATCTTTCCTGAAGTGAATCTAACAGAGTTCTCCAAACATAATGGATATGGGGATTTATTTTGCCTGAGTATATGTGTTTGTATCAGGGCTTTTGTTTTCTTTCATTCTCAGTTGGATGGGTCAGAGGAGGGACACGGAGAAGGCTGATTTCCGTTGATTGAATGAAACATTAAAGAATGGCAATACAGCTATTGCTGCAGTTTCTTTTTTTTTTTTTGGATTTGCCTAAACATTCTTTGACATTTAAACTAACTTCCATTTTTACTGAAAGTTTCAATACTATTCTTCCAAAGTGTCTAGCACAATCAGGGAGGAGATTTCACACAGATGACGATAACTCCAAGGACAGTTTTCCCGAACACAAAGGGTAAAACTTTCAAACTAGAATACTTATTCCTTTGTTGATGAAGGCTTGAAGATATTGAATATTTACCGTAAATATATATGCCTCCTAGAAGACCCAGAGATGTCTCAGATCTATGACTGTGGCAATAATTAAATTATCAAAAAGGAAATTAAAAACTGAAAACATGCCAGAAACCAAAAGCAGTTTTATAAAGAACTATAAAAGGCACTTAATGTTGGTGACTAAAAGCTCTGTTCCAGTGATTATAGGCATATTACAATTCCCCATGGATTTTGTAATAACATTCTAATATTAGAAAATGGGACAGTACTGATGATTCTAGATGGTACAAAGGACACCTCTTGCAATATGAAGCTAAAACAATAAGACTTCATGTTAAGGACACTGCTTCAAAACTAGATGCAGTTTTTGCATTCTCAGAATTATAAAACAAGTGAAAAGTAGGTACTTAGGATTCTCCTCTCTAGTGATATCAATCAAAGGTTTTAAACTCAGGTCCTATGGGCCACAAGCCACCCACAAAACTTCGAAGTGTAGCCCTAATAGGATTAAAATATAAATGGTGAATGTTTACAAAAAATAAATAAAAGCAGGATATGACCTATGTAATGTTAATTTATGGCTTTCTAAGTCAATATGCAGCCCAGAAGAATCTATTTCTATTTGAATTTGCACCATCAGTATAGATCTAGCTTCAATCATACCTGCCCAACTGGTGCAGTTTTTGAACACAGCTGAACAAATGATTATCACATAGGGTCAGCTCAATATGCTTCATGGCCCCCTTACTTATTGCTGACATCATGTGGTCATCAGTGGAACATCTGGGATGTCGTTAATAATTTCTCACACTCTTTATATGATCAGGATATCTTATTTTTGCTCAAATATTCCATTTATAGTTTCTTTTGCTCCAGATACTCTCTGTGATTCCTTGTTTTAATTGTGCTGTAGTCTATGAAAATTCACTATGTATCTCTCCACGTCTCTGTGAGATAATAGTTTTCAATTCTTTAGAGTCTGAAATACTCATATTCTATGATTGCGAGTCATACAACGGTGGTAAGATAGTATTGTTTAAAAGTTCACCCTTTCATACTCTTTCACTGTCATGGAAGGTGTCTAGTTAACACCCGTACTTAGGAGATATTTCTTAAAGATAATAAGATCTTCCAGATACTCTACTTAGTGGACAAGATAATCATTGAATTGAGTATTAGGACCATGTAGAGACTCCTTTATGAGATCACTAACAACTCAAAAGAGTTTGACCTAATTATCTCTGCAGGTGGGGGACAGAAGGAGGGACAAATTAATGAAGATTTCCTATTGCCAAAACCAAGACACGCAATTGACAACATCATACAGCTCATATGCCAGTTTATACATCTTGAACAGATGCTTTAAATGGATAATGAATGTTATACAAAATTGAAAAGGAGAAGATAATATGTTTGGTTTGTTTTGGGGGAGGTGTAAAATTCTTGTAATGATATGCAACTCCTCCCAGAAATAAAGCAAAATAGGAAGCATACTTAGCAAAACCCGATTACTTACCAGGCTTTGTTTACACATTAAGCATCAAATCAAAGCAAACCATCAGTCTCTCTCTCTCAATTAAATGATTTTTCTGAATTTCATGGTGGCAAAAATCAAACAGTTGCTTGACTGATCCTACATACAGAGTGAATCTTCTGGGTTTGTGGGACAGTCATAAGTCATAAGTCGCATTTGTCTGGAGTCTTTATGCATTTTCCTGGACAGTCTCAAGAACAGTTTTCTCTTGTACTACAAAGATATCTTTTCATCCTGATTGCTTTTTTTTTTCTAATTGAAAATATCAGCCCAGTAGGTTTATATTTTCAGAAAGATGACAAATCTAGAGTTGTAAAAATTAGCTAACTAGTTACTCCAGTGTAAAAGAAAGCACAAAGGACAAATCTTTTTTCATTGAATTTTTGTTTTTCATTAAAAATGTGACACTAATGAAAGGGTTTCTTCTGAATTGTACTATGGGACCCTGAATTATGTTTTCTTGCTACTGCATCAGACCTTTTTGTTCGAATCTCAGCATGTTATTGCTATTAGTTTGTGATTTGGTCTCGTTTTGATCTGAACTCACTGAGTTGGGAAATAAATTCCCTTTGAGAAAACTGTGTCCACCAATGCCCTGAAATCACTTGCCTATTACATAAAGTCTTCTTGATTTGTCTAAGGCACTGAGATGGTATGCTACTTTTGCACATCTCACCAATAGTATCATTTGCGGGTAGAACTTGAACCTGGGTCTTCATAGGCAGCCAGGTGACTTATTTCACAGAACATAAGATATAGAGTCACAAAGACCTGAGCTCAAATCCAACCCTCAGTGACTTATTGAACATATCACCTTGGAAAAATCACTTCACCTCTGTTTGATTTAATTTCCTCATATAAAAATGGGGATGGACCTATCTGCCAGGACTGTTGTGAGGATAAAATGATAAAATATTTTAAGATAATTTGCAAACCTTAAGTATTATAATAATTGGAACCTTTCATTCAGGGGGAATCCTCTAACCCCTAGGGAACATTTATATAACATTTACACTAAATTCCATGCTGTATTCAAGATTAGCAAAAAAATAGGAAGGAACTGATTTATCCCATATATCCTTGAGTGATAAACCCTCAAAAGGAAACCCCAGCAAAAGAAAAATGTAAAAAAGGAAACAAAAGATGACATCAAGAATGATAAATTATGAATGTGGACTTCATGACAATCAGTAAAAGCCAAGAGCCAATTAGGCAATGCATGTGGAAACCTGAGTGAGAGAAGATAGTCAAGTAGGATTGGGTGCCTTAGACAAATCGACTGTTTCAGTCCTGAGTCAAAAATTGTGTTGATTTTGTCAATTCAGTGAAAAGTGGGATTTGTCAGTAAAGACTGAAACAATCTGATTAATTCCTGGTAACTTCAAATGACATGACTCAGTTGGTCACTTTTCAGTCATATGTTAGACATAGTATAGAGGAAGTCTTGCTGAAGAGAATTCTTCCTCCAAAACGTCACCTACTAATTATGTATTTACTAAGAAACCAATGTTTTGCCATTTTAAAATATGGCAAAGATAATTTTAGTGACGAAAATCTGAAAGCACTGTTCTTTCAGTCTCATTTTAAAGAGCTGAATTTCTTGGTAAAAGAAATGCAAAAGAAGCTCAGACTATGTGTTTGTTGCATACAGATGTGAGTTGATCTCCTGTGGGGTAACCTAGATCTCTTGGGCTGTGGCCACATGTTTGGATGTTGGGATGAAAAGTCCTTGCTTCTTAAAAATGACAAGCTCAACTTCACAAGTTGTCAAAATAAAGGCCCATATTTTTTTCAAAGATAAAAACAAATTCATTCCCAGGTTTTGAATTTTCTTTAGACCTCACATGTCACAAGAAAGCTATCTTTGAAAAAAAATACATGGGATATAATATCTTAAGGTATTTCTATTTTTATTTTTATGACACACTTAAATTAGCACTCTAAAGTTGACCTGAGGGATTTCAGCTTGATGTATAGGAAGGATTGCAAATATGGATATGTGTGTGTTTGTGCATAGATATATCATATGTACACACACATATATTTGTATACACACACACATATATACACGCACTATTTTTTTTCTTTTTTGCCCTGCAATTCCTGGTCCCAATTTTAACTATATCTTGGCCTGAAACTTTAAAGGACTATGGCAGGCACCACAAGCCTTATTATCCTCATTTTTAAAAGGAGGAAACTGAGACTGCAAAAGGTTAAATACTACTCATTCTTTTTTTTTTAAATTATGCATAAAATAGGAGTTTGAAAATTGACTGAAACCCTGGGATTAGTAGTTTTGAAGTAAAAGGGTATGCCTTCTAAACTAGGAGTTCTTCTGGATCATTGTGATCTTTGACACATAGGAAGAACTCAGTAAGTGCCTGTTGACTGATTGATTTTGAGCCAGAAGGTAGACTTGAGTGAATAGACACAAAGTCGCCCAGTAGACACAAAGAAAAAGACAAATGGAGAGGAAGGAACAATCACTGTAAGAGCTCAGCATCAGCAAAAACACAAAGGAGACTGTCTCCTTAGCTCTCGCCTGGTACTTCACAAGCCCTGCTGAGCTAGAAAAAAAATTAGCAAATTTGGGGTAATAACCAAAAGGAGAAAATGAAATGGAAAAATCGAAAGGAAAACTAAACTGCTGTATAAAAAGAGAGCAACTGAATTGAGTCCTTAGTCCTAGAAATCAGAACAAAGAACTCATATTGAAATAAAAAGTTATCATCAAGGCTTCAGGAGCCAAGAAAATTTTTCCAAAAGATCTTTTCTTTCCTCAATTGTCCTTCTCTTAACCTGCCAGTTTGTCAACACTTTTTACTTCTTTAACCCAACCATATTTAGTCCTGTAAACTGATTTTTGTTTCAAATATAAAAAAGCCAAAAAGAGTCAAACCTTTACCTGAATACTATGAATTTTCCTAGCTGTGGGCTCTGAACTATCATGATTGTATTAATATATTTTGCTTGATACAAGTTACATAAAACATCAAGGAAAGGGGACATATGAACCTGAGGATCATTAAATTGCCCTAGGCTAAAATACTTATAAAAGCTGTTATAACAAGTTTTGGCAAGTTAAATTTCAAGCCTCCAATTTAAGAAAGAACAAGAAAGGGGCCAAACGTCATTCCTAGGTCATATTAAGTTCTGCAACTTTGAGAAGAGAGGAAGGAACAGGAAGGAAGAGGAGCAGTGCTACCCACTGGTGTCATATTTCCTTTTTATTTAATATTTAAACTTCATCCTACCAATCTATGCTTTCTCTCTTTTTTATCTAAATCACCTTATCATTATAATTAGAATGAATTCACAGCTGTGGACAATATGAAAATAACTGACATTCTTATAGTACATCATATATGTGATATTATCTCAATCTCAAGACAATCCTACAAAGCAGGTACTGTAAGCCTTATTATCCCCATTTTAAGGATGAGAAAATTGAGGCTATGAAAAGTTAAATAACTTATTGATAGTCCCATGATTTACTAAGTTTCAGAGGCAGTATTTAAAATCAACTCTGCCTGGCTATAAGTCCATTGCTACAACCTCTACACCATACCAAGGAAATGGTATTTCATTTTGAGTCACTTAGCACTCTGTATGTATATATGTACATGTTTGTATATATGTATGTATATATATATATATATGAATGTGTGTATATATACATATACACACGTACATATAGAAAGTAAATTAAATATATATCATATGTTATCAGAAAAAATATCTATTTGATATATATATATATATATATAAATTAAACATGTTTTATATATGTATATATTAGGCAAACTAAACTGAATTGAATTGAACTAGTACAACTAACTCTACAATCCTGTTTTCTGCATGTGAAAAAAAATCCTCTTGAGAAGAGTTCAGGAAAGATGAGATTCACCCTGTGGCCTCTACATGTCTCTGCCTGGTTCAATGTCATTAAGAAAAAATAATTACCATAATAAGGGAAAAACTGTAACATTTTTCAGGTAGAAATTGTAGGGTAGGGAGTTGGGAAGAAACTCTCTTGTGATGTTACATGTGTACATATTCAAAGCAAAAAATGTGAATGATATATAATTAGAATTTCTTATTTTTACATAAGAAAGTAATTATGATATCAATATTAAGTATTAGTAGGGTAAAACTCAAGACTGAAACTTAGCATTTGGGAAAATTCCTTGTTCAAAAAAAATAAGCCTAACCTAAAGAAAGAAAAAGATGAGAAATGTACTATATTAGGATTATCTACAGGATAAAATTAATATTATTGAATATATGTAAAATAGATAATATTATGATCAGATAGATGATATGGATGATATTTTTGTAATGTAGATCATATGTTTCTTATATGTACATAGCAGTAGGACAAAAGGAAATTTTCAACATTATCTATAAACTTCAATCAATCTGTGATCTCATATGTCAAGGTACTCACAGATCACTGCATCTCTGTTGCTTTTGTTTCTTGACTCTTCTTATCCTTTTGTTTCTGAAAAGAAAGTGACCTATAAATGGGACTCTTGAAACATTTAAGCATTGTCTCTGACAAATATACATACATTAATTCTAGAAATCTCCACTCTCATCATTCTGTAAGGGATTATTTTGTGATGTCAAGTCACCTGCATGACAGTGATGCATGAAGCCTCCAGCTGATAATGACACATAAAGAACACTTGCTTTTGTTTTTAATAGTAATCCCTTTCCTCAGGAACACAAATTCCTTATACCAGGTTTAATAGATCTGAATAACCAAGCAGCTAGGGGAAGTCTCATTCTGGTCAGCTTTTTCGTAGGAAAACTTTGGGAACATGTGACTAAAGTTGGAAAAATAGGTAAAAATGCTCTAAATAAGAAATCACATTTTGTGAAAAACAATTGAAGAAATTTAAAATGTTGTCCTTTAAAGAAAAGACAACATACACACAATAGTATTACTCAAATATTTGAATGTCTGTCATTTGGATGAGGGATCAGATTTATGAATATAAATATTGACATTAGTAGCAACAGTTTAAACATTAAATATGTCAAGAAAAAAATAGGATACATTTACCTCTTGTCAATTGTCCAATAACATATCTTGGTTTGAGAGGGCCTCCTGTTCTTTGATATTCTCTGCCCTAAGGTGCAGAAATTTAAGAGCAATCTCAGAAGAAAGTGGATTTATGCCAAGAGCACTTGCAATGTCATTGAATGGCTCTAATTCCATTTACAGTATTTTGAAGAAGGATTGTACCCAGGGCAGGGGAAAGGGCGAATAATGCCATGGAGACTTGCCTTCTTGTCCTGCCTCTGGGAAAATCACCTAACATCTCAATATACTCAGGTAACACCTGTAATAATTATACAGATTTTTGGAAGGAGTAACCTCTCTGATAAGTCTTTATGATAATGATAGGTCAACGATAAAATAGAAAATGAAAAGATTATTAAAAATATTATCATTATGCATCTCATATACAGGATACCTGTGAAACTAAATTCACTCACAATGAGCAGTAACACAATGCATTTCAAAGATGCAGTCTTCCTAAATAACCATTTAATCCTTTCCCCAAAAAACAAACAAAAGAAAACAAACAAACAAACAAAAAACCCTTTTGTATTCTCACTGAGAGGCACTATGGCAAAGGACAGAGGAATAGGATTAGTCAAAAATCAATTAACTATTAAATATTATTAAATCACTAAATATGCAACAATTTATTAAATATGTACTACATGTCAGGCATTGAACTTGTCACTAAGTATGTAAGGACAAAAGTTGAATAGTCCCTGATCTCAAGAACTTATGTTCAGCCAGTTACCCAGCATTACATATAGATAGATCCAGATAGATAAACAGATGGATAGATGAATGAATGTAGATATATAGTTATAGATAAAGAGATGCAGATATTGATGAATCTATAGATTACAAGGAGAGTATTTTCATTTTCTCCCCATCCCTTTTAGCTTCTTTTTATGTATTGTCTTCCTTCATTTGATTGTGAATAGCTTGAGTTTACAAGCTATTTTTTGCCTTTCTTTGTATTCTCAAGGCTTAGCATAATTACTGAGGCATAGTAGATACTTGATAAATGTTTAATGACTGACTGACTGACTGAACATATATATATATACATATATTTGTTTATATATGGATATTCACATGTATAAATATATACATGCGTGTATATTTATATACATAAAATGCATGTGTATATATATATATGTTAATATATAGGTATCTATATTAACATATATTCATATTCAAAACAAATATGTAGTAATTTGGTAGAAGGAAAGAAATCACCAAGCGGAGAAAATCAGTAAAAACTTCTTGTAGAAGTTTTCTCACAAAAATAGAGATAATAAGAGGCAGTGAGGAGGAGCAAATGCATTCTAGATAAGGAGGACAGCTAAGGCTAAGAAACACAAATTTTAGCTGGAATTGTAGAGTGTGTGAAAAGGAGTGATATGTAACAAGGGTAGAAAGCTGGAGAGGAGGACAGATTATGAAGGGCTCCAAGTGCTAAAGAGAGAAGTTCATATTTGATTCTGAAGTTTATTGAATGGAAGAGTGATGTGACCAGATATGTGCTTTAACAGCTATGAGGAAGATGGCTAGGACTTCCCCAGACAACAATTTAAAAATATAGTATATAATCATAATATCAATACAACTTGAGAGAACCCTTTCCCTCAGTTTATTGGATACACCCAACATAGTATATTTGTGGGTGCATATGAACAAGGTTCCCACCAAATAGGTGTAAATGAGTTGTGATTTGAACTGTTGGAGAGAATACCCACAATAATAGATTCACAGATCCATTTCAATATATAATTCAAATTTAACATGTAACATATAATCAAGATAAAATTATTCCATGATGATACATTTTATTAATGCTTCAGATGTTCCAGAAGTAAAATTATTTCTTCAGCAGCTATAAATATACTCTTTTTGCAAACTATTTCAATTTTCTTTCTAAACTTTTACTCCCCTATCATAGTTTTCAATTGTGCAAGTTGTTTTGTAGAGACTTTCTCCATAATTTATTTCAACATCTTTGTAGAGATTTTGGTAACACAGTTACAAATATCTGTCCACTCATCCACAGACTTGTTCTAATATAGTTTACTTTCAGAAAGTCTTGATATGTTTTTTTTTCTTATTCACTAGAAAAGTGTTAAATGAATTGACCTTATAGGTTTCATTCGGATGGACCTGTGACAGCTGTGTTAGCAGAAGGGTTTTCAGGCATGACAACACATCTGTGCGTTTCCATTTGTTAGAGGCCTTGAAACATCAACTTTTTGATTTGTTTTTAAATTGTGGTTAACTCTACTTTTATAACTTTCTTTCTTGACAGTTGTTTGGACATATCCCCAAGTATTCGTAAATATGTCTATACAACTTTATATTGTATCTTGTCCTTTCAGGATACTTCTATATGGCTTTCAAATTTTTGATGATGTACACTTGAACACACCTGTGCTAGAGAGACACCTCTGACGGTTATTGTCCAAGGAGGGATGACCTGATATAGAGGTGAGTTACAAGTGTTAAAAGCCCAAATGTATGTTTTTATTGAATTTGTGCCACAAATCTGGTTTGAGGGAATGGTACAACTACCTTTCCACCTGTTTGGGTATACATTTCATATGGCTTCAGTATGCCTTCCCAATAGGCACTAGGTAATCTTTCCATTTGGGCGAAATAATGCCAGAATGGTAGGAAAAAATGTCCTATAGCTTCATAGAATAGAGAGAGCAAGGGTAAGGGAAGCTTATTAAACAATCAACCAACAAACATTCCTTAAAACCTACTATACCACAAGGACTTTGAAAAGTACTTGGGTTTCAAAGACAAAACGTGAAATAGACCCTACTTTTAAGAGTCTTTCATTCTTTGGGGGAGACAAATATGTACACATATTCTTTGCTTTTTTCTGCTTAGGTATACAATCTCTTAAAAAGAAAAGGCAACTAGTTGGTGGCAGCTAGCTAAAAGGTGGCACAATAGATAGAGTACTGGGCTTGGAATCAGAAGGACTCCTCTTCATGAGTTTCAATCTGGCCTCAAATACTTACTAGCTATGTAAACATGGGCAAGTCACTTGAAAAATCTAACAACAACAAAGGAAGAAGACCATCATATTGAAATACATGGTCTGTACTTAGAAATTTAGACAGGAACATAATGTTCTCTTTGATATTACTGCCTCTACTGGTGCAGATTGAAGCATCTCTATCCCTTCAAATTCCAAAAGCAAATACCCTTCTGATGTCCAAAAGGACTACAGAGATAAGCATGCTATGTATAACTATGCCATGATACATTAGGAACTTGTGTACCAAAACTGCTATAAAATACAACATTGATTCATGGTCAGAAAAGGAGGTAATTCAGTCAAGTAATAAGAATATAAGAAAATAGATGTAGCCCAAGTAATGTGAAACCCAGGAGATATTGATAGGCCCAAAGGAAGGCCTCAAAGTCATCAGATAATTACTGTAGGGAAGACTTACAGTAGATCTTGGATAAAAATTGACAATAAAAAATTCATCATATATATGTATACACACATATGTATATATATATATATGTGTGTATATATGTATATATATATACATATGTATATGTGTGTGTGTGTGTATATATAAATATATATATATATATATATATATATATATATATATATATATATATATATATATATATATAATTCTTTATACATGTATTGCTCTGCACCAGTCTAGGGAGTTCTACTTTAATGAAATTACAGATCTATTAAACTATGAAATTGATGCTAATAGAGTAAGTCAACGTGATACCCATAAATTGTATGTCATAATATGATCTTTGATCATTGCTGAATTGTTACCTGTATTTATCTCTCCTTTTTAGCAATTTATATCAACGATATTCAAATGTGTATGGATTTCATAGAGCAAGTCATTTTTTTCCCAAAACACTTCAAATGAATAAATATCTTTACGTGGGGCCATTTGGCAAAGCTCACTGTTGCAAAGAAATCCTTTCATTTAGACTCTCAGTAGAACAGTATCTACGACACCTGTTAGTGTCTTAAGTGAACCAGTATTTCCCTCTTTTATATCTGAATTGCTGTTGATACTCAATAGGCTACTGAACAAAGTTATTTCTGTAGTGTTATTTGAACATATACCTGGGAGATAATTTGTTTGGAGAAGTCCTTTAAATCTGTATTTTGCTCTACCAACTCAAATGCTTTTTTTGTAAGCAATACATAACAGCCATTAAAGAATCCCATATTCCCAACATCTCTCTTTAAGATATGAGACTATGAAGATTAAGTTTGCTGTATAATGTTCATGAAATCCTCCCTGCTCTATTCTCAAGTTTTTACCAGGTTTACCCACTAAGTTTGCACAAAGTATAAATATTTATGGTGATGAGATAGTACACATATGGATCATCAGGTACTACTGTATTTGTCACCTTTTTAAAGACGCTAGGTGGGGAAAGGAAAACTAATGTTTGTGATTTGCTTTCTTCTTTTGTTATCTCACATTCTTTGTAATTACTGAACAACTAGACTAACAGAAACTTTGAAAAGAATGTGGAGAATCACCAAAGCTCAGAGCTGAAGAAACTTCAGAATCTATTTAATCACAACCCTGCTTAAACAAAATCCTTGTAACAATATCACCAACCAATGGTCATTTACCCTTTTTGGACTAATAACCTTTGCTTAGTGGAAACTTGTTACCTTTTAAGAAAATAAATTACAGTTTTGATGTCTCTAATTGTTAAGAAGTTTTACCTCATATCAAGGTAAAATGTACAACCATCACCCATAGATCTTGGTTCTGTTCTCTGAGTCTAAGCAGTATGATCCTAAACCAGGGGTGGGGAACCTATGGCCTCGAGGCCGCATGAGGCCCTCTAGGTCCTCAAGTGCAGCCCTTTGACTGAATCCAAACTTCAGAGAATAAATTCCCTTAATAAAAGAATTCATTCTGTAAAGCTTGGACTCAGTCAAAAGGCCACACCAAAGACCTAGAAGGTCACATGTGGGCCTTGAGGTCACAGGTTCCCCACCCCTGTCTTAACCCCTTCAATGTGACATTTCTTCAACTATTTGTAGACAGTTTGTTAGTCCCTCAGAAGTCCACTTCTGGCCATACTAAAAATTCATGTTTCATCAAACCATTCAAATATTGCATCGATTTGTACCCCTTTACCGTCCTGGTCTCCCTCTTATGGATGTGCTCTAGCTTATCGCTATCATTTCTAAAATGTGATACTGAGAACAAGCACAATAATCCATATGTAATCTAAACAAGCAAGAATACATTGTGATAATTGTGTCTTTATTTCTTATTCCTTTGTCTTCCATTATCAAGCCAAAGACTATGTTACTGTTTTGAGATGCCATAACACTATGTTGAAATACTGAATTTTCAGTTCAGTAAAACCCCAGATACTTTTCAGATTAACTGCTATTCACATATGACTACCCCATATGAATATTTGATTAAGTTTAGATACATTTGGTATTTCTTCGCATTGGCCAGCAGGTACTAAGAAAGTAGAGTCCAAATGTGAAATTGTCCTGAGCATTGTGGATGTGGACATATCATTATAGAAATGTTGGGAGAAGTGTTATTTTTTACATCCATTTGTTATTCTTCTAAAAAGGGTCTCAACAAATGGATTAATTTGTTCTTACATCAAGTACTCTATATGCATCAAGTTCATCAATATACTCGTAGATCAAATACTCTATATTTGCCCACCCCCTGCCCTTTTCTGTTTTCTGAGGCAGTATGACTTATAGTGCACTGCAATCATCCTGTTACACTCTTAGAATCAAGCAGTTCCTCTCAATTTGTTTTGCTGTCCACCACCATCTATATAGTAACACTAAATTGATAAGGATTCCATTGGGACAGAAATGTATTAACATAAATGGAGTAGAAGAGACATAGACAGTTCAAAAAAAGAGTTAAAGTTGTATATATGTGTGTGTATACATATACAGATAGGCAGATAGATAGATAGATAGATAGATAGATAAATAGACAGATAGATAGACAGTCAATCCTCAATATTCATGTTTAACTTTTGCAACTTCAAGTATTCCTTTGATTTTATTAGTGACCTGATTTTCACTTGCATGAGGCTCCTAGTGGGAAAGAAACAGAAGCATGATGTGCCAATTTATATCTGTAAAAAGGAGGAAAGTATTCACACAAGTATTCATGTATCCACTCCAGAAAGTGCTGAAGTAACCACTCAAGTACTCAATGAAGAAGTTTAAAAAACAGAAAAGCCACTAAACTTGTGGGTAAATGAGATGGTGATCACTCCAGTCTTCTTGCCAGAACTTGAGTGGTCCAGCAAGCATCCTGCCTCTCCATCAGTATATATGGCCAGGCTCCCAAGTACCAAAACTAACCTGTCATGTCCCTGCCCTGTCCGACCATTGGAGGCCACATGGGGCAAATTCTGATATTGGACAGAGGGGCCAAGGACTCACCCCAAGGAATGTGCTTTTCATCCAAGAACATTTCAACTACAGAGCCAAAGGGGAGATTTAAAGTGGCAAGTATTGCCCTCCCCTCCCCTTTTTTAACCTCTGTGTTCTTTTTAAATCTCTGCCTCTGCCCCTCACCATCCAGTCCAGCATTGCCCCTACTTTCCCCTTCATTTTATGGGTTATTTAATGGTCACTGTTTCAGGAAAAATGCATATTATCAGAATTTAGGGGGTTTTTAAATAAAAGATTGCATATAGAAAAGTGTATTTTCAGCAATCTCTTAGCAAAAGATTATAGATTTTGATGGTCATCAGAACCTAATCCCCTATTCCTCATGGGTTTAATGTATCCACATTTGCATTTTCTTGACTTTCATGCAGTTTCCTAAGAACATTACCCCAGCAAAAGCTGAGGATTGACTGTACCTGCACACATACATATATTCACACATTCAGAGTATTCATATCTCTATGAGCCAATTAGATCTCTTGGGAAATTATATCCAAGGAGACATCTTTTATCATTGTTGAAAATCCCAGAAGATCTGCATTTCTTTGCTAAAAAGAGATTATCTTAGTGGTATAAAACATTCCTAATGGGTATACACCACAAGAAATATTTTGAAGAATGAGTGGTATGCTCTAATAGCACCTTAAAGCTAATGATTTGTTTTAACAAGGCATTATTGGCTTCTTCTGCCCCTCCAATACAGGTGACTACTTTCAGAAGCAGACAGTTTGAAAAAAAAAGTTCATTTTTTCTAGTTAAACTAAAACCATTATGAATTAGAAAACTTAGAATAAATGCATCAAGCTGATTCTGGGGTACAATATTTTTTTATTTTCTGGTTCTACATCCTTCCCACATTTCTAAGGGATTGAGAGTGAAGATCATATAGATTGATATTTAACATTAGTTGTAGTTTGGGAGTCTCTCTGGATGAGTGCCTTCAAAAGTAACTGTAAGGGCAAGCAAAGTGGGACTGTTCGCTATTTTTTTTTTTGGAGTTCTAGTTCTCAGCACTAAGGCAATAAAGTGCCTTTGATTGAGTCTTCTTTGACCATTTATCAGTCCCCCAAATCTCAGTTCAAAGGCTTGCCCAGTGAAGCCTTCCTTGATCCTTTTCATTCATTTCCTATTCTCATATTACATTGCATTTAAGTACCTCTTCTGTACTTCTTGAATCTAATAACAATTTCGTCTTTGTAATTACAGTGCCTCATAAAGTATCTTGTGTACAATAGGTATTTAATAGTTAGTAAATTATTGAACTAAATTTTAAAAAAACCTATTATCTTATAAGTAAAGAATATATTTTTGATAAATTAGTTGAAGCAAACTGGAAAGTTAAAAAAGAAAATATGAAAATTATTTAGAGTAGAGAAACAGCCATTCATATTTTTTATTTGTTTAATATTTTATTTTCCTCAGTTACATCTAAAATCAATTTTTAGATTAATTTATTTATTTTCAGTTTTCAACATTCATTTCCAAGAAATTTTGAGTTACACATTTTCCCCCCATTTATCCCCTCCCCCCACCCCAAGAGGGGATGTATTCTGATTACCCCTTTCCCCTGTCTATCCTCCTTTCTATCACTCCACTACTCCCCACATCCCCTTTTGCTTTACTTTCTTTTAGGGCATGATAGATTTCTATACCCCATTGCCTGTATATCTTATTTCCCAGTTGAATGTAAAAACAGTTTTTAGCATTTGTTTTTAGAACTTAGAGTTCCAAATTCTCTCCTTTCTTCCCTCCCCATCACCCTTCCTTGAGAAGGCAAGCAATTCAATATAGGTTATATGTGTATCATTATGCAAAACACTTCCATAATAGTCATGTGGTGAAAAGAATAACTATATGTACCTCCATCCTATCCTGTCCCCTTTATTTAATTTTCTCCTTTGACTCTGTCTTTTTTCAAAAATGTTTGCTTTTGACTACTTCCTCACCCCCCCCCCCCCAGTGTTCCTTTCTATTACCTCCTCCCTCCCCTTATCCCCTTTCCCCATAATTTCCTGCAGGGTAAAATACCCAATTTAGTTTGCATGTTATTCTTCCTTAAGCCAAATCTGACGTGAGTAAGGTTGATTCAGTCCCTTTAACATCACCCCTTCCCTTCCATTATAACAGCTTTTTCTTGCATCTTTTATGTGAGATAATTTACCACAATGTATCTCCCCCTTTCTCCTTCTCCCAATATATTCCTCTCTCACCCTTTCATTTTAATTTTAGATATCCTCCCTTCAAATTCAAATCACCCTGTGCCCTCTGTCATATATATGTATATTCCCTTTAGCTACCATAATACTGAGAAAGGCCTGATGTGTTATAAAAATCATCTTTCCCCATAGGAATCTAAATAGTTCAGCATTAATAAGTCCTTTTTGATTTTTCTTTCCTGTTTGCCTTTTCATGCATCCCTTGATTCTTGTATATGAAAGTCAAATTTTCTATTCACCTCCTGTCTTTTTATCAAGAATGCTTGTGGGGGGCAAGCCAAAATGGTGGCTGAAAGACAGGGATTCACATGAGGTCTCCCCCAAATTCCTCCAAACACCTGTAAAAATGTCTCAGAACAAATTATAGAGCTACAGAACCCAAAAAATAACAGAGGGAAGCAGGTCTACAGCCCATGACTGCCTGAATGTTCGCTGGGAAGGGTCTATCTCACCATACTGGAAGGGGAGTGCAGCCCAGACTGGAACACCCCAGGAATGACCAGGCAAGGAATATATTGGGCACAGCAGGCCTTAGGGCCATGAATCACTGAGTTGTACCAGTTACCAAAGTTCTCAACCCACAAACACCAAAGACAACTTAGCAGGGAAAACTGCTGGATCGGGGTGAGAGAAGTGCATGGTCTGGCCCCAACCCCCAGGGCAATGGAGATAGTGTGGGGAAGGTGGAGTGGCAGCAGCAGGAAGCGGTGGCAGCTGCTTCCAGAGCTCCAGCTGGGGCTGCTTCCAGCCTCAGGCCACCTGGTCAGAGGAATCAAGCAACTTATCAGAGAGTGAATGTAAGGAGTACTTTGCTGGCATAGAGACAAGGTTCTCTTGCTTTGCCCTGCTTGGTTCTGCGTCAGGGTCCTGGCTGGCGGTTCATGGGGGAGGAATAGCGCTGGTATGGCAGAGCTTGCAGTGTAGAATTAACTCTGAAAACAGCAGTGCAAGACCCCTGAAGCTTGGGGTAAAGCACTCACCACTTTGAAGGCAGTCAGACCATGACAAAAAGCTCAAGTGTCAAGTAGTTGGCTCCGAACACAAACAAGCAGCGTGAAAGACTCAGACTATAGAATCATTCTTTTTTAATGACAAAGAAGATCAAAACAATCAGCCAGAAGAAGTCAAGAAAGTCAAAGAACCCACATCAAAAGCCTCCAGGAAAAATATGAATTAGTCTCAGGCCGTGGGAGAGCTCAAGAAAGATGGCAAAACATCTCCAAAAAGGCGATGAAGAGAAGAATGCCTTAAAAGGCAGAATTAGCCAAACAGAAAAGGAAGTTCAAAAGACCACTGAAGAAAATACTACTTTAAAAATTAGAATGGAGCAAGTGGAAACTAGTAACTTTATGAGAAATCAAGATATTATAAAACAGAACCAAAGGAATGAAAAATAGAAGAGAAAGCAAAATATCACACTGGAAAACCACTGACCTGAAGAATAGATCCAGGAGAGATAATTTAAAAATTATTGGACTACCTGGAAGTCATGATCAAAAAAAGAGCCTAAATATCATTTTTCAAAAAATTTTCAAGGAAAACTGCACTGATATTCTAGAACCAGAAGGTAAAATAGAAAGTGAAAGAATCCACTGATCACCTCTTGAAAAATATCCCAAAAAGAAAACTCCTAGGAACATTGTAGCCAAATTCCAGAGTTCCCAGGTCAAGGAGAAAATATTGCAAGCAGCCAGAAAGAAACAATTTGAGTATTGTGGAAACACAATTAGGATAACACAAGATCTAGCAGCTTCTACATTAAGGGACTGAGGGACTTGGAATATGATATTCTGGAGATCAAAGGAAGTAGGATTAAAACCAAGAATCACTTACTCAGCATAACTGAGTATAATACTCCAGGACAAAATATGAATTTTCAATTAAATAGAGGACTTTCAAGCTTTCTTGATGAAAAGACCAGAATTGAATAGAAAATTTGACTTTCGAACACAAGAATCAAGAGAAGCATGAAAAGGTAAACAAGAAAGAGAAATCATAAGGGACTTACTAAAATTGAACTGTCTCGTTTACATTCCTACATGGAAAGATGATGTGTATGATTCATGAGACCTCAGTATCATAGTAGCTGAAAGGAATACCCATATATGTGTGTATGTATACATATACATATACATATACATATACATATACATATACATATACATATACATTTGTGTGTCTATACATGTATATATGTATGTGTATATATATATACATTTGTGTGTCCGTACATGTATATATGTAGGTGTATATATATATATATATATATGTAGACAGAGGACACAGGGTGCATTGAATATGAAGGGATGATATATAAAAAAAAATCAAATTAAGGGATAGGAGATGAACATATTGAGAGAGGGAGAAAGGGATAGATAGAATGGGGTAGATTATCTTGCATAGAAGTGGCAAGAAAAAGTGGTTCTGTAGGAAGGGAAGAGGGGGAAGGTGAAGAAGTAAATGAGTAAATGAGTAAATCTTACTCTCGTAAGATTTGACCTGAGGAGGGAATACCATACACACTCAACTGGGTATCTTACCCCACAGGAAAGAAGGAGGAAGAAGATAAAAAAGGGGGACCATAGAAGGGAGGGCAGACAGGGGGAGGAGGTAATCAAAAACAAACACTTTCACAAAGGGACAGGGTCAAGGGAGAAAATTCAACAAAGGGGGATAGGTTAGGAAGGAGCAAAACATAGTTAATCTTTCACAACATGAGTATTGTGGAAGGGTTTTACATAATGATACACATGTGGCCTATGTTGAATTGCTTGCCTTCTTGGGGAGGGTGGGAGGAGAGGGGGGGGTGGAAAGAATTTGGAACTCAAAGTTTTAAAAACAGATGTTCAAAAACAAAAACAAAATGTTTTTGCACGCAACTGGGAAATGAGATACACAGGCAATGGGGCATAGAAATTTATCTTGCCCTACAAGAAAAGAAGGGAAAAGGGGATGGGAGGGGAGTTGGGTACCAGAAGGGAGGGCTGACTGGGGAATGGGACAACCAGAATATATGCCATCTTGGAGTGGGTGGAAGGGTAGAAATGGGGAGAAAATTTGTAATTCAAACTCTTGTGAAAATCAATGCTGAAAACTAAATATATTAAATAAATTAAATTAAAAACAAAAAAGAATACAATATGATACATCTCATTGGAAAAACCAGGAAAGATAATTTTAAATTATTGGACTACCTGAAAGCCATGATCAAAAAAAGAGCCTAGACATCATCTTTCAAGAAGTTATTAAGGAAAACTGCCCTGATATTCTACAGCCAGAGGGTAAAATAGAAATTAAAAGAATCTACCAATCTCCTCTTGTAAAGACCTCAGTAAGAAAACTCCTAGGAATATTATAGCCAAATTCCAGAGTTCCCAGGTGAAGGAGAAAATACCTCAAGCACCTAGAAAAAATCAGTTCAAGTATTGTGGAAACCCAATCAGGATAACACAAGATCTAGCAGCTTCTACACTAATAGATCAAAGGGCTTGGAATATGATATCCTGGAGGTCAAAGGAGCTAGGATTAAAACCAAGAATCGCATACTCAGCAAAACTGTGTATAATACTTCAGAGTAAAATACGGATTTTCAGTGAAATAGAGGACTTTCAAGCATTCTTGATGAAAAGACCAGAGGTGAATAGAAAATTTGACTTTCAAATACAATAATCCAGTGAAGCTTGAGAAGGTAAACAGGAAAGAGAAATCATAAAGGACTTACTAAAGTTGAATTGTTTTGTTTACATTCTTACATGGAAACATGATATTTGTAACTCATGAGACCTTTCTCAATGTTAGGGTAGTTGAAGGGAATGTACATATATATATATATATATATATATATATATATATATATATATATATATGTGTGTGTGTGTGTGTGTGTGTGTGTGTGTGTGTGTGTGTAGATTGAGGGCACAGGGTGAATTGAATAGGAAGGGATGATATCAAAAAAAAACATAAAATTAAGGGATGACAGAGGAATATATTGGGAGAAGGAAAAAGGGAGAGGTGGAATTGGGTAAATCATCTCACATAAAAGAGGCAAGAAAAAGCTACTATAATGGAAGGGAAGAGGGGGGGAGGTGAAAGGGAATGAGTGAACCTTGCTCTCATTGGATTTGGTTTAAGGAGAGAATAACATGCACATTCAATTGGGTATCTTACCCTAAATGAAAGTAGGGTGGAAGGAGAGGAAGGGGGTGGGTGATAGAAGGGAGGGCAGATTCGGGGAGCAGGTAGTCAAAAGAAAACACTTTTGAAAAGGGACAAGGTCAAAGGAAAAAATTTAATAAAGGAGAACAGGATAGGATGGAGGAAAATGTTAGTTTTTCACAACATGACTATTATGGAAGTGTTTGGTATAATGATACTTGTATAACCTATATTGAATTGCTTGCCTTCTCAAGAAAGGGTGTGGAGAGGGAAGAAGGGAGACAATTTGGAACTCATAGTTCAAAAAATAAATGTTAAAAAATTGTTTTTATGTGGAAGTGGGAAATAAGATATACAGGCAATGGGGTATAGAAATTTATCTTGCACTACAAGAAAGTAAGGGGAAAATGGATCATGAGGGTAGTGGAGGATAGAAGAGAGGGCAGACTGGGGAAAGGGGCAGTCATGATTCATGCCGTGGGGTGGGGGGAGGATAAAGATGGGGAGAAAATTTTTTAGTGGTAATCAGGGCGGGGCTTTTTAAGTTCTCTTAAGTTCCTTTAATGATTCTAGCCTTTGTTTCAATTGGGCAGGCAAATTGGATCTCTTTTTCTTGGAGTGTTTCTCAGCACTAAGACAATATAATGGTAATGAGGGCTGGACTTTTTGTTGTCTTCTGTTTTGGAATGCTGAGGTAATTAAGTACCTTTGATGAGTCTTGCCTTTCAAATATAATGGCCAGCAAAATGGGACTTTTCATTGTTCTTTGTTCCAGTGATTCTCAGCACTGAGGTTATCAAGTGCCCCAAGACTCAGAGACCGGTGTATAAGATACAAGGTTGGTGTTTGACTTTTGGGGCTCATTCAGGGCAGGAGTGTTGAGACTCTGGACAAGCTGTTGTAACTGGCCCCTTGCTTTGCTAACCCAGACCCATCAGTTTTTCTCTGGTAACTATATATTGTGATTTGAATCAGAGAAGGTCTATGTGTTGATGTTTGCAGTTTCTGTTTGTATTTGCCTTGAACTTCAGGGAGATGAATTTTTCCCCCTGAACCAAGTGAATGATAATTAAACTGAGATTTTTAACCCCTTAAAGTTACTTTCCTTAGTGAAGCAGATCAAAGAACCTGTCCTGGCAGCTCTTGTTGCTAGTCTTGTTGGGTATTACACTTCAACAGCTTCTATTAGCCACATTGTTGTTACAAATTTGAAACTCAAAATTTTGTGGAAATGAATGTTGAAAACTAAAAATGAATTTTTAAAAAAATAGTTAAAAAAGTATTTGAGGACAGATTTCAACTCAAATCTTCCTGACTCTAGGCAAGATATTTATATAATGTCTACTATGTGCTTACACTGTGCCAAATGATTTTACAAAAATTAGCTGAGTTGATCTTAACAACTATCCTGTAAGGGAGTTATTATTATAATATTCATTTTTACAGCTAAGTAAAATGAGGCACAGAGGTTTAAGAGATTTTCCCAGCATTACATAGCTAATAATTGTCTGACGTTGGATTTAAACTAGGATCTTCTCTACCTATTCATTCTTTAGCACTTAGCACAGTGGTTGGCAAAAAGTTGGCACTTAATAAATATTTACTGATTGATTTATTCAAGGTTTAGTGTCTATCTACTGTGCCACCAGTGGTCTGGCCATAAAAAAGATCTACTTTGTAAAAGTAAGTTTGGTGAGTGAGTTTCCTTTATCCCTCCATAATGTGAGTGCTTAGTTTAGCTCTCAACCCATTGGAGAGAATTTTGTCACCATAGGAAAAAAGTGAAACAGGTAGGAAAAATTGAAAACAAGTATCCTTTCTCCTAAAAACACAAAAATCATTTATTCTAGTTGAAGTTAGAATACCTGATAGTAATTGCTGAGTGTTGGGTAAGAATTCTGATTTTATCCTGAATGGATAAGGAAAGGAATGCCAGCACCAATATTTAGGGAATGGACTTGCTCAAGTCATCTAGATCAAAGAATCTCCATATTGTAAGCCACACACAGCGGATTGTAGCAGCAACCATACTGTCATACCCAGGCTGGCTGCTAGTGCAGGTTCTTAGATCTCCTTACCAAGGAAACAAACTTAAAAGGGGTCAATGATCTTCTTTAATTATTTTAATAACAATGTTGCTAGCAGCTACTGTGGCTGTGCAAGACCAATAACAACAGCACACAGAAGGGCTACTGACAAAGGTTCTTTGATCTGCTTTTCTAAGGAAAGTAACTTACATTCTTACTTTAATTAAACATACACATATCATTCACTTAGTTCAAGGGGAAAAGACAGAACCCTGAACTTCAGAGAAATAACAAACAGAAATTACAAGCATACATTATGTAAACAGAGCAAATAACACAAATCAGTACATCCATAGCAATACATAGTTAACAAAAAAGCACCAACATCTGGGTTTTCAAAGCCGGGGTGCTGCTTCAACAGTTTACCCAGTCTCATCACCAAGACTCTTTCAATGAGTGTACCCCCAAAAGTAAAATGCTAACCTTCCAGTACGTATACATTGTTCAGGACCCTGAGGGTTGGGGGCCTACCGTTAAGGGTGTGGAAAAGTTAGTTCTTCACTCACTAGCACCAGGGTGTGGAAAAGTTCTACCATCACTACTACTACATCATATACATTGTTGCCAATCAATGACTCCTGATTGCCTTAGCACTAAGAAACACTTCAGAAAAAAGGGGATACACTTTACCTGCCCCATTCAAATAAAGGTGAGACTAATTAAAGGCACTTGATCGGAGAGAACAGTAAAAAAGTTGTTCCCTTATTACCATTACAATAACATAGAAAAAATGCAAGAGAAATAAAGACCAATAGACAGGGCTCTACTGCCTGAATCAAAGCTTTACATCCACCACTGAATTGAGAAAGCCTATGGATTTGATATAGGTATGAAAATATAGCATTACAACTAAAAACAATTTCCTCCTAATACAAGCTAAAAGTGAGTATGCTACCTAAGAATTAAAATTTCTGGGTTGTTACTAAACTAAAACAATATTCAAATGCTAATCTAATTTCACTTTAAGCACAACATTCCCTGTCTTCCACTCCCAATACACACTGATTCAGGGCATCTCCCAGAATCACTTGCAAAATATCCAAAATCTTCTACCATACCAAACAAAGGCATTTACAAACAGTTTGTACTCATGTGGAGTCAGAGTGCCAGCATTTGTCAACTTGATTGCAGGAAAAAGCCATACGGTTTGTTGATACATCAGGAAGTGTTTGAATGGTGCCAGACTCATCTAGCCCTTATGCAAATAATGACTTCCTCCTGCTTTGTAGTCAGCTGACTCGACATTTCAGTGCAAACAAATTATTCAGGAGGCTTGTTTACTCAGTGGTATCCACATTTCTTGTATGAAGATACTTTCCAGGAGGAGCACAAGAAATAGCAAACTTATATGTACTGTTCTGCCTCTGCTTTGGTTAGTTCTGTAACAAAGTTCGTTTATGATGACATTTGAATGCTGTCAGGATTAAGAAGTATTCTAACTTCACAAAGGTGACGTTAAATAGCTTACAGTGACTGCAGAATCACAGGATCATAGATTTAGATTGGGAAAGGACCTCAAAGGTCATTTAGCTAGACTTTCATTTTACAGAGAAAACTGATACTGAGGGATGCACCCCTCCCTCAGAGTAACTCATCCAAAATCATATAGGTATTATGGTTCAGAGGTAGAACTTGAAACCAGGGTCTCCTTCTCTAGAGGTTGAGTTCCTTCCAATTTGCCACACTGGTAGTCTCTGCATAAAAAATACTATATTAAACAATGTACTTAAGTTCAGTAATAAGGAAGATCCTCCTTGGGGCTTCAGTCCCTCTTATGTCAGTTGGACTTTAAGTGAAGGAATGCTATTTTCCTGCAAGAAATAATTTACTGTGTTGCTTCTGCCTTTGAAAAATTAGAAAAAAAAATTAGTTCAGCACTTTGATTTGTCTATCTTCCTTTTAGAAGCAAAGCATGTGAATAAATAGGTTTGCTTTTAATTATGAAACGGTTACCTTTGCAAAAAATATGTTCTTTATGAAAAATTCCATCCTTTTAAAAAAAGTTTTCCAACTACTTTCAGTATTTGAGAAGTTGACATCAACTTATTCAAAGAATAAAATCATAGACTTCTGTGATTTCATTTTATTTAAGTAGCTCAGAGGAAATTTACTCAAGCTCAATACAAGAAGAAAGTTTTCTTCCAAAAAGAGACTTGGAACAGGGAAAAAATGATTCCAAACACAACTAAAACAAACAAAAACAGAACAGAGATTATTCTCCAAAAGCAAAATTACTTTGGTAAGTGTTGGAAAAAGGTTACTTTGACTAAAACTCAAAGAAGAGACTGATTAGGGACAAAAAGACAATGACTTTTAATAAAGTGGTCAACAGTAAGGGCAATATTAATAGGACATGGTCATAAATGAGGTACAGCCTAATGTTGATGGCAATTTTCTTGCTCCTAGAGAAGCTTATCATCAGAGAGATGTATGACTGATAAAGAAGGTATGCTAGTCCCATAGAGAAAGAAAGTTAAAAAAGGGGCAGGTAGCTCATGTGGAGAATAGCAGAAATAGCCCATGTTTGATATCTACTGGTGAACTCCCAGTATAACAGCTGGAATCCTTTTGAGGATTTACAGCACATTGACAATATTCCTAGGAGTCAGAAGTTATGGATAGGTAGTGACCTGCATCATTGATGGAAATGCCTACATCAATTAAAGAAGAAAGGAAACAAACACTTATTAACTAGGCACTGTGTACTTTACAAATCTTTCTTTGTCTAATTCTCACAACCGTAATAGGTAGATTCTATCATCCCCATTTTACAGTTAAGGAAAATGAGGCACAAAAGTCAAGTAACTTGTTCAGGAACAAACAATTACTAAGTGTCTAACGGCACATTTGAACTCATGTCTTGCTGGTGGCATGTCCAGTGCTATATTCAATTTGTCACTGAGCTGCCTAGATCATAAAACCGTTGAAATAATGAAAAATGGAACTTTAGGTATTTAAAACAGCTTTAAATAGAGTGCATGAGAATGACAGAGTGGGACAAAATCAAATAATGGGAAGATGTACTTCTTTTACTTTGCTTTGTTTCTCTTGCCTTTATTTATTTATGATCAACAGAATGAGATTAATTAGTATATATTGCATTATAAATAAGTGAAATAAACATTACAACAACATACTATCAATCTTCCCAGGATTTTCTTATTTAGAAAACCAAATCCATTCTGCTACTATAGATATACCACACTAATAAACATCACTAAGCAGTGATTCTATAGGATTTAGAAAAGTTATGGAAGTCAAAAAAGTCAAGCTAACAAAGGATGATTGTGAATAAACCAGTCTTTCTGAGAAGCAGAGTATGTGAAGTCTGGTATGAAAGGGCAGGAAGGGTGACAGGGACAGGTAGTTGAAGATTTTGAACATCAGTACAAGCTGTTAGTACTTTAAGAGAAGATACATGCCCACGGTTTGTGATAAGTGGTATAATAGAAACAGAAGTAAAGTCTGATCTAGGTCCAGATAAAAAGAAGGGAAAGGAGGATTCAATTTTGAAGCAAATAATTTCATTCAGATTGGAAATGCTTTCTTTTTCTATATTCCACTGAAGGTACTGCCTATAAAATTTTGAAGATCTCGATGAAAATAAATTATAGCATAAATTAGATATTTTCTACAAAATGCCAAACATCCAAGTTAGGAAACATTCAGCTTATTGAATTCTTCATTTTTTCAAGCAGATAGATGTATGGTTTACAAGACCATTTATGCTTGCCAGAAAGATACTAGCTTTCTAACTCCTAAATGTTTTAGTAATAATAATACTAATAGACAGACACTGTGCCAGGCATGTTATGTTATCTTATTTGTTCCCTCAAACAGGTAGTATTAATATCCCAATTTTATAGACAAGGAAACTGAGGTAGACAGAGGTTGGGATCTGCTCAGAGTGACATCATTAGTAACAGTCTGAGGCAAGATTTGAACTCAGTTCTTTTTTGACTCCAAGTTCAGCATTATATACATGGCACCACCTAGAATTATTTTTTTTCTTTACAAATATGGCTTTCACTAAATGTTTTATGTTTCTGTACCTTGCATCACTTAGAGGTTTTCTTTTTTAAAGTTTTTTATTAAATAAAATCATCAACATAAAGGAATAAAATGTTGCTTTAAAGATATCTTGGATGAATTAGTAAATGGCAAAAATAAGTGGAGAGAATGGACAAGAAAAAGTAACACTCAAGGAATTTTTATAAATAGTTAACTTTTTACAAACAGGAAAACTTGAGTATCTATTTTAATAGCAAGTAAATGTAAAGCTTATTCAATTTTTAAAAGTTAATTTATTCATTTACGTTATTATTGACTTGAAGAGTCTTGTTATAATTTATTCATTCTGTTTCTAAAGATAAGAGTAGGATGAAGAAACAGGTCTTCCCCACCCCCTTTTTTCTCACTTTCCTAAAGGCAGCCTTGAAGGGAATATTCCTATCTCTCTGACTCCACAAACTGACTGCTGTGAATACATGCTGCCTTTCCATCCTGCATGAGGTAAACTGCAGCTTCACTGCTTAGATCACTGGCTATTCACATAGTGAGGAGAAATTTGAGGCCACTTAGCTTTCTGTAGAGAGGTACATTGTTTGGGAGTCATGAGTGGGCATACTTTATGACTTCATGTATATAGAAGAGAATAACTAGAATGTCCTCATCATCAGTCTGTTCTTACTGATATAATTACAAACACACAGATATAAGCAGAACAATAGCTCTCTCTATTATTTTCAGCATGTCAGGTCAAGTACTTTGAACCCTGTCCTGAGTGTAGAGTGGGAGAGCAATATAGATGAGTGAATATGAAGTTATACTCATATTTGCAGATATTAAAGTTACAATGATATCTCTCCATTATTTGATTCACTTTCTCTAAAGCATTTATCTGCCCCACCCAAGTTAAATTCTAAAATAATACACTGAACAATAGAAAATATCAAGAAATTGATTCATCTCTTAAAAAAAAGGAGCAGGATAAGAATGTCACTAAAAAATTGCAAGTACTTAAGACATCTGATTTAATACTAAAGTAATTTTTTTACTTTAAATAAAGGAACCTGAAACAATTCCTCAGGGACCAGAATGATGCAGACTATACCTAACCACTGAATCCAAAAGTGGTCAAGGATATCAATTTCCATCTTTCACACATGATAGTCTTATTATAGGCTATGAAGTCAATGACCAATGGATATATCTTTTCTCTAACATAGCTTATGTGATATTGGGCAAGTCAATTACCCTTCCAGAACTCACTTTAGTAATCTGTAAAATGAAAGGATTGACTAATTGGCCCCTGATGCTCCTTATGGCTCTAGAAGTATGATCATGTGACTCTTTTGATTTATTTGAATGCACTGCTACTATATATCCTCTTGGCCATATACTTCCAAATCAGTTAAATGGCAAAATTCATTGATTAGTCAAAGATAAGAAATCTGTGGATAGAACTTCTAAAAAGAACTGCCATGTGTAAAATGATACAGTTTGGTGACAAATTCTTTTTTAAAGAATTTGTAAATGAGCTAGAATACTACTACTCACTGTCAAAATATAGAGCAAGAATGATGCCAGCTGAAGAATATGTATGGACTTCAATGAAACACTGCAGGTAAACATAGTCTCTGGATCCAATGCTAGTAGTCATCATCACTGTTGTGGTTATTGCTGTCCTTGTTTTTGTTCTCATCATGGTTCATTTGGAACTGGTATGTTATCAATGTAGGGAACTCTGTAAGTGGAAGTTCTTTCGACCAATGCAGATATACAGATCAACAATTTTTATATCACTTCAGATGTAAGAGAATAGTTACATGACTTGTCAATGCTCAGAAAAACAGTCTGAATAAGAAACAGTAGTTGAACCCAGGTCAACTTGACAAAGAAGTCAAGCCTTTATCCTCTATTCTAAGAGACACATGGTCTCCCATTCATTGTAGATTCCACCAAATTTCTTAAAATATGAAATGTTGTCATATAGGGTAAATAATGATAAATGCACATTGCATTTAAGTAGTAGATAGGAAATGGTAGAAACAACACTTCACATTCCAAGCTTTTGGAGGAGATTGAAACAATACAGATAGGAAAGGTATAGGAAAGGTAACAGGGTAAAATGAATGGAAAGCTATCCTCAAAGCCAAAAAAGACTTGGAAACAATGCCCACCTCTGACACATCTAAGTTGTTTGAAAGTGGGTAAAAATATATTCACACTCAATTGTGTATAGAAATTTATCTAATTCAATAGGAAATCAGGAGGGGAAGGAGATTATGAAAAAGGAAAGAAGTGATAAAAGGGTGGTGAATAAAAGAAAGCAATAGTCACAAGCAAAACACATTTTAGAGGAGGTACTGGATAAAAAGGGATACAGAGGGATAAACAGAAGAAAATAAGATGGGGAGAAATGTGCAGTTAGTAATCATAACTGTTAATGTGATGAATTAAACAATAAAATTGAAGTATATAATAGAATGGAATGTCAGAAAAAAATCCAAAACTATGCTGTTTACAAGAAATGTAACTCAAAAGAGAAAAGCAAATTACCAGTAACAAAATGAAAAAGGTGAATGCACAACCAATGAAAATGAAATTAAAGTGATTATTAGGATATATTTTGCCCAATTTTATGCCAGTAAAATTGACAATCTAAGTAAAATGAACGAATATTTACAAAAATATAAACGGCCAAGATAAATTGAAGAATAAATAGAATATTTTCATGAACTTCTGGGAGCCAAGATGACAGAGTAAATGGTAAATCACTGAAGTTCTCCCATATTCACCTCCAAACAACCATAAAATAGTGCCCTAGAATAAATCCTGGAATAGCAATGCTGGTGGAAAGATGGGGCAAAGTAGTCTTTCAACCCAGGAGACTTGAAGGATCGGCAGGAAAGTTCCATCTAATTCAGATAAAAGGGGAGTACGTTCCAGAACAGGAAGCATCTAGAAAGTCAGCAGTAAGCTCCACCTGAGCAAACCAGGGGAAGATCCTGAGCCCCAGTGTGTTAGAACAGGCAAACACCAACACCAGGCCACCCATCCTTCCCCCAGCACAAAAAGGTTGAAATAGTGTCCCCTGTGCCCTTGGAGGAGAACTCAACTTTAAAAGTCAAGGAATAGGCCCCAAAAGTGAGCAAAAAGCAAAAAAAAAAAAAGAAACTTGACCATAGAAAATTACTATGACAAAAGGGGAGAACAAAACACAAACTCAGAAGAGAAAAACATTGTCTACTTCCCTATATCTGAAATCTCAAAGAGGAATGTGAATTCATCTCAAGCCCAAAAAAACCTTCTTGGAGGAGCTCAAAAAAGGATTTTAAAAGTTAAATAATAAGAGAGGTAGAAGAAAAATTGGGGAAATAAATGAGAAATATGCAAGAGAGAGTATACAGCTTGGAAAAGGAAGGATAAAAAATTGACTGAAGAAAATAATTCCTTAAAAAATAAAATTGACCATTTTAAACTTCCAGGAGCCAAGATGGTCAGAGTAAATAGTAAGTCACTCTCACTCTCCCTTGCTGACTGTGAAAAACCCAGAGAATATTGCCCCAGGAAATTCCTGGAATAATGGAGCCAGCAGAAAGATGCCAGTCTTTTGTCTTGGGAGGCTAGGGGAATTAACAGAAAAGGTCCCTCTTGTTGCACCTGAAGGGGAGCAGTACAAGATGGGAAGCAAGCCAGCAGCAAGACCCACCTTAATGCACCACTGGGAAATCCTGAGCCCCAAGGTGGAGGAACAAGCAAGAACCAACGGCAGGCACACACCACCCACTACCACCAGCTCCAGCTCAGCACCAGGTAAAGTACCAGACCACTACAACATCCAGCTGCCAATACCAGAGGCCCCAGCATAGAAAATCAATAACCAGGCCCCTAGCCTCCAGTACAAGAAGTCTCGGATAGTGCCTCCTGGGCCCCAGAAGCAGAGATCAAATTTAGAAGCCAGAAAAAAAAAAGCAAACAACATAAGAAAGAAGTTTCAAAGAAAAAAAACAATGACCATAGAGAAACATCTTGGTGATAGAGAAGATCCAAACATGAATGCAGGAGAGGACAATATGGTCAATATACCCAAAACTGAAACCTCAAAGGGAATATGGACTGGTCTCAAGTTTGGGTCTCAAGCCCAAAAAGCCTTCTTGGAAGAACTGAAGAAGGATTTAAAAATCAAATGAGAGAGATAGAAGAAAAATTGAACAATTTCTCCAGAAATACAATTGACAAAGTGGGGGGAGGGGAAAAGTACATTGAAGAAAACAAGTCTTTAAAAAAACAGAATAGGCCAAATGAAAAAGAAGGTACAAAAGCTAACTGAAGAAAAGAATTCATTAAAAATTATAGTTAGGAAAGTGAAAAGTAATGACTCAATGAGACATCAAGAGTCCATCAAACAAAATTGAAAGAATGAAAAAATAGAAGAAAGCATAAAATATTTCATTGGAAAAAATAACTGACCTGGAAAATAGATCCAGGAGAGATAATTTAAGAATTATTGGTCTACCAGAAAATCATGATGAAAAAAAAAACAAGAGTCTAGACAGTATCTTCCAATAAATGATCAAGGAAAATTGACCTGAGGTTCTAGAACCAGATGGGAAAATGGTCATCGAAAGAATCGACCAATCACCTCTTGAAAGAGATACCAAATTGAAAATGCCAAGGAACATTTTACCCAAATTCCAGAATTATCAGGCCAAGGAGAAAATACTTCATCCAGAAAGAAACAATTCAAATGTCATGGAACTACAGTTAGGCTCACACAGCCCCGCAGCTTCTACATTAAAAGATCAGAGAGATTGGAACATGACATTCCAAAAGGCAAAAGAGCTTGGACTACAACCAAGAATCAAATACCCAGAAAAATTGAACATAATCTTTCAGGCAAGGAGATGGACACTCAGTGAAATAAGGGACTTCCAGACCTTCCTGATGAAAAGGCCAGAGCTCAATGAAAAAATTGATCTTCAATTATAAGACCAAAGAGAGGCATAAAACATAAATAGAAAAGACAACAAAAACATGCTATTCAAAAAGGGCAAACTTTTTACATCCCTACACGGGAGGATGATCCTTGTAAATCTTGAGAATTGCATCTTTATTACAACATTTAAAAGGGATATACATAGAGGGAGTGGGTACAAATTAACTGATGTGATGATAAAAAACTTAATTAAGGGGTGCAAAGGGTTGTAATGGGAGAAGAAGAAAGGAGGAGGCAGAAAAGGTTAAATTATATCACATGAAAAGGCACAAAGACATATTATAGTAGAGGGAAAGAAAGGAGGAAGATGAGCATTGTTTTAACTTTACTTTCATTGGACTTGGTTCAAGGAGGGAACAACATACTCAGTTAAGTATAGAAATCTAACTTGCCATACAGGCAATAGGAGAGGAAAGGGGAAAGAAAAAGGGAGGGAGTGGCTATAAGGGAGGGAAGAAATAGAAAGGGAAAAGGGAAAAAAAGGAGGGAGGGCTGATAGAAGGGAAGGAAGACTGAGGGAGGTGGCAGTAAAAGCAAAACACTTTTGAGGAGGATAAGGGAGAAGGGAGAAATAAAAGCATAAACAGGGTGGGGGAATAGGGTGGAAATAAAGACACAGATAGTAATCATAACTGGGAATGGGAATGGGATGAACTCTCCCATAAAATGGAAGTGGATGGAAGAATGGATTAAAAACCATAATCCTACAATATATTGTTTACAAGAAACACATTTGAAGCAGGCAGATACACAGAGGGTAAACAGGAAAGGCTAGAGTAGAATATATTATGCTTTAGCTGAATTAAAAAAAAAATCAGGAGTAGCAATCCTAATCTCAGAAAAAGTAAACGCAAAAATAGGTCTTAACAAAAGAAATAAGGAAGGAAACTATATCCTGCTAAGAGGCACCATACCAAGTGATACAGTATCCAGATTCTCAGAGGAGAAGTTAAGGGGGTTACAAGAAGAAATAGATAGCAAAACTATACTGGTGGGGGACCTAAACCACCCTCTCCCTGAACTGATAAATCCAACCTCAAAATAAAAAAAGATAGAAGTTAAGGAGGTGAATAGAATTTTAGAAAAAGTAGATACGGTAGACCTGTGAAGAAAATTGAATGGGGATAGAAAGGAATACACCTTTTTCTCAGTTGTATATGGCACATACACAAAATAGGGCATAGAAACCTCACAGTGCAGTGCAGAAAGGCAGAAATAGTCAATGTATCCCTTTCAGATCATGATGCAATAAAAATTATATGTAATAAAGGACCATGGAAAGATAGACAAAAATAATCGGAAAATAAATAATCTAATCGTAAAGAATGAGTGGAATAAACAACAGATCATGGAAACAATCAATAACTTCATTCAATAGAATGAAAATAATGAGACAACATATCAAAACTTATGGGTTGCAGTGAAAGTGGTTCTTAGAGGAAGTTTTATATCTCTGAATTTTAAATGAATAAAATAGAGAAAGAGGAGATCAAAGACTTGGGGAGGCAACTGAAAAAGCTAGAAAACCAACAAATTAAAAGTTCTCAATTAAATACCAAATTAGAAATACTGAAAACCAAAGGAGAGATTAATAAAATTGAAATCAGGAAAACTATTGAACTAATAAATAAAACTAAGAGCTGGTTTTATGAAAAAAAAAATAACATTGATAAACCTTTGGTTAATTTGTTTTTTTTTAAAGAAGAAAACCAAATTATCAGCATGAAAAATGAAAAATGAAAATGGTGAATACACCACCAGTGAAGAAGAAATTAAAACAATAATTAGGAATTATTTTGCCTAATTGTATTCCCCTAAATTTGGCAATCTTAATGAAATGGAGAAATATTTAGAAAAATATAAATTGCCCAAATTAACAGAAGAGGAAGTAAAATATTTAACTCAATCTCAGAAAAAGAAATTGAACAGCCACCAATGAACTCCCTAAGGAAAAATCTCCAGGGACATTTAAAGAAAAATCAATTCTAATACTAGATAGACTATTTGGTAAAATTGGTGAAGAAGGAGTTCTACCAAATTCTTTTTATGATACAAATATGGTACTGATACCTAAACCATGAAGAGCCAAAACAGAGAAAGAAAATTATAGACTAATTTCCCTCATGAACATAGAGGCAAAAATTTTAAATAAAATATTAGCAAAAAGATTACAGAAACTTATCACAAGATTAATACACTTTGATCAGGTAGGATTTATTCCAGGAATGCAAGAATGGTTCAATACTAGGAAAACTATCAGCATAATCGATCATATCAACAAAAAACTAACAGAAACCACATGATTATCTCAATAGGTAAAGAAAAAGCTTTTGACAAAATACAACATCCATTCCTTTTGAAAAATCTGGAGAGGAAAGGAATAAATGGAGCCTTCATTAGAACGATAAGTAGCATCTACCTAAAACCATTAGCAAGCATTATACATAATGGTGATAAGCTAGGTACATTTCCAATAAGATTGGGGCTGCAACAAGGATGCCCATTATTACCACTGTTATTCAGCATGGTACTAGAAATGTTAGCTTTGGCAATAAGAGAAGAAAAATAAATTGAAGGAATTAGAACAGGCAAAGAAGAAACTAAGTTATCACTTATTTGCATAAGATATGATGATTTACTTAGAGAATCCTAAAGTAAAAAATAAAAACTTCTTGAAATAATAAATAACTTTAGCAAAGTTTCAGGATATGAAATAAACCCATATAAATCATATGCCTTTCTATATATTACTAAAAATGCCCAACAACAAGAGATAGAAAGAGAAATTCCATTTAAAGTTACTATAGACATAATATATTGGTAGTCTATCCATCAAAACAAACCCAGGAACTATATGAGCATAATTACAAAACACTTTTCCACAAATAAAGTCAGATCTAAATAATTGGGAAAACATCAGTTGTTTGTGGGTAGGTCAAGTTAGTATAATAAAAATGACAATTCTACCTAGATTAATTTACTTATTCAGTGCCATACCAATCAAAGTAGCAAAAATTTATTTTATAGAGCTAGAAAAAAGAACATCAAAACTCATCTGGAAGAACAAAAGTTCCAGAATATCAAGGGAATTAATGAAAAGAAATGCTAGGGAATGTGGCATAGCTATACCAGATTGTAAATTGTATTACAAAGCAGCAATCATCAAAACTACTTTGTACTGGCTAAGAAATACCATGGAGTATCAGAGGAATAGGCTAGATACAATAGAAACAGTAGCCAATGACTATAGTAATCTACTGTTTTACAAACCCAAAGACCCCAGCTTCCCAGATAAGAACTCACTATTTAACAAAAACTTCTGGGAAAGCTTGAAAATAGTATGTCAGAAAGTAGGCGTAGACCAACTCTTACACCATATACCAAGATGAAGTCAAAATGTGTACACAATTTAGATATAAAGGCTGATACTATGAGCAAATTAGTAGAGCAAAGAATAGTTTAACTGTCAAATTAATGGAGAATGGAAGAATTTATGACCAAACAAAAGATAGAGAATGTTATGAAATGCGAAACGGATAATTTTGATTACATTAAATCAAAAAGGTTTTGCACAAACAAAGCCAAAGCCACCAGGCTGGAAATTTTTTTTTTATAATCAAAGGCTCTGATAAAGGCCTCATTTCTTAAATATATAGAGAACTGAGTCAAATATATGAAAATACAAGACATTTTCCATTTTTTAAGTGGTCAAAGGATATGAACAGGCAGTTTTCAGTTGAAGAAATTAAAGCTACCTATATTCACATGGAAAAATACTCTAAATTACTACTGATTAGAGAAATGCAAATCCAAACATCTCTGAGATCACACATTACACCTTTCAGATTGACTAACAGGACCATACAGTATATTTATAAATGTCAAAGAAGATATGGGAAAATTGGGAACACTAATGCATTGTTGGTGGAGCTGTGAACTGATCCAACCATTCTGGAGAGCAATTTGGAACTGTGCCCCAAGTACAACCAAACTGTGCATACCTTTTGATCCAGCCATACCAGTTGTAGGTCTGTATTCCAAAGAGATAATAAAAATGGAAAAAAGGAACCAAAATATTTGTAACAGCTCTTTTTGTGGTGACCAAGAACTGCAAATTGAGGAGATGCCCATCAATTGAGGAACACCTGGACAAGTTATGGTATATGAATGCAATAGAATATTATTGTGTTATACAAAATGATTAGCCTGTGGATTTCAGAAAAACCTGGAAAGACTTACATGAACTTATGCTGAGTGAAGTGAGTAGAAGCAGGAGAACATTGTACACAGTAACAGCAATGTTGTGCAATGACTAACTTTGATAGACTTACCTCTTTTTATCAATGCAAGGGTCTAAGATAACTTCAAAAAACTCATGGTGGAAAATGCTATCCACATCAAGAAAAAGAACTATGGAATCTGAATGTAGATCAAAGCATACTATTTGCTCTTTCTCTTTTATTTGTTTTTTGTTTTTTCTTTCTCATGGCTTCTCCCTATAGTTATAATTGTTCTTTACAACATAAGGAATGTGAAAATATGTTTAATATGAGTGTATATGTGCCGATATCAGATGGCATGCCATCTTGGAGTGGGGGAAGGGAAGAAAGGTAGGAAATTTGCAACTTGAAATCATATGGAAGTGAATATTGAAAACTAAAAAGAAATTAATTATTTTTTAATTAACTACCTGAAAGTCATGATAAAAACAGGAGCCCAGAGAGCATTTTTCAAGAAATTAGCAAGGAAAACTACCCTGAAGTTCTAGAAAGAGAGGGTAAAATAGTCATTGAAAGGATCCACCAATCACCTCCTGAAAGAGATCCCAAAATGAAAACTCCAAGGAATATTGTAGCCAAATTCCACTATTATCAGGTCAAGGAGAAAGTATTGCAAGCAGCCAGAAAGAAAGAATTCAAATATCAAGAAGCCACAGTCAGGATTTCACAGAACCTTGTGGCTTCTACATTAAAGAGTCATAGGCCTTGGAATATGATATTGCAGAAGGCAAAGGATGAATTACAGTGTAGAATCAACTACTCAACAAAATTGAGCACAATCTTTCAGGGGAAAAGATAGCCATCAATGAACTCCCTAAGAAAATATCCCCAGGGCCAGATGGATTTACAATTGAATTCTGCCAAAAATTTAAAGAACCTTTCATTCTAATGCTATATAAACAATGAGGGAAAATAGGCAAAAGAATCCTACCAAATTATTAATATGATACAAATACGATGTTGATATTTAAACCGGGAAGAACAAATACATAAAAAGCAAGCTATAGACTAATTTCACTAATGAATATTGATGCACATATTTTACATAAAATTCTAGTGAAGAGAATAGAACAATTTATCATGAGGACAATACACTATGACCTGGTGGGATTTACACAAGGAATGCAGGCCTGATTCAATATTAAAAAAAATCTATTAGCATAACTGACTATATCAATTAAAAAAGTAACAGAAATCATGTGATTACTTAACAAATGCAGAAAAAGCTTTTGACAAGCTACAGCATTCCTACTTAAAAATAGAGAGCATAGGACTAAATGGAGTTTTCCTTAAAATGATAAGTAGCATCTATCTAAAACCATGAATAAGCATTATATATAATGGGGATAAGCTAGAAGTTCTCTCAATAAGATCAGGGGTGAAACAAGAATGTCCATTATCACCACTGTTATTCACTATGGTACTACACCTGTAATCTTTATCAATACGAGAAGAAAAAGAAATTGACAGAATTAGAATAGGCAATGAGGAAACAAATCTATCACTTTGCAGATGATCTGATGGTATACTTAGAGAATCCTGGAGAATCAACTGAAAAACTACTTGAAATAATTATCAACTTTAGCAAATTTGCAGGATATAAAATAAACCCACAGAAATCATCACCATTTGTATATATCACTAACAAAACTCAGCAGCAAAAGAAAGCAAGGGAAATTGCATTTCAAATAATGTTATACAGTATAAAATATTTGGGAGTCTAGCTGCAAAGATAAGGCCTGGAACTATATGAGGATAATTACAAAATACTTTTCACATAAATAATGTCAGTTCTAAATAATTGGAAAAGTATCAATTGACCATGAGTTGGCTGAGCTAATAAAGTAAAAATGGCAATTTTACCTAAATTAATTTACTTATTCAGTGCCATATCAAGAAAACTGCCAAAATTATTTTAAAGAGCTAGAAAAAATAATATCAAAATTCATCTGGAGAAATAAAAACTCAAGAATATCAAGGGAATTGAAAAGAAATCCTAAGGAAGATGACTTAGCTGTACCAGATCTAAATCTATATTTTTTAAAGCAGCAATAATCAAAACTTTTGGTATTAGTTAAAAAATAGTGTGGTGGATCAACAGATTTAGTTAGGTAAACAAGGCACAGTAGTCAATGACTATAGTAATCTTCTGTTTCATAAAATCAAAGACTCCAGGTTCTGGAATAAGAACTCAGTATTTGACAAAAAACTACTGGGAAAACTGGAAAATAGTAAGGCAGAAACTAGGCATCGACTAAGATCTTACACAATATACCAAGATAAGGTCAAAATGGGTACATGATTTAGACATAATGGGTGATAACATAAGCCAATTAGGGGAGCAAGGAATAGTTTAGCTTTCAGATAATGGAGAAGGGAAGAATTTTTATCCAAGCAAGAGATAGAGAATATTGTGAAATGCAAAAATGGATGATTGTGATTACATTAAATTAAAAAGTTTTTGCACAAACAAATTCAATGGAACCAAGATTAGAAGAAAAGCAGAAAGCTAAAATAAGTTTTACAATCAGTTTCTCTGATAAAGGCATATTTGTCAAATACTTAGAGAACTGAGCCAAATTTACAAAATTACAAGTAATTCCCCAATTAATAAATGGTCAAAGGGTATGAACAGGCAGTTTTTAGATGAAGAAATTCAAGCTACAGGCATATGAAAGTATCCTATAAATCACTTTTGACTAAAGAAATGTTAGGTATCACATCACACCTATCACATTGGTTAATATAAAAAATGGAAAATGATAAATGTTGGAGAAGATATGAGAAAATTGGAAGACTACTGCACTGTTGGTGGAGTTGTGAACTGATGCAATCATTCTGGGGAACGATTTGGATCTGTGCCCAAAGGGCAACCACACTGTGCATTACTTTTCATCCAGCAATACCACTTCTATGTCCATATCCCAAATAAATTATTAAAATGGAAAAAGGACACATACGTACAAAAAATATTTATAGCATCTCTTTTTTCGGTGGCCAAGAATTGGAAATTGAGGCAATGCCCATCAATGAATGACTGGACAAGTTATAGTATATGAATGTAATGGAAGATTATTGTGTTATAAGAAATGATAAGCAGGTATATTTCAGGAAAAAACCTTGAAACACTTACATGAACTGATGCTGAGGGAAATGAGAAGAACCAGGAGAACATTGTACACCATAACAGCAACATTGTGTGATGATCAACTCTGATAGACTTTGATCTTCTGGGGAATACAATGATTTAAGACAATTCCTAATGGCTCATGATGTAAAATGCTATCCACATCAAAAGAAAAGCCATGGAGTATGAATACAGATTGAAGCATACTATATTCTCTCCCCCTCCCCTCTCTCTCTCTGTCCCCCCTCCCTCTATCTCTCTTTTGCTTGTACAGTCTCATTTTTCTCTTGCATTCTGATTCTTCTTTCACAACATGACTAATGTGGAAATATGTTTAATATGATTGTACATGTAGAGCCTATATCAGATTGCTTGCCATCTTACAGAGAAGGGAGGGAGGGAGAAAATCTTATAAAAGTGAATGTTGAAAACTATCTTTACATGCAATTGGAAAAAAAAAGAATATCATGGGGGGGGGATAGAAATAAAATAGTCAAATAATCCTATTTTAGAAAAAGTTTCTTGATCAAGAAAAAGAATTTGAACAACTTTTCCATTGGCTCACTAAGAAAATCCTCAGCACCTGATGAATTTACAAGTGAATTTCTCTAACATTTAAGGAACAATTAATTGCAATATTTTATAAACAATTTGAAAAAATATATCAAGAATGTGTCCTTCAAAATTTCTTTTGTGACATAAATATTATTTTGATGCCTAAACCAGGGAGACCAAAAAGAGAGAAAGATAACAATAAACAAATTTCCTTATATGATATTGTTACAAAAATTTTATCAAACATTTGCAAAGTGATTACAGAAATATAACATAAATGTCATACAGAATGATCAGATGGGATTTATAACAGGACTGGAGGGTTAGTTAAATATTAGGAAAATTAGCAGCATAATTGACCATATCAATAACAGAAACAAAAAAAATCATGTGATTATATGAAGAGATGCAAAAAAAAAAGCTATTCATAAAATGCAAAACTCATTCCTACTAAAGGCACTAAAAAGCATAAGAATGAATAATGTCTTGCTTAAAGTGACAAGTAGGATCTCCCTAAAACCAAGCACAAGCATTATTTTTACTGTGGGTAAACTTGAAGCCTTCCCAATAAGAAGCAAGGATTTCATAATCACCACTGTTATTTAATATTATATTAGAAATTCTAAGTATAACAATAAGACAAGAATCAGAAATTGAAAGAACACAAATAGACAATGGGGGAAAAACTGATTACTCTGCAGATGAAATAATGGCATGCTAAGAAAACTTTAGAGAATCACCTACCAACTGGTTGAAACAATTATAACATTAGCAAAGCTGCAGGATGTAAAATCATCATGAATCATTGATATTTCTATATGCTAACAACAGGCTCCAGCAGAAAGAAAAAGAAAGAGAAATTCCATTTAAAATAACTACAGACAATATAAAATACTTGGGAGTCTACCAGCCAAGACAAACCCAGGAACTATGTGAGTACAATTACAGAACACTCATCACGTCAATGAAGACAGATCTAAATAATTGGGAAAATAATAGTTGCTCATGAGTATACCAATCCAATAAAATAAAAATGACCCCTCTACCTAAGTTAATTCACTTATTCAGTGCCGTGCCAAACTACCAAAGAATTATTTTATAGAGCTAGCAAAAATAATAACAAAATTAATAAAAATAGGTCAGAAATATCAAGAGAATTTTAAAAAAAATGAAAGAAAGCAGCTTAGCAGTAAAAGGTTTCAAAATTATATTGCAAAGTAATAATCATGTAAACAATTTGGTACTGGCTAAGAAATAGAGTACAGGGTTTTGGAATAAATTAGGTACAAGATTTAAAGTAGTAAATGACCATGATAATCAACATTTGATAATCACAAAATTCTAAGACGTTTTTTTATTTACTTGTTTGTTTTGGTGGGAGTTTGGGGGAGTGTGGAAAAGTCACAATTTGACAAAATTTGTTGAGTAAACTGATAAGTATTTGGAAGAAGCTAGGCATAGATCACACTCTCAGAGCACATATCATGAAATTTTCAAAGTGGAAATATGGTCTGGATGTAAAGGTTGATATCATAAGTAATTAAGGAAGTGAGGGGAAATGTACCTGTCAGATGATTGATAAGGGAAAAATTCACTATCAAACAAATTATAGAGAAGATCACAGGAAAGTTATGTAAATAATCATGCAAATGATGTAAATGATGGTTTTAGAAAATCCTGGGAAAACTTATATGACCAATGCAATGTGAAGTGAGCAGAACCAGGAGATCATTATAAATAGTAACAGTATTTTAAGAATAGTCGATTGTGACTTAGCTATTCTGACCAAGAAAATGATCCAAGATATTTCCAAAGGACCTGTGATGAAATAATTTATCTATCTCCAGAGAGAAAACAGATGGTATCTTAATGCAGATTGAAACATATTTTTTACTTAATTTTTGAATTTGTGTTTTCTTTTGTAATGTGACTGATTATATATTTATATATACATACATATGTATATGTGTATATGTATATGGACACACAAACATATATATGTAAAGAATTTTCTCAAGATATTATACTTTGTTTAAAACATAGTATTGGTTATCACTTCTCTCATAAATGAACAACTTTATGCCTGAAAGGAGTAGAAATATAATTTTAGCTTAACAAAACAGCTAAAATACATAAGAAAAAATAATTTTCCAATTATATTAAATGACTGGCAATCTTGAAATAATATCATCTCTCAAGAGTCAAAATATGTCATTATCTAAGGAGTTCAATGAAAACCTTAGATAAGAATCATACAACATAGGAATATACAAAATGGTAAGATTTACACTGATAGAAGGAGGTTGTCTGGTTGAAGTAGAGAGAACACTGGATTTCAAGTCAAGTAATATGAGTTCAAATCCTGACTTTACTAAACATCACTTATTTAATCTTGGAAAGTTACCGAATTTTTCAGTTTTACCAACTGCACATGAGGGTGTAGCATGAGATGAATTCTATGAACTCCATGATTGTTTTAAATCTATGGTTCTTTTATGGTAGAAAATAATAATACATGCAAATGTAGCAGAAGGAATACCAACTATGATAAAATCGTATTTTGATTTTGTTGTTCAGTTATTTCAGTCATGTCTGATTCTTTAACCCCATTGTGGATTTTCTTAGCAAAGTTACTGGAGCATATCTACTTATCTACAGAAATATAAATTTTACAAAAAAAAATAAAGGTTGCTTGGTGGCATGGTGGAGAGAGTACAAGTCTGAAGTCAGGAAGACATGAGTTCAAATCCAGCCTGAAGAATTTATTGTCTATGTTATGAATAAAAACATACAATCAGGTGACCAGAAGTTCATTATCCTTTATAAACTAAGAAATGGCAAATTCCCATAGTGTAAATACAAATGTCAAATATACTTGAATTCATCAAAAGTTACATGGGCTAGAGTTCCATCTTCAGAATTGCAGACATGTTAAATGGTTTCTATCATATTCCATTATATACATTAATTGATACATAGAGACTCCTTAAGGATCTCCTTTCTCTACTTCCTTGTGGCAATTTCCCTGATTCTGTATCACTTTCAGAAACCTTTTGTTTCTCTAAACAAATGTCCATGACAGCCATATAGTGGGTGCCATTTCACCAAGATGTTGTTTGAGTTCATTTTTGTTGTTGTTGCTCAGTTATATATGACTCTTTGTGACCCCATTTGAAGTTTTCTTGGCAAATACAATTGAGTGGTTTGCCATTTTCTTCTCCAGCTCGTTTTACCAATGAGGAAATTGAGGCCAACAGATTAAAGTGACTTGCTCAGGGTCATACAACTATTAAGTGTCTGAGGTCAGATTTTAACTTTGGTCTACCTGATTCCAGGCCCAGCAGTGCTGACATGGATTTAATTCATGAAGACATTTTTTTAAATTTCTTTCTCACATGCTTGATATTTCATAGGTACTTTATAGAGATAAACCACATTTGGTTACTATTGACAAACACAGTGGCATGTGCATTTTTTAAGTCTTCATTGTTGCTTTGTGAAATGAGATGTTTGATCTGAAAGTTTTCTATAAATTTAAACCTATTTATCATCTGATCTGGGAATACATATACATACATATATTAAGTATAATAAAAGTATGAATAATTAGTAGGAATAGTAATGGTAGAAATAATATTTATATCACTACTATAATTACTATTGATAGGTATACAGTAATGAATGAAATATATATTTTTTCCCTCTGTGTTTGAGATTACCAAATACAAATTAAGGTAAACTATCTTATGATATGACAACAGAAAGCAGTAGGTATATGTTTACTTCTATCTAATCCAGAAAAGAAAGGCAATGGACCACTGACAGAGATGGCAGAATTTGCCAAAGATAAGGTCTCTGGTGAATATATGTTGCCACAGTTCCAAGACAGAGCTCCCAGTTGTCTACAAATTTGCATCACTTTGAAGAACAGCTAAAAAACTGGGCCAAATCATGTCTCTGCCACCAATGTTGCAGAAACCATATGGTGACAGTTAAACTTGATCATTCAGTGTGAGTTCTTTCTTCATTTGGAGATGGAGTATTTGAGCTTATATTTCAGTATCAGGAAAGAAAAAGGCCAAAGAGAAAATGAGAGAGATAAATGTATAAAAATCTGTATATAGTGAGAAGTGTTAAAGCCTTGATTCTTTAAAGCATATTCCAGGTAAGATGCTCACAAGTTCCTCAGGGCTGCTATGGTAATCCAGTGGGGTTGGGGGTTGGGGGAGAAAGCAGTTACAGGAAGACAAAATGTATGCAAGTAGTATATGCCTTTGGGGAAAATACAAGTCAATGCTCTTGTCTATGTCACTAAAAGGATGAGCATAAAATAACATTATTTGCTCACTGTTTTTTGTGATCACAAAACAACACTTTCCATCATATACTGTTTGCATTCTGCATTAAATGTACATAGGGACAATTTTATGCAGAATGAATTCAGACTTTCTGCCTTTCTGTTAAGAATGGATTTGCTTCCCTGATGACCTGATAAGCTTGAACTCTGTGACAGATAAATAAATGTTAATGAACCAGGCATTTGAAACAGTAATGCAATAACAATGTAGATGATAATTGTCAAAATGCCTATGTAGTTCTGTGTCACAAAGTATTCAAGAGTCTCCATATATAAGGTAGAAGAAGTAAACCATGTATTCAGGCACAAGAGAACCACACCCCACAAGCCATTTATCCAGTCTACCATAGCAGTAAAACATTCCACACACAATAAAACAACCTGGAGCCCCGCCATCCCAAAACCTCTCAGACAACCTGCCGGGGTTTTCCCCAAAACAAACTCACAGTACAGCTAAGTCAGCCTGTTCAGTTCTAACAATCAGGAGGGTGCCATTAGCAGCCATTAGTAGCCATAACAACATCTCTCTCTCTCTCTCTCTCTCTCTCTCTCCTCTCTCTCTCTCTCTCTCTCTCTCTCTCTCTCAGTATATTCCTGTGACATAACTTCCTTTTCCTGTCAGGAAGCTCCTCCCACCACATGTGTCTTAGGCTTCTCGTGACACAAGCAGGTCACATGGCCTATTAGTGGGTGGGAAAGATCTTCAAATCCAAATTGGTAATGCAGAATTCAATTTCCACTTTGTAAAATAATACTTGTACTCCATGTATGAGGAATCTGGAGTAACTTTAATGTTCTCCTTTATTGTGAGTAGTGGTTGTTTTGTAGTTTAATAGCATTATTATTATTATTATCATCATTAGCATTAAATTCATCCTCAGTTATCTCATATGGAAATAGGAATATAAATAATTATAGCACAATTCTCACAGGGTTATTATTAGGACAGCTATATAAAATTCTAAAGTGCTGTATTAACATGAATATATGTTATCATGGTTATTGTTCAAAATAAGTTATGTTTCTTAGATAATCATGATTATATTGCTAACCTGTTTTCTGTAATATGTTAACAGGAAGGAGAGAAAGAAGGCAATAAGAAAAGGGAGAAGGAAGGAAGGGAGGAAAGAAGGAAGGAAGGAAGGGAGGGAGAGAGGAAGGAAGGAAAAAATGAAGGAAGGAAGGAAGGAAGGAAGGAAAGAAGGAAGAGAATAAGGAAATGTAGAAGGAAAGAGATGAAAAAGACAAAAAAGGCTATATAATTTGAAATTAGTTTGGGGGCATGAGTTTTTGTTTCAAAAAGACTTAAATAATAATTTGTCAAATAAATACATAGTCTTCTGAATCTTTCAATACAATTCATCTTTTTTTTTTCCACTGAATATTTTCTATCTCAATAGTCCTGTGTTTAACTGAGGTCAAATACACAACCCTTTTAAGATATGGTTCCTTATTCCATTTAAGAAATATATTTCCCCTGGGGAGATAACACTGACATAAATTTATTGGAAGATTATTTGTGATTAAGTGTTGGAACCATTCAATTTGGCATTCAGTGAAGGGAATGTACTATACCCTATCAGAATTATCTAGAGTATAGCAGATAAGTGTCTTGGAGAAGGGACACATGAGTTTAGACTTGATGACTAAACAAAAGGAAGCAAATACATATTTCAGATAGACAGGGAGATGCTGGAAAATAGGTAATTTTCTTTGTTTATAGAAGACTAAATGAAATAAAAATAAGTTGAAAAGTAAAGGGAATTAGATATAAGATGTTTCTATGTGAAGAAAGAAGTATAATTTGCTTCCAGGAATGGAAACAAAAGCTAAAGTTTGTGATTCATATTGTAACAGTTGACCAGCTCCTTATTTGAAGTTCTTTATTCCCATTTGATCTTATTTTTTTCAGGGTGACATTTAACAAGGAATTTAACCATTTAAGTCTTATTTCCACATCTAAAAACTGGAGTGAGAAGTGTCCATATGAAGAAAATTAATGCTCTTTATGATTTGGGATAGTTTTTTTCTATAGAAAAAATCTGTATTTCCATTCCCATCCTTCTCCCCATGGTTTATAATCCATGCTTCACTCATTCAAAATTAATGCACCATTATTTCTAATGACTATTATCTAAGCATTGCCCCATACTGATGGCAGACAGTGTGGTACTAAAGAATAAAGCACTGAATCTGGAGACAAAGGACTTTGGTTTAAATCCATCTCTGCCACTACATGACTTAGATCAAGTAACTTAACCTCCCTGGGCTTCAGTTTCCTAATTAATAAATGGGGATTTGAAGAAGATGACCTCTGAGATGAATGTAGATCTATGATTCCATGATCTCTCTTGGCACCAAATTCAGCTACCTACTAAGTTGATAAATTTTTATATTTCAACAATCTGTGATGGTATTGGTTAAAAGATTTGCCCCTCCAGTGATATGAATCGAAACCTCTGTGTGAATTAATAATTTTTTCAGAGTTCTTTTGTCAGAAAAGTTAATTACCCTGAGGTCAAAGTGGTAATGTGCCTCTGTAGTTATTAGGCTGGTCTTTGAATGGCAGACATATAGCAGAGCTCAGGCAAAGCCTTTCTGCCTGAATAGGAACTATGAAAATTTGGGGGATTGTATTATAAAGTGGTAGATTTTCTGAACTCACCATCTACATCACATCATTATAATGCCCAAAAGAGAACTCTAAAGAGGACAAAATTAATATTATTAGCCTTGATTAATTAAGTATGATACTAATATTTGCAACAATAAACAAACAGAAAATGCGTTATGCACAAATTAAAAGATATTTATTAAATGCTTATGTTTCAGGTACTATGATAAGTACTGAAGATAGACATACAAAAACAAGGTAGTTCCTGTCTTCAAAGACCTGACATTCTAATAAGGGAAGAAAGCACAAATCAGGGAATGGTGGCCATGGAGGTGTATTTTTGTCTGAGAAGTCATAGAGTTGGTTAATTAAGCCACAATGAAATCATTAACATCCTCTCAAGAAATGGAAGTTCCAATTTAATTAATGTACCCAGAGCTAGAGGTGGATACATGTGACAATATGGGATGAAACTAGCAGGATACCAAAATTGTGTGTCTAATATGGGCTAGATAAAGAAATCTCTCACCAATCAGGAGCACAAATTTCCTAGGCAGGCTTTAATGCCAGGTCAGAGCAGAGGATAGAGTGAGGAGGTATGGGTAGCTATTAAGCACCTTTCTTGCTTTAGAACACTGTGCTACATGCTGATAAGTTGACAGATTTGCACAGTACATAATTCCCTTCCTTTAAAAACTTACAGTCTCATGGGAGGAACAACAGTCAAATATAAACATTTAAAATAGAAGATATCACATACAAAAATCAAAGGCATAGTGGCAGGGGCATTGTCTCTCACTAAGAGTTCTGGCTATGGATTCATATGGACCAGATTCAATTCTAGAGAAGCATTACTTCTAGAAAGGCAGGAGGCAGAAAAGAAGAGACATAGATATTCTAATGCCAGGGAGCCAAGATAGCAGAGTAAGCAGTGAATCGTTGCAACTCTCCCATATTCACCTCCAAACAATTATAAAATAGCAACCCAAAAGAAAGCCTGGAACAGCAGAACCAGCAAAAAGACAGGGTCAAGCAATCTTTTAGCCCAGGAAACTTGGAGGATTGGCAACAAAGGCCCAGCTCACTCAGGTGAAAGAGGAATACATCCCAGGACAAGAAGCCTCCATGCAAGCCAGCAACTAGTTCCATTTCAGCAAATCAGCAGAAGATCCTGAGCACCAGTGTGGTGGAGCAGGCAAACACCAACACCAGGACCTCCCCCGACCCCATGCCCTCGCATAGCCAGGAGAACCAATAGACTTTAGTTCCAAGAGCCACCACATGCTTCAGCAATGCCCCATGCAAAAAGGGAACCTTCAGAGGCCAGACCACTGTGTGTTTCAGGGTAGCCTAGGGGAAAAATACCCCACTGGCATCACCACTAGGACCCCAACTCAACATCAAGTAAGTTGCCAGATCTCTACAGCCTCAAACAGAGCCAGCCACACCCCTCAGAATAGAATAAGATACAAGCATCCCCTCTAGGCCTCAGGGAAACATAACCACAATACCAAATAAATAGCCAGGGCCTGCAGTCCCTGGCACAAGAAGCCTCAGACAGTGCCCCTTCCACTCTGGGATCAGAGCTCAAATTTAAAAGAAAGGGAAAAGGCCCTCAAAAAAAGATGAGCAAAAACAACAAAAAAGAATATTACCATAGAAAGTTAATATGGTGACAGTGAAGACCAGGACACAAACTTGGAATATGACAACAATGTCAAAAAAATCCTTGAGTGAAACCCCAAAGAGAAACAGGAAGTACTCTCAAGCCCAGAAAAAAAACTCATGGAAAAGCTGAAAAAATGAGCTAAAACATCATATCAGAGAGGTAGAAGAAAAAATGAGAGTGATGCAAGAAAATTATGGGAGGGGGAAGGGTCAACAACTCGGAAAACCATTTAAAAAGTAGAACTGTCCAAATGGAAAAAGATGCAAAAATCTGCTGAAGAAAACAACTCTTTAAAGAGTAACATTGGTCAAATAGAAAAGAAAATGCAAAAGCTAATTGAGGAAAACAACACCTTAAAAATTAGAATTGGAGAAGTAGAACCTAATAGCTCTCTGAGACATCAAGACTCGATTAAACAGATTGAAAAGAATAAAAAAGTGGAAGAAAATATAAGTTACCTCATGGGAAAAACAACTGACCTGGAAAACAGATCCATGAGGGACAATATCAGAATCATTGGAGTAATTGAAACAAATAATCAAAAGGAGGACCTGGATGGCATCTTTAAAGAAATTATCTAGGAAAACTGCCCTGATATCATGGAACCAGAAGGCAAAATAGGCATTGAAAGAATCCACTGTTCACCATTATAGCCAAATTTCAGAACAATAAGGTCAAGAAAAAAATACTGCAAGTGGCCAGAAGGAAACAATTCAAATATCAGGGAATCACAATAAGGATTACACAAGTCTTGGCACTTGCAACATTAAAGGATCAGAAGTCACGGAGTATGATATTATAGAAAGCAAAGGAGCTAGGACACAAATTATGTACCCAGAGAAATTAAGCATAATACATCAAGGGAAAAATAGTTCAATGAAATAGAAGAGTATCAAATTTTCATAAGGAGAAGACCAGAACTAAACCAAAAATTTGATCTCCAATATCAGGGCCCAACAGAAGCAGAAACAGGTAAAAAGGGAAAGAAAAACATAAGGGAATAAATAGACCTAAACTGTTTCATCCCTACATTGGAAGATGATCCCTGTAATTCTTAAAAATTGTATCACTGATAATACAGCTTAAAGGAACATACCTTAGACAAAGGGTATAGGTATAAGGTAAATTTGAAGGAATGACGGGAAAAAATAAGGGATTTTAAAGAGGAGCACAATGGATGCAAAAGGATAGGAGAGGTAGGATAGGGTAAATTATTTTCACATAAAGAGGTGCAAAAGACCTATTGAAGTGGAGGGGATCATGGGAGGGTGGATGATGTGCATCACTTGGTCCTTACTGTCATCAGTATTGGCTTAAAGAGGGAATAATATATAACATCAGTTGAATATAGAAACATATCTTACCGAACAGGAAGTAGGAGGGAAGAGATCAAGTAAAGGTGGGGTAGGGACTGACAGAAAACAGGGCAGATCAGGGGATGTTGTAGAAAGAAGCAAAATACTGTTGAGGAGGGAAAGGATTAAAGGAGAGGACAAACATGAGGAAGAATAGGATGGATGGAAATACACAGAAAGTAATTATAACTGTGAACATAAATGGTATGAACTCTCCCATAAAACAGAAGTGGATAGCAGAGTAGATAAAAAATTAAAATCCTACAATATGTTGTTTACAAGAAACACACTTGAAGCAGGGAGACACATACAAAGTAAAGACAAAAGGCTGGAACAGAATCCATTATGTATCAGCTGAAGTTAAAAAAAAAAGTAGGTATAGCAATCCTGATCTCAGACAAAGTAAAAGCATAAATAGACTTAATTAAAAGAGATAAAGAAGGAGACTACATCCTACTAAGAGGTACCTTAGATAATAAAGCATTATCAATATTGAACATATATGCACCAAGCGATGTAGAAACTAAATTCTTAAAGGAGAAGTTAAGTGATTCACAGGAAGAAATAGAAAACAAAACTACTAGTGGGTTCCTCAACTGTTCCCTCTCAGAACTTGATAAATCCCTCCAAAAATAAACAAGAAAGTAAATAAAGAGGTAAATAGCATATTAGAAAAGTTAGCTTTGACAGACCATTGGAGAAAACTGAATAGGAACAGGAAGAAAGACCATAAACAAATTAGAAAACCAAGGAATAATGTACCTATGGGGAGGGGAAGAATTCATGATCAAACAAGAGATAGAGGGCATTATGAAATATAAAATAGGTAATTTTTATTATATTATATTAAAAAGATTTAGTACAAACAAAACTAATGCAACCAAGATTAGAAGGAAAGCAGAAATCTGGGAAATAAGTGTCTGTGATAAAGGCTTCATTTCTCAAATGTAGAGAAAACTGAATCAAATTTATAAGAATACAAGCCATTCCCCAGTTGATAAATGGTCAAAGGATATGAGCAGGGTTGTATCAGTAGCATCATGTGATGAACAAGTATGAATGATTCAGATCTTCTGAGTAACACAATGATCCAAGACAAGTACAAAGGACTCATGAAGGAAAAGGCTAGCCATATCCAGATAAAGAACTGATGGACTCTTAATGGAAATCCAAGCATATTTTATTTCACTTACTTTATTCTCTCTTGTGTTTTTTTTCCTTTTGATCTGTTTCTTCTTTCACAACTGTGACACACATTTTAAAATATTTTGAATATTTTTTTCATAATCATCTTTGGAAATAAACCTATTAGTAGTATTGTTGGATCAAAGGGTATATATATCAACCCTTTGATAAATTTACATGATGATTTTATGATACATTTAAAAGGAAGAACAAGCTGTACATGATAGATTTGTAGTTTTGTGAGCAATCATCTTTTTTCTTATAGTACGTTATGGAAATGCTTGTTTCATTCCACAAATTTAAATGAATATAGTTTTAGTTATTGAAAAGTGAAATACAGAAGACAAGTTCACTTCATTAATTAATTAAAATATGAAACAATAGTTCATATCTCCTATTATGCTCTCCTAGAAGGGTAACATTTAAAAAAAAAGTTTGGTGGTTCTATTCAACAGGCACTTCACCTTTCTCTGGCTCAGCAGTATCTGACTGATTCATCCAAGGCCTGTGTCTTCTAGAAACCCAGAAAATTGCTTCACCTCATTTTTCTGGTAGTATTCATCTTCTTTGAAATGTTGTTGTGAAAACTGCCTCCTGCTACACAACTAGCCCCTGAACATGAGAGCTCATAATCTCTTCAGTTCATATAGTTTTCTTCAAGACTTGAAACATCTTATCATTACCACTTTACTATATCCTATTACTGCTCAATCACTCGTGCTCAGGGAATGAAACATAGTACGCTGAATTTTTTTGGGAAGGTACCTTGTTACTCTGTTTGGAGGAGAGTTTTGCCTATGACCTGGTCTGCCTGGTACTTCAGATTCAATATTATAACAAAACAGATGTTCAGAAGGGTGTATATATAGTGTAAAATATTTTTATCTGTATCTTAGATAATATTCTTTTTAATCATTAAGTGATTCACTGTTTTTTTAAAATAAATATATAAAATCTGTATGTGTATCTTTTAATTGTCCCAAGCAAATAGTCTGACTTTATTTTCTATTTTTTCTTCCATCCTGCTTTGCTTTTTGCATCCCATCATTTATAAATACATCTTATAATAGAGTTGAACTAAAGTGCTATCTTCCATAATTTCATGCTATCTTTCATAAGTCTGAGTACATTGGCAGACAATTGCCAGGCTGACAAGGATCACGCTTCAGTTTATATACTTGGTATGAACAGAATATAAACATAAACTCAGGTAGAGAGAAAGGTATTTCCTTGATAGGCCTCCACCTTATAGTTCTGAACTAAAGCACAATATTCTCATACCCCAAATACCTATTTGGAAATTATTTGAAAAGTCCATGTGCCATATTGGTACCCTTTCATCCAGGGTAAATAAAAAACAAATTGAAAAATAAATTTGCTGCCAATTCTTCATACTGTAGGCCTATAAAAACAAGAGATAATGAAAAATTGCATGTTACAAGAATTTGTTAAGATTTCATTTACAGGAAAGGAATGACACTACCTACTTTTATCATGTCTCTGGTAGTGCCATGGGAGAAAGGAGAGAGTGTAGTAATTGGCCTATGGCATATTTTCAAATCATTACAACAAATTAGATCATGTTGATAATGTTACTTCATTTCTGGCCATTTACTGTTAGTAGCATGCTAAAAATTGGGTGTTTCTTGTATATTTTCGGTATATTTAGGCACTTTGTATGAGAGTGTAGTCTGACAAATTTGAAAGTAAAGGTTATGCTTCTGTTTTTTTTTTTTGAAGTGGGAAAATTATTAGAGAAATGTTAAAAATTAAATAATAGTTATCAAATTTCTAATTTTCAAATCTCCATAGTACTTTTTTCCCTTCTCTAGCATTAGACTACCTTGCAGATGCAGTAGAAATATTATTTCCTAAAGTTATTAGAATAGAAAGTTTGATTTCTTTAGCTCTTATGCCTCTGTTTTTTTTCTATTCCAAAATCATCTAGTGAAGGGATTTATCAAGCTTTATCACCCTAGAATTGTGTAAGCCACAGAGCCCTGTGGTGGTTTGGGAAAACCTAAGAGTTCCTTTTTAGAATAATGTTTTTAAATGAAGAAATAAAATACAAAGGATTATAAAGGAAACCAATTATACTAAAATGCAGTTACAAATAATTTTATGTGTATATCTATGCAGGTATACTTGTATATACATATATATATATATGTGTGTGTGTGTGTATGTGTGTGTGTGTGTGTGCATATGAAGGTAGAGATAGAGATGATAAGACAGAGAAATAGGGGTAGAGAAGAAAAAAGAAAGAGGTGGAGAGACAGAATCAGAGATAGAAATAAAGGTAGAGTTAAGAGATGTTTTCCTATGAAATAAGAAAAAACTTATGCTTGCCAGTCCCCATTACCACTGGCTTTCTTCTGAATTGATTTATATCTGTGAGAAACCTTTATTTTATATACTTGACATCATAAAAGCTTTGCCTCATTATATTGAATCAAATTTAAGAATTTTAAAGCATATGCATTATCAGGAAAATAACTAGCTCATTAATGAAACCACAGCCTCATTTAAATTAGGTCTATAAATTGAGAATATATTTTTTTTTTTACCAGTAGTTCTAGAGATCTGGAACATGAGAAGTTTGATGAAAGATAGAGATAGCTACCAATCAATGCATGTGATAGGCTCAAGAGAGTATTCTATATAGGTGCTAGAAAATAGTATAAGAGGCAAGAGAAGTATTCTTTGGCAGCAGGAAAAAGAGAGAAACATCCTAGAAGAAAATAAAGGAACTTTCATTTTCCATTCAGTCACAAAAAGTGAGAGAAAGGTGTTTATAACTTTATAATCTAAAATATCCTATAATCTTTAAATGTTTAAGATAAAGAAACTTGGAATTAGATGTACCAACCTTCTAATATTATAGGTGAAAAACAGACACCCAATGAGGTTGTGATTTGCTCTCGGTTCATATAGCTAGGATCCAATTTTCTTTCCATCACATCATCAGGGTCGTATTTGATATTTCTTGGGATGTTTATGGCTGTTTTACCTAATAATAAACTAACAATAAAAAGTTTAGAATGCAGTCAAATACCTAGATATTTTATTTATACAACATCAAATATTTGGATACTGTGAAAAATTGAAATTGATTTTTGTTTTTTATCCAGGTACTTGGACATAAATAACAAAATTCAAACTTAAGCAACTTCATTCATTCTTATCTTAATTCTATCTAAGATCTACTTGGAGTTCATTTATGAAAGGAAAAAAAATACTTAAAAAAGCTTTGTCCCTTGTGTCATTTCTAACTTCTTTAATTCTTATAAAAGTCTGGCTATCACATCTCACCTAAAATTTCAGAGCTAAAATTACATTTCAATTTTTTTAAAAAAATTATTAGTTTTTCAAACACATCATAGTGTATTTCCTAGTGTGCAATCAAGGGATGTTATAAATTATTAAAACCGAAATATGATTATTAAAGTAAATGAAGCAATTTCATAAAGAGGATGCCTAGATTAACCTCATGTTTATTTACCAAATTCTGCATACGTCTGGGTAATTATTCAGCCTCCTTGTAGTTATGAACACTATCCAACTTCAACTAAAGAGTTTTAATTTTCTGGAAGAAAGGTGTCAGCTGCACACTTATCTAAAGTGTTTTGGTTACAGAATGTAACTTTGTATAGAATTTATTCCTTTGCTTTTGTCAAGATGATAGAATGAAATAATAATTTAATTTGAACAAATACAATGGTATTGTGAGAAAGATCATGAAATTATTCTTTTTGTGAAAGAGAATCCAATAATCCAATCCAATCTAATCCAACTGGCATTTATTTAATGGCTATTATATGGGAAGCATTAAGCAAGTTGCTTTAATGACAAAGATAAAACAAAAAAAATAAGCTCTGTCATCAAGGAACTTATAATTTTTAGCCTATTCAGGGAAAAAAATAAAAAGCTTTACAACTCTTTTGACCCTCTGGAATTGCACTACCATTCCATAATTCTACACAAGCTTTATACTCCTAGAAGTTCAATCTCACTCCTGATTTTTCAAAATTGGAAGGATTCTTTCAAGTCGAATCCCTTCCTCTCACTGGCTGGTTAATCCCAGAACCTATATTTTAAGGGAAAGGCCCAGACCAGCCATGACTTTATTCCTTTCCTGGCTCCACTTCCTGTTCTGCAGTCTTTTTCTACCAATCCTCTGCTCCAAGACCTACTCTCTCCTCTTTTAAGTTTCTTTGTTCTATGATCTTCCATTAGATAGTAAGCTACCGAAGGACAGTACAGTACTGCTTTTCTTTCTTTCTGCTCGTATTTGAACCCCCATTTTTAAGCTCAGTGCCTGGCACATAGTGTTCAATAAATACTTTTGGCTTGATTTAAAGCAATTAGAGATATATTTTTCTGGAAAAGTGAATGACTGGGAGGGGTGAGGGAAGGATAGTTGTCTTTAAATACTTGAACAGCTGTAATTTGAAAGACAGTGTAGTATATAAGTGCTCCATAAAAGTTAAGGAAAATATACAGGGGCATATTTTGTCGTTGGTGGTGGTGGTTGTGGTGGTAGTAGTAGTGGGGAGTGAGGGTTGTGTGGGTGGAGGTTGTATTTGCTATGGCTTTGTCCATTAAAAATGCCATCCTTTCAGCAGGATGATTTCAATGGAAAAAACTAGAAAGATTTACATGAACTGATTCAAAAAGAATTGTGCAGAACCAGAAGAACATTGTACATAGCAATAGCAATATTGTATGATGATCAACTATGATTGACTTAGCTATTCTCAGCAATACAATGATCCAAGACAATTCCAAAAGGCTCATGATGAAAAATGCTATCCATTTCCAGAGAAAGAACTTAGAGAGTCTGAATGCATATCAAAACATACTATTTTTCACTTTATTTTTGTTAGTATTTTTTTGGTCTGTGTTTACTTTCACAACATGACTAATATGGAAATAGGTTTTGTATGATGGCATATGTGTAACATATTAAATAGTTTATAGTCTCAAGATGGGAGGAAGGAAGGGATGAAGAGAAAGAAGTTGGAACTCAAAATTTTTAAAAAATGAACGTCAAAAATTACTTTACATGTAATTAGGAAAACTGTCAAAAATAATGCTGTCTTTAAATTTCTTTGGATTGACATTCTGCATATATGATTATGGACAACAGTTATATTCATGACAATATCCCAATCCTAGTGCAGTTTCTTGAGAATTCTTAAAGATAATTTGGCTTCTACATAATCATTCCCATTGTTTCTTCATTCTTCTCATTTTCATGGAGTTCATAGAGAAATAACTAAGGCAAACTTGCTATCCTGCTGTTAATCCTTTTACATTTAATCCTTTCTAGACTCTTACAGTAAGTGGATGAAATGATTGCTTTTTGCAACAGAATAAGACTATTGGCATATAAGGTCATATTTGGTAGGTTCTTTGAAAACATCATCAGTATAACTCAATGTACAAGAAGACAAGGATAATTGATATTTACCCTATTTCTAGATGGGTTTACTTTCTTTTGCCAAGTCTTCATATTTTGAAAGTTTTTATTTTGTTCAATGTAGTTTAGAAGCAAGCATTGTTATGGTGATGTCTAATGACTATTACAAATGTTTCTCTTAAAGATTTATCCAATAGTGCTATGCCTAAAAATGTGTAAGCAGGTATTTCTGTAATGATGCTCTTTCCAATGAGATGGATAGATAGAGAGATAGATAGATAGATAGATAGATAGATAGATAGATAGATAGATAGATAGATAGATAGATACATACATTTATTAGGACTACATTTTGGTGGTTCTGTTTGTCCTCCAGTAATACATTATCTGGTGTTTAATTCTAATGTGTTTGATTCTTTGCCTATTGTACCCCCCAGGGTTCACAGGCATTAAAATGTTTATGGCTGTATCTTTCCTCTGCCATTAACTTGAGCCATCATTGGTGGTGTCCCCACACTACAGAGGCCTGGCAAGTAAAATCCCAATTCCATTTAACTACTTACCATCAGATACCCTTTGCAAAATAATATTTACCTCAAAGATTTACCACAAATAATGAATATGTATTACTACTTGGGGACAGAATCCTCTATATTTTCTCAGACAGGGGAGGAAGATGTATTAAGCTCATAATTTAAATCAGTTCCTGAATAGCAGTTGCCCTACCAAATTCCTGTCCAAAATGGACATGACTGCTGGATTTGACTTGGCTAGGGTCCTAGGACCCTTGCTCCTCAGCTTCTCAGTGCTAGGCAGGTTGAAATAGCTAGCCTGAATTCCTGTTTTCTCATATCCCTGTGGTTTACTCTCCCAGGTCAGATAAGAGACTTTACTTCTTCTACATAAGTTGGGAAAGAATGAAGAAAAAACTGCCAAGGACTCAGCCCCATTTATTCAAGGTCACATAGCCTCAGTGAGAAAAGAGGAGGGCTTCAGACCCTCCCTCCTTACTTCATGGTATTAGTGATCATCTCTGCTCTCATACTCTAACGCTGCAAAGGAATGAGGCACAGATGTTGTGTTGATTTAAAGACTCAATAATTTTGACTTCATAGCCAAGGGGAAAAGACTGCTGAAAACCATGTGTTAGATCAATGCAGAAAGTGCCTGAATACATCAGCCCTCTGGTCTTCTGGAAGCAGCTCTCTAGTATCTTCCATATAAAAGATGCCCTCTTAACAAAATGATGGTACCTATGTATCTTAGCAAATACTGATCCAGGATCCTGGCCATTAAGATGACATGGAGCTCTCTGAAAAGGCATTTAGTACCCACTATTAAGTAGGTATCATCTCACCTCACATCTCCATCCTTAGATGAAAAAACTTTCCAGGGTGAAAACTCTTCCATGATTCCTTTGGCGCTTATGCTTATCCGTCTGGGGAATAGACAAAATTTTGTAAGTATTGCTTTTAACCAGGGCACAACAATATTTTTCCAGAGATCCATATACCATAGGCAACTATAGGGGAACCTTGGCTGTTCAGGCCAAATGAAACACAATTTTATCCCTTGGATCCTTATAATCCAAATGGCATTACAAACTCATTACAAACAAAACAAATTGTTTAGATAGAAAATTATCGAGAAAAATAAAATAATTGTAATTCCTAGAAATTCAGGCAAACTTTGCACTATGAAGTTTTAAGGCATATTGCTCTGACAATAAAACAAGTAGTCTCAATCTATTCAAATATAAAAGAAAATTGTGAACATTTCTCAACTTGGCAGCCACATTCAAGTAATATAAGTGTCATATTTCTCAAATTAGACTCAATATTAATACTTAGGATTCAGTAAAAAAAAATAGTATGAGTATCCAAACACTTGAGCAATCAGCAGATGCAAAGTTTGCAAATTTACATAATGAAACTAACTTTTGCAAAAATATACACTTGGAAAAAATGACTATACAATTGTAATTTTGTTTTGTTTTGTTTTTGCTATTTTCTCTTAGATTTACCAAACTATGATACTCAAAATTTAGTCTTGGCTAAAGAACATTTACAGAGTTCCCGGAATATGTGAAAGACTTGATTTTATCTAAGAAGAGACCCAATATGTAACATAGATGACTCTGACCACACTCTCCTAAGGCTGAGTCTGTTACATTTTGCCACCCTCTGGGTTCTAACGTGCTCTGAAAGGATTGAAGACTCTTTCTTCTTTGACGTCAGTTCAAGTCTGTACTGATCATGTTTTCCTCATTTTAGTTGCTTAGTGATTAGCACCCTAGTTTCATCTAACATCATATTTACTTTTTCAAATGGATAACATCATGTATCTCATCTGGGGAAGACTCTTCTTTTAAATTACCATCTTCATCTATTAGTTCAATATTGTAGCAATAATAAATATGCAAACATTTAGTCAAAAGCCAAGGAACATAGTCACCACTATAATACCAAAGTTTCTGGGTGTGAAGAGAGCAGTTCCTACATAGCTTTGGTCAGTTCCTACATAGCTTTGGTCTCACCAAATTCAAATCCAAAGCAGGCATCACTGTTGGATTCTACTCTGCTGTAATTCAGGAAGTAACTCCAGACCACTGTTCTTTTTTTTTTTTCTTGATAATACAGAGTTCTGAACTGGCTGTGGCACTTGCCCTGTATTCCTGGTCTCATACATCCCTGTGACTCATGATCCCAGCCAGTTCAGAGACTCTACTTTATTCACATAGAACAGAAAAAGTCAAAAAGGCCAAAGAACCAGGCCCACATTTCAGATTCTGTATAGTCTTTAGGAGGTGTGATAAGGAAGCCTTAAAGCTCTCCCCTTATAATGGAATAATCTCATTGGCTGTGAGGTGTCATCCCTCCCCCCCCCCAACACACACACATATTAGAAACAAATATTTTAAAAGCCACAGTTAGGATGTTTTCAAGACTAAGATACTTCTTGCCATGGAATGCCAATGTAAAAAAGGCATCCCGTAATTATTTCACTATGCCAAATATGTACAGTCAGAATTTATTATGTAGGTGTAAATTGTTCTTAATAAATTCTTCCCATTAAACCTTAATAGCATTATTCTCTATGTAAATTGTTGGAGAAAACTTAGTTACTTTGAATTATCATTTTCATCCATTAGTTCAATTTTACTTCTGAATTTGAGTTCAAAAACTCAGTCTCTGTTACTAGTTATTATGACACAGAGAAAATTTTACAAATAACATTTTGGTATCATTGGAGAAATCTTCCATATATTGAAGTAGCTGGATAATGTGCTTTTCATTGGAGCCATATAACCTGATGTCATCCATGAATGTTAAGTGACAGGACGGTTTTGACTACTTTTCAAAATATATTTTAAATGCTCAGTTCTATACAGGAATTATGGTACTGGCCTTAAGACTAGGCAGGACCATAGCATCCCTAAACTGTGTCCTTGAAGGATGTCACGTTTTGTATTAATTCTTCTTGAAAATGTGTCATTCTCATGTTTTTAAGAGTGTAACTTTCAATCTGGCCACCAAATACTGCAATGCTCTTATTATGCTTGCATTAATTTCATATATTTTCAGTACACAGCTATTCCATGAGAATGAAACTAAGTAAAAGTCTTTGCAATAACCGACAAATCAATAATGATTTTCTCTTTATAGGCAAGGAACTTTTTGGCAAACCATTTATGCTCTGCAACAAGGTCTTTGTAATCACATAAGTATTTAAAGATATTTTTGAATTTTGCAACTTGCCAGTGCTTTGTATAAAGCATATAAACATAAAATTGACCTATATCTGAGAAGCAACTATTGTTGTCATCTTTTGTATTTGATAGATAATGCTCTTTGCTAAAAATCATGAGTCTGGGTTTGCATCATGGAAGGTATTTAAAAAGTGCTTGGCTAATCATTTATGTGCCACCATGAAATATCTGAACCAATAATTATGAATTTTATCCGATCTTGCTAATTTCTAGTTTTATACACAAGCTAGAGATTTTGTCATTTCCCTTCATATGTGAAATTTTCTGTTTCGTGTTACCCAACTTGCATTATCATTAAGTTGGAGATGACAAAAAGGTTTCTATAATTCCTTCTTCAGAGTTTTGCTCATTACATTATTTTTTACTATCTTTATAGCATAATTTTTGAACAATGATGATTTCTTTATTTTTTTGATTTCTTTGATTTCTATTTTATTCTATTTTATTGATTTTAATTTTTGATTTCTGTTTCCATTTAACTTTTGCTTCCATGTTCAATTTTTGACTTAATGTCAAGAATTTCTGTCATAGATTTTTTATTCCATTTTATTTGTTTGTCTTATGTTTTCCTTTTAGTAATGTTTAAGTTCTCTATTGTTTACACCAACTAGATATTGATAGTATCTATCGGTATCTTTCTATACATCTTTTCTCAAGTCACTTCTGCCATGGTGGTATTTAATACAGGTTCTATGTTTATTTTCTTTGTTTTAAATCTTATTTATTTATGTAATCTGAAGTTAAGAAATAAAACAGGCATTTCATAACATAGTAGAATGGGGGAAATGATGATTATACATCATTAAATATTATGTACTATTTGCTATTCCTTTTAAGAATACAATAAAGTTATCATGAGAGATAGAGCCAAGAAGACAGGAGGGACTTACCTGAGATCTCCCCCAAACCCATCCTAGTACCTTTAAATAAAGGTGCTAAACAAATTCTAGAGCAGCAGAACCGACAAAAAGATGGAGTAAAACAATCATCTGACCCAAGGCAACTTGGAAGGTTGGCAAGAAAGGACTGTTGGAGCAGGGTGAGAGTGGATTATGGTCCAGGGCAGGTTGCCCCAGCACAGACAGGGCCCCAGCAAACCAGGAGCAGATCTCAGGATGACTAAATTAGTGGCAGCAGGAGTGATTTCCAGATCTCTCAGCCCACTCTATTGTTAATGTATTTTTGTTTAATTTGAAGATCTTTCCATCCATTAATATGTCTACAGGAAAGGTCTATTGCAAATGGGTGAGAGTGGAGCACAGTACAGAGCAAGTCAGGTCAGAACAGCCCTGGCCCCAGCAAACTAGGTGCAGGCCTTGGGAGCCACTGAATAAGCAGCGGCAGCAAGGGATGTTTCCAGAGCTCTCAGTCTGCTGGCAATAAGGGGTCAAACAACTAGTCGGAAGGAAATTAGAGGAGTCGTTTTGCTAGCACTGAGGCAGGATTCTGTTGTTTTGTCCATACCTGAATCCTAGTTGCATTCCTGGATGGCAGTGTCAGGGCAAGGAGGAGCACTAGCAAAAGAGAGTTTGAGGCCACAGTGGTGTGGAGACCGGCCTCACAGTTCCAAAGTAGAAAAGAGTGCTTGTGGTTACTCACAGAAGAGAGCACAGGCCAAGAGAGGAGTAAACACATCTCTCCTTAGATCATACCACCTTGGAAGAAGTGAAAACTTACAGGCTTCTGGAAGTATCTCTGAAAACAGCTACACAAAACCCCTGAAGCTTGGGACAGTGCACCCTCCGGAAAGCTCTACTTTAAGAAAAAGTTAAGTCACATAATGTGCTGCAAATATGTTACTATGGTGACAGGGCAGATCAAAATATACACTCAGAGAAAGATAACAAAGTCAAAGCTCCTACATCAAAAGCCTCTAAGAAAAATACGAATTAGTCTAAGGCCACGGAAGAACTCGAGAAAAACCTGAAATCAAGTAATAGAGGTAAAGGAAAAATTGAAAAGAGAAATGAGAATGATGCAAGAAAATCATGAAAAATGAATCTACAGCTTGCTAGAAGAGACACACACAAAATAATTGAAGAAAATAACACTTTAAAAAACTTTTAAAAAAAGCCATATGGTAAAAGATGTACAAAAAGGCAATGAGGAGAAGAATGCCTTAAAAAGCAGAATTGGCCAAATAGAAAAGGAGATACAAAAGCTCACTGAAGAGAATAATTCTTTAAAAATTAGAATGGAGTAAATGAAAGCTAATGACTTTATGAGAAAACAAGAAGCAATAAAACAAAACCAAAAGAATGAAAAAATGGAAGACAATGTGAAATGTCTCGTTGTAAAAACAACTGACCTGGAAAATAGATGCAGGAGAGATAATTTAAAAATTATTGGCCTACCTGAAAGCCATGATAAAAAACTAAAGAGCCTAAACATCATCTTTCAAAAAATTATCAAGGAAAGCTGCCCTGATATTCTAGAACCAGTGGGCAAAATGAAGTTGAAAGAATCCACTAATTCCTTCCTATAAGAGATCTCAAAATGAAAATGCCCAGAAATATTATACTCAAATTTTCCAGAGCTCCCAAGTCAAGGAGAAAATAGTGCCGGGTAGGAGACTTTAAGATACAGTAGATTTAGTCTAGATTCAGAGGATCTGTTTTTAAATCCTACCTCTGATGCTTATCGTTACTATTATATTAATCAACTCACTTAGAGTCTCTTCAACCAACTTACTTCATCTATAAAACAGGGGGAGGATGTTGGATAAGTTAATACCCAAAGTCCTTTTTGGCTCCAGGTGTATAAGAATCTCCATACTTCCCAAAATAGCCTTCGAGTAGGATGTTAATTAATTATCCCTCTATAAATCTTCAAATGAGCTTCTCCAAATTCAGGTATAAAATATTCTGATTTATTTTAATTATTACTTACAAACTGTATGACTCTGGACAAATTACTTAACCTCCTTCTGCCTCAGTTTCTTCATACATGAAATGGGGATAATAATAGCACATGAATCACTGGATCATTGTGAAAATAAAATGATATATCTGTAATGTGATTTGTAAACCTTAAAGTTGTATATGTGCTATGACTAAATAGATAAATATATAGTATATATGTGTATGTGCTCATCGTTATTATTATCACCACAAAGTCGATATGGCACTCTTTGAATTAACCTAAAGACAACAGACTCAAAAGTATCAGGCGTACTTCATACATGGAATACTCTCCCTTTCCATATTTATAAAGTAAAATTTATATGTTTAAAAACACACAAAAAATGAAAATCAAAATAAAATGCAGTGAAATCCTAAACTGTACATAGCTCACTTTGCAAAGAGTGCTTTTGTTTGCTTTTAGGAAGGGAGTTGTAAAAGAGATAATTTCTACCTTCATTTTTTTCTATGAGAAACATTGAAGAAACTCAGAATGAACGAGTCGAACACCTAACCAGATGTTTTTATTTTTAGTTTATTATCTCATTTTGCTCCTTCCTTCCGATTTAGAAGAGGTAGAACTTATCACAATCAATAAATGCATTCCTTGTAAAACTGTGACTCCAATTATAATTCACATAAGATGAATGGTATTGATTCTTTTTTAAGTGAAGGGAAAATTTTGGCTAAGCAACTTTATGGTGCATGGGCAGAGTGCTAGACTTAGAGGCAAAAAAATTGTAGTTAAAATTCTGTCTTAAACATTTATATAACTGTGAGACCCTATGCATGTTTCAAACTTAGTTTATTCATCTGTGTAATGGGGATAATACCAGCAACTACTTCCCATGCTTGTTGTGAGATCAAATGATACATCATATATAAGGCACCTTACAAACTTTACTTAGAGCACTATAAAATATAAAGCCTATGAAGATTAGTTAAACCAGCGATGGGGAACCTGTGGCCTCCAGGCCATATGTGGCCTTCTAGGTCTTTGGGTGTGACCTTTTGACTGAGACCAAGTTTTACAGAACAAATCATTTTATTAAGGGGATTAGTTCTATGAATTTTGGATTCAGTCAAAGTGCTGCACTTGAGGACCTAGTGGGTCACATGGGCCCAGGTTCCTTACTACTGACTTAAAATGTTACATGTATAAATTATTTTTTTTCTTTAAATTTGTTTTTCTTCAAGATGAAAACAGATTATGATGCTTTTCTTAAAGAAATAAAATGAATCCATAAATCGCAACGTTGAGGTTCAAGACAGATTTCTGAACGTTCCCACATTAAAAATATAGTTGTATTTATTATTTTATGATAACTATAATCATTTGAGTTTTGAATACCAACTTGCTCCTCTCCTGAAGAGCATACACATACACACATACAAACACACACATACACACACACGCACGCACACACACACGTACACACACAAAACAATAACAATAAAAATAAAAATACCTGTTGCCAAGGAAGGGAAGTTTTCGAATGATTGAGAGGAATTAAAATGAACTTTGTAAAGGATTCCGTAAAGCTCCCATTTAATTCATTGAAATCTCCAGAGTACAATCATTTAATTTTCCTTTATTATTTGCAGAAAGCTGCCAATACAGCGGTTCCTTTGCACAGGAAGACTGTGCAGAGGCTGCCAGTATATCCAATCATTCATTGGGCAGACATCAATCATAACCCAATCAAGTGTTTTTTGGAGGCAGAGTTAAAATAACAGTCTAATGGTTTGGGTACAAGCTGTTCCATGGACAAATCCAAATTAGGGAAAGTATGGGTGGCAGCATTAAGATACTGTTTTGTTTTGTTTGCTTTCTTAGAAATAGAAACACAAATATTAGGTTTATTTTATTGCTGCTCTAGCTGGCATGGTAGTCATGGTTATTTCCATATTTATATGTTTGTTTTCCTTGCACATTCAAAAATGTCATGACAAAATTAAAAAGAAAATGAAATAGTAAAGGAGGAAAGGTTAGGAATTTTCAACAACTGAATGTCAGGAGAGCCTAATTGAAATTGGATAAATAAGCTAATGTGCATTTTTCTTTGTTTGATAAGGTCACTTAAGAGTACAAGAGATCTATCAATCAGCAATCATCTATTAAGAGACTACTATGGGCTCATCAATACAGATACAAATAGAAAATATTAGACAATACCAACTTGTAAGAGGCTTACATTTTAACAGGAGAGAAAAGTTTATAATCACAAAGGTTTTTGGCCCTTCATTCTCAAAGACTGACATCAGAAGGGTGATGTCTTGACTTGCAAGTGAACTGATTTAAGTGAGGCAGGACTGTGCAAAGTCATCAGCCTCACTCTCTCCTCTGAGGATATCTGAGTCCAGTGGCAAGACATAGAACAAGACTACTGGAGATCACCCCAAATGTAGTGGGACACTTTGGCTTTTATAAGTTAAGGTTTTTCCCAGGTCTCAGTTGATCTGAGGAAAGAGTCATTTAGTGATTTAAGGATGAAAGAAAGAAAGGAGGGAGGAAGGAAGGAAGGAAGGAAGGAAGGAAGGAAGGAAGGAAGGAAGGAAGGAAAGAAGGAAGGAAGAAAGGAGGAAGGAAGGAAAGAAGGAGGGAGGAAGGAAGGAGGAAGTAAGGAAGGAAGGAAGGAAGGAAGGAAGGAAGGAAGGAAAGAAGGAAGGAAGAAAGGAGGAAGGAAGGAAAGAAGGAGGGAGGGAGGAAGGAGGAAGTAAGGAAGGAAGGAAGGAAGGAAGGAAGGAAGGAAGGAAGGAAGGAAGGAAGGAAGGAAGGAAGGAAGGAAAGAAAGCCAAACTGGGAGGGGAAGACCCTCAGGGTTTGTTTCTGGCCAGAAAATAAAAGGCCAAGTGAGGCTTGCTCTGCTACCTATTCTTCGGCAATCACTGAGAGATGGAGTGATTTAGGTTGATATGAATACTTATTGAATGAATGAAAAAAGAATGAATACCAATAAACACAAAGAATTTTAATACGAGGGACAGCTAGGTGGTACAGTAGATTGAGAGCTGGGTCTGCAGTCAGAATATGCAGTCCTGATATCAAATTCAGCCTTAAAAATTTACTAGTTATGTGACCCTGGACAAGTCACTTAACCCTGTTTGCCTCACATCCTCATCTATAGAATGAGCTGGAGAAAGAAATAGCAAACCACTCCAGCATCTTTGCTAAGAAAACTCCACATAGTGTCACTAAGAGTCGGGCACGACTGAAAAACTGAACAACAACAACATGTAAGCACAACATACTCCAGGATGGTAAGTCCTGGAAATTAAAGGAATCAGAAAAGGAGTCCTGCAGAAAATAATGCTTAAGCTGTATATTAAAAGAAGAAAACGACTCTCAGAAGCAGAAGTAAAGAGGAGATTGTGCTCCAAGGATGGAGAGCAGCCCAGTGAAAACACACTGACATGAGAAATGGAATAAGTAAGATGTATTCTCTGATTCCATTCTCAGAGGGCCAGACCCTAAGTGTGTTCTAGACTACTCTGTGGTAATGGGGCAACAACTTTTTTCTGCTGCCCTAGCCTTGAACCTCCACATGCTATATTCCCCAAATTTTAGGGGCCCAATGACTAGCACTCTAGTTCTATTTAATTATTCAGTTTTGGATTAGGTTTTACAAAGTTTTACAATACATTTCAAAGATATATCAAGAACAATCATATGAATGGTTTGGGTTTCTTTTGTCCTAACACCTCAGGGAATACTCACCCCACACCCCCACACACACTCCCCCCCCACACCACCCCAATGCAGGAAGTGGGGAAAGGTATAAAAGTGATTTTGCTACCAGCTTCTGCTGGACTATATTGCCAGTGTTATTCCAGATGAGTGCCACTAGCTTCTCAGATCAAGGATGTTGTGCTGGCTATAAAACCATACCTGGATCTTGACCCCTATGGATTCCTGTGACTCATTCTCCTAAAGTCAGAAACACCACACCCTTCAGTGGAATCCTAAGTTGTCTCTCAGATGCCCCAGAATGAAATGAAACCAAGAGACTAGAGTCAAAGTTGATGACCCTTTTTGAATCTCTCTGCAACCAAAGACTATTCTTCAATATGCGAGAAAATTGAGACTCTCAAATTGAGAGAATCCACCCTAAATGTTGCCATGGACTATTTGTGCCTGACCTGTGGTAGAACATTCTAAACTCACATTGATCTGAGCAGCCACAGTCAGACACATTATAACTTGACTCAACATAGTGATGTCATTTTGGTCCTCTTTAGGAACAAAGGACCACAACCAACCAGATGACCAGAACCAGTTACAGAACATCTACACGTGCTACATATGTTTTTTTTTTCCTCCAAGTCACTTTTAAATATCATGACAATTATTTGGGAAACCTCCCACAGCATTGCCAATGTGAAGAGATGTCAACTCCTCCCTAGCTTCTTTCAAACAGAAACAGCACATGAGCTGTCCAGTTATAAGTGTCTTATGTGAGAAACAAAGAGGAGGTAAATTTGGCTGTATCTAAAAGTGTGAGGAGAGTAATGTCCAATGAAGCTGTAAAGATCGATCGGGAATGGATTGTGAAGCAGTTTAAAAGTTTAACAGAGGGATTTGTATTTTATCCTAGAGGTCAAGACAATAAAAAGCTACTATTGTTGACTAAGTAAGGGAGTTATACAGTCAGATCTCTGTTAAAGGAAAATTACCATGAAAGTAGTATTCAGAATGACTTGGAATAATGACAGATTTGAGTGACATAGCCCAATTTGGCTTCTGTTTTAAGGAGATAATAAAGTTTATAATTTTATGTACTATTTTATCAGCATATCTTTAAGGTATTGGGATTTTCTGTGGGTTAAGGAACACACACACATGCATACACATGTGTGTGCATATAAATGTATTATGGTTGTGTATTTGTGTGTGATTTTGAATTAAATTTATTAAAGCAGATATAATCAACCATTTTTAGTGATATTCACAAGCCCATAAAATCTCCATAATATTAATACAGACCTAAAGGCAGGGGAAAAGGAGGAAGGAAAGAAAATTGCTTTTCTGTTCTTTAATATGACACCCGGAGAGGAAGAGAAAGTCAGAGAGAGTGGATAGATAATACAAATATACTTTGATGTAGATTATAAATATATAAACAGTGAGTCAAATCAGTTGATGACAAGATCTATCTCTCCAAAATTAGATGATTCTTTTCATTTCATTTCTCCCCCTCTTCCTCCCCTGTATAAAACTGACAGCCCCAAGGACTGTGGACTACAAGTCAAAAACAAAAGCAAAAACTAGAAGCACTGGAGAAGCATACATTATCATAAAGACAGAGGAGAAGTAAGCTACTACGTATTCACAAGCATTCTTCACAGAGAATGTCCTATTTGGGGCCATTTGAGGTTCAAATTTTAGAACTTCCATTCACACTCAGAGCGTTGGGAGTGCATTAGCTTGTATAGGTTTTAAAATTATTTCAGATGCAATCAGTAGCAAAGACACATAAGGCTTTATAGATGCAAATCATCACCTTTTCTATGCAGATTTTGAAACATAGGTTTAATGTGCTCTGTGTGACTCACACTTCTGAGCAGGTGTGCTGCTGGAACAAGTAGCTTCCAGGTGGCCAATTAAGAATCATCCCATTTCAAGTAGCCTAGGCTGTATCTCTAACACTTTGGAGATCCTCAGAACTATTCTTCTGAGATAAGAGAACACCATTTTCTTTCTTAACAAAGATGATAAAGAGACCTTTGCTAGAGCTAACAGAGATTCTCAATGGAAAAATTCACATATATTTCCTCAGTGGAAGACATCAGGATTTTTCACATTTTATCATCTATGTAGTGATTTATTGTGTCCCGAATAAATTTTTGTGTTTATAATAGTGCCTCATCATTGTATTTAGACATTGCCAATAGAAGCTAATATTAACATTGTACTTGTTGATGTGACATATTCCAATTGAAGATTTTTTTTTCATTTCCCTTGTTTTGAGAAAATCTCCAGGATTTTTTCCTTCTTTTGTATAATTTGCCCCTCATACATAGAATGTATGCCCTCTTCACCTGCACCTCAGAGAACTCCTAGCTTTGTTGAAATCTCAATATAAGTATTATTTAGCTAGGCATTTCCCAGTCTTCTTTTCTCTCAAATGAGATTATATTCCTAAAGCGTTTAGCACAGTGCCTGGTCTGTTTCTTCTCTTCATTTCTTCCCTCATTTGTAATCTTTACTTTGAAATTCTTTTTTCTGTGTTTTATAGATAAATAGGTGATATATAGACAGATAAATAGATGATAGAGATTATATATGTGTGTGTACATATATATATATATATATATATATATATATATATACATATAGTATATCAAAATTGGGTATACATTGAATCTCTGCAACAGAATATAAGTTCCTTGAGGGTGGTTTCATTTTTTATTTTGTATCCTCCAATCGTAGGCCAATTATGAAACCTTCTACACAATGAGTATTTAAGTATTTAATTTAAATGAATTATCAAAAGCAAATTTATGTGAGAATATAATGTCAAACTACTTGTAATAGTACCATTAATGATACTTTCTTATTATCATGGTTCATATCCATATCTATTGGCTTACAAGCTCCCATTTTTTCCCCATTTTCTTTCTTTTCGTTGGCAGTAGGAGTAAATTAGCTCTGTTTTCCTGGCACAATTAGTTGTAAGTAATTCATTTTCATTCTGCTGAAAACTGAAGGACAAATCAGTGATAACAGAATCAAGCACTTGGGGAGTCAGCTAAGATTTGTGTCTGGTAGCAATTTATCATGTAAATGGGATCTGCTTTGTTTTATGGAAATTTGGAAACAGCTTTCTGCATGATTGAAACCTTTGTCAGCAAAGCCCTTCTTCAACATGGAACAAACATGTCTTATCTCTAAGAGGAGGACATAATGTCAAAAATGATAAAAACTGTCAAGTTGTAGGTATTACTGACTTAGATCCAAATTTTATTCAATATGCATCTTACATATGACATATAGTTAAAGATAATGAATATTTTTACATTAAAAAAATAAAACTGATATGGTAGATGGTACTTTTAAAATTTTAGATATTCAGAAGTGACTTTAGCTACAAATATATGAAATTCAAAGAAACACAGAGATACGTGTTGGAATTGAAGGGTGAAATAAGCAGAACCAGTAAAATATTACAGATGGTAACAACAATAAAGAAAATAAGAAGAAAAATAGAGGGAAAATAAAGTGTAATTATGTTTCTGCACTCTAAAAGTCTAGAATAATTGGCCCCTTTTTTCTGTTCCTTAAAAGCAATACTTTATCACCCATGATTGAATTCACCATTCCCATTCTTAGAATACATTTTTTTCAACTCTGACTCACAGAATATCATGCTTCCTTCGAGAATTCCTTCAAGCACCATTTTATAAACAAAGCTTTTTTCTTAAGAGCCCCAAAAGCTAATGTACTCCCTCCATCCCTCTCATTAATTACTTTGTCTTTGGTTGCCTTATTTTTGTTTTCTGGTATATATGTACTAACATGTACATATAGACATAGATATGTACAGTGTCCCTCTACCAACAGAGTATAAGCTTCTTTTTAAATATGATGTATTACTTATTAATCATATTCTTTTTAAAAAAAATTCCAAATTCTCTTCTTTGCTCTTGTCCCTCACACACTAAGAAGACAAGTAATGTAATGTTGATTATAGGTGTGAAATCATGCAAATATTTCCATATTAGTCATGTTGCAAAAAAAAAAAGGGAGGTGAGTTGAAATATCATGCTTCAGTTTGCAGTCATACTTCTTCAGTTCTCTCTCTAGAGGTGGATAGCATTTTTCATCACAAGTCATTTGGAATTGTCCTGCACCATTGTATTGATCTGAGTAGTAAAGTCTTTCACCACTGATCATCCTTACAATATCACTATTACTGTGTGCAATGTTCTCATGGTTCTGCTCATTTCATTTGATACAAGTTCACATAAGTCTTCCTAGGTTTTTTTTTTCTGAGACCCTGCTAATCTTCATTTCTTATACTGTAATAGTATTCCATAACAGTCATATACCATATCTTTTGAAAATGGCTCTTATTTTTTACAAATCTGTCTCAGTGTATTGGCAACCAAAAATGGGCTCCTTAGCACTTAGTCAACAAGTGCCCTTGACTAGTTTGGCTTTTTCCCCTGAACTGAATGCTGTTTGTATCTTGGACTGGAGTAAGCTTGTCGGCCCCTTCACCTTGCTTCCCTTGCTTAAGCTAATGGAAAAAACCTGTGCTTTTCTGGTCAACCCCTTCACCTTGCTTAAGCAGATTGAAAGAACCTGTGCTTTCCCCGGCGTACCTTACACCCCCGCAGAAGCTGGATGGTTAAAAGCAGCTCCCGTTGGAGCCAGAGGCTGCTACAGCGACAGTTACAGCGACAGTTACAGCGACAGTTACAGCGACAGTTACAGCTACAGTTACAGCGACAGTTACAGCTACAGTTACAGCTACAGTTACAGTTACAGTTACAGCTACAGTTACAGCTACAGACACAGCTGAAGCAGGAGCTGCCAGTAGCAGAGCTGACCTACGGGAGGAAGCTGAACAAAGACTTCAGGCCAGTGGGTAATCTTATTACCATAGAGGGGGAAGCATGATTTTGCTTTACGCAATCATGCTTCTCTGTAGCCTCCTGGTTACTCTTTCAAGGCGTACTTATTGGGCCTGGAAGCCTTTGATCAATATATCAAAATGGGGTTGCTGGTTCATGGGTTGGTTACTGTGGAGCCTAAATATATGTTTTGATTCTTTTGCCTTCTACTTTGAGAGTTTCTTATATCCGGCGGTTCCGAACGTTTCAGACATGTTTATGATCCTCTTTGAGATTATAAACTCTGCCCTCCTAATACATTTGGCGACGAGGATGGGATCGCTAGGTATAAGATCTCTATTTAGAAGCAGAACAATTCCAGAGGAAGAGATGAATATCCCAGGATGGGAGGATCCATTTTATTCCTCCCTAGCAAAAGAATTGGCTAAAAAAGCTGGACCCTGTGAAAACTGGGAACCAAGGCTACGGAGAGGAGATCCTAGGGATTTGGAAAAGTGTTTACGAGAAGTTGGGATTCAGTCAGGGGCATCACTATCTAGGCAAAGCTGGATAGTGTTATCAGCCTACCGGCTAGTATACGAAAGATTGAGATTAAGTGAAAGACATGGGGGCACTCCTACCCCACAGGAAGAAGGGGAATCTCAGATAGCAGGAGACCAAACTGACTCAAATGAGAACTTTTCTATTAATGTGGCTAAGAGCAACAGGAGACCAAAAAAGCCCAGAGTGCATTTCAACCCAGCCCAGAAAGAGCCTGACTGCCTGCTTCGTCCTAGCCATGGTGGCAGAGGAAGTGAGTGGGGAGAGAATGAGACAATGTTAGGGGCTGAGGCACAAAACACTACTGGGGTTCAGGATGTGCCTCACACAGAGAATAGGAGATGGTTAAATGATCAGACAAGGGCTCGACCCATACAAAGGAGGAAGACAGAAACCCGAGGTGAAGATTCAGTTACAAGGGAAATTCAGGAAGATTTCTCACTGCAAGAGGTCACAGATATTTTGAGTAGATTCAGCCAAAGAATAGGAGAACCATTGATATCTTGGATGGTAAGACTCAGTGATCAAGGGGCCAGTGGAATATCAGTAGATAGGACAGACTGCATGAGATTCATAGGTATCAGCCATGATCCTCTAGTTCAACAAGCTTTTAGGGAACATCATCAGCAAGGAGATGGTGATAGCAGGACTACTCTGTTGGCATTAGCCGCTGTGGGATGCAATAAGAGATATGCTACTGATTCTATGTGGCCCACTGAGCACAGACCCTGGTATTCACTTAGAGATTGTATCATGAGACTAAAGGAGGAGGTAATGAAGACTGCCATTATGATAGGAACTGCAGACAAATATTACAATGATCCAATGGGACTGCCTCATAGGAATTTAATAATTAGGACAGCTCCCCCTGCTTATAAACAACTAATTTTGAATTTATTACTTGGAGAAGTAGGGAGCCGTCTTACAACAGTGATAAATAAGATTTTACAGTTACATGACTTAGGTGACTGGGGAAGGGATAGATCTCCTCGAGAGAGAAGGGTGAATAACCAGCAAACTTGGCGCCAAAGGAGAGTAACAAGGAAAGAAATGTTTACTGCTTTATTGAGAGCAGGGGTAGGTTTTGAAATGATAGATGGAATTCCAACCAATGAATTATATAGAATGTACAGAGATAAAGGCCTTGATAACAGGAGAAATAGGGAAATAAGAACTGCTCCTGCAAGCCCACAAGCCACTCAGAGTGAAGGTGACCTTGTGTGATTAACAGATGAAAACTTGTACATCTGGGGAAAGGCTGAGAGGACAATCTTAGTCTCTATCTAGGGTGGGATCCTCTTGGCTTCCTCATTATGTTCCTTTTGAAAAGAAACATTTCCCACCTGAGTTTGGCTCTGATGTTGGATCTTTGCATAACTGAAATCTCAACCAAACTTGAGATGATTTTATTTGAAGAATTATAGTCCATACTTGTCTATTCTTTTTGTCCTTTATTTTGGCTAACCTTGTTGCTAGTTTTGTTTCCTTCAGGCTTAAGCACCCTGCACTTTCCGGTGACTGCCTAAGCATGTAGCATTCTTGGAATTCCTGCCAGCTCGTTAAAGAAATGACCTCTGGAATGGTACTTTTTGGGGGCAGGGCCATCTCTACATCCAATTTCAGCATGAAGAAGCTATGGAAAATGAGACCTTCACCCCTCACCCCAAGATTTTGAGCCCCAATCGTTCAAGGGGGGTGGAAATGATGATAGTGTTCTGTTTACTTATTTTGTGTTATCCTTGCTGTGTTGTTTTATTGTTATGATATTATTGATCCTATGTAATGGATACAAGGATTTAGGGGTGGACATTTGAATTATTAATAATTATTTTGGGGATGATTGATTGAAGAGATTATCTTGCTGGGACCTAGGGGTGGATCACATTTGAATCGTAAACCAATATTTAGGAATGTCACCAAATGATATGTTTTGCTTTATAATGAATGATATGTTTTAGTTTCCTTTGTAATTGGATCACAATGTATGTTCTAGGATACATGGCTGATTAGATTATGTATCCTATAACAAGGGGTGGAGTGTATTGGCAACCAAAAATGGGCTCCTTAGCACTTAGTCAACAAGTGCCCTTGACTAGTTTGGCTTTTTCCCCTGAACTGAATGCTGTTTGTATCTTGGACTGGAGTAAGCTTGTCGGCCCCTTCACCTTGCTTCCCTTGCTTAAGCTAATGGAAAAAACCTGTGCTTTTCTGGTCAACCCCTTCACCTTGCTTAAGCAGATTGAAAGAACCTGTGCTTTCCCCGGCGTACCTTACACCCCCGCAGAAGCTGGATGGTTAAAAGCAGCTCCCGTTGGAGCCAGAGGCTGCTACAGCGACAGTTACAGCGACAGTTACAGCGACAGTTACAGCTACAGTTACAGCGACAGTTACAGCTACAGTTACAGCTACAGTTACAGTTACAGTTACAGCTACAGTTACAGCTACAGACACAGCTGAAGCAGGAGCTGCCAGTAGCAGAGCTGACCTACGGGAGGAAGCTGAACAAAGACTTCAGGCCAGTGGGTAATCTTATTACCATAGAGGGGGAAGCATGATTTTGCTTTACGCAATCATGCTTCTCTGTAGCCTCCTGGTTACTCTTTCAAGGCGTACTTATTGGGCCTGGAAGCCTTTGATCAATATATCAAAATGGGGTTGCTGGTTCATGGGTTGGTTACTGTGGAGCCTAAATATATGTTTTGATTCTTTTGCCTTCTACTTTGAGAGTTTCTTATATCCGGCGGTTCCGAACGTTTCAGACATGTTTATGATCCTCTTTGAGATTATAAACTCTGCCCTCCTAATACACTCAGTTCCCTACATATTTGAGAAATGAGGTTATCAGAGAATCTTGGTACATTTTTCTCATCTTCTTACTTTCCTTTAATTTTTGCTGCATTAGTTTTATTTGTGCAAATGCCTTTGTATGTTCAAATACTTTTCCATTCTCTTTGATCTCCCTAGAATACAGAGCTACTAGTGGAATTACTGAGTCAAAAACTATACAGAATTTCATAGGCCTTTGACCATTGTTCCAAATTGTCTTCCAGAATGATTGGGACTACTTCATATCCCCACCATTAGTCCAAAATGACCCAATTCTTCTACATCTACTCCAGTACTTGTTCTTTTCCTTTTCTGTCATGTTAGCCAATCTGACAGGTGTGAGGGGGTACATCAGAGTTGTTTTAATTTGCATGTCTATTAACAATAGTCTTAAACCATTTTTATATGACTATAGATAGATTTGATTTCTTCTTCTGAAAACTGCTTGTTCATATCTTTTGACCATTTATTAATTAGGGAAAGACTTGTAGCTTTACAAATTTGACTCAGTTACCTGTATATCTGAGAAATTAGGCTTTTATCAGATAAACTTGCTGTATTTTCCCCAGTTCTCAACTTTCTTTCTAATCTTGGCTGCATTAGTTTTGCTTGTGCAAAAACTTTTTAACTTATTTCATCAAAATTATCCACGTTATTTTACACAATCCGCTCTATCTCTTGTTTGGTCAAAATTCTTCCCTTATTCATAGATCTGACAGGTAAAATTTTCCTTGCTTTTCTAATTTGCGTATGACATCACTTTTTCTGTGTAAATCATGTACCCATCTTGACCTTATCTTGGTATAAAGTGTGATATGTTTATCTATACCTAGTTTCTGCCAAATTGCTTTCTAGTTTTCCCAGCAATTTTTGGAATAGAAGGTTGTTGAGAGTGAGTGGTGTCTTGTTTGTTTTTGCATTCACTACAAATAGCAGTGCTCTTGGCACATAACTAGCAGTCAATAGACTTATTGAGTGATTAATCACTTATCCTGATCACTTTTGTCTCCAAGGTAAGAAATAATCAAAAATATCACCTTCTTTTCTTTGAAAAGGAAGGGGGATTTACAGCCAAGATGGTTGCCATAGTGGAGGCAGATCCACTTACCTACAAAATCATGTCACCAGACCGAATTAATAAAAAAAAAAAAACTGAGTAAGAAAATATATTATTTTCTTCAATCCCAGAAATAAAAAAAAAGATAAATCAGGAAAAAATAGATGCAAACAATTCCAATGCCATAGCAGACAAATAAATTTGCAGTTTCCCAGTGGGACTGAAGAAATATATATCATACAAAGTTAAGAGTCTAAAGGCAGGAGAGAATAATACCATAACAACTGCAAGCAGAGACTTGAAAAAAAGAAAGAATTTTCTGCAAGGACTACATGAATACTTACGAGAAATAAAGCAAGCAATAAAAATGAACTACAAATTCTGGAAGAAAAACTGGATGGAGAATAAATCACTTAAGCTGAAAGTGGGAATCATTACTGAAGTAATGAACTCCATGAAAACTAGAAGAGATCAAACAGAAATCAATGACTACATGAGACAGAAATAAAAATTTAATAAAAACTGAAAAAATAAGAAAAAAATGTAATATCTCTCATATCAGAAAATACTGACCAACAAAATATCTTGATAGATAAGATAATTTGAAATTCATTTGATTCCCAGGAAATCATGCAAAAAAAAATAAGAGTAGAATCTGTGTTTTAAGAATTTATGAATTAAAACTACTAAATCCATTAGAAGGAAAAGGCAAAGGGAAAATGGAATAATTCTTCCTATTTCCTGAAATAAATTTCAGAAACATAAGTCCCAGGAATTCCATAGCCCAAACCCAGATATCCTACTTCAAAGGAAAAAAAATAGCTACAAAGGTCCAGAAAGAAGCAATTCAAGTATCAAAGAGGCAGAGGCAGGATCACAATAACCTTATTATAAATAAGAGTGTATCTTGAGATTCAAGTGTGAAGAAGGAAACAGTTCTCAGTCTCAAGGAGCTTACCTTTTAATGGAGCAAATAATATATACTAAAAAGAGGCATCGTGTATTAAATAGGAATGCCTTGTATTAAATACAAATATAAACTTTTTTTTAAATAAAAGGTAGTTTAGGAGGAAGGAGACTATCATTTCTGGTGATTAGGATAGTTTTTTGGAGATGGTGCTTAAACTGCCTATTAAAGGAAAGAATAACTCTGTAAGGCAGAAGTAAGGAGTAAGGTCATTCTTGACATGTGGGATGGCCAGTGTAAAAGCACAAAGATGGAGGCTGTGTCATATGTGAGGAACAGTTAAAAAAGCCATTTTTTTCTGGATGGCAACATGCATGAAAGGGAAAAGAATATCCAATGAAGGTGGAAAGACCTTGCAGCCAGATTATGCAGGGATTTGAAATCTAAACAGGAGTTTACATTTTATCCTAGCAGCAGTAACCTATTGTTTCAATGCACAATGTGTATCAGATGATCACATCTGTGTTCAGTAAAAATTACTCTGACAGCTGCTTAGACTGGAGTATATAGGGAATGCAGAAAAAAGGGAATCGGATGACATACGTGGTAAAAAGGTAGAAATGTCAAGATTTGGCAAGAAATTGGAAATGAATATTTGGGAGAGCAAAGAGTCCAAATCATGTAAAATGATTAAGTTATGAACTTAGAGTGTAAAGAAGGAAGACAATAAGTTTAGCCTTCGATGTGTTTAACTTAAGATGTTTTCTTGGACTTCCAGTTTGAAACATCCAAAAACTGGCAAGATTAATTTAACAGAGACACACCAATGGCCTTCACTAGTGTTATAATGGTGATACAGTTGACATAGAAGACAGATTCCCTATATAGAATGAGGTTCTGTTCCTGATCCTGTTTGTTGATGATATTGGGACCCAAAATACTATCATGCCTCACTAATTTGATACACTATTTCCAACAGGTCTACCTATCCCCAATGTATGGTGGGAGAGTGGATGAAGAATTTCAATGGCCCATGCTGTGGAACATAGTTGAATTAAAATCCCATTGAATTAATCTAAGAGGGCACCTATCACAGACAGGCATGGCAGATGGACAATTAACAAGGCAATGAGGGAGAGCAGGCTTTGGGATGATTTCTATAACCTCAAGAAGCTTGGTGCAAATCATCATTGTCATACCTTTCATACCGTTATTCTCTCAGTGATACCATATAATTTTAGATCACAAGCACCACTGTCTCAGGAGAATCTGAATTTCAAATAACTTAAATTCCATTAGAAAGAGAAATATGCATCGTTTCAGTTATCTATAGCATGTTGCTTTGCAAAAACATTACTGTGTCTTCAGTGGCACAAAAGCCATCATCCAGGCTGAGTATATATTTCAAGAGGATCTGTGTCAGTTATGTAAGAAAAATCCAAGACAAGTGGGCAGCACTGAGGTGCACTGGCCAGTTCATAAAGTATAAAGGGAACTGAAGCAAAGTCATCAGTTCATCCTCAATATAGGAGTTATGGGTATGCATTGACAAGGATCATGGAGGATGAGCAATCAAGAAAACGTTGCAATCTGCATGGATGGAGGGAATACCTACACCAATGAGATCGTGATTCTAGGGAAATGACAAAAGCAAACATCTTAAAAATATACTGAGAATCATTCACTTTTCAAATGTTCTTCTGAAACCAAATGATGATGATGATGATGATGATGATGATGATGATGATGATGATGATGATGATGATGATGATAACATTTATATATCTCTTTAAGGTTTCCAAAATAGTTTAGATAAATTAACTCATTTGACACACACAGCAACCCTGTGAGAAAGATGTAATTATTCTCATTTTATAGATGAGATAATGAAAGCTGGGAAATACTAAATGACTTAGCTAGGATCATAATGCTAGTAAGTATCTGAGACAACTTGAATGTACTTCTTACCTCCAATCTTTTACTTTTATCTATTAAACAAACTAACTGACAAAATAAAAATCTAACACTATCATGTTAAAATAGAGATAGTCAAGATAATTTTCTGGATAACTATGAAAGAAAATTCTCATCCATATATAATAAAACATTTTTCTCTAGAATCTGTGATTTCACTTGTATTAGAATTTTCTTTACCAGAGAACTAACCAGTTTTAGTCAAGTTTCAGAGAAATTAGAGAAGTCAGAGAAATTCACCTTACTTTCTCATCCTCCCTCCTGTACCAGCGCACACGTGCACACACACACACACACACACACACACACACACACACACACAATTTCAAAAGATTCAATAGCAAATTTCAGTCTAGCACAAGGGTTGGTAACCTGAGGTCTGTGAGCATTTTTTAAAAAGTTATACAAAAACTGTATTTCAATATAATAGATTTCCTTTGTAGTTCTACATATTTATTTAATGCATTTAAAATATTGTTCTAATGAGGGGTTTATAAACTTCACCAGATTGCCAGTGGGGTCCATAATATAAGAAAAAGGTGAAGAATTCATCCTCTAGCAGGTGCTATATACTTACAGAATCCTAAACTATCAGAAGTTCCCTTAATTCCCTACTCACTGTAAAGCCAAATTTATTATACAATATTGTAAGTCATATTTAAACATAAGATTTTGTCTTTAAAAAATTTCACATGGTTGACATATTTATAATCTTTCCCTAATTAGTTTTCAGAAATTCATCCTAAATCTGTTTTATTAAACACTGTAGAACATGGAAAAATATGTATTTTAAACTAATTATTCAATGGAGAGTAATTTTGAACCTGTTATTACATACCTCTGGAGGACAAATGACTTTAATTTCTTTGACCTTCTATCTATTTTCATGTCTGCTAGATTCTGATTTCTTTAGACCATCCTAATTCCATCATAGTTATGACCGTTTACATGTTTCTTTCTTTTGCCCATCCTCTCACTGCCCAGCAATATTTTGGCACTCTTTACATTGCAGGACTCCATTGTCTCATGACCAAAGCACTCTGAATTTGTTGTTGCTTTCCATGTCATTGTAGTGCCAACCTCTTAGAATTGATTTACTGGCTATGAAGCTTCTCAGCTGTCACACTCATTCCCTTCAGAGAGAAATAAATGCAAAACAGGGGCAGTGAGTGCTACTGTGGGACTCAACAGCTCCCATGATGCAAGGCCCCACGGGCCATCATGTTTTAAAATGATAGCACACACATATGTATGCACATGCAGAGTAAAATAAAAGTTTATTATTAGAAGTTCATTTAGAGTTTATATAGCATTTGGCAGACATTCACTTATCTCTCACTGACATGTAGATTTATATCACTACTATCTTTTTGTAGATGAGAAAATTGAAATGCTACGTTCAAATGTACTACATACAATATACTGCAAATTCAATTCATTAACATTCGTATGTGACATAGATTAGAGTTGAAATTACAATGAGGCAGTGGGGTTTTGCATGAGGGAAATGGAATTCAAACAGTGCTGATAACATGCAGTCTAGCAGCACAGAAACAACCGAGCTTGGGCTCTGGTTAGCAAGAATAATTACTTAAAACCTGAACTGTTCTTCAAGACAGAGCATTTCTTAGCTCTGGTGGACATCTTCCACGTTAATTACTATCTTTACCAGCCCTATCAAACCTTAAATGTTTATTAAATTGTACATATATATATATATATATATATATATATACATATATATGTGTGTGTGTGTGTATATATATATATATGTAATATATATATGTGAGTGTGGGTGTGTGTGTGTATGTGTGTATTTAATTTTGTCTCCTACTTCCTCATTGAAAAAGACAAACCCAGAGGCAGAGCCAAGATGGTAGAGTAAAGGCGAATACTCGCTTAGCTGTCACCCAAACTTCTCCCAATGCCTTTAAAAATGATTCTAAACAAATTGTAGAGCAGGAGAAATCAAGACAAAGCACACAAATTTTCAACCCAAGAAAACTTGAAAGATGGGCATGGAAGGTCTATTACAGCAGGTTGAGAGAGGAGCATAGTGCAGCACAGGCTGCAACAGCACAGCCCCAGACAGAGCAAACAAGGAACAGGCCTTGGGAGTGACTGAATCATAACAGCAGTGGCAGTGGCTTCATCCAGGGCTCTCAGCCCATAGACAGTAAAAGAGCCCAACAACTGATCAGAAGTGTATTATGGAGGTCTTTTTTTTTCTTTTTTTTTGCATGGGGGAAGGCAGGGCAATTGGGGTTAAGTTGCCCAAGGTCACACAGCTAGTAAGTGTGTCATGTGTCTGAGGTCAGATTTGATCTCAGTTCCTCCTGACTTCAGGGCCTGTGCTGTACTCACTGCTCCACCTAGCTGCCCCAACAGAGGTCTTTTTGTTAGGACTGAGCAAAGACTCTGTTGTTTTGCACAGATCCAGATTGACTTCTAGATGGCAGTCCCCAGGCAAGAAGGAGCACTATTACAGCAGAGCTTGTAACCCCAGTGGAGGGAGGACTGTCCTCACAGCTACAGGGCAGAAAGAAGTGCTTATAGTCACTCACACACAAGAGTACAGTGCACAAGAGGAATAAACACCTCTCCTTAGATCATACCACCTTGGAAGAACCGAAAACTTACTGGTCCCTAGAAGTATCTCTGAAAACAGCTGCATAAAACACCTGCACCTTGGGAAGGTGCACCCTCCACTCTGGAAGCAAATCTCTACTTTAACAATGAGTTAAAAGTCAAGTAATAGACTGAGAAACTGAGCAAGCAATGAAAAAAACCTCTAACTATAGAAAGTAGCTATGGTGACAAAGATCAAAACACACACTCAGAAGAGGACAACAGAGTCAAAGCTCTATCATCCAATGCCTCCAAGAAAAATTCAAATTGGTCTCAGGCAATGGAAAAGCTCAAAAAAGATTTTGAAAATCAAGTAAAAGAGGAAGAGGAAAAATTGGGAACAGAAATATCAGTGATGCAAGAAAATCATGAAAAACAAGTCAACAGCTTGGTGAAAGAGACAAACACAGACAGACAGACACAGACACAGACACACAGACACACACACACACACACACACACACACACACACACACACAGAACTAAAGAAAATAACACCTTAAAACAGACTGGAACAAATGGTAAAAGAGTTCCAAAAAGCCAGTGAGGGGAAGAATGCCCTAAAAAGCAGAATTGGCCAAGTGGAGAAGGTGGTCCAAAAGCTCATTGAAGAAAATAATTAATTAAAAATTAGAATGAACTAAATGGAAGATAATGACTTCATGAAGAATCAAGAAACAGTAAAACAAAACCAAGGAATGAAAAAGTAGAGGAAAATGTGAAATGTCATTGGAAAAAACAAGTGACAACAAAAGAATGAAAAAAATTGAAGACAATGTGAAATATTTCATTGGAAGAAAAACAACTGACCTTGAAAGTAGATCAAGGAGAGATAATTTAAAAATTATTAAACTACCTTAAATCTATGATCAAGATCAGACCTTAGATAACATCTTTCAAGGAATTATCAAGGAAAACTGCTCTGATACTTTAGAACCAGAGGGTAAAATAGAAATTGAAAGAATACACCAAGCACCTCTTGAAAGAGATTCCAAATGAAAACTCCCAGGAATATTATAGGCAAATTCCACAGTGTCCAAGTCAAGGAGAAAATATTCCAAGTATCCAGAAAGCAATAATTCAAGTATTGAAGAGCCACAATCAGGATAACACAAAATTTAGCGGCTTCTAAATTAAAAGATCTTATGGCTTGGATTATGATATTTGAGAGGACAAAGGAACTAGGATTACAACCAAGAATCACCTACCCTGCAAAACCAACTATAATCCTTCAGGAGGCAAATGGATATTCAATGAGATAGAGGACTTTCAAACATTCCTGGTGAAATGACCAGAGCTGAATAGAAAATTTGATTTCCACATACAAGACTCAAAAGAAACATAAAAAGGTAAACAGGAAAGTGAAATCATAAAGGACTCAATAAGGTTAAACTGTTTACATTCCTACATAGGAAGATTATATTAGTAATTGAAAAGACCTCACTATTAGGGTAGTTAGAAGTATGTAGAGACAGAGGGCAAAGGTGTGAGTTGATTATGAAGGGATAATACCTAAAAAAATAAAATTACAGGGTGAGAGAGGAATATACTGGGAGAAAGAGAAAAGGAGAGGTAGAATGGGGTTTATTATCTCACATAAAAGAGGCAATGAAAAGCTTTTATAGTGGAAGGAAAGAAGGGGGAGGTAAGGGGGAGTGAGTGAACCTTACTCTAATCAGAATTTGCTCAAAGAGGGAATAAGACACTCAATTGGGTGTAGAAATATATCTTACTTACCCTACAGGAAAGTAGGAGGGGAAGGAAATGAGGGGACCAGGGTGAGTGAAGGGAGGGTAGATTGGTGGAGAGAGTAGTTAGTATAAAAATACTTTTGAGGAGGGACAGGGTAAAAGGAGAGAGAGAATAGAATAAAGGGGGTATTAGGGCAAGCAAAGTGGGTCTTTGTACTCTTTTATTTTCTTTTGGAGTACTTCTCAGCACCAAAGCAATCAAGTACCTTTGATTGAGACTTGCCTTTGTTTGTAGGAAGTCTCACACCCTTTTGCTAATCAGGTCACAAGAGGTATAATGCCCTCAAGAGGTATGAAGCCTTTAAGAGATGTGAAGCATTCTGACCCTGAAGAAATATACATATACTCTGAAGTTAGCATTTTGTTTGGGTCTCACTCATTGGAAGAATGTTGGTGTGGAGACTCTGGAAAGCCATTAAGTAGCCCCCTGGTTTTGAAAAACCCAGATGTTGATGCTTCTCTCTCTGGTAACTATGTATGTAATGTCTTGGACAAACAGCTAGAAGACTGCCTGCTGATTTGTGTTGTTTTGCTCTGTTTATATAATTTCTGCTTGTAATTTCTGTTTGTGTTTTCTCTGAAGCTCAGGGTAATGGCTTTTTCCCCTGAACTAAGTGAATGATATATGTATGTTTAATTAAAGTGAGATTGTAAACTCCTTCAAGTTGCTTTCCTTAGAAAAGAAGATCAAAGAACCTGTGCTAGCAGCCCTCCTGTGTGCTGGTGTTATTGGCCTTATACCACCACAGCAGTTGCAAACAGCATTGTTGTTACACGGGTCAGGGTGAAAATAAGATGGAGGGAAATACAGTAACTGTGAAAAGAACTTTTGAAGGAAATTTATCTAATAAAAGCCTCATTCCTTAAACATAGAGAGAATAAAGTATAATTTATAAAAAATAATAGCCATTCCCCAGTTGACAAATGATCAAAAGATGTAAGTTTTCAGATGGAGTAATTAAAGCTATATATAGCCATGTTAAAAAACAATACTCTAACTCACTATTGATTGGAGAAATGCTAATTAAACACTTCTGTGGTACTTTCTCATACCTATTAGGTTGACTAATAGGACAGAAAATGAAAATGACAAATGACAGAGGAGATGTGGGAAAAATGAGACTTTAATGTACTGTTGTTGGAGTTGGGATCTGATTAAACCATTATGCAGAGGAAATTGGAACTATGCTGAAAGGGTTATAAAACCATGGGTACCCTTTGCCGCAGCAATACCATTACTAGGTCTGCATCCAAAAAGAGACAAGAAAAGGACCTATACATACAAAAAATAGCAGTTTTTTTCCCTGGGCAAGGAATGAGAAATTGAGCCTATGCCCATCAATTGGGGAATGGCTGAACAAGTGGTGGTACGTGATTATGATGGAATGCTATTGTACTATAAGAAATGATGAGCAGGATGTTCTCAGAAAAACCTGGAAAGACTAACATGGGCTGATGCAAAGTGAAATGTACTGTGTACAAAGTAGCAGCAACAATAGAAGTTCATCATCTGTGAAAGATTTAGCTATTCTCAGCAACACAGCAATCCAATACAACCTTGAAGGACTAATGATGAAATATGCTATCCATCCCCAGAGACAGAACTGATGGCATCTGAATACAGATTGAAACATACTTTCTTTTTCTTTACTTTAATTTGCTTGAGTATTTTTTGTCTATGTTTTCTTTCACAACATGACTGTTATGAATATGTTTTGTGTGACTATATATGTATATCGAATTGCTTGTCTTCTCAATGGGGGCGGCATGGAGAGGGAAGAAGGGAGAGAATTTGGAACTCAAAGTTTTAAAAAACAAATGTTAAAAGTGTTTTTCCATGTATATGGGCAAAATAAAATATTAAATGAAGAAGCTCATCTCTGGAAAAAAAATAGAAAAAATATTTATTAATTATGAATATTTAAGCAAAATTAATTCTTTCATTGGTCATATCCAAATGTAGACACATAGAAACACACATAAATGCACATGTTTTTACTACTTGCCAAACTAAAATTCAAAAATCCTGAAGAATTCTCCTGGCTGAATAGGAAGAAAGCCATTTTCTTATCTTCTATAACAGGTCGATATATCTGTCCTCTTCCTTTTACTTTCTATGTTGTCACTCTTCCAGTCCCCTAAGTTCAGAATCATTGAGAAGTTGTAGGCTTAGGCCTGGAGACCAGAGTGTTAATAACCAAAGCTGTCAACGAACCAGTGATAGTCTTGGAGCAAAAAGAAAATTGCTGGCAGGCAAAGATAGATTGATTGGAGAATCTTATCAACAATAATTAAAGGGTGAGACTTAGCAAAGAATAAAGAGTTTTCCATGTGAGGCATAAGAAGACAAAGAAACCCTTCACTTGTTTGGTGAGCATACTAAGAGAGGAAAAGAAGAAGAAAAATAAAGTCATTGTCTCCATAAAGTATAGGAGAAAGGCAGAGAGAGAGAGAGAGAGAGAGAGAGAGAGAGTGCGAGCAGGAGAGAGGGAGTTTATTAGACTTCAGAAGGCCTAGAGCTAAATACCAAAGAAAAGCTTGACAAATCCAATTTGCAATAAAACAAGATTAATCAATGTTTCTCTAGCTCTCATGTATATAAAATGGACTCTCTGTCTCTCTGTCTCTCTCTCTCTCTCTCTCTCGCTCTCTCTCGCTCTCTCTCGCTCTCTCTCTCTCTCCCCCCTCTCTCTCCCTCTCTCCATATATGTGTGTCTGTGTGTATGCACACACAGAACATACACATATATGTATGGGTGTATGTATTTCTCTCTGAATGTCACATTATATGCATCTTAAATTCACAACCTCTATGTCAAGAGTTTGGTACCATGTTTCATCATTGGTTTGCTGGAACCAGAGTTGGTCATTGTGCTGATCAGAGTTCTTAAGTCTTTCAAAATTGTTTGTTTTTACCTTGTGGCCATTGACATATAAATTGTTCTGCCCTCTTCACTCTGCATTAGTTCATATAAGGCTTTTCAAATTTCACAGAAACTATCTTTGTCATCTTTTCTTATGGCAAAATATTATGTCATTATACTTACATAGCATAATTTGTTAAGTCATTCCCAGATTTTTGAGTACTTCCTTAGTTTCCTTTTCTTTGTTATTACAAAAAAATTTGCTATAAATATTTTGCATGTATGGGTCATTTTTGTCTTTCTTTGATCTCTATGGAGTATTTGGAGGAACAGGAGTTTCACTGGGTAAAGAGGTAGGTGGGTACCTTAATGACTTTTTATTTGTAATTCCAAATAATCTTATACAAAGGCCAGACTGATTCCCAGTAACCCTAAAAGTGCATTAAAGTACTGCCCCACCCCAATACCCTTTCACTGTTTTTAATTTTCCTTTTTGGTCAACTTTGGCAACCCACTGGGTCTGAGCTGGAACCTCAGAGTCACTATAATTATTAGTGATTTGGAACATTTTTTAATGTGCTGGCTAATGATAGCTAACAATAGCTTTCTTCCATTAAATTTCATTTGGCTTTATTTCATGGTATTAGAGACAGCAAAATTGCTAGTTATGGATTGCATATAGATTCATGTGTAGCTCAAGGCCAAAGTGTCAATTGAACTTCCCTTGTCAGGACTTTTATCATATTGATAGCAACAGATTTTTCACTTTTGAAAGTTTTTTGCAATAGAAGGCTGGAAGATTCTAGGACCATCCAAGTTACTAATGTGCAGCTGAAAAAAGGTACAAGTTTTAACAGGGAGCTAGAAAATGCCAGAAAAGCCTTAGGGCACAAGGACATCCTATGTCCCAAGCAGCTGCCTTAATTACTTTCCTAAATCCTAAAGTGTTATTTACAAACCACAAAAATTTGGCTGATTTTTCACTTTTCTGTGGATCCTCAGCAACCTTTTCACTTTCCACTAAACTTCCATCAAAGTACTGATATGTAATGAAATTGACTCCAGTGGTCATTGTGCTATTTGATTTAGGTTTTTACCATTTGCCTCAAGGCGCCTCTACATTGAGGGCACCCTTTCTGAGCTGGAATTTGGAGTTATTCAGAGGGCTTCAGTGGGGGGAAAACCAAAAATCACAGGTATCATTAAAAGACAAGCCAATAGAATCCATTTATAAGGACTCTAATGAACTTTTAAACTTAAGACTGCTCCATTAAGGTTTACTTTTTCATTTTTTAAAAATAATTCATGAATTATCATTAATATTATCATTGACAAGTAAGTTATTTACAGAGGCTCATTAAACTAGGAAAAACCAAAATAATGGCTACATCAAAGACAAAAATAAAGTCTTTCACAAGCATAAAACATTTTAACAGTAGAAAACGCTAAATCAGCATTATCAGTTAATAATGGCTAAAAAAGTTACAGTTCAAATATATAATGTAAACTTTCATCCAAATTTTGGATTAGACAATTATGATAAATGCAGAGAATCATGAGAAGACTCATATGAACTTCTCAATGATGAGGTGAAAAATATTTAACGCCAGGCTCTTCCAAAAATACACATGAAAACAGTTTCAAGTTTCAAATTTATAAATATTTTCTTCAGCACTTTCTTAATCAATTAAACAATAAGTAAACCCATGATTTGTGATGTTGACTGATTTCTGAGATGTAAATGTTTACACTGAAAATTTAACAATCAGCTCTGGTGGAGTTGGCTCCAGCATACTCTCTGAAGTTAATGCAAATTGCTGCAAGCAGTCATGGAAAACAATATTCTGAATTGTGACAAGATCAACGATATTAAAACAATTGAATACATGTAAGTCTTGGCTCAAAAAAAAAAGAAATGTTAGAAGTCATCACTGACTGATTGTAGCAGTAGTGGACTATAGGAATGAAATATGGAATTTCAGACTTTTATATGGCAGTTAGTTTTGTGGATCTTTTTTTTTTCTTTTTCTTTTTTGTTATAAACAGTTGTTCTCTGGCAAAAAGAGAACAGTAAGTTTCATAAGGAAATATAGGGAATGTAAAAACATGGGATATTAATATTAATCTACTTTTTAAAAATAAAATTATAGTAACTGGAATTCAGAAATCAAAGAGGCCATGAAGTTTTTCTTCTACCTGATTGATCATCCCTTCTAAATCAGACATGACACTTAGTCCTTTACTTGAAAGCCTACAAAGCTGGAAGCCACTACCTCTCAAGGCAGCATAATATAATTTTAGACAGCTCAAATTGTTAAGTGGTTCTTTCTTAACAGAAGCTCAGTTTAATTCTTTGGAGTTTCCATATACTCATCTTACTTATGTCCGAATTGGACCATTTTGAAACAATCTTAATTTCTTGTGCAGTTGGCAAATGTTCAAAGACATAAAAAGTGTTTACTATATTCTTCTTTGCCCCCAAATCTCCCCTAATCCAAGCTCAAAATTCCAAGTTCCTTCATCTTTATCTCTTGAGGGATGATCTTGTGACCTTTCATCATTCTGGTTGCCTTCATCTGATCATCTTCCAGCTAATCAGCTAATCTGGGCATTTTCTCTGGCTGTTCCCCATGCCTAGAATGCCCTTTTTCCTCTGCTCCAAATACTGTCCTCCTTGGCTTTCTTTAAGTACAAGCTAAAATCTAATCTCCTATAGAAAGCCTTCACTGATCTCTCTTATTTCCAGCACCTTTCCTCTGTTAATTATTTCCTATTTATTATACCTATAAATATACATTTATATACATACATGTGTATATGTTTGCATATTGACTTTCCCATTAGAGTGCAAGCTCCTTTAGGGCAGAAATTGTCTTTTGCTTCTTTTTATATACCCAGTGGTTAGCACAGTGCCTGATATGTAGTAGTTGCTTAATATCTGATTGATTTAGTACTTAATGATCTTTTTTTTCCTGTGATATAATATCTCAAACTTAACATGGCAATCTCTAGATGTGTTCTAATTAGAACAGGGTATGTTTATATAAAGTGCTTTGCAACCTAAAGCACTTAATTAATGTCATATACAATCATGATAATTATCTTCATATGCAGAGATATATTTTGAGATGACTAATGAAAAGATAACCTGTTTGCTTTTTTGTTTTGTTTTGCTTTGTATTTGTTGTACAGTCAATGGGTTTATGTTTGGCAGGATGGTAGATAAAAGTTAGGGGAAGCTAGGTGGTACATCAGATAAAGTATTGCGCCAGGAGTCAGGAAGACTCATCTCCCTGAGTTAAAATCTGGGCTCAGAGATCTAATTGATTCTTCTCGAAAATTTTGAACTAATCCCCAAAACTCCATATAATTGGTAATTGCAACTATGGTATAACCATCTCTTGCCATTATCATATTGTAAAGATAACATTTAACTGAAAACCATTTTTCTGATATTCATATCATTTCAGATTATTAATTTGATACACTAATACTGAGGACCACATCTTATACAAAGTAAAGCTAGTCTTAAGGAGAAGGAAATAATGACTAATATGTGGTTCTTACTACCTACAAAAGCAGAATAAAATTTTAATCCAAGTACATGAAATGTAATCATGAGGGAGAAAATTGCATCAGACCATTGTTATTAGAAAATTGTTCCAATGACTAAGGATCAAAGCTAGGATTAGTATAGTTGGAAACTGTACCTGGTTTACATAGAATGCATAGAGAATATATTTGTCTCTGCTCTGACTTTGCAGCTGTAATTTGATTTTCCCCCTGAGGTTATTATGAACCAAGAGAAGATTGGATGATAGGGTTATGAGTCATCACTGACAAGATTCGCCTTGAATCTAAAATGATGGTGGACAAAAGCTTCTCAGGTAATTTAGTGTTTGTGCCTGAAGCTTTATTCTGATCATCCTTCATCAGTCTGATAGCATCCCCAGCTAAACTCTCTTAGTAAACCATTTTCATAATTTTTGTTCCTGTCTGGCTCGAATGTGACATTTGACCAAGTGAAAGATTTTTTCATTAACCTGAATGCCCCTTTCACCGGTAAAATTCCAAGCTATAACACTGAAAATGTTTGAGAATAATTTAACCTTAACATATTCCTTAATATCCATATTCAACATATAAAATATATGCAAAAACCCCTACTCTCTCCAATGCCATCAAGAACAATAAACTTAATTTAGTTTCACGGGAGATCAAAGTTAATTAAACCTGAGAGCAGCAAAAACAGTAATTACATTTGATGAAAATATAAACAAAGCCTTTCCATTGTTCTTATTGTCTTTTTTTTCTGTATGTAACTTTACCTTTGAAATTATTTATCTGATGGCTGCTCCAGGGCGAGATGGAGATATATGGAATTGAAATTCAGAATATAAGACATTCTAGCAATAGTCCTTATTCGAAGTGCTTCACTGTTCTCTAAGAGAACCAATAAGCACTCAGTAAGTGCCGATAGCAATATATGAATTAACATTAAATATGTTTCCACTTTTCAGAAATAAAAACTGAGGCCTACAGGCCTGATTTATTCTAATGGAGCCATGCTCTGTTATTTTTCAAGTAAATTTAGGCAAAACACTACTTGAAAGTATTAAACTATATATATGTAGATTTCTGAATAGGCCAATGATCTTAAGTATGAATATTTTTTTGTTTTCTTTTACTGAGGCAGTTTTAATTTGCATATAATTTAATGCATGTAGTATTATGAACACAGATTTATTTTTGCCAGTCTCAATGCCAAGTTCAGAAGGAATAATGTAATTTCCCTAGTCATCTATGTAGATACTGCAAAAGTAGAAGCTTTAGGCTCTATTTTCCCTTCTCACAGGCTGTTCAATATATAGATAGAACAGAGAAAAATAATTAGAAAATGAATTAATCAGACTTCTGTTTATTACAAAGGATAAGCATGGCCAGCTTAAGTAAGACCTTAAATCTTGAATGTCGATATACATGAATTAGTCACTAAGTCTGGGTCTAGGCTTGAAATGTAAGATGTTAGAATTTTCCACATCATAGATTTTAAAATTGGGCAAGATCCCTAGAGATCATCTACCCAACCACTTATCTTCCAGATAGAGAAACTGTGCTCCTTTCAAAGCTAAGATAATGTGGCATTATGAATAGAGAACTGGAGCTGGAGTCAGTAAAACTTTGTTCATTGCTATTACAAACAATAGCCATGTGACCCTGAGAAAAATCACTTTATGTGTCTGAGCTCCCATTTTATTGGGATGAAAATACCTACCTCATTGAGTTGTTATGAGCATCATATCAGATGATGTATATATATATACTGTTTTGTAAACTTAAAAAAACATATAAATGTAACTAACTCCACAAATGATGTTTTTGCAATTAAATTGTTAGCAAAAATTCATTTTGCATTTGAGCTTGTTACCATCCATTGTCATTTAGAAAAGTTGGATCTTCTGGAAGACAGATGCAGCAATTATATTTTGAAATGAGGAAAATATGGTAGCGTAAGGTATTAAGAAGAAACAAAAACTTTTGACCTCATCTGCCATGTTTCTTCAGTGACTTTGTATTTAAAATGGATGGTTTACTAATCATTTCATTTCTCCTGCCAATCTTCTGAGGTAATATCTTTATACTAAATTTATGTTGTCAAAATTTTAAAATTAGTTTTGTTCTGTCTTGCATACTAAGAAAATAGGCATTTTGATGGAATCTCAGTTGTAGGGCTTTAGTGGACAACCTTCAAACATTTGGGAAATCCACTCATTCAGAACACTGGATTCACCAATGATGCCAGATAAACAAGGTTACTATAATATGAAGTATAATTTAAAATAAACCATAAGCAATCCACAAGTTTATATTGAGGGCCTGCCAGGTATAAGAGCCAATACTCCTTAATGACATCAAAATGGAAAATATTCTCTGCCATCAAGTACTAACATTCTGGTAGAAGAATTTAATACGAAAACACATACATAACAAGCTAATGAGTAAGAAAACATTAATAAGAAGGGAGCTCAGGACAACATTACCAGTTTGGACATAATATAGTCTTGACAGAAGCCAACACTTCTAAGGGGCAGAGATGAGGATGGAATGTATCTCGTCTACGGGGAGAACCTGAATAATGTCAGAAGGAATTCGGTGTATAGGAAAGGATTAGTAGGGTAGATTGACATATAGAGTGACTAAAGGGGATCTAGAATGGTATGTGGAGACTGATTATGAAGCGCTTAATTATCACACTGAGCAATTTACATTTTATACTAAAAGCCATACATAATTACCACAAATTATATAGGAGAAGAGTGATACTTTGTTAGAAAGACTATTGTGTTGGCAAAGCCGGGATGGACAAGTAAGGGGAGCATTCTAGCTGAACTCTCCCAACATTCCTCTCCTTAATTTTAAAATGATGTATCAAATTTAATTCTGGAGTAGCATAACTAACAAAAGGATAGAGTGAGACATTTTTCTAGCCCAGTACAAATTAGGATGTCAGAAGGAGAGGTCACTGGTATGTAACAACAATGTTGCTAGTAACTGTTGTAGGGGTGAAAGACCAACAACACCAGCACACAGGAGGGCTGTTAGCACATCCTCTTTGATCTGTTTTCCTAAGGAAAGCAACTTTAAGGGGTTTACAATCTCACTTTAATCAAACACACACACACACACACACACACACACACACACACACACCATTCACTTAGTTCAGGAGGAAAAGCCAGCATCCTGAACTTCAGAGAAAATACATACAGAAATTACAAGCGTACATTAAATGCTTGTATAAATATAAATAAATTAAACAGAGCAAATAACACACAGAGATCAACAGACAGGCCTCTTATCTGTCTGACCAAATCACAATAGTTACCAAACAGAGACGTACCAACATCTGGGTTTTCAAAGTGGAGGGGGAGGGCTCCGATGGCTGTTACCCAGAGTCTCTTCTGGCCAAATCACACAACACTTTTCCAGTGAGTGAGAGCCCCAAAGCAAGACACCAACCTCAGAGCTTATATACCCTGCTCAGGGTCAGAGGGCATCAGAACCATCAACCATACACCTCAAACCCGGGTGCCTTAAGTCTTCTCATGCCTTAAGCAAGTCAAAGACTCTTGATCCAATCAAAGACTTTTATTTCAAACAAAGACAAGACTGGATCAAAGGCACTTGATGGCCTTAGCATTCCCAAAGAAAAGACAACAACAAAGTTCCACCCTGCTTAACATTACATGGCACTGGGCAGGGTGGGTAGGAGATGCTGTCAAGTACAGAGAAAGGTAACATCAGCTGTGGACTTTGGAGGTGCATCAGCAACAGAAGCACCAGCAACAGCAAAGGCAGACACAGTAAATGGATTAGATACCTGGTCAGAAAGAAATTACAGAGGACCATTTTAACAGCTCTGGGTATAGGACCCAACACCAACTGGAAACTCCATTGTCCATTTCTCAGTACTGAGGTTCAGTTCCAGGGCAGAGAGGAGAATAACAGCAGGAATTCTATTTCCTGGTTGCAATTCCACAGACTAGAGGAATGGTAACACTGGTAATCAGAAAGGAGCAGGGATCCTTCCTGGGTAAGGGCCAAAATGCAGACCAGGAGAGCAATGAACACAACTCTCAGTAGATCATACTGGATTGGAAGCAAAGAAAATATACAGATGCCCAGAACTAGCAAATCAAAACAAAAAGAAAAACAAATGAAAAACCCTGCAGCTTTGCACAATGACCCTAACATCCAAGTGAGAAGAGCACAACTTTAATTCAAAGTTAAAAGTCAGGAAATGAGCTTAAAAAATGAGCAAACAAAAAAAAATCTGACAATAAAAAAGCTACTATGGTGACAGAGAAACTCAAGTTACAAACTCAGGAGTGGAAAATGATGTGAAAAATTGCCAAGCAAAGCCACAGAGCAATATGTAGCCCAACAAAAATTTCTGGAAGAACTAAAGAAAGAGAAAAATGAGCAAAAAAAATTATTTTTAAAATTTCAGAAGAGCAGTTGAGGAAAAAATTGGAAAAATTACAGGAATGTGAGAAAATAATGTAAAGATAATCTAATATTCAAGTGCAAAAATCAAGTGAGATATAAGACAATCATGTTTTAAACCTAATAAAATACATAAAATATTTTAAAAGAAAAAAATAACTATGTTGGTGGCTGTGTAGACAATTAATTGGCAAGAAGAGAGTCTAGAATCTGTGGACCCAATTACAAGACCATTAAAACAGGACAGGCAAGAGTTAATAGGGGAAGTGATCTTGGATGGTCTACATAAAAATACATAAAAAAGGATAATCGTGAGATACATTGTGGAGGAAAAATCAACAAGAGTTGGCATCTGAATGGATGGGGCAGAAAGATGTAGTGATAAAAACAGAAGGGTTAAGTTTGATTCTGAGTTTGTTAAAATGAATGACTAAAAGGATAATGAAGCCCTTGATAGAGGGAGAGACATTTGGAGTAGGAGTGGCCTTACAGAATAAAGATAATGGATCTCATTAGTATGCCAGCTTTAGAATTCATGCAGCATTACTGTGAAATAAATGGGACAGTTATAGCAAGTTGTTTATTACATTTCCAGTAACTGAAGTCCCATAGATGGCTATTCAAGAGTACTTGACTGATTTCTGCATCCTCTTGAGTTGTGTTAGAGTGAAGTGCTAGTGTCTTTCTGCCAAGGAGTTTTAGAAATGGGAGCAGAGAATGAGAACTGGAAGGGACCTCAGAGGTCATTAAAAAGAGGTTGAAAGTGATTTTAGTGTTTATTTATGTAGGCACACAACATTGTCGAATATAAACTGGGATAGGGGCAGGATCTGTTATTACTATAGGGAACCCTCAAATAAGGAAATCTCTACAAAGTAGGTTAGTATCTCCTCTGAAACTTATATTTTTTAAAAATTTCCTAGAATACCAAAGGGCTAAGTAATTTTCCCAGGATAACAGTCAGTGTGTGTCAGGGGTGAGACTTGACCTCAATTCTTACTAGCTTGAAGCAAGTTCTTTGTGTACTATACCATCCCGCCTCATAACGATAAATTATATTACTTAATTTGGGAAATATTCAGGGAAAAATTAATATAATTATTTTTATATCTCTTATATGAGAAGGCTACTAGTCTGCATGTTTTACTTTTCTTCAATATGGAAAATACTGTATCTCATTTTGATAAGGTATACAAGCAAAACAGAAACAAATACGTCATATATTTCCAAACTGAATAATCTGAATTAAAATTTGGACACTTCTGTAAATGTCAATCAGTCAATGTAAAGATTTACAAAGATTCCCATGACAAAAAGGAAAACCACTGTATTCCTCTACTCAGAAGAAAACTGTGGCAGGGGTTTCAAACATCATCATATTTGATAGTACATTTGTATATCATATAATACACATATACATATACATATATACAAACACATATATACATATATATTCATTGCTAATATTCAATATGCCATGAAATTTCAAAAAGTGGGTATCTCTGTGTCCTAACTATGTTAACTTTAACATGGATGTGCCATCACAATTTATAATGTGTTTCCCACTGATGACAATTACGTTCTCAACTCTAAGCCACACTTATTAGATATGCTGTAATTCCTTAGAATGAGCAGCAAGGTGGCACAGTGAATAGTGTCAGACCTGGAGTCAGGAAGACTCCTCTTCTTGATTTCCAATCCAACCTCAGATACTTATTAGCCATGTGACCCTGGGAAAGTCACTTAACCCTTTATGCCTCAGTTTCTTGTCTTTAAAATGAACTGGAGAAGGAAATAGTAAACCCCTCCATATCTTTCCTAAGAAAACCACAAATGGAGTCATGAAGAGTCAGACACAACTAAAAAATAATTGAATAATAGAAACAACTACGAATATTAACATTTTAAACAACAGATTCTATACATTCATTGGAAGTCCAAAAAAAAAAGTTTGTCAAAGTACTTAAGTCAGACTCTAGTAATAAGGCAAGTGTTTAGGTAGGTATATCACCTCGCTTTGACTAACGAGATATTATTTGACACAATTCCTCTAATGCCTTTTATACCTGGTGTCAGGAAAACCTGAATTCAAATCTGGCGTCATACATATACTAGCTGGGTGACCCTGGGAGAATCTCTTAACTTCTATCTGTCTCAGTTTTCTTATGTGTAAATGGGACTAAAAATAACATCCACTTCTGAAGGTTGTTGTAAAAATTAAATGACATACTATTTCTAAAACTCTTCAAAAACATTAAAGTGATATATACAAATTCTAGCTATTATCGTTACTACAATGAATAATGATATTATAATATGTAATACCATATACCATGTAATTCTATATGATATATAATACTATAATATTACTACTACTAATAATATTGCCCAGAGAAAGCCCTAGGCAAAAAACGTGAATTATATTTTCAATGGTTTCATTCATACAAATATGTTATGGTTTATCTACTAGGGGCATAGCCCTATATCAGTGACTGTGAGGGATGTAAAGATGCATAAGACCTAATATAGAATGGCTCCTTTGTTGCAGTCTCTTATTTACTTTCCACATTACCTTACCTTCTCCTTCAATATTTCTCTTCACACCCCTTTATTCACTTCTTAAACAGGCCTATTCACTGAATGGGCATTGCTTCACTCAAAAGTGAGAACTCAGAAAGATATTAGCTTAAAAGGTCAAGGTCTCCCACTGCAGTCTGGGCCATCTCCAGTCATCCTGATCTATATCTGGCCTCTGGACCCAGATGGCTCTTAAGAAGAAAGTGAAGCTGGTGACTTTGCACAGCCCTCCCTCACTCAAATCCAATTCAATTGCAAGTCATGTCATCATCTTCTTGATGTCATGGTCATCTTCAAGAATGAAGGACAAACCACACAACCACAACCCCTTTCCAAGACATTCAGCCTCACACTGAAACTGAGTTGTCTTGTCCTTATTTTTTGACATAGAAAGATTCAATTGGCTAATAGATCATGAATCTCTCATTCATGTGGAAATTCACACAGATGATAGATCAGAGCACCATTTCCATAACTTAGTTGATGGATCTTTTAGAGTCTATATAGCTAATCATCAGCAGTAGCAGCATCATCAGCATCATCAACATCACCTTGAGGCTTGCTTAGTGATGAGTTTCTCTTACCTTATGTTTATTTTCAGACCATAAACATGCAGCCAATCTCCAGTACTGTTCTCTAATATGTAGAACTCATCTATCAGTACATATTTCTGGGTAGGGACAGGAAATGGATAATGTGTTAGAATTCAACAGGAGGAGAAAAGCAGAATAGTTTGATTGGGGGAAATTGAAAAGTTTTTATTTCTTTTTCTTTTCTTTTTAATCATCCTTAGCTTCTCCTTGAACAAAACACTACTCTTACTTCCCCCCCCCCCCGTCACCCTTGTTATGGCACTGCTGCATGAATGTAATTTATGGAATGCCACAGTCTTTGAATTAAAATTTTCTAATCATTCAAAGAATAACAGAGAGGGGTCTGGTGGATACAAGAAGACTTGACTATACTGTCAATGGGGATTTTCAGAGGATAAGTTTCATCAAGATTCTCCTTAGAAACATAGGTGGTGTGTCATGTAGAAAGATCTAGGGATAACCAAGGACTAGGTGATAAATTACTTTTGTATTCACATTTTGTGAGATTTAGAGGGGAAAAAACAAGGGGATCCCCTCAGAGAATTTAGGGACAGAAATGAATAAAAGCTGTAATGAATAAGAAGGCAAGGCTTTCACGTTTTAACCTCATCAAAGATGATGCCATAATCATTCTTTTTGTTTGTTTGGGGGATTTGAGATCAGTGAAAATACTCTTTTGAAATTGTTTCTAGACTTGAATTTCAATTATATTTAAAATTCCTTATTGCTTCCGATTGACATAATAAATAAGTTTAATACTAATAAGTCATCTTTTGTGATGTCATGAAAAGAGAAGCATCCCTAGGGCCACAAAATGGGACTTCCAATTTCTTATTCTGGCATTTATAAGCTATATGATCCTGGCTAAGTCAATTAAAAAAGCAAATTTTTTGAGGGCAAAACAGTTTCAACTTTGCCTCCTCATTCCCAGCCCAAGCTCAGCAAATTATGCAAGAAAAATGTTCCTTTAATTGAATGGAACTTCTTTATGCCTTAGTTTCTTCACCTGTGAAATAGTGGCCACTTTCATTATCACGAGGTCACTGTAAAGAAAGTTTTTTTTTTTAACCTGAAGCAAAAACATAAATACGAGTTATTATTATATTTTATATCATATTAAAGTTGCTTCTACACTACAACCCTTTGAGGTAGGAAGTGCAAATATCAACATCCCCATTTTACAGGTAGAGAAACCAAAACTTGGAGGTAAAACAATTTGTTCAAAGTCACATATCTCTCGAATGTCAGAGCCAGACTTGAATACAAATTTCTCTGCCTGAAAGTGACATGCTCTTTAAAGTATATCAAAGTTCATCTACAAAATAAAAAAAAGTGTTGGATAAATGCTAAAAAATATTCTTCTGCTACTTGTCCTGATGAAAGTAGTGACAAAAAAGGAAACAGATATTCTTTCTTCTCCTCTTATCCTCCTCCACATGGGATATTTTAGGTAGTGATAAATGTGCTTGTAATCCATTAAGTTTAAGAATTAAAAAAATTAAACCAAAACCAAAAGGATTAAGAGAAAAGGAGATTTCCCCCCCCCCCACAACTTGAGAGGTCCTTTTTATTATTTTGCATTCATTTTTCTCCCTAACAGTTAATTTTCTACTATTTAAGCCTTTAGAATAAGATATTTTAATGAATTTTTCTGACCAAGCTATTTTGAAACTTTCAGCAATTCTAGAAAAGAAAAACAACTTTGTGGGTTATAGATGCATGGGTTTAAAATTCAGCAGCAGTTCTAATATTGAGCAGGGGGGACCCAAAATTCTCTCAAATCCTTCCATTCTTCTGCACCATTTTCAACATTATACTTTCATCGAGAGATGTTTCTACAGTTGAAAGGCATTTTATGATCCATGGGAAATGCTCTCGACCATAGCAGATGTATAAATAGAAGTTATTTAAAGGTAGAATTTGGAAGTACAAAGATGCTGGCAGTATTTTAAATCATACAGGATTAATTCATAATTCATTGGCCCCTTGGAGTGAATTGAGTATTATTTACAAAAAAGCAAAGAAAATACTTATAAAGTTAGTAGCTGGAAAAAAGAAAATGTCAAAAACTGAGCTTTCTCACTGAGAAAGGAGTGGTTAATATTCACTACTAACTTCTAAGTGGGTATTTTGGAAGAAATCACAACAATGTAAACCTCTATTTTTAAAATATTAAATCCATAGGTATCTATTGGACAAAGGTTGATTTTAGAAATCCAGATAGAGTTGAAACACAATGGCTTGAACTACCTTTATAACACATAAATAGATATTTATATTAGTTTTTGCTTGTGTTTTGTTTTTGAGAAAATTTTGTGTAAGCCACAAACAGAAATTAAAACATAGAGAAGCAATCCAAATAAAGTAGAGCAATACAAATTATGGAATGGAATATTCTAGAAATAATTATTCCAGTAAAAATGTGCATTTAAGTCCTTTTTATGGATGTTCATAATTTTAAAATAAAACAAGAAATAGCCTATATCAGGGTAGTCTATATAACAACTGAAAGAATATTTTAAAAATGAAATTGAATGTTGCATCATTATTCTTATCCCTAGAAGAGATGAGAATATGAAAGTTTATCCCCTTTTTTGAAGAGAGAAGGATATGAATGTGAAATATGGCATATACTAGATGTGACTAATAGATTATCTGAATTACTTTTCAAAAAAATCTCTTACAATGGGATGGCTTGCCAGGCAGAGGAAGAGCAATATATTTAGACACGAAAGTTATTTTTAAAGTATGTCAATATTTATAAAAATAAGAAAAAAGTAGAGAAAATACACTATGGAAGAAAGACCCTAGGGATAAGACATAGGTTTAGAGCATAGCTCTACCAATTAATATCAGGATGACCCTTGCCAAGTTATTTAACTTCTCTGAGTACCAATTTATTGTAAAAAAAAAAAACAGTTACTATGTGACTTGCGAAAAATTCTGGAGAAACATGAAATATGATTAAAAAAATAATTGCAGAAATAGAACTCTGACTGTTCATTCTATTTTGAAAATATTCAGAATCAACTAGAAAATAAATATATACCAAGTAGTATTTATGGATGAATTTTACTAAATCATTCTGTTATTTCAAGTTAGTAAGATCACATTTTTACAAAAATTACTTTAGATGTTATTTTGTTCCCCTGGGAATATTAAATAAAACCCTCTGAAATAAATAGCATCTGTTTAAGACAGATGATGGGAAATGAGAATGTGTTTTTGGTTCTGTTGGCTTTTCTTTTTAATGCTATTTCAAACTTGTTTTTTATGGTTGAATAATCAGAAATGGAAATGTCGTATGGTCTAAAGAAAAGTAAATTCTCACTTCCTGCCTATAAAATAAATGTTGCTAGCTCTGACCACTGAATAACCTGTTCAGATGCTCTAAAGTATTGATGTTTTTCATTGATGATTTTGCAACCCCCACAATGCTATCACTAAAGTTCTGCTAATTATCATGTAAATAATTTGGGCTATGGTTCCTGCCCTTTCTAGCTTTATGATCCTGAAGCATCACATGGTTGTGTTTTTAGAGCTTTACTATATTATGAAGACATAAAAGTATCACTGAATAGATATAATTAAATTATAACATAGTATAGTATAATTAATAAAATGTAATATAATGTAACATAATATAATGCTATATGATATATGATTTGATGTGATGTGATATGATAGGATATGATATATGATATAATATGGTAATAATATAACAATATAATAAAATAACATAGTGTAACGTAACATAACATAATGTAATGTAATATATAATGTAATGCTGTATCATATCCTATCACATCATATCATTTCTATTATGACTCAGCAGGTTGATACACATTTTCCAAAGTGAAGCGACATTAACAGATCTCTTCCAACTTGGATGCTGTATGGTTGGTTATGAACCAATTGAATTTTGTCACTGTTTGAATACTGCTGAACATTAGATTCCAAATTTCTTTTTTCAATAGTTTAGAAAAATATTTTTACTATACATAGATATGCATATATACATATATAGAGAGAGGAGTGAGAGAGCATGAGAGAGAGTGTGTCTGTGTGTGTGTGTGCATGAGAGAGAGAGAGAGAGAGAGAGAGAGAGAGAGAGAGAGAGAGAGAGAGAGAGAGAGAGAGTTCTGCAATAGCAAGGAAAATCTCTCTGCCTTCAGAGAGTTATTCTACTGGAAAGGGTCATAAATATAGACAGCATAATCAGAAAAGAGGAGGAAAAAGATTCCTAACCCTTAAAGAAATGAGAGAAGAGTCATAGGAAGAAGAAAATATGACACCTTTGCATAGTCTTGAAGTAACAAAAATAGAAAGGAGTTCATTAAGGATTGACTTCTATAATTGCATGATAGCTGAAGACAGAATATCAAGACCAAAGGAACTTTAAACCACTAAATAGAATTTGCAATAGATTCCACTCTAACTATACTTTCACATTTCTGTTTGGAAAAAAGAGCATAAATTAGGTCAATTAATCAAATACAGGGAGAAATGATTCCTTTTAGTTCAAAAAAAGTTTGAGACTTAATAGAATTTCTTTTTGCAGGAATTTCAGTTTAAATGCTGTCTTCCTCCTCTTCCTCCTCCTAGTTGTCTTCAGTCTATTAATCAATTAGTAAGAATCATTAAATGCCTACTATGAATTAGGTGCTTTGTATACAAAGATAAATGTGATATAGTCCCTACCCTCCAGAAGCTTTTATTTTACTAGAGGATACTATATATCTGACAAATAGATAGATATAGATATAGATATAGATATAGACACAGATATAGATATAGATATATGGATATAGATATAGATGTATGTATCCATATGTGTATATATACTACACATATATACTATATATGTGGGTATATATGTATATATATACATATATGCACTCATGTATATATACATATATACACATATATGCATATACATAGACACATACATATATACGCTAGATATATCTATATTTTTCTCTCTCTATGTGTATGTGTGTGTATGTACTATAAGGGGGTCACTATTAATCCTCTGGAAATCATTGTATGTCACTTGAAGGAGCTGGCATTTAAGGTGAGCCTAAAAAGAAGCTAGGATTTCCAAGGTGTAAAGGTAAAAGGGGAAAACATTCCTACCAGAAGGGCTGGCATGTGGAAAGGCAGTAGGCAAGGAATGAAATGTCATGTATGAAGAGGAGGAAGCAAGCCAATTTTACCAATCAGTCAATAAACATTTATGAAGCATTTACTGTGTTCCAGAAGCTGTGCTAAGCCCTACCAAGAAAGAAAAAAATAACAGCAAAACCGGGGCCTCTGCTTTTAAGGAACTTACATTCTAATGGGGTTATGCAACATCTATACAACACTATATATATATTTATATATATATATATATATATATATATATATATATATATATATGTGTGTGTGTGTGTGTGTGTGCGCGTGTGTATATGTATATGTATATGCATGTATATGCATGTATATGTATGTATGTGTATGTATGCATGTGTATGTATGTGTATATGTATATATGTATGTATGTATATTATATATGTATATTATATATGTATATATGCAATATAAATGGGCCTTAACAATAATAGTAAAACCCATTATTCATATATCACTTTAAGGTTTACAAAGCACTTAATACGCTTTATAGGACAGCTAGGTGGCACAATGGATAGAACTCCTGGCCCAGAGTCAGAAAGACTCCAACTTCCTGAGTTCAATCCTAGCTTCAGAAACTAACTAGCTGTGTGACCCTGGTCAAGTCATTTAACCTTGTTCCCCTCACTCCAGTATCTTTGCCAAGGAAACCCCAAATAGTGTTTTGCAGAGTTGGACACAATTGAAACAACTGAATGACAACAACTACATGCTTTATAGGATTTTTTTGATTCTCATAACAATTTTGTGAAATAGGTGCTATCCTTACTGACCATCTCACACTTGCCCAAGGTCGAACAGCTAGTAAATATCTGAGGGGGAATCTGAAGTCAGATCTTCATGATTTCAAGCCCAACACTCTCTATACACATAGAACTGTCAACACACAAGACTGCCCAAGAAGGAAGAGACTAGTAGAATGAGTGGGGACTGGGAAACTCGTCTTGCTCAAGTGGTATTCGATCTGAGTTTTGAGGAAAGCCAGAGGAGCCAAGAGCTAGAGGTGATGAAGGAAAGAATTCTAGGCATGGGGAAGAACCAATGAAAAAACGTAAAACAACAAGACTCATTTTCACACCAGATTGTGGAATACATAGAAGGGAGTAAAATGAAAAGAAAGACTAGAAAAAGTTTAATTGATCAAGCTTGCAAAGGACTTTAAAAAGTTAAAGAGAGGATTTTAATTCAATACTACAGGTAATAGGGAGCCACTGTAGCTTCAGCCATGTATTAGCTATATAATCCTAGCAAGTCACTTAAACTCGACATACCTCAGGTGACACCCAAATACTTGGTTATTAAGTTGTATGCTGCTTATGATAGCCAGTGATAATTAGTCAAAAACTTTATTATGTTTCTACTATGTACCAGGTGCTGTGCTAAGCACTGGAGGTAGGAAGGCTAACAAACAAAATTCCTTCAAGAAGCTTACAGTCTAATGGAGAAAGACAAACCACAAAAAAGGCAAGAGAGGGGGTGTTGCAGAGTGGAGGAGAAGGTACCCAACATGGAAGCATGGTAGAAAAGTCAATCAGATACAACTTGATATAATGTAGCTGGATGAGAAATGAAAAGATTTATGAGCTGAGGTCTCTTCTTAAATGAAGGTCTGGAGATTATGGCCCCACCATCCATTTGGAAAGGCAGAGGGTAGTGAGGAGGCAAAGTACTAAGGCTGATGAGATCTTATCTTACAGGATGATGATTTGTCTAGATGGAGGGAATTCCTACACCTCACTGAGTTCTCCAATCTGACATCATGAATCCTTTTCATGTTACTATTGTTAAATTAAAAACTGATGTGTGGAGTACTGATTTCAATGAGATTTAAAAACAACTACGAGACATTTATGAATATTTCTGTACAATGGCATACACCTGTCCTCATGGATTAAATTAGATATCCTTCCTTCCTGTTTGGACTATACATTACAGCCATTAATATAAACTGTACTGTCAAGAGATCATCACCAACTTTATGCTAATGCATCTGTCTCAGGGAAGTAACTTGGCATTATTAATGCTAATATAAACACTATGATATATTGCCAAATTAAATAACAATAAATGCAGCTTATTTCCAGCTTTTTAAGATGATAGTGAGTTGTTGACATTTATTTCCTGCCAGTGTCGATTGCCAGGAAAATGTTGAAATAACAAATAATTTAATAAGCATGTAAACAAGCAGGCTTTATGAAAATTAAGAATGCATTATTGGAAAGATCTTTGGCAGCGACATCACTATTCCAACAGCTTCAACGACGGCAGTGTTTACTGGCAGGAAATTTTGGATGTTTGATTAATGCTATATTCAAAGTCTACCTACTATCTAGAGGTAGAAATGTCTCATCCTACCACAAATATTTAGGAACTTGACGCTTACAAAGGGTCTTGTGCATACTTATTAGGGCATGTAGTTTTCCAATGACATTTGCTTTTCCCATATAGAGCTAGAAGATAGAGGGCCAGATTTGGAATCATCCAGACTTGAGTTCCAATCTTGCCTCAGATACTTACTAGCAGTGCGGCTCTGGGAGAGTAATTTAGCTTCTCTCATCTTCAGTTTTCACATCTGTAAAATGAGAAAAACAAGAGAACTTACCTCATAGGGTTATTTCGAGGAAGAAACTTTGTGTGTGTACATATACATACACATGCATGTGTATATACATATATATGTCTATGTATACACACACAAATACACACATGTATACAACTGTCCAATCCTTAAGACTCTTCATTAGCTGTTAGCTATCATTATTATTGTAAGGTTGTTGGGTTTTTTGGTAATATTGTTGTGTTTCATACTTTGATGCTAATCCTTACATATAAAACTGCTAGACCTTAACACAGTAACACATTTTGTTGAGTTGTTTTTCAGTCACATCTAACTCTTTATGACCCCATTTGGGGTTTCCTTAACAAAGATGCTGAAATGGTTTGCCATTTCCTTCTCCAGCTCATTTTATACTTGAGAAAACTAAAGCTAACAGGGTAAAGTGACTTGCCCAGGGTGACATAGCTAGTAAGTGCCTGAAGCCAGATTTGACCTCATGAAGAGGAGTCGTCCTAACTCCAGGTCTAATAAACTATCCACTGTGCTACTGATCTGCCCATCTGAGATATAGTAGGCACTTAGCAAATGTTGCTTCTCTTGACTGGAGTGGAAATTTTTAAGGTCTATAAAATAATCTTTGTAAAATGCAATCCTAGGAATACATTCCGAATAACAACACATTCTGGAAAATATTTCGCCCATTTTTTAAAGTGTTCAATTTAATTTAGTCATTTATCCTGTACTTATTATGTGTCAGACATTTTATTAAGCAAAGGTCTTCGAGGGTAAACAAGCAACAGTGTCTGCCTGCTTGGTTATATGATAATTAAGAAAAATAGCATGTAAACATATAAAATGAACATAAAGTAAATAAAGAGTAATTTTCCAGTGGAAGTTGTGTATGTCCAATAAGTAGGAAGATCAGGAAAGACCATTAGCTTTAGGTAGCATGTGATTTGAGCTTTACATGGAGTTAAGTATTTTAAGAGACAGAGATGAGTTGGGAGAGTAGGCAATTCACTATACTTGTAGCAGGTATATTCATTAAAGTTATATGTTGGTTTTTAATTGACAATGGTAGTTGAAAGCATTAAAAAAAGGCATAATGTTTGTAATGTTTCATGGTGTAGTGGGAAAAGGTATTAGTCTGAGGTCATAGGATCTACATTCAAACTCTGGTTTGGGCATTTTTTAAATATCCTCTTTTTTGCCTAATTGCTCTCCCTTCCTCTAATCTCTCTCCACACCAATCCATCTTCCACATAGCAGCCAAAGTGTTTTGTTCTCCTAATTAATATTTCTGCCCATATTTCCTACATATATGCATAGAATGAATAAACCAAGTGACTCCCTAAGATATTTAAGGAGAAAAAAGAATATTCTTTGATAATCAGAGTTTCTCAAATCATTGGAGTCATATGACCAACAAAATAGAAGACAGGACACTTTCTCTGATCTTTGTGACCTCTTAAACCTCTCCAAAATTGAGTTATACAGAAGAAGTAAAACAATTTCAGCTGCCTCCAAGGTCTGAAGTCCTAAGAGCAATAGGAACCTATCAAACTGATAAACTAAGATTAGAGGAGACTAATCCCAAACCCCTTAAATGTTTATTCAGCATCCTGTCCCCCACCAATCTCCCCACACTTGCAGGGTTACACAAGCTAACTCACTGGCTTGTGATAAAGTTCAGCTTTCTTTTTCCCTTTCCACCCTTCAGGGCATAAACAAAAAGGCAGAAGCTTCTTTCGGCCTTGACTGATGCTTGGCAGTACTCTCTATTGCAATATCCAGAGAATTAAGGTATAGAACCAACAAAGGCAGGAATAAAGTGTGTGTATGTGTGTGTGTGTGTATGTATGTGTATATGTGTGTTTGTGTATAGGTCCACAAGGCCTGAGGGAAAGGAGACTGTCGTCCAGCTATGGGATAGTCCTACCTTCCCAGAAGTCACTTGGGGTAGTCAAAGGCCAGAGAAAAAATACATCCCTAACATGGGAGGAAGCTGAAAGAGATTCAAAGTCTAGCACCCCAGAGAAACTGCCATCAAAGTGGAAAGAATCTTTTTAAAGGGAGCAATCAGGGATTATAAGGGAGGAAAAACTGGAAATCACCAAATATTTTGGAAGAATGAAGCCTCAGCTAAAGACTTTAAATATAAGGAGATAAACAGAGAAGACAATAATAAGAGGGAATATTGCCTTCTAATAAATTAAAAGTGTCCAGAACCCTATGAACAAATACTACAAGACAAAGGAAAATGAATCAATACTTGATGAGGCAGAGGACCCTGTGGATTCCCCAGAGCAAATAAAATGTTACTGAATTATTTGAAAGAACATTTTCCTTCTTTCCTTGTTTCTATAATGTTCATAAGCATGCTTATAATATAGAATTATTTTAAATATGTAAACTAGAATAACAGATTTTAAAATTTAAGTGAGAATGTTTAGTAATTTCACCTTTTACATACTTGATTATGTATTGAAGTCTTTATTTATTGAAATCTTTCTCATTTTGACAACTTTGTATTTTATTTATTTTAATAACAATTCTTATGGAAAATTTATGTCAGTTATGTACAATATGGAGGCAGCTAAATGGTTCAGTGGATAGAATGCTGGGCCTGGATTCAGGATAACCCAAGTTCAAATCCAGCCTCAGACACTTACCAAATACATGACCCAGGTAAGTCTCTCACTTTCTCTTTGCTGTAATACACTGGGGAAAGAAATGGCAAACCACTCCACTATCTTTGCCCAGGAAACCTCATGGACAGCATTGTCATGCTATAGTCCACATGGTCACAAAGACTTGGACACAATTGAAAGACTCAACAAAAATAATGCACAACACAGTTCATATCCAAGAAGACAATGTGGTACAAAATGGTAGCACATAACATGACATTTTGATAATTCTAGGAAAAGCAATCTTCGAATAAACCCAAATGGGCATTAATGTACCTTGGTGTATGTCTGAGGGCCTTCCAAGACAAGACAGGCTAAGGAGGATTCCTTTCATTGGTTTGCATGTAAGATAAAACCTTTTGTATATACTTTCCTTTCCATTCCAAGCCCCTCCTCCAATTTCTACAACTGCCACCTCATCTATTTTAGGCATGCAATCACTGCTCTCTGTTTCAATGTCCACATTTGGTTAGTTGCTAAGACTTGTCAGTTCTAATATTTTATTCATCCTCTTCCATCCATCCACTCACTTGGACTTTGTCATGAGTTTGTCATATTCAAACCTCCATAACTACTATTCTATAAAGTCCTAATTGTTCCTGTTTATGCATTTCCTTTTCTGGTTCTGGATAACTATATCATCCTCTTACCACTATATTTTCATTGTATCCCTAGGATTTTATCTCTAGAATAAAATACAATGCTCTCCAACCTAAAAATGAGGTCCTACACATTCTTCTTCCTATCACCTTTTCTGTCTATAATATTCCTCTTTATGCTTTCTATATCCTAGTCAATATTCTTATCGTGATCTTCATAGGAATTCAGACCTTCCTGATATCTCACCGTTGATTTTTTTTCTTCATAACTCGACTCAGTGCTACCCTGTCCTTGAAAACTTCCCTTCCTGAAAGCTCTCTCGCTTTCATATTTTCCTACAGAACTTTATATCATGGCAAATTGAATCTTATATAAAAAACAATTGTTTTCTGACATTAGAGATGCTCAGTGACAAGAGATTAGTTTTTTGTTTATTTGTTTGTTTGCTTTGTTTTTGTTTTGTTTTGTTTTGTTTTTCTGTAGCTATGGCAGTCTGATTGACCATATGAAAAATACTTTGAAGTGAGTATTTTTTCTAGGGACTAAGACTGAGGTTTTGAGTAGGTTCGATATACCCCTATTCCCTAAGAAGCAATTTAGCAAGACTAGACTGTAGTTGATAGCTATGAAAAGCCAGTAAAGGACATTAAATCCATTTTCCATTTACCTGCAAATGGCAGGCAATTAAATATTTTTTTATTCTTTAAGTTAATAATAATTCTTTGTATTTTGTTGTTACTTAAGGTATCTTAGTTTTTATGTTGAACTATAAGCAGTCATAACTCCTTTGTCATGTGTAGATTTCTTCATTGATAATCAAAAGGTTGTAAGAGAAAAAGGAAGCAGATACCTTGTGGTACACAGAGATAAAGACAGAGTACATGGACATTCTCTTTGTAACCGTCAGGGAAGAAATAAATCTATTCTTTCATCTTCAGTGGTGGTTTATGAGCTAAAATTCTGAGAAAATACTGTGCTTTTGATTTTTTTTTGTTTAAAATATTTCTATCTTGGATGTGGACTTTGCTGTCTTTGGACTTAAGTGAAAATGTCTTTTTAGTGGTCTGATGAAAGGGGATGGGAGATGGTAAGTCATATTAGCACCTCTATTTTTTTCTTCTTAGATGGTATATGGTAGGATGAGGGTAGTGACTAAAACGTAGATAGATTCACCTTGTGGGAGGACCAAACTGTGTTTCAGAATGAGTAGCCATGCCCACATGACAAAGGAGGGGGGCAGAGGAAAGAATAAGCACCTCTTACTTTCATTTTGCCTTCCAACCTAAACCTTGATTCCCTGCCAAACAGTGCCACCTAAGAGTTACATTTGCAATATTGGGGAAAAATAATTAAGGATAACCAATGGTGACTATTATCTCTCAATATATACAGTATTACAAACCTATATGTCTAACCCAGGCCTTTTCTCCATAGAGGAGTAAAAGGTATTTGTTTTTACCATTTTTGCTCTGAGATTAAGGGAGGTAAACACAGGTTATCAGAGTTTAGCAGCCTTTCAGGAAGTTTTGATTTATATTACTATAGTCATTGCATGGATTATTTCACATATCAGTTGTACCTACCTCATTTTACATAAATTCATACAGTTCTTTCCATCTTTGTCTGTGTTCCTCATATTAATTTTTTTCCTTTCATATAATGGTATTATATTCATATAGTAGTTATTTTTTCCTACCACAAAATGTTCAACCATTAATCTATCTCTAATTTAAAATACATATATTATGAAGTATGTATATATACATATATGTGGGTGGGTGAGTGTGTGTTTGCCTCTATTTCTATGACAATAGGGAGTATTAACTAACATTTATATAGTACTTATTATGTTCTAGGAACTATGTTAAATGCATTGTACTTATTATTTCATTGATCTTTACAACAACCCTGGAAGGTAGATGCTATGATTGTCCCCATTTTACAATTGAGCAAACTAAGCTAAATAGAAGGTAAGTGACCTCTACATCTGTGTGACTGACCCAAGGTCACATAACTATTAATTGTACAAGTCCTGATTTTATCTCTGGCTTTTCTGGTGTAAGTCCCAGTGCTCTGTTCATTGTACCAGCTAGCTGTCTAGCATCTATCTATCTGTCTATCTATCTATCTATCTATCTGTCTATCTATATTTCTTTTTCTTCCTTTGTTCCCTCCTTCCTTCTCTTTTTGTTCCCTCCTTCCTTCCTTTTTTTTACTTCTTTCCTTCCTTTCTTTCTTCCTTCCCCTTGACGTTATTGAGGTATTTGCCCATAGTGGGACTCGTATCAAAAGTTAAGAGTTTGGTGATTTTTCTTACGTAATTCCAAATTATTTTCTTTAAATTTGTATGAATTCATGGCACTAGTAATGTACCAGTGATTTGTAATCTGAGTCATGCTGTACATATTCCTATTTCAAAAAATATTTTTATCTTTTGTTTTACCTCATTTCCTTTTCAAACATACAGATTCCTTTCCCATAACCAGTAAGCCATTCTTTGTAACATGAATGAAAATTAGGTGGTCAAGCAAACAAGTGAATAATTGATGGATTAATTAATAAAAGAGAAAAAAAATATACTTTGCAAAGCTGACCAGTACATGAGCTGAGTCTAAGCATATAGACTGTGCCCCATTCATAGTTTATAAAGAAAAGATGAAAGATATGTTTTTTTCCACTTTTAATTTTAGCCAGTATATTAGTAAAAACAACTGGATACCATCTCCTTTGCTTTCCAGTATTTTGGGCATTGTTGTTGTTGTTGTTGTGGCTGTTCTCGTTTATATTGCTGCAGTCACTGAACATATGGAAAACAAACTTCTTGAGAGAAAGAAATATATGTCTTTTCTTTCTATGACTTTGCCTGGCATGGTGCATGGCACCTAAAAGGTATGAAATAAGTGCTTATACTGGCTGAGCAACTAATAGATTACATTGTTTCTCTGGTTCAACTTACTTTACTCTCAGTCAGATCATCAGGCTTCCCAGTCTTCTCTTTGTTATTCATATTCATGATTATTAGGGAGCAATAATATTCTTTTACATACCACAATTTGTTTAATCATCGCCCAGGTTTTTAAGGATCTATGTTGTTTTCATTTCTTTGCTAACACTCAAAAATACCATTTTTAATATTTTGGCTGCACACACACTTTTGACCCACCAAAACCTTTAATGTAATTTCTTAGCTATTCATATTTCATAGGTCTTTCTTTACAAAATGACTGGCCTTGGAAACACATGAAAAATTTTCATAATAAAGCATGCTATTAATTTAAGGCACTATTAGACATAGATTGCTTCTGTGTCTGATGAATAAAGAATACTGCACTAGAAAGTCAATGACAGTTCCACAATTTGGAACCAGATGTAATAAACCAAAGCAATGCTCCTTCTACTCATTTGAAAGAATCTATAATTAGTCACTTATATCTTCTTTTTTTTCAAGTAAAGCAGTCCATTTCTAACTAGTCATCTCGTAAAATTGTTTATAGACCATTCACCATTTTTGACATTCCCTTTAACTCAATTTGCAGTCAACATTAAAACAGTCTCTTTTTGTATGAATGAAGTACATCTAGTAAATCAGTCAAACAGTCAATTAATTGTTACTGCCTACTAGATGCCAAGATAGAAAAAAAAGAACACAGGACGGAGGGTCTTTCAATTGGTAGGATTTGCATTCTATTTCTTTCAATATATTTTTGTTTTTCAATAGGCCTTTTAATACAGTCACCAAGAGTTAGAAACAATATTCTAAATATCATCTGACCAATGCAGAGTACAGAGGTACTATTATAATTTTTGCTACTGTTATCATGTTTCCATTAATGAGAGACATAGTTCATCATTTCAAAAATTCAGTCTTGTGTTCCAATCCACATACATCAGTGTGTCCTTGAAAATTTAATGCGTCACCTAAAATTCTTTGCACAACCTTAGTTTATCCTGTCTTAATCACATTCTTTCCAGTCATATTTCTCCATCTGTGCCAGGTAGCATCTTTTAAAAGATGTTGCCTTAATCAAAATGAGCTACTCTGTTTCTGATTGTTGAATATCAGGTTGACCTTCACAAATTAATATTTTTCTTTCCGTTGTTTTCTCATTTTTATTTAAATTTTTGAATTATTAGTCATCCTTTTCATTTTATTAAGCACCAATCATTTTCAACCAGGTTTAAATTAGATTCTATTACTTGTAGCCAAAAACACATTAAAAGTATCTTAACAATGATAAGGCTTTAACTGAAAATAGAATTCAAGAAAATTATTTGACGTTACAGTCAAAAATAACCTTGAACGAAAATTCACCGTTATATAACTCTACATCTTCAAAGATACACGGTTTGGGTTTATTTGGAGGAAGGACATAATGGCTTTTTTTAATCACTCTTTCCTTAAAAATATTTTTAAAAGCCCATGTCTTCTCAGAAATAGAATGAGAAATGGCTTTATGTAGCAAGAGAAAAGTTTATGAAGAATTTAAAGGAACATACAGACAAAAGTAACACACAATAAGTAGGCATGAATGACCTGTGTTTTGTGTTTTTGGAGGGAAGATCTGCACCAACGAGATTCTTAGAATGATCATTAGAGTACTGGAATATCAGATGAAAGTTGACTATACAACTATTTAGGAAAAAAAGGAAAGTGACCTTGTGGGAAGTAAATGAATGACTATGAATCCTTTACCGAGACTCCAAGTTTGCTTCTAACTCTAACAGTATAACATTCAATAAAATTATTTTTATTCATTATCATTGCTCATATTTCATAGTTAATTTCAAATCTCTAGATGAAATTTGGCAGCTGACTGGCCTCAGGCGTTGCCTCTGGGGCACCACCCCTAATCCTTAGTTGTCCCATCTTTTAGAACATTGAAGAATCATCTGGGGAGGAGCTAGAGCTTCAGTTACATTTTAAAATGTGAAAAACTTTTTATATTGTAGCCACTAGAAAGTGATGTACTTAAAAATGATTAAATTAATAATATTATATTAAGGTGTTCTCTAATTCTTCCCAAACCTGGCTATATTTAAAACCTTTGGAAATTATATATCCAACATCAAAGAATAGAGCTGAGGGGCAGCTAGGTGTTGCAGTGAGTAGAGCACTGGCTTTGGAGTCAGGAGGACCTGAGTTCAAATCCAGCCTTGGACACATGACACACTTACTAGCTGTGTGACCTTGGACAAGTCACTTAACCCCAATTACCCTGCCTTCCCCCCTCCAAAAACAAACAAAAATAAAAGAATAGGGTTGGACCAAAAGATCTGAGGCACTATACCCACTGCCTCTCCCTGGAGTCTCTGCTCTAGACCCATGCACATCATTCAAAGGGAGTTCTATTTTGGCATAGCCTGGCCCTTATAGAGAGCATGACTAAGTTCTCTTTCCTCACACTATACAGCTCAGTTACCCACCTCCACAATGACCTACCCACTAAAGGATACATTATATTAAAGCATAAACCTTGTGAATAATGTTTAACATCTCCTGAAATTAGAGAGTGAAAATGTATTTATCATACAACACGAATCAGATATGGGACAGGTATTTATTTCCTATGCTGAAAAGAAACCTTGAGAGGCCCAAATTCCTTCTAATACACATTGGCAAAGCTCAAGTATTAAGTAATTGTACTTTATAACTACTTTTAACATCTCAAAGACATTTTACTCTCTTCCTAAAAGTCTCTTACCTTTTGGCAAGCCAAGGAAAGAAGTGGTGTCATCTTTTTTTAGTAATCATGTGTTCTAAGATTAATGGAACAGGTGACAGCAATTCCTTTGCTTTAACTCCCAACTTAGACTGAAAGCATACAAGACTTCTAGATCTTTCAAACTCTTCAGGTCATCATAAAAGCTAGATGTATCCATCTTGATTTGGATGTTCATTCAACTAAGATCTGGGGAAAAACAAACACATGCACACACACACACACACACACACACACACACACACACACTCACAAGAGAGGCAGTCCAAAACCCAGTTTCCAAGTTGTCTGGGCAAAACATGTGCTTTATGTTCCATGTTCTCAGGGTAACATGGCACTGATGATAGAAGATAAAACAAGCTGCCACCCATTCACCCTTCCCAGGAAGCAACTCAGAATTATCATGGCATGATCCACAGACAGAAGGAGAGAGAGCGCTGAGTGTGGCATTCACTTTTAAATATGCATTGAGTTACGAACTCTTCCTATGAAAGTCATCAACTAATAAGGAATTGGCCTCATCATCTCAAGTCACCAGGGAAATTCTGCACTAAATCAGGAATATTTGGTCAATAGGTAGCAGGCAGAAATTCTCCATATACATTCTGTGCAACCATCATCACATACAACATGACCAAATTCCTATTAACTCTTTATGTGATATTTCGTTGTCCACCTGTAACATCTGCCAAAACAATATGTGGCAGTATTAGTTATCACTTCAATTCATTACTCACACTTGATCATATAACTTATCTCAAAGAGATAAAAACTATTTGAGGCACTTTGAGTATTGAAAATCTCAGAGTCTCAGACTGTCTACATTGAAGATAAAGGTAAGTAAGTAGTAGATGAAAGATAGTATATCAACCCATAGTATTGATGTGAATATGTGATCTTCTGAGAAGCTCAATTTCACCTTTAAGTTGCACCCATTTTGTAAGGGAATTGTGCTAAGTAATTGAGCAGATATAAACACTAAACAACACTTAGTATTGTATGGACTGCATACTCTAGTAGGGATATGTAAAATAAAATAAATATGAAGTACTTTATACGTCAGTTGAGTGGGATACATGAGTATCAGCTAAAATACTTGCAATTCAATATCCAATGGAGAAAAAAGGGGGGAGAGAACAAAACAACTAGCCAGGCTTCTACCTAAGGATAGTTGTGTACTGATGTTTGAAACATTAGTAATTCTCTTCAGCTTGGCATTAGGCATGTAATTAGATACCAGATCTGCTTAATAGATGACAATTTAAATTAAATTTCTAGGCTAACATTCAAATGACTCCCTTCCTCCTTTCATGATAATGAGTGGCTTGGAAGAAGAGGGAAAAAAGCTTGCCTTATATCTAGACAAAAGAGCTGTGTATAAGATGAGATTTTTTTTAGTTATGCCAGAATATGTAGAACTTTCCTGGAATGTGTTTCCCACTGGCCTGACCAATGTTCCTGACAATTCCACTTTACTACCTGGGCTGAATGAAAAGAAATGTATTATAAAAGGTTGACTTGAAACCCATCAAGTTGAATTAATTTGCTATATTAAACAATCACATAGCTGGCAATGCCATGATTGAAGAGGACAAGTGAATTTGAAGGGGTTGAAAGTATGAGGAAGAAGTGTAAGGCCTGGCCACTACCTAAGAGACGTATCCAAAATGAGGTGCTTTTAGAAGTAGTCTCAGGAAATGAGAGAGTATGTAAAGATAGCATATAAAGTAATGGGGCCACAAAAAGGGGAAGTGACAGTAAACTCTATAATTCACAATTGTGTTTGGGATCCTTACTAAATCATAACAAATTAAACAGTTCTTTAAGGTTAATAACCACAGACTGAAATAGAGGAATTCTCCAGGCAAATATGTTATTCAGATTATAGTGCCATGATGAGTTCTCCTAAACAGAATCTTTATAGAAAATCAGCAGAAAAGAAAAATATGTTACAGATACATCTGGGAAAATACAAAATTAAATGTGACAGGAAACAGCAGCAAGATATTATACAATTTTCAAGTAAAACGTTTTAGTGACAGATTTTAAAATGATTACTCCTATGATCATATACTAACATCATTATTTTAGTGGGGGAAGAAAAAAATTATCTGTAACAAGGGTCCAGTTTCTTCTGAGTTTTTTCTCAAACACAGTATTTCAAATTTACAGGGGAGAAAAGTTTTGAGCGATGATAATAATGAGAATGAGGATGATGATAACGTGAGAGAGAGGCAATGATAAATAGGGAAATAGTAGCCAGGGTGTTGCACAGCAGAAACATTGTGTTGCCTTTGATCATCATGATAACTATTAAAGTCTACAACAATACGGAGATTTTAATTCCATGTTTTTGAATATTTTAGTTGTGTTTTTAAATGAGTGTGAGGAACAGCAAGAAGACATGTTTGGTGAGATTTTAGCATGCAGATTAGGTATCGAAATGGAGGCTGGGGGCAATATTGAAGTGTTTGACAAACTTGATTTTACATGTATACATGTATATATATGTGTGTGTATGTATGTATATACACACATATGTGCATTTATGTTAACTTCTTTAAAGTTATATATTATAAGTTTTATGTTTGATTCTCTAGGTAATAAGGGAATACTTTAGTAAGGGAATTCCTTGAGTAAGGGAAAACCATTGTCATATCTTTGCTTTAGGAAAATCACTTTGGCAGGTATATATAAAACAGATTGGTGAGGAACTCTAGGCAAGGAGACAAAACGTGGTACCTTGTAATAGTTCAGGCAGGAGTCAGTTAATAAGCGTATATTAAACACTTACTTCTTGCCAGGCACTAAAGTGAGGTCCTGAACTAGGAGAATGTCTATGTCAATGAAGAAAAGGAGATATAATGTAAACTATAATTAGGAGATAGAAATATCAAGATCTGGCAACTTCCTAGATATTTGCAGTAAGTAAAATAAGAAAAGATAGCTGTAAGGATGAGAACATTGGTGCCTAGAAAGACCAATGTGGCCTGAAAAGAAATAGGGGATTTATGGAAAGGGCTGAATTCAAAGAGAAAGATAATGTATATGACATCTATGATGCAGATTATACCTTATCCATGCCTGCTCATCCTGTGCAATACTCTCCTTCTCACCCAAAATAAAAAGGGTAGAGAGAGACCCTTACAAATCAATTCCTCGAGCATATAACCTGCCCTCCAAGCTGCAATAGTTATAGCCATAACATAATCTAGGCAGAAAAGTTGACTGTAATAGGTATGTAATGATTTCCTCAACTGGCCCTGTTCTACTGCTTTTGTGGATGCCCAGGTTGAAGTTAAGGTAGAAAGAGAAATGTTGGTAGCTTGTAGGATGGCAAAAAGGAGAGGGACAGGTGTATTGGAGCCTGTAATACAATGTTGCTTGCTGCTACTGTGGCTGTGTAAGGCCAATAACACCAGCACAGAGGAGGGCTACTAGCACAGGTTCTTTGATCTGCTTTTCTAAGGGAAGCAACTTAAAGGGGTTTACAATCTCACTTTAATCAAACATACATATATCATTCACTTAGTTCAGGGGAAAAAGTCAACACCCTGAACTTCAGAGAAAACACAAACCAAAATTACAAGTAGAAATTATAGAAACAGAGCAAAATAACACAGATCAACATGCAGACTTCTATCTGTCTGACCACAGCAATACATACACAGTTACCAGAGAGAGAAGCACCAACATCTAGGTTTTCAAAGGTAGGGGGGCTCCTTAACGGCTGCTCAGAGTCTCCACAGGAACACTGTTCCAATGAGTGAGCCTGCAAAGTCAAACCTCTCCTCTTACAGTTCTGAGAGTTCTCCATTCTTGATTCTCAGTTCTCAGTTCAATGGCTATCCTCTGGGTATCTATATCCTTTTTCAGGACCAGAGGGCTTCACATCTCTCACTAGTTAGTCAAAGGTCATGGGCCTTCCTACAAACAAAGGCAAGACTCAATCAAAGGCACTTGATTACCTTCATGCTGAGAAGCACTTCAAAAGAAAAAACAAACAGTAAAAAGTTCCACTTTGCTTGCCCTTGCAGAGCCACACCCTATAGTTAACTACCATGATGCAGGGAGGCATAACCAATCTTCCTATGCTCTGATTTGGCAGCACAAGCTACTGTAAAAGTAATAATGGGTATGTATTACTAGATTTATCAAATGTAGCTAAAAGCAGCTTAGATAGAACCACTTGGTCTAGAAAGAGCTAACACTGCTAAAATCTATGAGAAAACAACTCCATGTGCAACTTCTACATGAACTCAACAAACGTGGGCAAAAAAACACAGAAGAAATAACTGAGCCATGCATGTTTGCTTTTAGAAGGAGAACATACACTCTAGATTAGGGCAGCGTCCCCAGAAATCACAGTAAATTAATCTTTATGGAGCCCAGACCTGTTTTGTGTGGATTATGTAAAGATATGGTACAAAACATCAGGAAGCTTATTGTGCAAGTGACCAAAATTTAGCATCTACCGCTACTCAAAAAATACAGCAAGAATATCATTCCAGAAGCTCGCTGTCCTTTAGAAATTAACTAAGTCTCATCTCACAAATACAAAAGCAAAATTTGCTTGAGCATATAATAAACTGTCTTGAAACCATAGGATCATTACACAAAGTTGTTAACCACAAGTGCCTACAGGTACCACTGAAGAACAACATCATGGTGCATGTTGCCACATTGAATGCTCCAAATATTATCAACTAAAATTGTGTCAGAATACAAAGGCCTAGCTAAAGAAATTAAAACCACATGACAACAGGATACCTGGAACACATAATCCTTGTCATCATTTCTTATACTGGAGCAATCAAAAAGGATATATCTGTGATTTTAAAAGAAATTACTATATATCTCATTTATCTGATCAAATTGTACAAATCAATTATGACAAAACAAATCAACACAATAATGTATAGAAAATTAAATATAGAAGAATAATGAAATAGAATCTCTACATATGTTTTTCTCTGAACAACAAAAAATGAGAACAAGGTAACTATGAAAATGGCATTTATATAATACTTTACAGCTTTTGAAGCACTTTATTTCATTTGACTCTCACAATAATTCTATGAGTTACACACATTCTTATCTCCAATTTAATGATAGACAAGCTGAGACTCAGAGGACAAGTAATTTGAAAGTGGTTCCAAAGCTATCATTATATTTGATATTAGAACAAGGTCATCATCTGACTACAAGGCCAACTCTCATTCTATTTATCTTTGGTCTCTATGGTTTCATAATCCTGTGCCATATATTGCAGAACTCTTTATTATGGGCACCTTCTTACTGTCAATAAGTGATGTTATTTGTTTATTTGATTTAGAGAATGTTGGGTAAAATCTTTGTAGTACTAGCGTCATCTGCCTTTGGAATTGATTTTGACATGAATTTAAGAGATTAGGATCTACCACATTTGAGAAATTTCTCATATTTTTATTTCACCCTAACATTTTCCTATTGATGATATATGACCTTTAAAGTGATTCTGACCAAGCTCTACTCCTTCTCAAAAGGTCTTACCTCTAGAATAAAATGCAAACTCTTCAGCCTTGCATGGAGAGTCCTCCACAATCAGCATCCAACCTAACTTTCTAGCCTTATTTCATATTACTACTTGTTATGTACCTTGTGTTCCAGCCAGTATGCTACTAATTGTTCTTCAGATTCAATTTCCCACCTACCTCCATTTATTCACTTAATCAATTTTCCCTCCTAAGAATATGTTTCTTCTTCAAGCCTACTTTTTTTGAATCCTTAATTTCTTTCAAAGTATTTATTGCTTCCTCCTTGATTAAAGTCTTCCATCATCCCCACAGTTTGCATAGCTCCTTTCTTCATTCAATTTACATGTATACACATACATGTGTATACATATGTACATACATATGTATGAATATATACATATATGTACAGATTTGGGGATAGAAGTATGTTTATCTATCTATCATCTATCCATCACCTATCTATCTAATGTTTAATTTCTATACATGCATCATCCCGGTAGAATGAAGCTTCCTCGAAGAAAGGAGGTATTTCATTTTGTCTTGGTATCTCCAGTTTAGCACTGTGCCAAGGTCTTAAAATAGTCTGAATACATTTGTAGAATAAATCTGAGTTCCTTATAAAATGATGATACTTAGTGCCTTTGAGCACAACATCAGCTAAATATTTATTCATTACTTGAAGGAAAACCAGTAAGCCATCATTCCATGTAAGTGGATTTGCTTCATGTTTTCTGGTTTAATTTATTTTGAGAAAATAAATATGCATATGGTTCAGTTACACAAGTAATATGTAAATGCGTTGGTCATTAGGCAAACACAACACCTTAAAAGTGCCTTCATTTAAAACAATATCCATTAAAAATAAAGACAGGCATTCTCTGTCCCTGTTTATGTAATTTTCCCACCTATATTTTATTTTAATTAATTTATTTATTTTTCATTTTCAACATTCACTTCCATAAGTTTCAAGTTTTCTCCTTCTCCCTCTTCCCTCCCTTCCCAAGATGGCATGTAATCTGGTATGGGTTCCCCATATACATTCCAACTAAACATATTTTCATATTAGTCCTTTTGCATAGAAGAATTATAATGAATGGGAGAAACCATGAGAAACAAAACAAAACAAGAGAAAATACTCTGCTTTACTCTGCATTCCAACTCCGTAGTTCTTTCTCTGGATGTGGATGGCACTTTCCATCATGAGTCCCTTGGAAAAGTTTTAGTTCCTTGCATTGCTGAGAAGAGCTAAGACTTTCAAAATCAGTCCTCGCATATTGTGGCTGGTACTGTGTATAATGCTCTTCTGGTTCTGCTCACTTCACTCAGCATCAGTTCATATAAGTCTTTACAGGTTTTTCTCAAGTCTGACTGTTTGTCATTTCTTATAGCACAAGAATATTCCATTAAGTTCATATACCAAAACTTATTCAGCCACTTCCCAGTTGATGGGCATTCCCTCAAGTTCCAGTTCTTGGCTACCACAAAAAGAGATGCTATAAATATTTTTGTACATGTGGATCCTTTTCCCATTTTTATGCTCTATTTGGGATACAACCCTAGAAGCAATATTGCTGGGGCAAAGGATATGGCACATTTTTATAGCCTTTTGTACATAGCTCCAAATTGCTATCCAGAATGGTTGGATCAGCTCACAGCTGCACCAACAATGAATTAGTGTTCCAACCTCCCCACATCTTCTCCAACATTTATCATTTCCCTGTTTTTTCATTTCAGCCAATCTGATAGATGTGATGTGGTACCTCAGAGTTGTTTTGATTTGCATCTCTCTTACTCAATATTGATTTAGAGCATTTTTTTCATATGACTGTAGATATCTTTAAGTTCTTCCTCTGAAAACCTTCTGTTTATATCCTTTGACCATTTATCAATTGGGGGATGACTTGTATTCTTGTGAATCTGAATCAGTTCTCTCTATATATTTTAGAAATGAGGCCTTTATCAGAGGCACTAATTGTAAAAACTCTTTCCCAGTTTTCTGCTTCCCTCTTAATATTGGTTGCATTGCTTTCAATTTAATATAAACAAGTTATCCATTTTGCATTTCATAATGGTCTCTATCTCTCATTTGGTCATAAATTCCTCCACTCTCCGTAAATCTGACAAATAAACTATTCCTTGCTCCCCTAATTTGTTTGTAGTATCAGCCTTTATACTTGGGTCATATACCCATTTGGACTTTATTCTTTTGTATGATATCAGACTTCGACCTATGCTCAGGTTCTGCCATACTGTTTTCCAGTTTTTTCCAGCAGTTTTTGTCACAGTTAGTTCTTAACCCAGAAGCTGGAGTCATTGTGTTTATCAAACAGTAGATTGCTGAAATCATTGACTACTGTGTCTTGTGTACCTAAATTTTTCCACTGATCTACCTCTCTTTCTCTTAGCCAGTACCAATTGGTTTTGATGATTGCTGCTTTATAATATACTTTAATATCTGGTATGGCTAGGCCACATTCCCTAGCATTTCTTTTCATTAATTCCCTTGATATTCTGGAATTTTTGTTCTTCCAGATGAATTTTGATATTATTTTTTCTAGCTCTATAAAATAATTCTTTGCTAGTTTGATTGGTCTGGCACTAAATAAGTAAATTAATTCAGGTAGAATTGTCATTTTTTTATATTAACAGTGACTACCCACAAGCAACTGATGTTTTTCCAATTATTTAGATCTGACTTTGTTTCTGTGAAAAGTGTTTTGTAATTGTGTTCACATAGGCCCTGGGTTTGTTTTGGCAGGTAGATTGTAGAGGGTCAGCTCTGATAAAGTCCATTCTGGGATAAGATACAGGCCAGGTTTTCTCTGAAGCCTGTTCTTGCCATTGGGCTGATAACTCAGCACGTTGGCTCTCCAAACCCCGCCCTTAGCACACGCATGCTCTCTCCAAAGCTCCCTTAGCAACATGTGCTGCTCAGGATGAAGGCTTTCTAAGCCTCTTTGGCACACACGTGCTCTCTCCAAAACCCCCATGGCACACACGTGCTAAACACCACCTGTGGGCTAACACAATATTGTTATGGCAAAAAGGGGAAAAAAGCATGAGGAAGTCATGCAAATGGGAACAAAGCATGAGGAAGTCATGCAACATAACAAATGTCTCACATGTGAACTTGTTAATCTGCTTGCCTAAAAAGGTATATGTCATTTTCTTCAGCTTAATAAATGGAGCTGTGCTATACTCTCCCACCTGGCCTGTGTACTCTTTTCACTCTCTGGTGGCCTGGCCCCATGGCCACTGGTGGCAGTAGACTACCAAATATTTTATAATATCTACAGTAACTTTAAATGGAATTTCTCTTTCTATCTCTTGCTATCGGGCTTTGTTAGTAATATACAGAAAGGCAGATGATTTATGTGGGTTTATTTTATATCCTGCAATTTTGTTAAAGATGTTAATTTTTTTTTCATTTTTTCAAGGCGGGGAAGTCAGGGCAATTGGGGTTAAGTGATTTGCCCAAAGTCACACAACTAGTAAGTGTGTCAAGTGTCTGAGGCCAGATTTGAACTCAGGTTCTCCTGACTCCAGGGCCTGTGCTCTACTCACTGTGCCACCTAGCTGGCCCTAAAGATGTTTATTATTTAAAGCAGTTTTTCACTTGATTCTCTCAGACTCTCTAAGCATATCATCATATTGTCTGCAAAGAGTGATAACAGTTTCTTCTTTTGCTATTCTAATTCTTTCAATTACTTATTCTTTTCTTATTGCTAAAGCTAACATTTCTAGTAGCATATTGAAGAACTGTAGGGATAATGGCCATACTTCCTTTACCCCTATCTTATTGGAAATGCATCTAGCTTATCCTCTTTACATGTAATGCTTGCTGATAGTTTTAAGTAGATGCTAATTATCATTTTGAGGAAGGTTCCATTCATTCCTATCCTCTCCAGTGTTTTCAATAGGAATCGGTGTTGTATATTGTCAAAAGCTTTTTTCTGCATCTGAGATATAAGATAATCATGGGCTTTCTGCTAGTTTTGTTGTTGATATGATCAATTATGCTGATAGTTTTCCTGATATTCAGCCAACCCTGAATTCCTGATATAGATCCTACATGATTAAAGTGTATTATTCTCCTGATAAATTGATATAATTTTTTGCTAATATTTTATTTTCAATTTTTGCATCTATATTTATTCATCAAATTCATCTATACTTTTCTTTCTCTGTTTTGGCTCTTCCCTGTTTGGCTCTTCCTATTTTAGGTATCAGTACCATATTTGTATCATAAAAATATTTTGGTAGGACTCCTTCACCAGTTTTCCCAAATAGTCTATATACCATTGGAATTAATTGTGCTTTAGATGTTTGATAGAATTCACTTGTAAATCCATCTGGCCCTGGAGATTTTTTCCTAGGTAGTTTATTGATGGCTTATTCAACTTATATTTCTGAGATGTGGTTATTTAAGTATTTTATGTCCTCTTCTCTTTATCCAGGCAATTTATATTTTTGTAAGTATTCATCCATTTCCCTAAGGTTTTCAAATTTACGGGCAAACAAGTGGGCAAAAAATTATTGATTATTGTTTTAATGTCCTCTTCGTTGGAGGTGAATTCCTCCTTTTCACTTTTGATACTGGTAGTATGATTTTCTTCTTTTTTTTTTAATCAAATTAACCAAAGGTTTGTCAATTTTATTGGTTTTCTTCATAAAATCAGCTCTTAGTTTTTTTATTAGTTCAATAGTTTTCTTCATTTCAATTTTATTAATCTCTCCTTTGGCTTTCAGTATTTCTAATTTTTTATTTAATTCTTTATTTTCAATTTGTTCTTTCTCTAGCTTTTTCAGATGCATGCACAATTCACTGATCTCCTCTTTATCAGTTTTATTCATGAAGTATTCAGATATATAAAACTTCCCCTAAGAACTGCTTTCACTGCAACCCATAAATTTTGGTATGTTGTCTCATTATTGTCATTCTCTTGAATGAAGTTATTGATTGTTTCTATGATTTGTTGTTGGACCCACTCATTCTTTAGGATTAGATTATTTAGTTTCCAATTAATTTCTTCATTTCCATGGCCCTTTATTACATATAATTTTATTGCATCATTATCTGAAAAGGATGCATTGGCTATTTCTGCCTTTTTTCACTAGATTGTGAGGTTTTTGTGACCTAGTACATAGTCAGTTTTGGGGTATGCATCATGTACTGCTGAGAAAAAGGTACATTACTTTCCATTCCCATTAAATTTTCTTCAGAGATCCATCATATCTACCTTTTCTAAAATTCTATTCACCTCCTTAACTTCTTTCTTATTTTCAGGTTAGATTTATCAAGTTCAGAGAGGGGGAGGTTGAGGTCCCCCACTAGTATAGTTTTGCTGCCTCTTCCTGTGATTTCCTTAACTTCTCCTTTAAGTATTTGGATGCTATACCAGTTGGTGCACATGTTTAGTAATGATATTACTGCATTGTTTATGGTGCCTTTTAGCAGGATATACTTTCCCGTCTTATCTTTTTTGATTACATCTATTTTTGCACTTGTTTTGTCTGAGATTAGGATTGCAACCCTCCCCCCCCTTTTTTTTTCTACTTCAGCTAAAGCATAATATATTCTACTACAGCCTTTTACCTTTACCCTGTGGATATCCCCAATGTGTTTCTTGTAAACAACATATTGTAGGATTATGATTTTTAATCCATTCTGCTACCTGCCTCTGTTTTATGGGAGAGCTCATCCCAATTTTATTTACAGTTATGGTTACTGTCTGTGTCTTTCTCTCCAACCCATCCCCACCCCCATTTTTTGCTTTTATGTCCCCTTTCTCCCTTCCCCTCCTCAAAAGAGTTTTGCTTTTAAGCACTACCTCCCTCAGTCTTCTCTCCCTTCTGTTGGATCCCCCTTTTTCTTTTTCTTTCCCTTTTGCCTTACTTCTTGTTCTCTCCCTTCTAACCACCCCAGCCCTTTTCTTTGCCCTTTCCCTTCCTACTGCCTGTAGTGCACGTTTGATTTCTATACTTAACTGAGGATGTTATTTCCTCCTTGAACAAAATCCAATGAGAGTAAAACTCAATGCTCATCTCCCTCCCTTTTTTCTCTCTACTATAAGATCTTTTTGTGCCTTTTCATGTGATATAATTTCCCTTTTTCTGCCTCCTCCTTACCTCTTCTCCCACTACAATCCCTTTGTACCCCTTAATTTTTTATCATCACCTCAGTTAATTTATACCCACACCCTCTGTCTATGTATGTCCCTTTTAAATGTCATAATAAATGTACAATTTTCAAGATTAATGAGTATCATCTTCCCATATAAGAATGTAAATAGTTTGCCCTTGTTGAAAAGCAAGATTTTACTTTCTTTCTTTTTTTTTTTCTATTTTCCCTCTTTATACCTCTCTTGAGTATTGTATTTGAAGATCACATTTTCCATTGAACAATGGCCTTTTGTTCAGGAACATCTGGAAGTCCCTTATTTCACTGAATGTCCATCTCCTTGCTTGAAAGATTATACTCAGTTTTGCTGAGCTGGAGCTGGCTGGTGAGTGCCAAAGTCGAGGCCAGGTAAGGTCTTTCTGCGTCTCCCTGGGGTTACACTGAAACTTGCTACATGATAAGTAGGGGAGAGGTGATCTGGCTGCTGGAAGTCTCTTCCCCTATGGCTGCACTAGAGCACAGGTAGGCACAGCCACTGGTGGATGCCTGTCTGGGCTGGTGTCTGTGATTCCCCTGCCTGGGTGAAACCATACTTGGGATCCTGGTGTTGGTGCTTGCTATCTCTACCCTCCTGGGACTCAGATTTTTCTGCTGGAATGCTGAGGTTGAACTTGCTGGAATGCCTCCTGTCCTGCACCAGTCTCCTTCAGCAACAGCAAGAAAGACCCTTTCCATCAATCTCCCTAGCCTCCCTAGCTTAAAGATTGCTGTAACCCTTCTGCTGGTTCCAGTATACCAGGATTTTCCTTGGGGCAATATTCCCTGGGATTTTCAAGGTCAACAAGGGGGGATAAGAGTACTTACTGTTTATTCCCATTGGCTTGCAGAATTTCAAGTAGGTGACTTTGAAACATAGAGTCTGTGGGCTGATAGTCCCAGGAGTAGCTGTTTTGCTGCCACAGGGCCTGAGCTTCTTTCTTACCCAGCTCTGACAGACCCCCCATCCAGTGCTAAGAGGTTTGAGAATCACCACTGCCACCAGTAATTTAGTCTGCCAGGACCTGCTCCTGCTCTACTACGGTCAGGTTGCAGACCCATGCGTTCTGTGCCCCTCTCCCAACCTGATACTACATATCATTCCTGTTAACTTTCTGCTTGTCCTAGGCTGGAAATTGACACACTTTGTCTCCTAGTGGATTCTGCCACTCTCAAATTTGTTCAGATTCACTTTTTGAGGTATCTGAAGGAATTTGTAGGAAAGCTCAGGTGAGTCCCTGCTTTTACTCTGCCATTGTGGCTCCCCCATCTCACCAATATTTTAAAAGTGAAAGGAAGACACACCTACCTGAGACATGATTTGTAATTTTGTCTCTTCCATGTGTCTTTATGGTAACATAGACACAAGCACTTTGGTAACAAGCACTTCTGTCCTTAACTAGACTAGTCCTAATCTGAAGAATCTGGTTTTTTTTATATTTTTTCTACTTAAAGCCCTTAATAGAATCTACTAGAGATTTCATTCCAGCTGCACAGGTCTTGATAATCCATGCTCACCTCCAGGTGTTTTGTGTGTGACAGTTACAGATTTTCTACTCTGACCGTGTGTGATGTGATATTTTTAGTTAATTGTAGATTTCTTATCGCTTATTCTCAATTGAAAGATTCAAGGAGGGAAGGAGATTTGTCTAAACTTTACATTTATACAATTCCATGAACAGTGTTCTACATGGAGTAGATGTGAGGTAAAAGTTCCTTAAGTTGAATTGCCTATCTCTATGTTAAAGAGCAATATTTTTAGCATTTTCTGGGTTTTTCCCCGTTCTATGTTCTTATGATCTCCAGCCAGGTATCAAAGTTATCAAAACATAAAGCTGAAGTAATCAAAAGCTATGGGAACACAAGGTATTTGTCATCCTGGTCGCCCCACATGTGATGGGAATTGCCCAATGCGAGGACATACTTACTATATTTCTTTACCAATGCAGACAGTATAGGAAGGCTTGCTCAAAATGGATCTGTGGTAGAACAAATGCCACAAGATGTTTTCGATGACTACATTTAGCCTATTTTTCCCTACTTTAACATGACCACTGTAAGTAGTCAATGTTTTTGGCAGTTTTCTGTCAACAATGTCTATATTGGAGTGGAGAGTGGAGACAATCCTGAATTTGAAGCAAAGGGTCCTGGTTCAAATCTTGCATTCTACCCACTGTGTAACCAAGTCATTAATGCTCTCAGGAGACTCAGTTTCCTCATTTATAAGAGGAAGATAGTACTACTGTCACTACCTACCTCATAAGATTGATGACACAAAAGTGTTTTACAAATCTGAATTGTGTCTACATATTGCTGGAGATCTAAAGCTAGAAGAATCCCTAAAGGTTAACCTGTTCAACCCCTCCTCATTACATGTGAGAAAAAAAGAGGCCTGGGAAGACTCATGCTCTCATATCTGAAGATGTAGAATGGATTTTAGAGACTATCTAGTAGAAAGCTTTTATTGAACAGATAAAAAAAACTGAGAGCAGGAGATATGGCCAAGGTCACAGAATAAGTAAGTTGCAGAGGCTAGATTCAAACCTAGGCCATCTAATTCCAAATATTTCCACAGTGACATGCTCTCAGAGAAGCACAAGCAATTATTTTTCTCCTACATACACAACTCTAAATCACACTATTTTCCCAAATCTTTTGGGGCTGTTTTAACTAAAGGACTCTCTTCAGGTCAAATGAATATATCGACAAATGACTTCAGGGGAAAACAGAATGCTTATATTTGAAAGCAGAGCATGGTGCTGAAATCCCATATTAAATGATGTGCCTTGGTCCATGGCAAAGCAATGCTACCAGGCAGAAATCTCATCGTCAACATTTCAGGAGTTGCATGCTAAGAAGAATGCCAGGATCATTTAAGTTTTAAAAACAATTAACAACAGCCACAACAACAACAAAAATCCTCCACAAACTGTTTAGTGCTGAACTCTTTATCTCGACGAGGAGGAAAGCAACAATGAATTTTAAACAGGCATGACCACACCATCTTCAGGGCAAAAAGCCTGTCAATGTGTGATCTGAAAATAGTACAATCAGGCACACTGAAAATTCAGCAGTTTCCCCCACTTCCCCCTCCCTTAGGAATGAATGTCTTTCTGACAAGTGAATCCTGTGCTTTATTTTGGCCTTAGGTTTTGTTTTGATAGGAAATTTGTATTTATCATGGAAAATATTAATAGAATATGATTGATTTTTGCATTGCAATCCTAACAATATTTTGCTGTAAACTCTAAACTGTGGGAACAACTCAGCAGAGCTTCAAAGAATTAAAAGGATTCATATTTTATGCAGAAAGAGTAAATCACCTCATTGTTCTTTGTGCTTGTTCTTTTTTGATCAAAGAGAGTGTGGTCCCTCGGTGAAGAGAGGATGAAATCCCTTTGTGCTTAGTTTATTGACGAGCACTAACTCTACGTCTATAAATTGAGGATGCTAAGGATACTCAGACAAAGCAGTCAAAAAGGTTATTTAGCATCATGTGGATGGAAACTAATTATGAACCAAGTTTTTATGATGTCTGTAAAGAGACAAAATATGAGACTATCAATTTTTCTCATTTATTAATTCCCTCAAATAGGAAAATTGGGTGATGATATGGATAGAATAATCACTGCAGGTAACTGCCGATATGTATACTAACACCTAAATAAAATATCGACTTATTATGCCATTACTGGGTGATACAGGATATGAAAATTAAATGATTAATTGAAATATTGAAGATATCACAGAGGTTTCAGAGAGGATAAAATAATCAAAAAAAATTTAAAATGAAGAAAACATGTAGAAAAAATATTTTCAAATCAACTTTTACAGAAAGAATTTTTTTAATTCAAATTTTATTAATGTCTTTAGTTTGCATATCACAAGCATTTACAAAAAGACTCCCCTCCCAGATATACCCAGAGAATCTTTCTTTTTAAAAAAAGAAGAACAGTTCAACAAAACAACAGGGTGACCACATGTGAGGGCATATATAAGTATTCTTCATCTCCATTGCCCTCACTTCTCCAAGGACAGAATGAGAGGTGTGTTTTCCCTTCTTATCTCCAGAGCCAAGACTGGTCATTATGATAGCAAATCTTTTAGTGTTCTTTTCATATGTCTTACAGTGATAATTTATGTTGGTTTTCTTGGTTCTGCTAACTTCATTCTGCATCAATTTGGAAATGTCTGCACATTTTTATCTGAATTAGTCATTTTTGCTGTTTCTTATATCATAATACAATACTATTATATCTGTATTACAAAAAAACAGTTTAGCCATCCCACTCTTAACAGGCACTGATCTTCCTTCCAGTTCCTTGTTGCCAGAGAAATGCAGATTTTTTTTTAACATATGGAAATGTCTCCCCTGACTTCTTCTTTGGAGCATATAATCCAACAGCAATATTTCTGGTTAAAAGAGTATGAATAGTTTAGTAACGTCATAAAGGAATTTTAAGCATGGACAAGGAGCCATTCCTAGGTTCTTGCAGCTATCATATTGGCTACATTTGTATGTAGCTCTACCACTTGGAATCTAAGCTCCTTGAAGGCAGGGACTGCTCTTTGTTGTTGTTGTCGCTGTCATTATTGTTGTTCCTTGTTTGTTTATTGAAACTTCATAAAAGTATCGTAAGTTCCTGGAACAATGTCTGGGAAACAACTGACATTTAAATGGTTGGTGAATTAAATCCCTGAGAGGGGAAAAGTAATATTTTTTCTATACGCCACAAGCTGTGATTTAAGTCAACCTTTTTTTCAAAAATGAACACAAATATTTTTAAATGAGTATTGATAGATACAGAAGAGGAAGACAGAGAGGCAAGGATGGGGGGGAGAATAAGAGAAGAGCAGATCCAGAAAATACCTTCACATAGAAACACACAGGTCAAAGGGTAGTAATAATAGATAGGACAGGGAGTGGAAAGAGAGTCATGTTTAAAATGCAAAACATCATTCATTTGTGGAAGAATGGAGAAAATGAAGAGGGCAAAGAACTACATTGGCAACTAGAGGAATTTGCTCAAAGATGGTCATTGAAATCGTGTTCTATTCTTTGGATCACAGTACATCCTAAATGTTTTATATTAAAACTATAATAAAGCTTGATGTTAACAAATTAGGTAGGGTGCATGTGCATTTGAGAACAGAAGCATTTTAATGGACTAAAGAGAGCCAAAAGCAATAAAATGCAAGTGAAACTTAAATAAATATTCTTTTTCCACCTACAAATTCATGACACTGAATGATCCACTTAAAATCTATCCTTTTGAATGCATGCAATGAATGGTACAGGTAAAACTATCTCTGTGTGCATGCATCTTACTATTTAATACATATTCTTCTGAGGAAAACCAAAATCTGTCAGGGCTTAAGAGAGAGAACTGAGGGTAAAAAAAGGACGAAAGGAAGTATTTCTTATGCTTTAGTCAGGGAGGCATTACTCTAATCCTTAGGGGAATTTTGACTTTGGATTTTGCTTAATAAAAAAGCCCCTTTAAACCTTGTCATGGGAATATCTAATACCAAATCTGACACAATCTTAGATAAGGGGAATCATTGTAGCAAGAAAATCCTGCAGTAATGAACAGGAAATTCCCTGACATGAGGTATCTAAGTTAGGAGACTATCAATTAGGGAGCTGGAGAAAGTGAATGGGACAGTAGTCATCAAGCATGACCATCCCAGGGGGACAAAAATAGGGGGAAAAAAACCTTTCTTATCATGGAGAATGATTTGAAATGAAAATCTGAAAGCTGTCACTACTGTACCACCTAACTTATCCTAGTAACTTACTTTCTCATTTTTTTTTCTTTAAAGAGACAACTGAACAGGAAAAAAAAGAGTGCTTTTAAGAAGTCAAAAATAAGTCACCTTTTGAAAATGCTGCATTGTCAATTGATTTTAAATAATCACTGTTAATTTAACTAATAAAATATTATATCCAGAGAATGAATTTATGTACATATACATATCTATACATGCATACATATATACACATATATACATACATGTGCATACACACACACATACATACACACATAGTCTAACTACCTGGCTACCTGTTAAGACTGGGCATTGAAAGATTTCTATTAAGTGTATATCACCAATTCAGGACTTGGTCTGCAATTTTGCATCTTTAAGACCAGTTTCTGGGAGACTAATTCATTAACCAAACTCAAATTAATGGAAGTACATATAGCATTTTGATGTATTGGTAAAAAATGGGTATATATCTAGCAGGATAATTAGTACCAGTGAGAAACATAACAATCATGCTCTGATATTCCTTCAGAAGACCAAACTCTAGATCAAAATGTTGAATGGTAAACAAAGAACAAATGGAATGGAAAATGGACAAACTTAACTGGCACTAGCTTCCATTTTTCTATCTAAGGAACTGGTATCAGTTATTAGAATCCAGAGTATTGTCTCACATTTGTCAGTAATAAAAAAAACTGACAAATTTTTAATTCTAAATCAGTAACTATCTCTATCTCTCATTCAAAATACCAGATTTCTGTTATTAAAGTAACTTATATATGTGACAATGGGCTACTTTATGTTTATCCTACTTTTAAAAGAAGTCTCCTTGATAAGATCTGTGAGCTATACTTGTTTATTTTTTAGGATTTATTTTCTTGATAGAAGTCTAGACTTCTCTTTATTAGAATCATTGTCTAACCATGACTCTTCCATTCCATATTTCTGAAATTTATTTTTGGAACCCATGTGTAGAGCAGTACATAAATAGTTTAGTTTTATGTTACAAAGTGATAGATTTAGTGAAGGAATTAAATGTAGAGATCACATAATGCAACATTACCATTTTAAAGATGAAAATATTAAAGTTTAGAGAATTCAGTGATTAGCCCAAGGAAACACACTAGTGAGTAGTAAAATTCAGATTGGAAATATACTCTTCAGATTATAAATCCAGCACAATATGCTATGACTTCACTGAAAGGACCTTTCATTCTAGACTGCTGAACTAATAAAAAGACCTTCACATTTATTATTCCAGTGCAAGCTCAATTTGAAGGACATTTTGCAGGAGGAAGATGACAGATTATAAGCAATATCACTTCAAGAAACAATTAAAAAAAACAATGGAAGAAAGCTTACTGTTAGAAATACTGGAGCCAGACCATTCAACATCATTTAGAAATGAAATGAAAGAAAAAGAGGGAAGGAATAAGCATTTACACAGCACATATCATATACAGGTAAATATCTTCAACACTTTTCTAAATATAATATTATATAATTTGATCTTTACAATAACCCTGAGCCATAGTGTTCTAATATTTTCCCCATTTTAAAATTGAAGGGACTGAGGCTGAGGAAGATTAAGTGACTTGCCCAGGGTCACACAGCTAGTAAGTATCTGAGGCTCAATTTGAACTCAGTTCTTCCTGATTCCAGTAATAGTCCAGCCACTGTGCTACCAGCTGCCTCAAAGAAGTGTTAAGGAAAGCAAACGAACCAGGATTCCTACAGAAATGTGGTCTTATTATCCAAATTGAGAGTTAACCACCTCAGGGGCATCTAGGGGGCGCAGTGAGTAGTGCACTGGCCCTGGAGTCAGGAGGATGTGAGTTAAAATCCAGCCTCAGACACTTGTACTAGCTGTGTGACCTTGGGCAAGTCACTTAACCCCAATTTCCCTGCTAAAAAAAAAATTACCACCTCAGAACCTCTTTATGTGAAGATATGACACTGTAATTTGAGAAGACAAAGTAAAGAAAATTGGGTGAATCTAACCAAAATCCTACAGATGAAATATATGATGGACATATGTATCAGTAAGGCAATATAAATGTAGATGATAATTGTCAAAATGTCTATGTAATTCTGTATTGCAAAGTATACAAGACTCTCCACATAGAAGGTAGAAGAAGTAAACCATTTATTCAGAAACCAGAGAACCATAACCCATAAGCCATCTACTCAATTCATCACAACAGCAAAACATTCACTACATAATATCACAACATGGAGCCTTGCCATCCCAAAATCTCTCTGACCCCCTGCTGGGATCTTCCCAAAGACAAACTCACAGTAGGTTGTCACAGTTTGTTCAGCTACCGGAGGTCGACTTGTGTTACCTCAGCTCTAACAGCCATTAACAGCCATAGCAGCTCTCTCTCTCTCTCTCCCTCCTCCCTCCCTCCCTCCCTCCCTCCCTCCCTCCCTCCCTCCCTCCCTCTCTCTCTCTCTCTCTCTCTCTCTCTCTCTCTCTCTCTCTCTCTCTCTCTCTCTCTCCCTCCCTCCCTCCCTCTCTCTCCCTCTCTCTCTCTCTCTCTCATCATTTTCTGTGACATAATTTCCTTTTCCTCTCAGGAAGTGACAAGTTTCTTGTGATGTAAGCAGGTCACCTGGCCTACTAGTGGATGGGAATGATCTTCAGATCTAAATTGCTATTATTTTAGGCCCCACGATCTTTCTCATCCACTATATAGAGCAATGGAAATTTTGGGATAACTGGTGTCAACAGAACTTTACACAACAACATAGCAGGAATGACACAAGATAAACATATAAAACAATGTCATTATTTCACCCTCGACTGAATGGGGCTCGACATCTTGCTGTAAGGGGTGAAGGTCTCATCCTCCAAAGCTTCTTTCTGCTGAACTTGGACATATAGCTGTCCTCGCCCCATGAGGTAAAGAGTTCTATTCGAGAGGTCAATTCTTTAGCAAGCTGGCATCCAGAACTCAGTTGATGACAGGTCCAGGGATGACACATGACAGACATGGAAAGGACCAGAGATGACACATCACTGTCATGGACAGGTACAGGTGTGACATCCAAACACATCAGAAGGTTACCTCTGGCTTAAGTGACCATACATCTGCAGGTGGATGGTACTAAGCCTGCAGGAAACAAATCTCACAAACAAATTTAATAGACAAAGGCCAAAAAAGACTATCATAGCCTCATTCATGATAGAATAGATAAGTGAAGGCTTTCACTTTACCCATACTTTAGCTCCCAATTTTATTCTATCAGTAGAATCAAATCCTTCCTTTCCTCTTACAGTTATTTTGGAAGGGGGGAGGGTTCAGTTTTCACAAGGGATATTGCCTACATGAAAAACTGACAAATTAGTAACCAAAGACAGGTCCATATATCTTCCCATAATTCTTTGCCCCAACTTGTGTACCATGAATTTCTCAATTTTGGTTTTCCCATATTGGCATCCATGTAGCTAACCCATTAGCTACTGTCCACAAATCAGTGAACATATGACACTGTCCTCCTTTCTCTGTTTTAATAGTTTGATGTACTGCCATAAGTTCAGCATATTGACTACTTGCACCTATCCCAGTACTTTCCAAAGTTCTCTTAGTACATGGGCTGCTTTCCAATGTCTTTTACGGCCCAAATATTTTGCCGTCCCATAAGTAAACCATACATATTTCTTCTGCTCTTCAGTCAATCCATCATATCTGTCATTCCATTTTACCAAAGATTGTACTGTTACCTTGGTTCAGAGCATTTGTCTCTTCTATCAATGTCGACATTTGCGATAGATTCGTGCAGAGCAGAAACTCCACTTTTGTCTGTTTTTGATCTATTCTGAATATACCATTTCCATTTGATTATGCTACCTCTTGCACATGTCTAATTCTGTGAGATGCTGGGGTACTCATCACCCAAGTGATAATCAGGATTCCAGGCCTCAATATCACTTCATGGCCCAAAGTCAGTTGCTCAGTCTCCACCAAAGCCCAATATGCAGCTAACAACAGCTTTTCAAAAGCTGTATATTGTAATCCAGATGAAGGTAGTTTCCTTGACCAAAATCCTAAGGGTACATTTTGGCTTTGTTGTTTCTGCCATAAACTCCAATTCACATAATCATCTTGTACAGTTACTTGTAATTCCACCAGTCCACTTTGCATAGGCCATAAACCCAGAGCCAATTGTATAGCAGTTTTAGCTTCTTCAAAAGCTTTACTCTGTTAAGTCCCAAATCAAATTTGTATTTTTTCCTGGTAAGTTTATATAAGGGTTTCAAAATCTGTCCAAGATGTGGACTGTAGTTTCTCCAATATCCAAACAATCCTATGAACTTTTGGGCCTCCTTCTTATTGGTGGGGATAGGAAAATCTTGAATCTTCTGTCAAGCTTATGGAAGAATTTCTCGTGATCCTTTATTCCAGCATACACCCCAAAATTTCATGGTTTGAGCTGGTCCTTGAATCTTTGCAGGGTTAATTTTCCATCCTTTGCTTTTCATATGCTCAATTAAAAGTATCAAACTCTTCTCCACTTCTTTTAAATTTTCTCCCTGTATCATAATATCATCTATGTAGTGGGTAAGCTGTACAACAGGTAACTTCAATTCATCCAAATTTTCAGCCACAATCCTATGACAAATAGTTAGGCTATGCAGATATCCTTGTGGCGATCAGGAAAAATCATATTGTTGGCCCTGCCATCTGAAACACACTAGTCCCTTTGTTTGGCATCAATTGGGATCATAAAGAAAGCATTGGCCAAATCAATAACTGAGTCCCAAGTCCCATCATATTTCTGGATCTTTTTTATTAAGGTAACAGTGTTTGGAACAGCAGCATACAAGGGAGGTGTTACTTTATTAAATTGTCTATAATCCACCATCATTCTCCACATTCCATTTGACTTTTGTACTAGCCGTACAAGATTATTCCATCGAGTGTAGGGACTAACATGCCTGCTTCAACATATTCCTTTATAGCATTGGCAATTTCATCTTGCCCACCTGGCACATGATACTACTTCAAAGTAATTACTTTAGAAGTTTCAGGTAAAGTGATTGGGTCCATTTTTATTTTTCCCACTAAAACTGTATTAATTCCTATCTTCCTTACTGCAAATTTATATCTCCTCTCAGGGAAATTCAGAGTCTTGCCTTTCAATGTATCTATTCCAATGATGTATTAAGGAATGGGTACTATGAACATGGTATATTCTTTCTTAGACAATTGTCCAATTTTCATCATCAGTTTCACTTGTTTGGCTGATATTTCAGCCCCTCCTAGTCCTGTGATGGTAATAGGATTTCCGTGTAAATTTGTCAGGGTTCGCATAAATCAAGGTGGCCTTTGCCCCAGTGTTAATCAATGCCCTAGTTATAATACTTTATCCATTTTTCCAATATATAGTCAAATGAATATGGAGTCTGTAATCCTGTCTGTGTGTTTCTTTAATCTGAGCTGGGGCTCGGCCTATTTCCTAGTCTCCTTGAGGTATGCCTCACTTAGATACAAGGGTTCAAGATCTATAGGATTTGTAGGGGCAGTTCTTACTTCTCTATTCCATCAGCTATTAAGCCCCTTATCTCGGTGCATTTTACATAGCTCATTAATCAGAATGTCATCTGTTCTTCTAAAATCTATCCCTGCTTCCAACAGAGTAGTAATCATTTCTTTTCTTGTCATTCTATTCCAACTTTGAATCGCCTGGTTATTTACCCTTCTCTCTTGAGGAAATTTATCTTTTCCCCATTCTCCTAAGTCATTCTCCTAAGTGAAATCTTAACCACCACCTCTGAAAGAGAGTTCCCTACTTCTGAAATTAGCAGAGGCAAAATTGTGTGTTTATAACTTGGGAGTTGGGGGTATCGTTTTAACTATCAAATTCCTTTGAGAGACTCCCAAGGTATTTTCATAATAAACTATGCCATTCCCTAGCATAATAGAAGTCTTTATTACCTCCTTCTTTAACTTTCTCATACAGTCCCTAAGTGAATACCAGGGTCTGCCTGCAATAGGCCACATAGTATCAGCAGAATATTGCTTCTTGCAACTGGTTGAAGCCAAAGCCAACGAACTGGTTTTTTGGTTACCTTTTTTCAAATGATAATCTCTAAAAATTTGCTGTACTTATTTGACTTATACTTAAGAATTTCATACAATCCACAATATCTACAGACATTCCTCTAAAAATTTGCTGTACTTATTTGACTTATACTTAGGAATTTCATACAATCCACAATATCTACAGACATTCCTTTGGCCCCTTCATCACTGATTCTCACCATCCAAGATATTAATGTTTCTCCCATTCTCTGGGTGAGCCTACTCAAGATATCTGTGATTTTCTGCTGTGTAAAATCCTCCAAAACTTCTCTGAATATGGTACTGTTACCCTCAGTTTCTTGCCTCCGTGGCTGTTTGGGGCCAACTGCTGGCTGGGAAGTCTGGTATGATACTATAACATTCTGTGGCTCAGGAGCATCATACCACAAAGTATCCTCAGCTTCTGACATTGTATCCTCTCTAGATCGCTCCCTCTGTTACCATGGTAACCAGACTGGCTGCTAGACTAGACTTGGGTGAACTGAGGTACACTCTTAACCTCCTTGGCTCCCTCTGCCTTCTAGCTTATTCCCCCATCTTGCTGTGTTATAGAAGAAGTATTCTCATTAGAGTTAGCAGACCTTTCCGTAACCATCTGGGTTCACTCTTGTAATAGTCTGTCCCTACTTTCATATATAATGTGATACACTGTGAGTGAAATCTAGTCTCGTCTAGAGATTGCAGATTGGCATTGCCCTTGCTGGCTCAACTATAACTTCTCTCAGACATCATTGCAAATCTCTAGGTCCTCCTCTCTGTAGCTTATGTTACTAGTCTTCACAGAGACCAGTGCCTTTAGACCATTCCTTTGCTAGGGAGGAATGAGTTACATCCGCCCATCCTGGGATAACCATTACTTATTCGAAAGCCCTTCTACCTCTAAATAGAGATCTTATATACTGTGATCCTGTCCATGACACCAAAAGTATCAGTAAGGCAATAATAACAATGTAGATGATTATTGTCAAAATGCCTATGTGGTTCTGTATACCAAAGAATATGAGACTCTCCATACAGAAGGTAGAAAAGTCAACCATTTATTCAGAAACCAGAGGACCGCATCTCATAAGCCATCTACCCAATTCATCACAGCAGCAAAGCATTCACTACATAATATCACAACATGGAGCTTCACCATCCCAAAACCTCTCTGACCGCCCGCTGGGGTCTTCCCAAAGACAAACTCACAGTAGGTTGTCACAGTTTGTTCAGCTATCAGAGGTCTACTTGTGTTACCTCAGCTCTAACAGTCACAATGGCCATTAGCTGCCATAACAGCTCGCTCTCTCTGTCTCTGTGTCTCTCTGGCTCTCTCTCTGTCTCTCTCTCTCTCTGTCTCTCTCTCTCTCTCTCTCTCTCTCAGCATTTTCTGTGACATAACTTCCTTTCCTCTCTGGAAGCTGCTCCCACCACAAGTGACTGGCTTCCTGTGAAGTAAGCAGGTCACATGGCCTATTAATGGATGGGAAAGATCTTCAAATCTAAATTGCTATTATAACATAATATAATCTATATCTCAAAAAGTGCCCGCAAAAATGGGAAAATAAAGATTAAAGGAAATGTTATCAAATAATTGATTTCAAAGATATTTGCTACTCGATACATTTACTTTTAAAATTTCAATTTCTATATAATCTTCACAAGAACGGTCAAAGATAATTTTGATGAAAACATGGGAAAAAAGAGTTAGACATTTTTAGATAATTGTCTACACATCACAACTTCATAGTGGAGGTGTGAAGGAGGGAGGGAACAGGCATTTATTAAGCGTCTCCTCTGTTCCTACTATGTAAGCAACGAGTTAAAGGCTTTATGGGCGGTTGGGCTGTGCAGTGAATAAAATGTAGGACTTTGAGTCAAGAATATCTGAATTCAAATCCTGCCTCAGATACTTGTTAGCTATTTGAATCTGGGTGTCAATTAATTTCTCCTTTAAAAATTATTTTTAATTTATGGGGAAAAATCAAGAATTTCTATAATATAGCATAATAAAAAAGATGATTGCACATGAAAGTGCAAATCTACTATGCTATTCCTTTTAAATATTCAATAGTTATCATGCAAATTTCTTTTTTTTCTTTGTTTTCCCTCCCCCCAATGATGACCAACTTTAGAAGCAAATAAAAGAGAGAGAGAGAGAGAAAGAGAGAATTTTTTCTGTGTATAATACTATCTATCACTTTTTCTTTCTCTGGATACAGATAGTATCTAAACTTCAGTTTCCTCATCTGTTAAATGGGGATAATAATAGAACCTACCTAACAAGCAATTTCTGAGGATCAAGTAAGAAGCAAACACATAAAGTGTTTTAAAACCTTAAAAGACTGCATAAATGTTCGATGTTTTTCTTGTTGTCGTTACTACAGCAGTTTTAAAGACCATAAGATCTCACTTTGATTTTGCTTTACTGACTTAATGACAAAACAGAAGACAAAAAGTAACTTAAGCAAAATTCAAATGCAACACCCCTAGATTGTTTGTTTGTTCGTTTGTTTTTTTTGTCGTTGTTTGTTTTTTTAGAAAGGACTTTTATTTTTATTTTTGGGGGGTCTGGGAGGAGGTGGGGAGATATGGGTTGATCCATAGGTGGTCCTTTTAATGTTGAAATTCCATTTGATTCTTTATGATTTCACACATGTATTAGATTCATGCAAGAAAAATGAGAGAGAGAGAACTTTGTTTGACAATACTGAGTGTGTCATTATCAAATGATGCATAAAATATAGCAGCAAAGGTTTATCAAAAATATTCTTCAGTGTAATCACGAATGCCTTGTGCAAAAAGCAAGTAGAAGATGAATTATTTCTATTGGTTGATACTCTACAGATACTTAAATTTGTGGAAGATGATTTGTTGATTTCCTGAAGCCCTAGAAACACGAAACACTATATTCAGTGAAATCCACAGTCACTCAAAAGAAATTAGTGTAACAATTGCCACAGACCTAAAGAAATCAGGAGTATATATTACCCAGAGTATGTATATGATTAACCAGATTTTGCAGTTGTTCAACAATATATTTATGTACCTTAGCTACGCCCTAAAACCGTGAGTTACACCCATAATTAGGTAGTGGGAGGAGTGAAGGCAGGGTTATATTAGGGAAATTAAGTAGCATCTTCAGTTTAATGAGCCGCACACACAATTGCACACACATGCATATATTTTAAGTATCTTTATATTCCTGGTGTGAATAAAAGAATGCTATGATCACCAAAGGATTGAATCACAATTACAGGTGACTCATAAGGCAAAAAAAGGGTGAATGTTGAATATAAATAGACAGAGGTATGCCGGCTTTGATAGTCTGCATGCAAGAAACAATGTGTATGTGTTTAGTAATGAAGGAAGGAATCACAAGATTAAACATCTAGGTCTGGAAGGGAACTCAGATAGCATCTTCTTCAACCTCCTTGTTTTACATGTTAGGAAACTGAGAATAACTAGAAGTAGTTTGAGGAAATAAAGTCAGGGAAAGGTTTTTTGTTTGTTTTTGCTTGTGTTTAAGGACAAGAGAGATTTAAGTATCTATGTAGGCAGCAGAGAATGAGTGTTTAACAACTAGAAAAAAAGCAGGAATGAATGATAAACTAACTTCCTGTAGAGGTTAGGATCAAGGACACAAATGGAGGGTTTAGATTAAGCTGAAGAGAGCCACTTCACCCATTAAGATTGAAATAATAAACGTAATAATTTATGAGAACTTCGAAAGGTTTTGAGGCTTGTGGGAGGTAAGATGAAGGATATCAAATGGATAACCTTGGAAATTTAAAATGAGAAGGAACCTCAGAGATCATCTAGGCTAACACTGTCATTTTATAAACAAGAAAACTGAATCCCAAAGAGATCAGGCTACTTGTCCAAGGCTACTTGCCACCACATATGTAACAGAGAGTCAGGACATGAAACCAGATATTTTGATTCCAGAGCCACTACTCCATTCACTACACAGCTTTTCTATGATCTCAATCATGCTAGCAAAGTCAGAGACAAGATGAACTGCTGAGACCTTGAGAAGTGTTAGATTGGAAAGAGTAGGTTTCACAGTCCATTTGAGGTCAATAAAATGATGTCTCTTCTATGTCTACAGCAATGAGTCTATGAATCTATGATCTACTAAATTTCAAACATTGTTTTTCTTAAAAGGAAAAAAAATAGGCCTTAAATTTCAAGTTGTATCTTAGCCATGGTTACTTATATCTTCAAATCTACTTCTTTGCTGTCTTTATGAACATTATCCCAATTTTATTTTATCTTTTCATATAATTTGACCATATCTGGTATCAGTATTTTCTCTTGGGCTGTCTCTGCCACCTGGTACATCCTTTCTTAAATAGCTTATCTCTTACTTCAAATGGTATCTTGATTCTTCTAACAATGCTTCATGACTCCACACATTACTTATTCCTTTAAAAAAAGATATCTGCGATTATTTCTAATAAACAAATATACACTGTGCATAAGAAAGCTAGAGTCTGGTTTGAACAGATGGCTATGATTGCCAACATTCCAAACAATTTCAGACTTTTGCATTTTTGCTTAAGGATGTCAATACAACATTCAGAAAAGATGAAAAAGTAGTCAAATTATTGAGAACATGGGGAGAGTTTTAATATCCCTCATTATCTGAAGTCTAAAAGAAGAGGGAGAGGGCTATAACTCACAGATGACAAGAAAAGTCCATTGAATCTAGCCTTGATAAGGCAATGATGAGCTATCTCACACATATCTCAGACCATTTATTCATTTCTCTTGGCCTGTTTTTGATGAGTTATTTTTCAAGCAATAAGAAAGAAAAAAAGAAAAGAAACAGTTTAAATAAAGATTTAGATTAGGAAAAAAAGATGAAAAGGGGACAGAGAAAGATCTGACAGGAACAACTGTTAGCGAATCTTAGCTGCCAAAGTTGACAGCGTTAAGCATCCCTACAGAACACAGTAGCTTAAAGATTGTATAGCAAAGAGGATAGCAATGAGTATGGAAAACACTTTGCTTCTTCCCATACTTTCAATGCAATTTATTAATCGTTCTTTTGTTGAGCCACATTTTGTCAAGTGCCTTCTCTGTTAAGGGTCATATTTATCTTACATATTAGGATAATAGGATCAAATATATTTGGAGCTGGAAGGGATCTTAGAAATCATCTCATGTAAAGGTGCCAAATATCTGGCCCACAAGTCACATGCGGCCCACAAAAATCTTGAGTGCTACCCACACCAGAACAAAAAGTAAATGGGAAATATTTAACAAAATAAGTAAAATGTAGATAATATTACATTTTAAAACTAGAAGAAGATGAGGCTTTCGGGGATCATTATAAACAGTTTAGTGGCCCCCATTTCTATTGAGTTTAATGCAATAATCTAGTCCTATCTCCTCATTTTACAAATGGGGGAATTGAAGCCCAGAGAGGTTTGCTGATGTGCCCAAAATCATACAAATAGTCATTGGCAAAGCCAGGATTTGATCATAAGCCCTTCAATTTGAAACCCCATGGTTCTTTGCAAGGCACTAAATGGCTTTTTGAAGTTATGTATACAAATATCCAGCTGTAGAAGCTCAAGTCATGGTGTTGACTTAAGTGTCATAACTACCCTTTCATTTCAAGATTTGATTCTCAAGTTCACCTTACTGGGAACCTGGAGGTTTGTCAAAGGGGTGAGTCAGTGCCAGGAATCAGCCCTGGTAAGAGAAAGAACATTTATTCATTTACAAGTAGGAAGTAGATTCTTGTTAATATTTTTTTTATAAATATGAATTCTCAAGGACACTTTCTAAGAACCCTCCATTTGATATAGTATCTTTAGTCATACAAATAAATAAATTTGCCATGTCTGAAATATATGAGTCATTCCCTTATAGTATTATCAACTTTTTGCTGAGAGGCATAAGGTGTGGTAAATAGAGAGACACACACAAATATATATATATGTATATATATATATATATATGTACACATATATACAAATATATACATACTCCCCCCACCCACACCCCGTAGCAACAGTTCTGTGACTTAGCCTTTCTTTTGACTTGAGCAGGTCATCAAAGACTTTTGCTTAATCAAAGACTCTTGATTCAAACAAAGGGAAGTCTCTATCAAAGGCACTTGATTACCTTAGTGCTGAGAAGAACTAGAACTCCCAAAGAAAAAAAAAGCAAACAAAAGTCCTACTTTGCTTGCCATTAAACCCTGCCCCTCAAAAAAAGGCAATATAACAAGGGATACAAAAGTGAGTTAAGAAAAGATTATAGAGCTCAAATGGCCCTAAGAGGTCAGTCAATATAAACCCCTCATTTCCGTGGTGGAATTCAGCCGGTTCACACTGGTTCAGCAGAACCAGTATCTAATTTTATGTTGAGGTTGGCAAACTGGTTGTTAAAATGGCCCTTGTAATCAGGGTTCTCTCTAAGGCAGGTGCCTGGACAGCTGCCCAATGTAGAAATCACAAATTTACATTCCTTACTTTTTTAACTTTCATATGCACAACAGCATTTTCTTAGCACCTGTAGCAATGTTCATTCTGTTCATAGATGAAAAAAATTGATGGAACTAAGCTTGTAATATTTATTTATTCATTTCTTTTTTGAAGGGGGGAAGGCAGGACAATTGGGGTTAAGTGACTTGCCCAAAGTCACACAGCTAGTAAGTGTGTCAAGTGTCTGAGGCTGGATTTGAACTCAGGTCCTCCTAACTCCAGGGCTGGTGCTCTACTCACTGCACTACCTAACTGCCTCTATTCATTTCTTAAAACTCATTATACCTTTGATGAAATATTACATTTTAAATCCCTTGTTTTTGTTACTTTAGTAAACAAACATATAACATAAAGAGAAAAAGTGCAAAGCTACCAGGGGGTAACAAGCTGTCATGTGTTTCTGCTTTGTGTTACACCCAAAATTCCCTCAAGATATTATGTGTGTGCTGGTGTTCCCCAAATGGTGAAACCAAGAGGAAGCTGGGACACAATGAACCAATAGAAATATATATTTCAAGGGTTATCTTATTGCTCATTTCAGAAGCCATACAAGTAGAAGGAAAAAGAGTAAGAATATGTAGAATGAGTTTTGGTTCTGCATATGTTCCAACATTGGCTGCTGTGGTCACGTGGCTGCTTTCACTCCATAAGGATACGTCTTTGTCAGGTATTATTTAATATTATCTCATTAATATTTTAAAACTTTCTTATAACATAATCTAGTTTTGTGTATCTCTTTTATTGTTCCTATTTGAATATTAAATGCATGAAATATGAAACTGTCTTTCAGTATATCTTTTTATATACTTAAAACGGTCATTAGGGCAGAGAACTGATTGTTAATTTATTGAATCCCACCACTGCCTCATTTTATACATTATCAAAATCAGGGTCATGAAAAAACTTAAACTAAGATCATTTTCAAAGTGTCAAAGGTGAGATTTGAACCAACATTCTCTGAATCCTGAGCCAATGCCCTTCCCACTTTTTTAAACTCTTTCCCTAGCACACCAAAAAATAGCTAGGAGTATGACTATTTATTTTATCTAAGCCACCAGATGCTCTAGTCAAAAAAAGGATGCTAACATTTTATATCAACCTGTCCCAAGCAAATGTTGGAGAGATCTGCTCATTTTATACATGTTTTTTTTTATTTTTCTTAATAGTGTAAGCATCTTACAGAGTTATTTTAATTACATTAGTTATAACAATTTTGAAAATAGTAACTGACACAAATATAGGGTTTCAGGTTCTGCAAAGCACTTTACCTAAGTTATCCTGACAATGATCTTTCAAAATATATGCTATTGTTCTCCCTATTTAATAGATGTGAAAATGCTTAAATAAGTTAATAACTCTCAAGTGCATACATTTAATTATTAGTTTAAATAAGTATCTAAACCCATTTATTTTGGATTCCATGTTCAGAGTTCCATCCATGAGTGATTTCTGTCTATTGTAGGAATAGATTTCTCTTCTTGACCACCTTAAATCTTGAACTTTCATTCATTTAAATGAGGAATATAGGCTGCAAACAATATTCTCACAATTGGATAGGATTGTATTTGGCTCAAGATAGCATTTTCTTTATTCCTTTTGATAATCCACTCATTATATAGTGAAACAGGAGGAAAGCAAGCATACATGTTTGTCTTAATTGATGGAAACTGGGCCCTGTATGGCCAACTGAATATCAAAATTTACAAAAAAGTGTTTCAGGAAAAAGTAGGAACTATTACAATTGCCAGGGAGTTCATATTGGCATTGCTAGAAAAATTGTAAAACTGCACTGGTTCTTGGTCTTAACAACCTTGAGCACAAGGAGAAGGAAGCTCTGGTGTATAATTTTTTAGATTATTATATGGTAATTTATCTTTATTTTTTGAGGGGGGAAGGCAGAGCAATTGGAGTTAAGTGACTTGCCAAAGTTCGAAAAACTAGTAGGTGTGTCAAATGTCTGAGGTGGGATTTGAACTCAGGTGCTCCTGACTCCAGAGCCTGTGCTCTACTCACTGTACCACCTAGCTGCCTCAATTTATCTTTATTTTTTTGTGTGAGTAGTGTCTATGATGGAACTGCTTCCATAATTCATCCAAATACATAATATGGATGGTACATCAACAAGGACTACATTAGGGTACCTCTTAGTATATTTGTTGAAGAATAGCTCACTTAATCAACAAACATTCATTAAGTGCCTACTACATTCCCTGAACTGCTGTGGATACTAGGACACAAGTACAAAGAATGAAATAACCCTTTCTCTCAAGGAGCTTACATTCTTTTGGGTTAGACAAGTATACATATATATATATATATATATATATATATATATATATATATATATATATATATATATATATATATATATATATATATATATATATATATAAATACAAAGTGGGCAGATAAAAATCTAAGCAAAGTATTTAAATACAAGGTAGTTTGTGAGGCAGGGCACTAGCTGTTAGGAGGACCAGCAGACTTCATGCAGAAGATCATGCTTAAGCTTATTTCCATCTTTGATTACAAGCATCCCTCTGCCTACCAAGGACAATGGAATTTTGACAGTGGGGATAACTGATGACAAAAGTTATAGGTCAGATTCATTACTAGAAGATTTTATTTGTTCCCTTCATCAATGTTTAATGGCTAGCTCTAATTTCATTATTTCCTTATTCATGTAGCAGAAATGTAAAATATCCCCTAGTTCATAAATGAAAAAATGAAAATTAATTTGCCAGCCTTTTTGCAAGTGGTAGTCCTAGTTTTTAGTACATCAAAATTAAGAAATCTAAACTTGGAATATTGGAAGTATTTGTGTGCAATTGAAGATAAACCTTTTTGCAAGTACAGAGCCACCTTATCTCTACCAGGAAAAAAAAGGTGAAAAAATTGTAGTTCGTACTTTATTTACTTAAAGAAAATTCAATGTTTCTGATCTCTTGTAAATTATTTATTCAATTCATTACAAAGGCAGTCCCCACATGGAGGCAAGATTAGGATCAAATTTCTTCAGAAAGGATAAGTTACAATAGGCAAATATAGTTCTTTACCTTTGTGACTAAGTTCACCCTTTCCCACATGTTAATATTCATTATGTTTGAACAAGGATAGGTGAAATTCTGCTGAATTGCAAGTCTTGTATTTGCACTCTCCTTGTCCTGGGAAGTTCTCAAAGGATATGTACTCATTGGGAAGTGAATATAGCCAGAATTATAACTTCTAAATGACTGATTCCTCTAACCTAAGATTTTCTGGATTTGTTCTAGCCTGGAATGGAGCTTTCCATGCACCAAAGTGTGGCTTTTGAAAACCAATAAATTGAAGGGTATAATCTACAAAGACAAATTAGTTTGATAAACCCTTCTATTCAATCAAGAATGCATACAAGGTACTTCTTTTTAGTTTGCTATCCCCTACTTTAGGTGTGTTTTTTCAAGTGGAATAAAAGGCAGTCAGGATATTATTGCTAAAACAAAATATATTTAAGGTTACTAATCATTTATCTTATGCCCCCATCAATACAGCTTAAGTTCCTTAAGGCCTATGAAATATAGAAAGATAGACAGATAAATATAGAGCTGCATAGACATATGCTAGTGCACACACACAAAGATGGAGAGAGACGGAGAGAGCAAGAAAGAGATGAAGAGAGAGAGGGAGATTTTTCATCTAGGACAATTCTACGCTCACAGAAGACATAGAAGATGCTTAATAAACATTTGGTAAATTGTATTAAATATGTCAGGTGACATATTGTATATTATTTTTCATTACATCCCTCCACAGTACAGTGACCCTATTCCGTCTCATCTCTTCAGCAGTCTGGCCCCTCTGTCATCTCCAGTATCTCACTTACTTTCAATCTCTCTTTACAAACATATTGTCTGTAAACACACAAACCTCACCCTCAAAAAGTCTTTACTTCATCCCCTCACCTCCGTTGTGGCTAACCTTCTCAAGTAGGTCAGAAACAAGGTTTTTTTTAATAAATAATTATATATTATTTTATTTAACTTTTAAGAAATATGAGTAACCATTGCCCTCGTTATTATTTATAGCCCAATAGTATTTGATCATGATTCTATAGTATAACTTGTTCAGCCATTCCCTAATTGATGGGCATCCTTTCAATTTTTTGGGATGAAAAAAAAGTGTTGCTATGAATATTTTTGTACTTATAGATCCTTTTCCTTTGATTTCTTTGCAATAAAGACCTGGTAGTGGTATTGTTGGGTAAAGGGGGGAATACAGTTTTATAGACCTCTGGGAATAGTTCAAAATCATTCTCAAGATGTTTGGACCAGTTGAGAGCTCCACCAACAGTGTATTGGTGTACCTATTATCCCACATCCTCTCCAGCTTTTGTCATTTTCCTTTTCTGTCATGTTAATCAACCCATGATACCTTAGAGTTACTTTAATTTTCATTTCCTCAATCAATACTGATTTAGACAATTTTTATATGACTCAACGACTTTCATCTCTTCTTCTGAAAACTGTTAGAATCCTTTAATCATTTATCAATTGGGGAATGGTCCTTATATTTATAAATTTGTAGAGCACCAACAATTGATGCTTCCACTTTTTTGTCCTCTCATTGTCTTCTGAACTCTCTTTGTTCTGGCTTTTGAACCCATCATTCTATTGAAATTGCATTCCCCAAAATTTCATATGACCTCTTGATAAATTAATGGTCTTTTCTCAATATTCATTCTTCTTGACCTATCTGAAGTTTTTGACACTATTGGTCACCCTAATTCCTTTCCATTGGTTTCGGTGATTCTTTTCTATACTAGTTCTCCTGCTGTATGCCTGACCACTCCTTCTCAGTCTCCTTTGTTTTATTTTCATCCAGGTCATGCTGAGTAATAGTGCCAAGGCACTCATCGCTTGATAACTAGATTGCTGTAATGTCCCTTGTTTGGGCTCTTTCCCTCAAGTCTCTCTCAACATCAGTCCATCCTCTGTCAAATTCTTCCTTTTAAACCACGTCTGACTATATCATCTTCTCACCCCATCTTATTCAATAAATTCGAGTGATTGTCTATCATTTCCAAGAGAAAATAAAAAGTAATATTTTTGACATTCAAAGCATTACACAATCTGGACTTTTCCTACCTTTAAAATCTTCTTACAACTTAATCAACCCCAAATATTTTGTCACTTAGTGAAACAGACCTCTTCAATGTTCCTTGCAAAAGAGAATTCATCTTATCCAAGTATTTTCAGTGGTCACCCATTCCCTCACTTCCTCCCTTCCTCATCTCTACCTCCTGGAATCATTGTTTTAGTTCACATCAGGAAAACATCCCAACTTCTACAAGAATCCTTTCTTGATTTTCCTTAATGATAGTGTAATTCTACTCTTGATTATTTCAAATTTAATCCTGTACATAGCTACCATATACATAGCTGTTTTATTTTCGTCTCCCTCATTAGAATGTGAACTGTTCAGAGGAAGGACTATCTTTTAAAGTTGTTCATATGTGCAGCATTTAGAAAAATCCCTGGAAATAGTTCCTTGTTTTTGTTCAGTCATTTTAATCATGTCCAATTCTTTGTTAACTCATTTTGAGATTTTTTTTATTTTTATATATTTAATATTTTTAGTTTTCAGCATTGATTTTCACAAGAGTTTGAATTACAAATTTTCTCCTCATTTCTACACTCCTGCCCACTCCAAGATGGCATATATTCTGATTGCCCCGTTCCCCAGTCAGTCCTCCCTTCTGTCTCCGCACTCCCTACCCCATCCCTTTTTCCCTTACTTTCTTGTAGGGCAAGATAGATTTCTATGCCCCATTGCCTGTATATCTTATTTCCCAGTTGCATGCAAAAACAACTTTATTTTTTGAACACCTGCTTTTAAAACTTTGAGTTCCAAATTCTCTCCCCTCTTCCCTCCCCACTCATCCTCCCTAAGAAGGCAAGCAATTCAACATAGGCCACATGTGTATCATTATACAAAACCCTTCCACAATACTCATGTTGTAAAAAGCTAACTGTATTTTGTTCCTTTGTATCCTACCAGCCTATATTCAATTTTCTCCCTTTACCCTGACCCTTTTTGAAAGTGTTTGCTTTTGAGTACGTCCTACCCCTATCTGCCCTCCCTTCTGCTGTCCACCCTTTTTTATCTCCTTCCTTTCCTGTAGGGTAAGATACCCAAATGAGTGTGTATGTTATTCCCTCCTCAAGTCAAATCTGACGAGAGCAAGATTCACTCATTGCCCCTCACCTGCCCCCTTTTCCCTTCCAATGAACTGCTTTTCCTTACCACTTTTATGTGAGATAATTTACCCCATTCTATCTCTCCCTTTCTCCTTCTCTCAATATATTCCTCTTTCATCCCTTAATTTGATTTTATTTTTTTAGATATCATCCCTTCATATTCAACTCACCCTATGCCTTCTGTCTATATGTAGATAGATAGATAGATAGATATGTATATATATATGTGTGTGTGTGTATATATATATATATACATATATATATATACATACATATGTATATATATATATATGTATATATATATATATATATATATATATTTACACACATCATTTTTCCATGTAGGAATGTAAACAAAAGTGTTCAACTTTAGTAAGTCCCTTATGATTTCTCTTTCTTGTTTACCTTTTCGTGCTTCTCTTGAATCTTGTGTTTGAAAGTCAAATTTTCTATTCAGCTGTGGTCTTTTCACTGAGAAAGCTTGAAAGTCCTCTATTTTATTGAAAATCCATATTTTGCCTTGGAGCACTATACTCAGTTTTGTTGGGTAGGTGATTTTTGGTTTTAATCCTAGCTCCATTGACCTCCAGAATATCATATTCCAAACACTTAAGTCCCTTAATTTAGAAGCTGCTAGATCTTGTATTATCCTTATGGTGTTTCCACAATACTCAAATTGTTTCTTTCTGGCTGCTTGCAGTATTTTCTCCTTGATCTGGGAGCTCTTGAATTTGGTGACAATATTCCTAGAAATTTTCTTTTTGGGATCTTTTTCAAGAGGCAATCGGTGGATTCTTTCAATTTCTATTTTACCCTATGGCTCTAGAATATCAGGCAGTTTTCCTTGATAATTTCTTGAAAGATGATATCTAAGCTCTTTTTTTATCATGGCTTTCAGGTACTCCAATGGTTTTTAAATTATCTCTCCTAGATCTATTTTCCAGGTCAGTTGATTTTCCAATGAGATATTTCACATTGTCTTCCATTTTTTCATTCCTTTGGTTCTGGTTTATAATATCTTGATTTCTCATAAAGTCACTAGTTTCCACTTGCTCCAATCTAATTTTTAAGGTAGTATTTTCTTCAGTGGTCTTTTGGATCTCCTTTTCCATTTGGCTAATTCTGCCTTTCAAGGCATTCTTCTCCTCATTGGCTTTTTCGAGCTCTTTTGCCATTTGAGTTAGTCTATTTTTTAGGTGTTATTTTCTTCAGTATTTTTGAGGGGTCTCCTTTAGCCAGTCATTGACTTGTTTTTCATGGTTTTCTCACATCACTCTCAGTTCTCTTCCCAATTTTTCCTCTACTTCCCTAATTTGCTTTTCCAAATCCTTTTTGAGCTCTTCCATGGCCTGAGAACAGCTCATGTTTTTCTTGGAGGCTTTTGAAGTAGGCTCTTTGACTTTGCTGACCTCTTCTGGCTGTATTTTTTGGTCTTTTTTTGTCACTAAAGAAAGATTCCAAAGTCTGAGTCTGAATGTGAGTCTGTTTTCACTGCCTGTTCCTATCCCCAGCCAACTACTTCACCCTTGAGCTTTTCGTCAGGGTACGATTGCTTGTAGAGTGTAGAGTACTTTGTCCCATCTTGAGGGGCTGTTGTTTTCAGAGCTATTTCTACACAGCAAGCTCTGCCATACCAGACCTCCTCCTCCTCCAAGAACCGCCAACCTAGACTGCAACTGAGGTCGAAGCAGGCTCTGCACTCCCACTCTGATCCACCACTTAATTCCTCCCACCAGTGGGGCTTGGGCTGGAAGCAACTGCAGCTGTAGCTCTGGAAGCAGCCTCAGAGCTGCACCACCTCTGCTGCCCCCTGAGGTGGTGCAAGACCACAAACTCCTTTCACTCAGTCCCTGAAGTTTTTCCCTCTAACCTTCTCTGTTGTCTTTGGTGTTTGTGGGTTGAGAAGTCTGGTAACTGCCACAGTTCACTGATTCAACGTGCTATGCCTGTTCCACCAGGTCCCTGTCTGTTTGCTCTGAATGCGGCACACAATGTGCTCTGCTCTGCTCCACTGCCAGCACAGTGCAATAAACCTCACCCAGAGTCCATCCAGGCTGTCCTGGGATGGAGCCCTGCTTCCCTCTGCTGTTTCATGGGTTCTGCACTTCTAGAATTTGTTCAGAGCCATTTTTATCCATTTTGACATTTTCTTAGCAAAGATTCTGTAGTAGTTTGCATTTCTTTCTCAAGCTTATTTTATATATGAGGGACTAAGGCAAACAGAGTTAAGTGGCTTGCCCAGGGTCACGTACCTAGTAAATGTTTGAGGCTGGATTTGAACTCGTGAAAGTGAGTCTTCATGATTCCAAGCCCAGCACTTTATCTACTAAGCCACCTAGGTATGCATAGTAGACACTTAAAAAAACATTGTTGACTCTCTGACTAACCAGCATCTTACGCACAGCAGGTGCTTTATAAATACTGTGATGAGCGAAGGGAAATGATATATTGTGAAAATAGAGAGTAAAGTTAGTATAAGATTTTGTCATAAAATCAGCAGTTTGCTATTTGAGTATATTGATCATGGGTGACCACTGTCATATGGAAGATTTAAGAGTACTTTTAGGAAGTAGTAAATGGAAAGAATTAGAATGGGAAATGGCCTGGACATTGGAGAACCAATTAAAAGTCTATTTCAACACTATCAGTGACAGTTGACTACGGCCTACATTTGGTTGACATATACGCAAGTGAATAGAAGAGGATAGATGCAGGAAATTTGGCAAATGATTGGAAGTGCAGAGTGAATTAGAGAGGAATTAGAGAGGATGAGAGCCTAGGTAAATATAAACAGTGGTGGGATCACCAAAAGAAATTGGGAAGTTAGGAAGAAGGGTAGATGTAGGGGGAAAGATAATAATTTGTATTTTGAATACAGTGAATGTGAGTTACCAAATAGGCATCTAATTTTAAATGTCCAGTTGTGCTTGGATGTTTGGATCTAGAAATGAGGAAGAATCCTAAGGCCGTATATAGATATCTGAGAGTCTGAAACATACAGAACATAGTTTAACCCAGGGAGCCTCAAGAGGTCACTGAGAGCAAATACAGGATATCTAAAAAGTCTTAATAAATCTTTTAAGTTATACCTTAAAACTGAACTAAGACTTTTGGTATACCCTAAGCAATGAGAAGAGAGATGAAGGCCCTGGACGGAGCCTTTTGGAATACCTACTCTGAGAGTATAGAATATGAATGGTGATACAGCAATGGAGCTTAACAAGAAGTGGTTAGAAAGGTAGCAGAAGAAAAAAAGAAAGAGAATTTATCATTTTCCATCTCAAACCCTTCCACACTTTTAACTTCGCTATAATTGCCAAGGATTTCAACTTTCTTCTAGTTTCCCACTTTCATATACTCAGTCATCCATGACTCTTCCCTCTCCCTTACTTCTCAAACCCAATCAATTGCAAAATCTTATCAGTTCAACCTCCCTAACTTTTCTCACATTTGTCACTTTCTTCACTCCCACACACCCACCAACATAGTTCAGACATAAATTACCTCTTTCCTTAATGTCTTAGGAGAGTATAAGTTCAATATGGAAATTTGCATGATTTCACATGCACTGATATTATACTTTTTCCTTCTCAATGGGTGGGGGAGGGACTGGAGGAAAGGAGAGATTTCAGAACTCAATATTTTTTTAAATAAATAACAAACTTATTTTAAAACAAGAGAATTGTAAGCTTCTCAAGGCCAGGAAACTGTGTTCTATATTGATTTTTTAGCCCCTGCTCAGCACAGTAACTTGGATATAATAGCTCAGTAATAAATGTTTATTTAATAAAGGAATGCAAGAACACCTTACATGATTGAACACATAAAACCTATATCAAATTACTTATCCTCTAAAGGAGGGGTAGGGGCAGAGGGAGAGAATTTGGAACTATTTTTTAAATCAGTTAAAATTCATCTTTACATGTAATTGGGGAAAAAATAAAATATCATGTTTAAAAAAAACCCTAAAGATCATCTTATTAACCTCTTCATTTTTACTTGATGACTGAGTGCTAGAGACTTTTAGATGACTTATCCCACCTCACATGGAAAATAAAAAGCTTAACTGCAACTCAAGCCCAGGCACTCTGACTCCAAGCCCACAGCCTTAAATTAAATGCTTCTGCACTGACTGGCTAGAGACAGGGTGTGGGGGAAGCACAAGGAAAGAACTTTATTATAAGTTAAAATAAGGTCAAATACTAACAAATTTAGTGAGCTATTCATTCATCCTCACTTCACAGTTTACTTTAATCTCATGTTGGATGTGAAATTTTTAAATGTTTACTACTGTCCTTGGATTTGGGAAGCACATGCACATGCATGTACAAACACATACACACTTTTTATTCACCTTGTTAACCATGCTAGCGGCTTGCTCAAAAAAATAATGCCTTATCAGTAGTGCTGGTCTTTATATTTTATTGCAGTGAGTGTTAGAGACTATTGTATAACTTCTTCTTTGGAGAATGTTTTCTCTTTGTTAGGATTGTTTATCATGAACGCAATCACAGTACACATATTTTGTAGGGCAAGGAACTTTTCTTAATATCCCAGAGAAGACTTCATGGCAGTTCTAATTTTATCTGTTCATATTTCAACGTTGAAAAGTTCTAAACCATCTTTTTTTTTAACAGAGCAAGAATGTAGTAAAAAAAAAATTGACTACACAACTGGGAGAACAAAATGGCAAGGAGAACAGCTAATTTCATTTATTATTTGTTTTCCCCCAACTTTCCAATGATAGATCTTAGTCTTCCTGTCATTTAGCTGCTTTTTATAATCATAAGTCATTGATAAAGAGAACATATTAATCCTGTTCTCTTACTTTCTAGCCCTGTGGAATTTTGTAGGAGTCTTTGATTTAGGATTAGTAATGTAAGCCTTCAATCAATGGTATCCAGAATTGCAAATTACATTCTTTAGCATACTCATAACCTACATATTTCAGTATAAAACAATTGAATTTCCCTATTTCCCAAGACCAATATTATTTAATATTTTCTTGACTTTCTTCTTAGGGGACAGAAGTATTAAAAGTGTAATATCATTGCATCCTGGTTTGTTTTGGGGGTATGTTATTATTTATATCTTACAATCAAGTTACATTTAATATGTTGTGCCTACTGTGAGTGATAACTTCCATAAGTTTCAAAATTCATATAAATTTTATTCAGGTTATTGTTTGAACACATCATAATAACATTGCTTCTCATAATAATCTTGAAAGTTAAAAGACTCTGATGTTGTGATTTTGATGGAACTTTTTTCTTCTGAAAGTGAAGCATATAAAAATTAAATAAGTTGGTGAAAATGCTTAGTGCTTACTAAATTTATATCCTTATAAATTCAAGGTTATGAGATTTCTAAGATCCAGAAATAAGAGAAAGTATTACACTAGGTCAATAAAAATTGTATAAAAAGCAGGGCATCTTTGATGGGATTGCAATTTCAGAGAAATAAAATTAGGTGAATCACAATAATCATGAGACTAGTCAACATACCACCTCATTGTACAGTCTTGTCATCAGGATTAAATCATGTTTTTATTTTTACCTACTGTTAAGAAAAAATTTTGTGTGTTACCACAAATATATACATGCAGCAGAAGGTGGGCAAGCCATGAGAAAAAACTACAATGCTATGTAGATGGTAGGTAACACTGAGGAAGGTCATCATTATAAAAACTATATAGCTCCCTGTGATGAACTGATAGCAAGACATGAACAAGGTCCAAACAGGATGGGCAGTCATGGGTAGGTGGTGATGTGCATTGTTGAAAGTAATAGGACATCTGGACACCAATATGGAAGAATGGAGAAAGTACTCAGCTAAACTCTTCCAAAATTCCCCTATGAACAACTTTAAAATAGCACATTAAGGGGCAGCTAGTAGTGCAGTGAGTAGAGCACCTGTCTTGGAGTCAGGAGAACCTGAATTCAAATCCAGCCTCAGACACTTGACACAGGTACTAGCTGTGTGATCTTTGGCAAGTCATTTAACCCCAATTGCCCTGCCTTCACTCCTCCAAAAAGAAACAGCTCAAATTGAAATGTGGATTGGCAGAGAAAATAAAGTGAGACAATCCGCCAGTCTAAAACAACTTAGCAGGTCAGAAATAGAGATCTATGACATGGTGTATGAGACTGACCTGAAGCCCACATGGATGAAACCTCAGTGGTGGGGCCAGGTGATGGCAAGAGAAGCAGCAGCAGCTTTGGAGGCTCTCAAATCAGATATAGTAAGAGGGCCAGGTAAGTGTTAAGTAAGAGATTATAACACTGGACACAAGACCAGATGTTTTTTTGGCATCTCCTTTGCTTATATCCAATTCTGAGTCACAATTCAAAGTCACTGTTCCTAGAAAGAAACACTTCTAGTCAAGAGAGACTAAAAGGTGAGGTGAAGTATTACTGTTTGTCCCAGGAGATCAAGGACCCTGAAGAACAGTATTACTTCTGGTCCCAAAGAATTGGGGCCATGAAGAGCAGTATCTAGTGTGATCCCAAGGGGTGAGGGGTCCTTCCTGGGTAAGGAGCAGAATATATCAGGGAGAAAAACTAAAGCTTGCAAGATGCTACTCTGTCCCCCATATGAGGAACTAAGCAAAATTTTTACATAAAATTCAAAATCAAGGCATAGGGTGGGAAAATTAGCAAATGAGAAAAGAAAAAAAAAGTACTTGACTATAAAAAAGAAAAAAAGAGCAATGGTGACAGAGAAGGTCAGTACAAAAATTCAGAAGACAATGAAGTCAAAAGAGCTTCAAGTAAAGTCCCTCCAAAAATGTGAATTAGACATCAGTCCATTAAGAATTTATTGAAGAGTTTAAAATGATTTTCATGTGTTTTTTTTTTATTTTTGGAGGGGGGAAGGTAGGGTAATTGGGGTTAAGTGACTTGCCCAAGGTCACACAGCTAGTGAGTGTGTCAAGTGCCTGAGGCTGGATTTGAACTCAGGTCCTCCTGACTTCAAGGCTGGTGCTCTACTTACAGCACCACCTAGCTGCCCCTAAAATGATTTTCAAAATCAAAAAAGAGCTGTAGAGGAAAAAAAGGTAAGGCAATGAAAGGCAGACAATGATGAAAAGACAATTTGGTAAAGGAGACACACACACACACACACACACACACACACACACACACACACACACATAGAAATGCTGCAGTTATTTTATTAACAAACTAATTGCCCTGATATCCTAAAAAAAAAAAAGAGGGTAAAACTGAAAATCAAAGAATCTACCCATTATCAACTGTAAAAATCCCAAAAAGGAAAACCTCTAGGAATACTATAGCTGAATTCCAGAGCTTTCAAGGTCAAAAGGAACATACTTCAAGTATCCAGAAAGAAAAAAAAATCAAATACCATGGAGCCACAATCAAGATGATTCAAGACTTGCTAGCTACCACATGAAAAGAATGGAGGGCTTAGAATATGATATTACTGAATGCAAAAGATGTTGGATAGCAGTCAAAAATAACCTACCTAGCACAACTGTATCTAACGCTTCAAAGCAAAAAAAGGATATTTAGTGAAGTAGAGGACTTTCAAACATTTTTGCTGAAAACATCAGAGCTGAAAATTGGATTTCTGAATACAAGACTCAAGAGAAGCATAAAAAGGTAAGCATAAAAGAGAAATCATAAAAAACTCAATAAGGTTAAACTATTTACCCTTATATATGGCAAAAAAGATATATGCAGCTTCTACAAATTTTAATATTTTTTTTGTTTTTTTTTTTCATTACTGTGTGCACCCGGGCACTTTTTGTTTATTTTTTTTATTTTATTTTTTAAATTTAATCGATGAAGTAATATCAATATTAAAATATGTATCACATGTCATAACATCCAAATTATTAAAGGAAAAGTTAAATGAATATAGGAGGATACGCAAAGTAAAAATATATTAGTGGGGGACCATTTGCACTAGTAAATCACACTAGGAGTGGGTTTATGAAAAATTAAATCAAATGGATAAAGCATTAGATAATTTGATTTAAAGAAAAAGATGAAAACCAAATTGCCAATATCAAAAATGAAAAGGATGAATTCACCACCAATGAAAAAGAAATTAAAGCAATTATTAGCAGTTGCTTTTTTTCCCAATTCCCAATTATATGCCAATAAAACTGACAATGTAAGTAAAATGGATGAATATTTACAAAAATATTAACTATCTAGATTAACAGAAGATGAAAAAGAATATTTACATAACTTCATCTTAGAAAATTAAACTAAAGAAGCCACGAATGAACTTCCTAAGAAAAAATCCCCCGGAACAGATAGAGTGAATTCTACCCAACATTTAAGGAACAATTAATTATGATTTTATGTAAACTATTTTTTTCTTTTTAAAATTTATTTATTTAAAATATTTACTTTTAAGGATTGATTTTCACAAGAGTTTGAATTACAAATTTTCTCCCCATTTCTACCCTCCACCCCACTCCAAGATGATGTATATTCTGGTTGCCCTGTTCCCCATTCAGGTCTCCCTTCTGTCACCCCACTCCCCTCCCATCCCCTTTTCCCTTCCTTTCTTGTAGGGCAAGATAAATTTCTATGCCCCATTACCTGTGTATCTTATTTTCTAGTTGCATGCAAAGACATTTTTGTTTGTTTTTGAACGTCTGTTTTTAAAACTTTGAGTTCCAAATTCTGTCCCCTCTTCCCTTCCCACCCACCCTCCCTAAGAAGTCAAGCAATTCAACATAGGCCACATGTGTATCATTATGTATAACCTTTCCACAATACTCATGTTGTGAAAGACTAACTATATTTTGCTCCTTCCCAACCCATCCCCCTTTATTGAATTTTCTCCCTTGACCCTGTCTCCTTTCCAAAGTGTTTGTTTTTCATTACCTCCACCCCCATCTGGCCTCCCCTCCATCATTCCCCCCCCCCTTTTTTTATCTTCTTCCCTCTTCTTTCCTGTGGGGTAAGATACCCAATTGAGTATGTATGGCATTCCCTCCTCAGGCCAAATTTGATGAGAGCAAGATTCACTCATTCCCCCCTCACCTGCCCTCTCCCCTCCTCCCACAGAACTGCTTCCTCTTGCCACCTTTATGCAAGATAATCTACCCCATTCTATCTCCCCCTATCTCCCTCTCTCAATATATTCCTCTCTCATCCCTTAATTTGATTTTATTTCTTTTAGATATCTCCCCTTCATCTTCAACTCACTGTGTCCGCTCTCTCTCTCACTCTCTCTCTGTCTCTCTCTCTCTCTCTCTCTCTCTCTCTCTCTATATATATATGTATATATATGTATGTATATATATGTATATATATGTATGTATATACACACATATATACATACATGCACATTCACTTATATATATACATAAACATATTATATATATATATATATGCATATTCCTTTCAGCTACTATGATATCGAGGTTTCATGAATCATACATATCATCTTTCTATGTAGGAATGTAAACAAAACAGTCCAACTTTAGTAAGTCCCTTATGATTTCTCTTTCTTGTTTACCTTTTCGTGCTTCTCTTGAATCTTGTGTTTGAAAGTCAGATTTTCTATTCAGCTCTGGTCTTTTCACTGAGAAAGCTTGAAAGTCCTCTATTTTATTGAAAATCCATATTTTGCCTTGGAGCATGATACTCAGTTTTGCTGGGTAGGTGATTCTTGGTTTTAATCGTAGCTCCATTGACCTCCACAATATCATATTCCAAGTTCTTCAGTCCCTTATAGGAGAAACTGCTAGATCTTGTATTATCCTGATTGTGTTTCCACAATACTCAAATTGTTTCTTTCTGGCTGCTTGCAGTATTTTCTCCTTCACCTGGGAACTCTTGAATTTGGCAACAATATTCCTAGCAGTTTTCTCTTTGGGATCTTTTTCAGGAGGCGATCTGTGGATTCCTTCACTTTCTATTTTACCCTCTGGCTCTAGAATATCAGGGCAGTTCTCCTTGATAATTTCTTGAAAGATGATATCTAGGCTCTTTTTTTGATCATGGCTTTCAGGTAGTCCAATAATTTTTAAATTATCTCTCCTGGATCTGTTTTCCACATCAGTGGTTTTTCCAATGAGATATTTCACATTGCCTTCTACTTTTTCATTCCTTTGCTTCTGTTTTATAATATCCTGATTTCTCATAAAGTCACTAGCTTCCACTTGCTCTAGTCTAATTTTTAAGGTAGTATTTTCTTCAGTGGTCTTTTAGACCTCCCTTTCTATTTGGCTAATTCTGCCTTTTAAGACATTCTTCTCCTCATTGGCTTTTTGGAGCTCTTTTACCATTTGGGTTAGTCTATTTTTGAAGGTGTTATTTTCTTCATTATTTTTTTGGTTCTCTTTAGCAAGTCATTGACTTGTTTTTCATGGTTTTCTTACATCACTCTCATTCATCTCCCCAATTTTTCCTCTACTTCTCTAACTTGCTTTTCCAAATCCTTTTTGAGTTCCTCCATGGCCTGAGACAAGTTCATGTTTTTCTTGGAGGCTAAGGATGTGGGCTCTTTGACTTTGTTGACTTCTTCTGGCTGTATATTTTGGTCTTCTTTGTCACCAAAGAAAGATTCCAAAGTCTGTGTCTCAATCTGAGTCTGTTTTCACTGCCTGGCCATGTTCCCAGTCAACTACTTGACCCTTGAGGTTTCTGTCAGGCTATGAGTGCTTGTAGAGTAGAGAGTACTTTGTCCCAAGCTTGAGGGGCTGTGCTGTTGTTTTCAGGGCTATTTCTACACAGCAATCTCTGCCACACCAGTGCTCCTCCTCTCCCAAGAACCACCAGCCCCAACAGCAACTAAGATCTGAGCAGGCTGTGAAATCCCGCTCTGATGTGCCACTTAGTTCCTCCCACCAGGTGGGCCTAGGGCCATAAGCAGTTCCAGCTTTAGTTCTGTAGCTGTACCACCTCTGCTACTCCCGGGACAGTGGCTGAGCTGGGAACTCCTTTCACTATGTCCCCGCAGTTTTTTTCCCACTAACCTTCTCTGTTGTCTTTGGTGTTTGTGGGTTAAGAAGTCTGGTAACTGCCACAGCTCATTGATTCAGGGCACTAGGGCCTGTTCCACCCGGGTCCTGGTCTGGTTGGTCCAGGCGCAACCCACGCTGATCTCCCAGCTCCATGTGATAGACCTTACCCGGTGGCCATCCAGGCTGTCCTGGGCTGGATCCCTGCTTCCCTCTGCTATTTCATGGGTTCTGCAGTTCTAGAATTTGTTCAGAGTCATTTTTATAGGTGTTTTGAGGGTCATGGAGGAGACCTTTAGGCAAGTCCCTGCTTTCCAGCTGTCATCTTGGCTCCACCCCACCCCCAAAGATTACATGTTAATACCAGCTGGGACTTAGACCAGGAATTCAGAGAAGGTTCAATACTAGGACAACTATTAGAATAAAATCACCATAACAATAACAAAAACAGCAAAATCCTTTCATATCAATGAATTTTTAAAAAAAACCCTTCACAAAGTGCAACACCCATTCCTATTTTTAAAAATGTTGGAAAGCATGGGAACCAGTTAGGCCTTTCTTAAAATAGGTCCTTTGATCTGCTTTTCTAAGGAAAGCAACTTTAAGGAATTAACAATCTTACTTTAATTAAAGACAGCTATACCATTAACTTATTTCAGGGGGAAAAGACAGCACCCTGAACTTCAGAGCAAATACAAACAGAAATTAAAAACAGGCCAACAGACAAGCTTCTATCGGTCTGACCAAAGCACAATGTATACATAGTTAGCAGAGAGAAGCACAAACATATGGATATTCAAAGCTAGGGCGGATACTTCAATGGCTACCCAGAATCTTGTCACCACCATTGTTTCAATAAGTGTGTGCCCAAGGTAAAATGCTAACCTATGAGTTTATATAAACTTCTTTAGGGTGAAAGGGTGTTACAACCACGTGACTCAAACCCATGTCACTTGGGATTCTTGTGACTTAAAGGCTTGCTCAAAGTCAAAGGGAATCACAATCGTGACTCAAATTCATGTGAACTAGGACTCCCCTTGATATAAACAGATCATCAAAGACTTCCAATTCGATCAAAGATTCCTGAATGCTGAGAAGCACTCCAAAACAAAGACAATAAAAAGTCCACATTGCTTGCCATTACATTTGAAAAGCAAAATTCATCAAAGGTACTTGATTACCTCAGCATTCCAAAAGAGAAAACATTAAAAAAAAGTCCCACCCTAATTACCATAACAGAAAACTGGAAAGCAATTTGGCAGAAATCAGACATAGAGCAGCATCTTTCAATATATATCAATAAAAAGTCAAAATAGATAAATGATTTCACATAAATAGTGATATCATCAGTAAGTTAGGGGAACAAGGTAAAAATGTGTCTGTGAGATCTATGGATAAGAGAAGAATTTATTAGGAAACAAGAGATAGAGAGAATTGGGGGAAGTAAAATAGAAAGTTTTCATTACATTTAATCAAATAGCATCACCACCCCCCAAAAAAAAGTAATACAGCTCAAATGAGAAGAATAGAAAACTGGTATAAAAATATAGCAAGTTTCTGTGATAAGGGTCTTGTTTCTTTCTCAAATATGCAGTGAACTGAGCCAACCTTCTAAAATTGAGTCATTGCCCAGTTGATAAATGAACAAAGGATATGAAAAAGCATTTTTAGAAGAAGAAATTAAAACCATCAACTGTCACATGAAAAAATGCTCTAAATCACTATTGATTAGAGAAATGCAAAGTAAAACAACTCTGAGATATCGCTTCACACCTAACAGATTGGCTAACATAACAGAAAAGGAAAATGACAAATTCTGGAGAAGAATCAGGAACTATGCCCAAAGAGCTGTAATACTGGGCATATGCTTTGACCCAGCAATACCACTGCTAGGTCTATATTCCAAAGAATTTGAAGAAGAAGGGAAAGGACACATTGGTTCAAAAATATTTATAGCAGCTTTTTGTTGCTCTTGTAGCAAAGATTTGGAAATTGGAGGATACCCATCAACTGGGGAATGGCTGAACAAGTTATGTTACATGATTTTGATGGAACACTGTTGTGCTATTAAGAAATAACTGGCACAATTGTTTCAGGGGAAAAACAGTGAAGACTTATATGAAGTCATGAAAAATAAAGTAAGCGGAATCAGGTGAACACTGAACACAGACATAGCAACGACGTAAGAAAAGTCAAATGTCAAATAGTCAAATATGTCAAACAGACTTAGCTATTCTGATCAGGACAATGATCCAAGCCAATTCAAAAGGATCCATGATGAAACATGCTATGCAACACAGATTGAAACATACATCTTTAACTTTATTTTTCTTGTTTTATTTTTTGTCTGTGTTTTCTTCTTCAATATGGCTCATATGGTATTATGCTTTATTTGTTGTTACTCAGCCACTTTTCATTTGTGTCTTACCATTCGTGAGCCTATTTGGGATTTTCATGGCTTCTTAGGATACTGTAGTGGTTTGTCATTTCCTTCTCCAGCTCATTTTACATATGAAGAAAATGAGGCTAATGGGGTTATGTGACTTGCCCAGAGTCACATAGCTAGTAAGTGTCTGAGGTCAGATTTGAACAAAGAAAGATTAGTCTTCCTGATTCCAGGCCTGGCATTCTTTATACAGTGCTACCAATTGCCCATGTTCTGTGTGACTTAGCATTTTGTTTTGTTGTTCAGTCATTTCAGTCATATCCAACTCTATCCAAGTCTATCCAATATACTTATGCATTGTTGCATGTATAATGTATATCAGGGCTGTCCAACCTTAGGTTTTTATTGAAACAATAGATAATATATTTTGATTTGTCATTTTAGTGAGACCTCTGTGGTAGCTCAGCTTCCTTTACTAAAGCATTGATGTAAATTTCTATGCTTGTAGGCCAGCAGAATGAATCCCACTGGGGGCTGCATGTGGCTTGAGGGCTGCATTTTGGAGAGCCCTCATCTATATCAAATTGCTTGCTTTGTCTAGGAGGGGGAGGTGTCAGAGAGAGGAAAGAATTTGCAACTCAAATTTTTAAAAATTATTGTTAAATTTTTTTAACAGTGTTATTGAAAAATATTTAATAACAATTAAAAATAGATTTTAAAGGAAAAAAAATGTCTTTATCCACAAGGTCATGGGTCAGGGAATACTTGATCATTTTGTTGGTTTCTTTGCTTTTATCTAGACAAAATTTCATTTGCATAGAGAATTCCCAATAGCAAAAAGTCCCTCTACTAATGGAGACCCAGAATTATTCTATTATTTAAAGAGTTATCTAGGACACTGAAAGGTTAAGCTTCCTGCCCAGGGTCACAAAGTCAGTAAGAGTCAAAGGCAGAACTTAAATCTCAGTAGTCTAGATTCCAAGGCTGGCTCTCTATCCATGACACTTGGCTGTCTCTCACATACATTTTCTTATTCGTTGAAATATTTTATAACTAAAATCTCACAATTCTGTAACAGTTTTAAGATATGCAATGTTTTCTCCCAAGAGCCCTGGCTTGGGGTGGAAGTACACAGGGAAAGTGTTATTGCCTTTATTCTATCTTATAAATGTGCACGCTCAGAATGGAAAGTGACTTCTCCCTTGGCCAGTAGCTAGTAAGGGAAAAAAAAAAAAACAAAACCAAGCACTATATTCAAATTATTGTCACCAAATTATAAGTTCAGTCTTCTTTCCTCTTCAATAATCTTTTTGAATGGCTCTTTAAAAACTGATCTCACATATTTCCAAATTGTCAAAAGGAGAACATTGTATAAGAACTTGCTTTCTGTTTGTTTGAAAGATAAAGATTAATTTGTTAACAACGTATTACAAGAATGCCACTTATAACATTCTGTCATCACCACCCACTCCCAATACCCCTAAAAATGCTAGAGACTGGGAGCTAGGTTGTAATGGTGAACCACTCTTCTCTGCCCCAAGTTCCCCTCCCCCCTATTAGGATATATAGAGAAAGCAGGTATCAAAACACTTTGGTATAGAGAAAACATAAATGAAAAATCTGGAGAACAGGAAATTATGAGAGAAGGGTAACAGAGGTGAAAATGATTATCAAGTATCTATACCCACCTCCAAATCATACCAATAATGTATAAAAATCAAAAGTCAAGAGAGCAAGTTTTGGTTGAGCACTTTGTGCCAGGCAGTGTGTTAAATGTTTCTGACATGAAGAAAAGCAAAAACATTCATCCTTTCAAGGAGCTTACGAACCAAGGTGAAGAATTCAGTGATATGACAAAGGCATTTATTTCTGTGTCTTATCATCGAGAAACATGACCAGCAAGAATCATGCAATCCAGGAACACTCAAATAATCCTCTATGTTGATTGTCCTCTCCCATGCTGTAAAGGCAATCAGTGCATGGGAAGATCTTCCCCATCCATTTGACTGGGCTTCAGGGGCAGGGCTCTCAGGGTTCTGGAAGGAGTGGCTAGGACTGGAGACAATGGAAGCCTGTGGTGGGAGGAGTTTATTGAATGGTTGGAGCAGAGCTAAGAGGCAGTTGGAGAGGCAGTTGGTGAGGCAGTTGGAGAGAGCAGTTAAGAGCTGAAGGAGAGGAAGCAGTCAGCTAGCTGGAACACAGCTTGGAGATTGCGGCAGAGTGGCAGAAGTGGCAGCAATGGCAGCAGGTGATACAAAAAAGCAGGACTGACCCTTGTGGAAACCAGAGAGTGCTGAGCAGGGGCTTGAGGCCAGTGGGTGGTCTTCTGGCTGGAGGGTCCTGGCATTGGGGCGGGGGGGGGGGGGGGGGCGAGGAAGCACCAGTATGGCTTGGCTTGCTGCCATAATGTTTTTCTGTGGCCTCCTTGTCACTATTGTGAGATGGGCATACTGGTTTTGGAAGATTCTTGCCAGGATGTTGAACTGGGGACACTGGTCTGTGGCTACTTTTGGGTTTCAATAAATGCTTTAACTGTGCCTTCTACTTAGAGAATTCATCATATCCTGCAATTCTGGACCGTTCAGGCATATTCATGGTTATCTTTGAAGTCATGAATTCTGTCTTAATGATATACATGCCCTTTGTTTTTGTTTTTTTTGAAACAATCTGGTTTGCCCAATTTCCCTATGTAATTTCACCCTTAACTCATGCCTTGCAAGTTTGGAAAGAGAAAGAAAAGCAAGTTCTTCAAATTTATTTGTTTACAAATTTTCTTCCAAGGAGAATAATATTTGTCCTGGGAAGGAAAGAACAAAAATGGTTGTCAATATCAATAATAGCTGATAAGAGAGTAACTTGATGCCCCTTGATAAATTCAATCCATTTGACTCAACCGAACAATTGCTTCAGGTCCTAAAAGGCCTGGCAGATGTGATTGCTGAAGTTCTTTCAGTGATATTTAAAAGAAAGGAAGGTGAAAAGAAGATATGGGCTACGTTGAACAGTATATAAGTTGTGTACATTCAATGCAAAGAAAGGTGTAGGCAGAAGGAACATTGATCAGAATATTGAAGGATATAGGGGATCTTGCCAAAAATATCCTGGGTATTTCAAACTATACAATAGGATGAGTTGAAGGAATGCAAATTGAGCATGAGCACATCTGGAAAGGAGTGATGATGAATAAAAGAGAAATGAGGAGGGGTGAGATGGAAATGGAATGCCTGTGTGCACTGTACCTAAGGTATGTCAGTGACTGGGAAACCTGTATAGCAGGAGGTTGATTGATGTAGCCTGCTCCAGTGGCAAAACTTAAGAGCCCAAGGGTTTGAAATATAATATTGTATATCATGTAAATTGAATTGTAAACTTGGAACTTGCAGCTAGCCATAGAAAATGTTGGACTGCTAACATAATTCTAAATGCAAACAAAAGGTGGTGGTCCATCTATGCACCTAGTAAAAGGATTTGGAGAAAACAACTTTTTCAACATTTCTCTAGCACCATCCAGAGATAATATTCTTCAATCAGGAGATATGAGTATCCCAGCCAGTAGATCATTTCCTTGCTGAAAATGGTGAAAATTTTACTCACCAGGCTGCCAGCTTGATGAAATTATCTCCTAAAGAAACATTTTGTTTTGGTTTATGACTTCATGCTAATAAAAGAACCTTCAGATTATGAGTTAGGCTTCCCTACTACCTCTCTGCATATTCCTTCATCCTACTATGCCTATGGACCTTCACCAAATAACATTTAATTATGTCATCCAGATGTTCCTAATCACATTGTGACTCCATATTCACTGTAACATCATTTCCATTGTCCATTTAAAGGTTTTTAATTGCTTAAATTGTCCTTTCCCTATCAGTCTAATCCTAACTCCAATTCAAATCTCTGTCTCTCTATCCCCCTGTCTCTCTCTCCCCCCACCTCTTCCTCCTCTCTCTCTCTCTCACTCATTCACCTAACTAGGCATTTTAATCATCCTTAACTTCTTTAACCATCTTTAACCAGTATGTAATTTCCTTTTTCTTGTTTTCTTATTTCTCCTTGATTATTTTCTGATTTTTTATATTGTAAAAATCAAGTTATTTATAAGATTTTTATCCCTGACTGTTCGCTTTCTTTCCACACTCATTCCAAAATGAAACTATGCACTTTCATGATATCAATTATCAATGACTGGCAAACGATTTTTAAATCTCTGTTTCTAGCTCTAACTTCTAATGTGTTATATTCCTGCTACCTAGAGAACAGTGCCATCGGGAGATCTTTTCATTGCAGTGCACTGAAAAGAGGCCTAGATTTGTCATCAGAGGACCTTAGTTTGAATCCCAATTGTGCCACTTACTACCTTTGTAGCTTTGGATTAGTCACATTTTTAGGCCTCAGTTTCCTCACTTGGAAAATTGAAGGTTAGTGAAGATGCTTTCTAAACGTCCTTCCAGCTCTAGATCTATGACCCTTCTAACAACAATCTGCTAGCATCTGCTGTTGAGGTGTAAGACCGAACAAGACCAGCAAGAAGAGCTGCTAACACAGGTTCTTTTGATCTGCTTTAATAAGGAAAGTAAGTTTAAGGAGTTAACAAGCTCACTTTAATCAAACATACATGTATAACTTACTTAGTTCAGGAGTAAAAACCAGCACTCTGAACTTCAGGGCAAATATAAACAAATTACAAACAGAGACAATATAAAAAGACCAAATCACAATTCAGTTACCAGAGAAGAACTAATGGGTCTGGGTTAGCAAAGCACGGTGGGAGTTGGGGGAGGGGGAGCAGTTACAACAGCTTGCCCAGAGTCTCAACATTCCTTCCATGAGTGAGCTCCAAAGGAAAAATGCCAACCTCTGAGTTTATATACCCTGTTCAGGATCAAAGGGCGTCACAACATATAACTCAATCCCATGTAAACTAGGCTTTCCCTTGAGGCAAATGGGTAATCAAAGACTCCCGATTTAATCAAAGAAACAAAGGCCAGACTCATCAAGGGCACTTGATTAAATCAGTGCTCCAAAAGAAAAAAAACAGTGAAAAAGTCCCACCTTAATTACTGATAAAACCCTTCATCCAAATTTTTTTACTAATCATTCTTCATTCTAAATATGCCTCTTTCCAAAACTGCAACATTTCTGTCAATGGTACCTCACTTTTTCCAGGACAGTGGGGAAGAAACTATAAAGTGGTCTCTTATCGACCTGATCCTTTATGCTTATATCCAGTAAGTCACTAGGTCCTGTCATGAAAGTGTAGTATAGGGTCAAACGGAAGAAACTTGAAATCAGAGAAGTTAGGTTCAAATTAAAACTATGCTAGTTAATAGTGGCTTGGCTTTCAGAAATGTGCCTCCATTTTCAAGATGTCTTAGTTTCCTCATCTGTAAAATGAAAGGGTGGGACTTGACTATCTCTTATTACTACAAGAGAAAAATTTCTCATCCTTTGGAAGTACTGCTTAAAACTATTTCTTATGATTACCTTTTCCTTTTCTTTTCCATTGCTAACAAATTAATGCTTGCCCCAATCTTGCTATGATTGGCCTTTTACTTGTTCTCAGCCTCTAATCTCTGCATACCCTTGCAAAGGATCTTCGCCAAATACCATATAATCATGTCATCCACATGTGCCTAATCATATTGTGACTCCATATTCACTATAACATCATTTCCATTGTCCATTTAAAGATTTTTAATTGCTTAAATTGTCCTTTCCCTATCAGTCTAATCCTAACTCCAAATCTCTCTCTGTCTCTCTCCAACTCTCTCTGTCTCTTTGTCTCTATCTCTCTCTGTCTCTCTGTCTCTCTCTCTGTCTCTCTCTCTCTCTCTCTCTCTCACACACACACACACACACACACACACACACACACACACATCCATACATTTAAGCTAATTTGACTTCCATATTCTCCCAAATGGAAGGAATCTCATCTCCTACTGTTAATGAATCTCAGCTCATCTTTTAAAGCCCTACTCAAACTTTGCTTCCTCTAAGACCTTTTCTGATTCTCCAGGGTACACTGACTTTTAATTGAGCTATTTTCTTATAATTAAAGGACTCCACAGTTTATTACTGTTCTAACCCTGATTGTTTTATATGAGTAAGTTTCTTCATCTTCTCACCCTCTACCCCAAATTTCACCTCCTGAATAATTCAAACTAGATGATGACCTCCCTGAAGGCAGAAATAATACCTTATGTTTATTTTTCTTCTCCCATATTACCTAGTAGAATATTAGGGAAATTAATTAATTATTGGCTAGCTGTCCACCAACCAAATAACCTATTCCATGCCGAAAGCAATGATTTTATTCATTCAGAAACAGTTATATATTATTACAACTGGAAGGTAAGTTTAACATCATAAATTCCAGTGACATCATTTCATAAATGATGAAACTGAGGTCTTGATATATGAGATGATTCATCCAAGGTCATGCAAAGAATGGCAGAGTCAAGGTCAAGGTCAATTCCCATGCACCAGTATCCCAGCAATCTTTGACACAGCCTCAGTTGACTAAGGTCATATGGTTAGTAATTGTCAAAGTCAGGATCTGAGTCCTAGCCCTCTAACTTTAAGTTCAATTTTCTCTACACAACATCATTTTGCACCTTTCGTTGGAAGTGTTTATTAGAAACTGGAATTGAGAAGACATGCAATGGCCTAACTGTCCTGCTAATGTAGAAAGGCATTTCCTTAGGCACTGGAATGAAGAATTTTATGTATTTAAAAACACACACTTAACTAGTAAAGAGAAGACCACAGAAACATTATGAATCTTTTTAACTTAATTTTCTTTTGAATAAGTTTTTTTTTTTCCATGATTGGTATCATCTTCCAGTAAATAGTTTGGGGCTGTTTACAGGAAAAGTTTTCAAAATTCACACGAAAATAATACAATATGTATCACCTTTCAAAATACAAAGACCAGAGGGGCCAAAACTGAAATATTGCCTTCTCAAGTATGCATTCCTATGTGTTATGGTGATTGTGATCTATAGAGACAGTAAGTATTTCATTCATGGCAAAAATATCTATCTTCCTTTAATAACTTCCCTATATGTCACTTATTAGGGAGTAATGGCAAGAGGAAAGAGTCAGAGGGAGGTTTTTTATTATTATGATTATTTCCCACAAAGCTATCACTTGTTTTTCTCTATGTGCTCTGAACAGATTATGAAATGATTCCTGTCATCTATCTGAATCTGAATAAGAGATGATAATGTCTGAAGCAGGAGGTTTGATCTCTTTTAGGGGCAAAAAAATTCAAAATTTTTTCCCATCATGATTTTGAGATACTGATATAAAATCCTACACACCTGGAATGTAAACTTCTAAAATATGAGTATTCGCAGTTGGAAAGCATTGATTAATATGCTTCAAAAAATATATTCAAAAATATGCTTTCAAAAGAAAAATCTTACTTCTTTGGTGCATCTGCATGTAAAAAACAATATTCGAGGTATGTCAAAGAGATATGTGATGAGCAAAGGAGACAGGTTGGTCTCAAAGTGAGGGATAATAGGTGGGCAGCCCACATGCAACAACAGCTCACAAATTATGTAAAGAGATCTAGAGGAAGGCCTTCAAATGATAGGCAGATCCCCCAGTAATGGACTTATAGGAAGAAATAGGTAGGCATCAGTCTTACAGGATGTGTGTGGATGCAATCTATATCATTAAAGGAAGTATTTACATCCATAATATCACAGTTCCATTCAGGCAGAATTTGATAGCTTTTACAAAATCTGGATGCATCTATTTGTGATATAAAAATAAATGTGTTTCTTGTGGAGTTATAATATTCCACTATACAAATAAGAATAAGAAAAAAAGGAGAGGCAGCATAATATAGAGAATAGGTTGCTGGATACAGGAAGACTTATGTTTTAAATTTACTTCAGACTACCTCTGTAGTTCTGAACTAGTCACTTAAACTCTCTGGGACTCAGTTTCCTCTACTATAAAATGAAGGAATTTGACTTGATGACCTCTAAAGTTCATTCTAATCCTAAATCTATGGTTCTTTGATACTTTCAGAAATTTGAGAAATTAATATGAACCAATGCAGAGTGAAGTAAAAAGAAAAAGAGAAATAATATTCCCAGAGACTAAAGTAATGAAAATGAGAAGGACAGTAAGAGGAAAGAAATGTTGTGTAATTATAATGACTTATCTGGGACCCTGAGGGAATGGAGAAAAAAAAAAAAAAACTTTTCTATGAGCTAACTAACTTGGTGGTAACCTCCAGTAATGCTGATTGCAAGACTTATATACCATTCTATATCATGCTTCTCCATATTCTCCCATAAGTTTTTCCACAGTGTGTTCACTGGACATGCTAGAGGCTTCCACCACTAAATGTGTGTGTGTATATATATATATATATATATATATATATATATATATATACACACACACATACATATATATATATGTATGTATGTATATATGTATGTGTATATACACACACATACATACACACATATATATTTATATATGTATGTATATGTATATATGTATATGTAATTATATATATACATATATATCAATATATCAAGCATAGCAGAAGAGTACTGAAAATCATTCCTTATCATGTGACTATTTTACTTTTTTTATTTCTTACAAATTTCCTTGTTGGTTACAGGTTTCCCCTCTCCTTAAATACACCTCTTCACTGCCTTCTTGGTAATAAGAGTTTTCAGTTCTGAAACTGGCCCCTGAAAAGATAAGAGAAAATGCATCTCTGTCTCTTTGTTGGAGTGATAGAGAAGTATAAAATAAGATAGAATCAGTGTGTTAATTGGTTTTGTATTATTCTTTGCAAAAGGAGGTAATGGTTGTATGAACTAATTAACTTGGTGGCAAGATGGTCTAAAGCTAGAGAATGATTCTTAGTAGAGAATACAAAAAATCTTCATACACAATGGATTGGCATAGATGATTGTAATCTGCATTGTTGAAGGTTACTACCAAATTAATTAGTTCATAGAACCATGTATTTCTCAGACATCCAGACTGTTCATTATATATTGCACCACATTACCTCTTACCTAGATCATTGCAATTGCTGGGGCTCCTGCCTCTAGTCTCTCCTCAATTCAATCCACCTTCCACCCACTTGCCTTTGTGATTTCTCTTAACTATCATTCTAATCATGTCAACCACCTGCTCGATGCATTCCACTGGCACACAATCACCACTAGGATTAAATATGAAGTCCTCTTTTTGCCATTTGAAGTTCTTCACAACCCAGCTCCTTCCTCCCTTTCCAGTCTTCTTATACTTTACTCTTCATATTCTATGACCTAGCTACATCACCAATGAAATACCCACAGCAGCTGCCATGTATATGCAGGCATATTCCCAGGGTTGAATTGCAAAATAACAGACTCTCTTCCTCAAAGAGGAAACAAAGATATTTATTCAGATACCAGAAATCCAAATCTACCATGGTAACAAAGAAGTTTATACACATTACCAATGCAGGGAGCATGGCCATGCCCAAGCCTTCCCTCCACCAGGCCTCCCCACAAACAAGCTCCCTTAGGCATAATGCCTCCCTCTCTCTCACTCATGCTAGGTGCTCTGCCTCTCTCTCTCTTTCTCCCAGCTCCGTTTCACTCTCTTCCTGCTCTACCCATTCCTGCTCCTCCCTTTTGACAAGCTCATGCTACCACAGTCTTCATGTGACTCAGACTCAAAGCTGGTCACATGGACCTATTAATGGGCAAGAAAGATCTTCCCATTCATTAACATTAATTTAGCCCCAAAATCTTTTTTGTCCATTATATAAGTCAATGGGAGTTTAGAGGTAACTGGCATCAACATAACTTCAAAACAATGTAATGGGAATAACACAAAATAAACACATAAAACAATATCTTAGGGTGAGGGCTTGAGCACAAGCAACTTGTCATTCCTTCCTCAAAGGAATGGGACCCAAAATCCCTTGGGGTAAGGGTCAAAGATCTCTTCTTCTATAACTACTTTCTTCTGAGATTGAACATAGAGCTGTCCTTGTCCTGCAAGGTCCCAAGGGGTCAATTCTTCTGCAGGCATCCAATGCCAAGTCCAGGGATGGCATATCACAGTCTTGGACAGATGGTGACATCCAGCTTAAGCGGTCATTCACGTACAAATGGAGGGCACTAAGCCTACAGGAGACAAATCTAGCAAACCAGTTGAACAAATGCCAAAAAGAATACGGAGACCAGAAGCAGTGTAGATATAGCAGTTGCCATGCTTCTGGAATCCATGAACCCACTGCTATAGCTTTATTCACAGTAAAATATATGAAATATATACTTTTACATAGTAAATGACAAAGGTCAGAAGGGAAAAACTCCATTTCAGAGAAAAATAAATAAATCATGCTTTCTTTAGATAATTTTGTAAATATATGCTAATACCTTTCTCTTAAGATCATCTCCAATTTATCATGTTTATATCTTATTTGGACATGAACTTTGCAAGTTATCTCCTTGTATCTGCCATTAAAATGTGAGCTCCTTGGAGGAGGAGGCTTTTTTTTTTTGCCTTTCTATCCCTAGTCCTCAGGTTAGTGCCTGGAACACAATAGGTACTTAATAAATGTTGCTTAACAGCTTGTAGGGTCTGTTTATCTAACTTGTACAATATAAATAATACATGTTGGATCACATAGGATTTAGTGGAAAGAGTTCTAGGTATAAAGTTTGAAGACTTGGGTACAAAATCAGATTCAACACATACTAGTAATTTTACCTTGAACAACACATATAGCTTCTCTAACCAAGTTTTCTTGTCAGTGAGGTGGAGATAATTATTATAACACTAATCATTCATGGTTGCTGTTAGGATAACCTTATCTCTTGTCTATGAGACAGATTTCAAATAGAAGCTTCATTGGTAAGAAGTCTGCCCTTCAAATGTTAGCTAGGAAATGGCTCACGTTTATGACCCCATTAAGAAAGCAAAACTTGGAGCAGAGCCAAGATGGCAGCTAGAAAGCAGGGACTTTCTTAAGCTGTCCCCCAAATCCCTCCAAACACCTTCAAAAAATGTCTCTGATCAAATTCTAGAGCTGTGGAACCCAAGAAATAGCAGACGGAAGCAGGTCTCCAGCCTAGGATAGCATAGATGGTTGCTGGGAAGGGTTTATTGCACCATGCTGGGAGTGGAGCACAGCCCAGCGTGGGCCATGGCAGGGCCAACCAGACCAGGAGTCATGCGGAGCAGGCCTGAGGGGCATGAATCATTGAGCTGTAGCAGTTACCAGACTTCTCAACCCACAAATGCCAAAGACCACAGAGCAGGTTAGTGGGAAAAACTGCTGCATCATGGTGAGGGAATAGCAGTCTGGCCCCAGTCTTGGGGCGGGGGGAGGGGAGAGGTTGCCTGGCAGTGCCAGTGGCAACAGCGGGATGCTCCTGTGGCTGCTTGCAGAGCTCCAGAGTCAGCTGCTTCGAGAGTCCCTGGCTCACACAGAGCGAGGAATCAAGCTGCGGATCAGAGTATGAGTGCAAAGAGCTCTTTGCTGGTGCAGAGTCAGGTTCTCCTGTTTTGCCCTGCTCGGATCTGGGTCATGGTCTTGGTTGGCAGTTCTTGGGGTAGGAGGAGCACTGGTATGGCAGAGTTTGCAGTGACAGTAGAGTAGAAGTAGCTATGAAAACAGCAGCACAGCCCCTAAAGTTTGGGACAAAGTACTCTCTACTCTAAAAATAGTCATTAGCTGACAGAAAGCTCAAGGGTCAAGTAGTTGGCTGGGAACATGGCCAGGTAGTGAAAACAGAGTCAGACTATAGAATCTTTTTTTGATGACAAAGAAGATCAAAACATACAGCCACAAGAAGTCAACAAAGTCAAAGATCCCACATCCAAAGACTCCAAGAAAAAGTATGAATTCGTCTCAGGCCATGGAAAAGCTCAAAAAGGATTTGGAAAAGCAAGTTGGAGAAATAGAGGAAAAATTGGGAAGAGAAATGTGAGTGATGCAAGAAAACCATGAAAAATAAGTCAATGACTTGCTGAAGGAGAACCAAAAAAACTGAAGAAAATAACACCTTCGAAAATAGACTAACCCAAATGGCAAAAGAGCTCCAAAAAGCCAATGTGGAGAAGAATACCTTGAAAAGCAGAATTAGCCAAATAGAAAAAGAGGTCCAAAAGACCACTGAAGAAAGAACCACCTTAAAAACTAGGTTGAAGCAAGTGGAAGCTAGTGACTTTATGAGAAATCAAGATATTTTAAAACAGAACCAAAGGAATGAAAAAATGAAAGAAAATGTGAAATATCTCCTTGGAAAAACCACTGACCTGGAAAACAGATCCAGGAGACATAATTTAAAAATTAGTGGACTACCTAAAAGCCATGATCAAAAAAAAGAGACTAGACATCATCTTTCAAGATATTATCAAGGAGAACTGCCCTGATATTCTAGAGCCAGAGGGTAAAATAGAAAGTGAAGGAATCCACCGATTGCCTCCTCAAAAAGATGCCCCCAAAAAACTCCTAGGAATATTGTTGCCAAATTCAAGAGTTCCCAGGTGAAGGAGAAAATACTGCAAGCAGCCAGAAAGAAACAATTTAGTATTGTGGAAAAATAATCAGGATAATACAAGATCTAGCAGCTTCTACATTAAGGGATCTGAGGGCTTAGAATACGATATTCTGGAGATCAAACAAGCTAGGATTAAAACCAAGAATCACCTAGCCAGCAAAACTGAGTATCATGCTCCAAGGCAAAATATGGATTTTCAATAAAACAGAGGATTTTGAAGCTTTCTCAAAGAAAACCAGAGTTGAATAGAAAATTTGACTGTCAAATACAAGAATCAAGAAAAGCATGAAAAGGTAAACAAGAAAGATAAATCATAAGGGACTTATTAAAATTGAACTGTTTTGTTTACATTTCTACATGGAAAGATGATGTGTGTAATTCATGAGACCTTTCTCAGTATTAGGTAGTTAAAAGGAATATATGTGTGTATGTGTGTGTGTGTATGTGTGTGTATATATATATATATATATATAGGGGGGGCGGAGCCAAGATGGCCGCATGAAGGCAGCCTCTTACTGGAGCTCTCTCACAAGGTCTGTCAGATTCCCATAAAAAAGTGAATTTGAGCAGATTTGAGAGAGTCAGAAACCGCGAGCAGTCTGTGTGGGGCAAATTTCCGAGCCGGGGGAGAGTTTGAAAGGCCGGAGGAACAAACCTGCAGGCTCGGAGAGTGCCCGGTGCGGAGCTGCTCCAGACCAAGGCGGAAGCAGCTGGCCGGGAAATCCACGTGGGAGACGGGCTGGGAGAAAGCTGGGCGCCCGAAACGGGCAGAGATCCCCAGGCCTCCCAACACAGGACGGCAGTATCTGGGAGCGACTAGAGGCAGCGCAACGCCACCAGCCGCGAAAACACCCACTCCTGACGCCTGCAAAACCCAGGAACGTGGCTTCTTGAACTTCCGGAAGACTCAATGACCAGGTAACCGGCTCTAACCCCTCCCCCCCTCACCCAGAGAATTCCTCGGGAAAAAAAAAAGAGAACTGAAACAGAGGAGAGAGTAGCGGGGCTTCACAGGACAAATACTAGAAGCTCATTAGTCCCAGAGGGGAAGAGTTGGCAGGGGGCCAAGCCAGGAGCCCAGACGTAACCTTGCTCCCCCAGGGGAAGCGCTAGTCATCAGCTCAAACAACAAACAGCTGAGACCATTGCTGAAAAGCAAGTGCTGGAGAGCACCCACAGGGAGTGAGATGCCAGGGAGCCAGACCCCTCCCCCACACCTCAGGAAACTGAAGGTTATAATTCTAGACTCACAACCCCCAGAATAAGAAAGCTGGGACAGAAAGCCCTGAGATCCACAGATAGAAATTCGTTGTAAAGCCAGCAAAAGGCAAACCAACATGAAGAAGAACACAAAAAAACCGAGGACAATAGATTCTTTTTATGGAGACAGGCAGGATCAAAATATCAACATAGAAGAAGATAGCAATGACACGGTAGATACATCAGATACCTCAAAAGCTAATATGATCTGGTCTCCAGCCCAAAAAGCACTGCTGGAAGAGCTAAAAGAGGATTTTAAAAACCAAATTAGGGAGGTAAAAGAAAACATGGAAAAAATGGAAAAGTCCCTAAAGAATAAGATTGGCGAAATGGCTATGGAGATTCAGAATCTAGAGAGAGAAAAGGACACCCTGAGAGGTGAAATCAACCAATTGAAAATGGAGGCTCAAAAGCAAAATGTAAACACTAACTCATTTAAAATTAGACTTGAGCAATTAGAAGCTAATGAATCTATGAGGCATCAAGAAGTAATAAAACAAAACATAAAGAATGAAAAAATAGAAAAGTATATATATATATATATATATATATATATATACACACACATACACACACACACATATATATACACACACACATATATATACATATATATGTGTATATATGTGTGTGTATATGTATATATACATATATATATACATATGTGTGTGTATATATATGTATATATATATATATACACATAGACAGAGGGCACAGGGTGAGTTGAATATGAAAGGATGAGATCTAAAAAAATAAAATCAAATTAAGGGATGACAGAGGAATATTTTGAGAGAGGGAGAAACGAAGAGATAGATTGGGATAAATTATGTCACCTAAAAGTGTCAAGAAAAAGCAATTTTGTTGGAAGGGAAGATGGGGCAGGTGAGAGGGGGATTGAGTGAATCTTGCTCTCATCAGATTTGACTTGAAGAGGGAATGACATACACACTCAATTGGGTATCTTACCCAACAGGAACGTAGTGGTAAGCTGATAAAAGGGGGGATGATAGAAGGGAGGGCAGATTGGGGGAGGAGGTAATGAAAAGCGAACACTTTTGAAAAGGGACAGGGTCAAGGGAGACAATTGAATAAAGGGGAACAGGATAGGATGGATGGAAATATAGTCTTTCACAAAATGATTATTGTGGAAATGTTTTGCATAATAATACATGTGTGGCCTATGTTGAATTGCTTGCCTTCTTAGGGAGGGTGGGTGGGAAGGGAAGAGGGGAGAGAATTTGGAACTCATAGTTTTAAAAGCCAATGCTTAAAAAAAATGTTGTTTTTCCATGCAACTGGGAAATAAGATACATAAAGAATGGGACACAGAATTCTATCCTACCCTACAAGAAAGGAAGTGGAAAAGGGATGGGGGGGAAGTGGGGTGACAGAAGGTAGGGCTCACTGGGGAATGGGGCAATCAGAATATGTGCCATCTTGGAGTGAGGCAGAGAGTAGAAATGGGGAGAAAATTTGCAACTCAAAATGTTGTAGAAATCAATGTTGAAAACTAAAATATTAGATAATTAAATATGAAAAAAAGAAAGCAAAAGTCTCTAACAATAGACTAGCTTGCAGCTCACATTCTAGAGTAGGGGTGGGAAAACTGTGTCCAGGAAGGTACATGTGGCCCTTTAGGTACTTTGACAGTCAAAGTCCTCCAGGCCACAGGTTCCCCACCCCTGCTCTAGAACTAGGAAAGATCCCACTCTCTTTCACAACTCTTACTACATCCTCATGCTACAAATGAAAGGAGACCCAATATCTAAGGACAGGCCTGACAAGTATTTTTTTAATAAGAAATAACATGAAAATGTAGTCTGTAACAGAATAAATTCGTTAAAGCAGAAGTTTGTTCCGTTCACTCCATTCACTCAATTGGCTGGTTTCTCATTACTACTACTAGTAGGGGCCAGTAGCCATGATAAAACACACACACACACACACACACACACACACACACACACACACACACACAACTCCTAGCTTGTGCATTTAGATGTAAGTCCTTTCTCGTAGTCTTATAGAAACACATCTACAAACGTGGCAGGCAGTGGCTACTGCCCTGGGTATGCCATAACTGTATTCCTTGTTCTTTTTTAGTTCTCCTCCAAACATGGGAAAAAAAAAAAACTTCCCTACACTGTCCCAGGGCTGATCTCATGCTAGTTCCCAAACTGTAATAACTAGAAATCCCAGTGGGTCTTAGGGCCAGACAACCTCTTGCCAGGACTTTCTACACTATGAACTGAGATAATATGCATAATGTATTTTGTTAGCTTTAAAGCATTAGATAAGTACTTGATGTTAGGCCAAACACTGACATATAAACTAGAAAAATTGCTTTGTACTTCATGTATTTTTTTAAAAATGAATTAGAGATAGTATGTCATAGTCAATAGGTTGCTAATATTATAATGAGAAAATCTTAAGTTAACATCCTTCCTTTGACATATATTACCTACACACAGATGAAGACGTCATTTAACCTCCCAAACTTAACAACTCTTTAAGAGTCTAAGTTACACAGGAGGTGCTGATACTCATCAGTGGAGTTTTATATCAGAACTCTTGTTGCCAATGAAATCACATGTACAGACTCCGTAACCTTCCCTTAAAAGAGAAAGAAAATAATAATTTAGTGTAACAAGACACACACACACACACACACACACACACGAAGTTCTCTAAAAAGAAAGACAGATAACTACTTATCCTACAAAAACCTAAATTATTTTGCGTATTTTGTTTCCTATTCTGCAACGTATTGGCTTCTTTCCCTGATGGCTGCTCCAGTACACCCCTGCATCAGTTATGTATGTGTGTGTGTGTGTTTGTGTGTGTGTGTGTGTGTGTGTTTTCCCAATGTACTCCCTCTCCCTCTCCAGTGAGCGTCATAGTTAAGCAGCTGTCAGAACAATTGACTTGTAGGCAACATGAATTACATTGATTTTCTGTGGTGCTCCCAGGGGTTGTTGTTGTTTTTGTTCACATATTTCAGTCATGTCTGACTGTTTGTGACCCCATTTGAGGTTTTCTCGGCAAAGATACTAGAGTGGTTTGCCATTTCCTACTCGAGCTCATTTTATAAATGAAAAAAAACTAAGGCAAACAGGGTTAAGTGACTTGCCCAAGGTCACATAGCTAGCAAGTGTCTCAGGCCAGATTTGAAATCAGGATAATGAATCTTCCTGGCTTTGTGCCCAGCACCTAGCTCCCTCCCCCCACCCTAAGACTGTGTCTCCCCACAAAGGGCAAAGCCTCTCATTGTTTTTCTTGGTAAAGTAGTTGACAGTGATTTGTATGGTAGTTTTGTTTCATTAAAGGGCAAAGCAATAACAATCTAAACTTGTCATCCCGATAATTGATGATCTTTGTTCCCTCGCATGATTCCAACAGTTATTGGTCATATACCTCAAGCACGGAAGGAAAATTTCCCTACCCCCCAGTTCTTTCTCAGTTCTCTTACACAACTACCTTTGTAACTAATTGCATACAGAAAACAGAAAACAGGTAGTTTGGCTCCATTGTCTTTATGTTACTGAAAACGGAACATATGGTAGACACAGTTCTAGCACAATAGGAGTGCATAACTCAATGTAGGACACTGAGACAAAATGAATTCATGACCCTCCTTACCCTACCCTACCAGGGAGTATGCCTGCTTTTAACGCAATGTTGGGTCATCATCGTATGGGAAGAGGGGCAGGAATGAGTTCTTTGGAAACACTGACTTGAAAATGTCTAGTTTTATTTCTTAAGCTAGTTTGATTTCACTACGATTGACCAATTTTGCTCTCAAAGCTGGCCTTTTGTTCTCTTGTTTTCATGCACTAGCAAAAAGTGCATTTGGTTCCCAGAAGTGATCTTTAAAATATTTCAAATGATTTTATTATAACTTGAAAATAGGTTTGCATTCAGTTTACATTTTGATCCTCTTCTTTAATTGTCTAAGAAAAATGAAAGATTTGGCTTTGCTTTAATTCCTATTGGTAGCAATTCAAAAACAAACAGTGACAGCAGTTATTTTGGAGCTTCTTCCTCTCTGGGAAAAATTGACAAGGGGAAGATCCATAATAGGCCAATAATTCACTACGATAACTCTGAAATTATTCATTTGCTTCTTCAAAGTTAGGTATGAAGCAGCTAGGATTATGTTTGTCTATAATACCAAAGTGAATCATTTTTCAATTTTTATAAGAAGTGCTTCATTGAACATTAGAAAGTATGTTAAATCAGTTATTGAATATGTACGTTACAGTTCTTTAGACCTCTATCTCTCTACTTGCCATTCATTATAAGCTTTTTAAATGATCACCAGTAGCCTTTTCCTGGTGGGAGTCATTACTCTATAATAGAAAGATACTTGGGTGGAAAGAGGATTACTAATTTTATTGCTTGTTTTGCTACTTACTAGCTATGAGACCTCTTGGGCCACATTTTTCTTTTATACAAAATAAAAGGTTTGTACCAGACGATCTCTAAGAAAACATTTTATTTCTAAAGCTATCATTTTATTGCTATAGCTGCCACATATTTCTAAATTCTTATATTAGTTAGCAAACCTCAAAAGAAGCCTAAGTATACTTTGGAGACTTTCTCACTCAAATCAATTCAGCAAGCATTTACAAAATGCCTACTATGTGTTCAAGCACTATGCTAAAAAAAAAAAGTGGAGAGCTAAAGATAACAAAGCAAAAAAAAAAATACTTTCCCTTAAGGAATTTACTTTTTACTAGATAGCTATATTCTATTGATTACCATGAAGTTCCTGAGGCCCCTTTCTCTTACATGTGCAGCTTTCATAAACACGATGCTAAATTCATAGTGCTTCAGGGGGCTGCATCCATTCAAAGCAGGAGTTCATAGGCAACCTCTGCCTGTTTGTAGAGTTTATATAGCAAAGCAAATTAAAATAAATGCATAGATAGATTGATAGATGCACACACACATATGCACACGCGCGCTCACACACATACACACACATACACACACACAGAATTCCTAAATCTTTCAAAGTTCTTTGTCTTTGCAATGATTTTGTTATTGTATAAATTATTCTCATTCAGCTCACTTCACTCTTCATCAGTTCCTAAAAACCTTCCGAAATTACTCTGAATGATCCTCCATCATTCCCCCAAGCACAGAAATATTCCATAGTATTCACATATTACTAATATTACTAACTTATTAACTAACTACGATACTACACAACTTACTAAGCAGTTCTCCAATTTATGGATATCCCTTCAGTTTCTCATTCTTTGTTTTCTTAATATCCTGCAACTTTGGTAATTGTTTCAATTAATATTTTACTTGCTATTTTTAATCCAGATTTATTAATATGTTTTGTTAATTATAAATATTACAGATTATTCCTGCTACACGAGAGGTCTCCTGCACCAAAGTAAAATAATTAAGTAAAATTAGTAAGACAGTGACTTCTCTATTTAAAAAAAAGCTTCATTAACCCACTGATTCATTGGTGGAAAAAGAAAGGAAGTAAAGCAAGTTCCCCCCCCAGAAAAGAACCTGTTTGTGTACATATTTCTCTTTGTGTGTATACATATAGGTGTGTGTATATGTATGTACGTATATATGTATATATATACTGTATGTATGTGTATGTATGTATATGCATGTATGCATGTACATAAAACTTGTTTTATTTTTTTTACTAATGAGTCAGTGGGTTGATGTGAGAAAAAAGGAAGATGTGTGTGTATGTGTATGTGTATATATATATATGTATGTATATGTATATATATGTATATATATGTTTATATGTTTGTGTATGTTGACCTACTAGGTTAAGGTAATTACCATTCCTTTAAAGAGTAATATTTTTTCCTTATGACTAATTATTATTAATAATTGATTATTCCATCAACTTATTTTTCTTGTCTTATTACAATAGATAGAATTTCTAAGAGTATATTAAATAGTGATGGTGATGATGGACATACTTCCTTTACCTTTGACCTTATTGGAAAGGTCTCTAAATTTTCACCATTACAGACAATACTAGTTTGATTTTAGATAGATATTACTCGTCATGTAAAGGAAATCTCTGTATGTTCCTATGCTTTCTAATGTTTTTAACAGGAATGTTATTGTATTTGATGTAAAGCTTTCACTGTATCAATTGATATAATCCCAAAATTTTGAGGCTTTGTTATCAGTATGACCAATTACGTTTATAGTTTTACTACTATTGAAACAGCTCTACATGTATAGTATTTAAATCCAGCCTGGTTATAGTGAATAATCTTTGTGAAATATTTCTGTGATTGCCTCACTAATATTTTTATTCAAAAATTGAATAATATTCATTACAGATATTACCCTGTAGGTTCTTTTCTTTGTTTTGATTCTCCACGATTTAACTAACAAGACCATACTTGTGTCATAGAAGGAATTAAACAAGGTAGCTACTTTTCATATATTTTTTCCCCTAGTAGTTTATGTAGCATTGAAATCATTCTTTAAAAGTTTTTTTTAATTTTTTTTTGGAAATGGTTATTGAAAATGGTTTTTCTTTTTTATTTTGGGAGTTCACTTATATTTTGTTTGATATATTTTCCTAAGATTAGGTTTTCTTCATTTCCAGTTTGGTTGAGTCTTTATAAAATTTACCTATTTCATATAGATTATCAGTTTTACTGGCATAGAAGAGAGGAAAATGTTGCTTATTTAATTGTTTTCATTGGAAGTGAATCCACCATTTTCATTTTTTTCTGTTTATTTTAATTAATCATTAGCTAATGATTTATCTACTTTATTATTATTTTAAGCTGCTTCTAATATTATTTATTAATTTTTTTGCTCTCAATTTTCCTAAAATCGTTAATTTTTAGTATTTGTAATTTGGTCTTTCATTGAAGGGGCTTAATTTTGTGATTTTATTGTGTTATTTTTGAGTGGCATGCTCGAATCATTGATATGTTCTTTTTTTCTCTTTTGTTAGTGAAAAATATTTAGAGACATAAATTTTCCGTAAGTATTGCTTTGGCTACATACCAAAATTTTTGCAAGTTTTCTTATTGTTTAACTTTAATGAGATTAACTTTCATGACATTATTGATACTTCTTTTTTCTTGTGCCAACGATTCTTTAGGAGTAAGGCGTTTAATCTCAGCTTAATTTTTAATATTTGCTTCAATGGGGAAAATCATCTTACATGAATGAAGTGCATAAAAAATGGGGGAAAAGGCAAGCCTTAAACTCATTCTTATCTAAACTAGTTCAATGTGTAAAATATATGTTCTTGGCTATGTAAATTCATATTACCCAGCCAGGAAGTAAAGGGAATAAACACTAAAACTTAGAGGAGAGGACTTCAAATTATCCAACTCAGACCTAGATAAATTGAGCCATAAGATAATGAAGAAAGGAGTAAAGGAAATTAATAGAATTTTAGAAAAACATACATGTGATAAACTCCTGGAAAATACTAATGAGAATAGAAAAGAATATGTCTATTTATTACTTGTGCATGGAACATTCATAAACACTGATCATGTATTAAGATATAAAAAGTCACAAATTCAAAAAGAATAAACAATAATACATTTTTCTGAACATAATGGACTAATAATTACAGTAATTAAAAGTTGTTGGAACACAGATTAAAAAGTATTCAGATAATAAATGATCTAGTGTTGAATAATGACTCAAAGAATAATTCATAAAAAACAATTTATAATACCATTAGAAGTAATGACAATGATTAGATAATATTCCAAAATTTGTGATATGTAGGCAACACAATACTTACAGGAAAATTCATATATATATATATATATATATATATATATATATATATATATATATATATATATATAAATGCTTGCATCAATAAAAAAAAGAGAGAGCAGATCAACAAATTAGTTATATAGCTAAAAAAAGTTTAAAAGATTAAAAACCCTCAATTCAACACCAAAAATATAAATCCTGGTAATCAAAGGGCAGATTAATGAAACTTGAAAATTATTGAAGTAGTAAATAGAAGTAGGACATGATTAAAAAAATAAAAAAACAATAAAATAAATGTTCATTTGATTTTTTAAAAAGAAACAAATTACAGCATCAAAAATTAAAAGGATTAATTCACAATGAAGATGAAATAAAAGTAATTAAGAGTTATTTTGTTCAACTATGTATCAGAAATTTAATAACCAAAGTGAAATAAGTGAATATTTACATATACATGTACCACATTAACAGAACAGGAAATAGAAAATTTTAATAAAGAAGCCCTAAGTTAGCTCTCTAAGAAAAAAAATGAAAAAAAAGGACAAAAGGATTTGCAAGTGAATTCTGCCAAACATTTAGAGAACAATTAATTCTAATAATACCAAACTTTTAAAAAATAGGCAAAGAAGATTTTTGCAACATTCCTTCTATAACAGAAGTATAGTCTTTGTTACCTAAACGAAGGAGAATAAAAACAAAGAAAGAAAATTATAGCTCAATTCCCCTAATGAATAATGATGCAAAAGGTTAAATAAAATGCAAACAAGAAAGTTACAACAATGTATCCCAAATATCATACACTGTTACCAAATTGGATTTATACAAGGAATACAGGGATCATTTATTATTAGGAAAAACATAAGCATTATTGACCATATCAATAAGAACCAAAACCAAAAAAAACATAAAAACATAAAAAAGTAATTATTTTCATAGATGCAGATTTTTTTGATAAGATACAACACCCATTTGTGTTTAAAAAAAAACACTAGATAAGGTAGAAATCAATGGAGCTATTCTTAAAATGATGTCTAGGACCTATCTAAATCACAAGAAAATTTATGTCTAATGGGAATGCACTAGAAACCTTTTTTAAATAGGATCAGAAATGAATCAAGGACATCCATTATCATCATTATTATTCAATATTACAATAGAAATGTCTGGTATAACTATAAAATAAGATACCATACAAAATATGGCAATAAAACAAAAAAAAGTCAAGGAAGTAAACATAAGCATTGAGGAAAAAGAAACATCCACTTTCGCAGATGATATACTTTACTCAGAGAATCTTAAAGAGTCAACTAAAAATTACTACAAACAATTAACAACTTCAGCAAAGTAGGAAAATATAAAATAAACCTACACAAACCTTCAGCATTTCTATATACTACCAACAAAATCCAACATTAAGATATTAAAAGTGAAATGTAATTTAAAATAACTGCAGAGAGTAAAAAAAATAATTGCAAGACACAAATGAGAAATTTATGGAAATAATTGAAAAAGATTCATCCAATAAAGACAGAACTAGATCTCAGAGAAATATTAACTGCTCAAAGGATCACCAAGGCAATGTAATAAAAATGACAATACTACCTATCCATAAGCAATTAATATTAAATTGTTTAGATTTGTCTTTGTGTGAAAAGTGTATTATAATTGCGTTCATATAATCACTGAGTTTGTCTTAGCAGGTATATTTGCAAATATTTTAAATAGGCTGCAGTTATTTTAAATGAAATTTCTCTTTCTTTTTCCACTAGATTTTTTTGATAACATATATTTAGATAGCTATATATTTACATAGGTAAATGTTGATAATTTGTTTGCATTTCTATTATATCCTACAACTTCTATAAGTTGTAAATGGTTTCAATAAGTTTAGTTGATTCTCTAGGATTTTCTAAGTATGTATTGATATCATCAGCAAAAATTGTTTTGTTTCCTCATTGCCAATTCTAATTACTTCAATTTTTTTCTTGTAATATTGTTATAGCTAGCATTTTTAGTAAATACTTAATAATAGTGGTGACAGTGGACATCCATGTTGCACCCTCATCTTATTGGGAAGACTTCTAGCTCATTTCCCTTTGTGATAATGCTTGCTGATTTTCATTTTAAGGAAAACTTCATTTTCCCTATGGTTTCTAGTGTTTTTAATAGGAATGTCTTGTATTTTGTCAAAAGCTTTTCCTGCATCTATTGAGATAATCGTGATTTTTGTTGTTTTCATTATTGATATAGTCATTAATGCTGATAATTTCCTAATATTGAATAAGCCCTGAATTATTGGTATAAATCTCACTTTTCGACTGTGTACGAACTTTGTGATATATTGCTGTAATTTTGTTTAAATGTTTTTAACTAGGTTTAAATTGGTCTGTAGTTTTCCTTCTCTGTTTTTGATCTTCTTAGTTTAGATATCAAAACCATATTTGTGTTATAAAAGGAATTTGCTAGGACTCCTTTTTTGCCTATGTTTCCACATAGTTTATTAAAGTTGGAATTAATTGTTCTTTAAGTGTTTGGTAGTATTCATTTGTGAATATATCTGGTCCTGGGGATTTTTTTTCCTTACGGAGCTATTTATGGCTTGTTCAATGTCTTTTTCTAAGGTAAAGTTATTTAAGAATTTTATTTCTGTTGATATGTGCAACTTATTTTATTATAAATACTAATCTGTTTCACCTAGATTGTCAAATTTATTGAAATACAAGTTAACAAAATATCTCCTAATTGCTTTAATTTCACCCTCATTAATAAAGCAGTCATTCTTTTCGTTATTAATATTTATAATTTGGTTTTCTGCTTTTTTAAGCATTAAATAAACAAAAGATTCATCTATTTTATTTTTTTTTCGTAATACCAGCTCCTAGTTTTATTTATTAGTTTTTTAATTCAATTTCATTAATATCTTCTTTGATTTTTAGGATTTCCATTTTGATGTTTAATTTGGGATTTATAATTTGGTCTCTTTCTAATTTTTTTTATTATATATACAAATCATTGATCTACTCTTTTGCTGTTTTACTGATGGAAGCATTTATTGACATAAGTTTTCTGCTAAGTACTCCTTTGTCTGCATCCCACAAATTTTGATATGTTATCTCATTGTCATTATCTTTAATGAAATTATTGATTGTTTCTCTGATTTGTTGTTTGACTCATTCTTTAGGATTAGATTTGGCTTCTAATAATTTTAATCTGTGTTTCCATGGACCTTTATTAAATGTAATTTTTATTGAATTATGTTCTGAAAGGGGAGAATTTAGTATTTCTTATTTTCTGCATTTGTTTGTGAGCTTTACATGCCTTAATGGTCAGTTACTGTGAAGATACATACCCTTTTTGATTCCCCTTCAATTTTCTCCAGAAGTCTATTATGCATAAATTTTCTAAAATTCTACTAATATCATTAACTTATTTCTTATTAATTTTATGTTTAGATTGATCTAGTTCTGCAAGGGAAAAGTTCAGGTCCTCAAGTAATAGTTTTGCTGTTTATTTTCTCCTATAACTCATTTAGCTTTTCCTTTAAGACTTTTGATGCTATGTCATTTGGTAAATATATATATATACATTTAGTATTGACATTATTCATTGTCTTCATTGTCGATGGTACCTTTTGTCAAAATGTAGTTTACTTGCCTATCTCTATTAATTAGGTTATTTGCTTTTTCTTTGTCTGAAATCATCATTCCAACCCCTGCCTTTTTTTTATGCTAGCTGAAACCTAGTAGTTTCTCTATTCTAGCAAATTATTTTTACTGTGTGTATCTTTGTGTTTGAAGTCTGTTTCTTGTAAACAATTTATTATTGGATTTTGGTTTCTAATTGAGTCCTCTATCTGTTTCCATTTTATTGTCTGAGTCCATCCCATTCCATTCACTGTAATAACTTCTGTGTATTAACCTCCAACCTATTTTTCCCATTTGTCCTTCTCTCTCTTTTCACTTTGTCTCTCAAGTCAGTTTTGATTCTGACCACTTTGTTCCTTCATTTATCCCTTCTATCATCACCCTTCTCTTGTCACCTTCCCCACCCATTTCTCCACTGGATGAGATAGATTTCTATACCCAGTTGATTTTATATGGTGTTCTCTCTTTGAGTGAACTCTGATGAGAATGATGTGCAATCATTGCCAGACACCCATCTCCCCTCATTTTCCCTTCCACTGTAAAAGGTCTTCCATATGAGCCTTTTCTATATGAAGTAATATTTGTTGCATTCTCCTTCACACTTCCTTTTTCTCCAAGTGTATCCCTCTTTTTTCATCCTTAATTTTTTTAGATCATTCCAACTAATTGACTCAAACTTATGTTCTCTATATAGACTCCTTCTAACTGCCCTAATAATGATAAAGGTCCTGAGAATTACTCTATCATCTTACCTTATAAGAATGCAAACATTTACATTTATTTAATCCATTTTTATTTCTCCTTCATGTTTTCCTTTTTATGCTACTTTTGAATCTTATGTTTGAATGTCAGATTTTCTATTTGGCTCTGGTGTTTTCATCAAGAATGCTTAAAATTCCTCCGTTTCATTTAAATATCCATTTTTTCTCCTGAAGGATTTCATTGGGTAGGTTATTCTTGGTTGTATCTTAGCTCCTTTGCATTCTGGCCAAGCTTGCCACTCCTTTAATATGGAAGCCTCTAAATCTTGTGCTATCCTGCTTGTGGCACCATGATATTTGAATTGCTTCTTTCTAGCTGCTTGAAATAGTTTCTCCTTCATCTTCTGAAATTTAGCTATGATAATGCTGGGAGTTTTTATTTTGGCATCCCTTCAAAAGGTGATTGATGGATTCTTTCAATTTCTATTTAATCAAAATATTAATATCCACTCCTGTTTTAGGGGTAAATTTATTCCATTCATATTCACTGTTATGATTACTGTGTTTTTCCCTCCATACTGTTTTATTCTATCTCTTTGTCTCTCTTTCTCTCTCTCTTTGTTTCTCTCTGTCTCCCTCTCTGCCTCTCTGGCTCTGTCTCTCTCTGTCTCTCTCTCTGTCTCTCTCTGTCTCTCTCTCTCTCTCTCTCTCTCTCTCTCTCTCTCTCTCTCTCTCTCTCTCTCTCTCTCTCTCTCTCTCCTTAAAAGTTTTTGTTGTTGTTGTTTTTACTTCTGACCACCACCTCCCTTTATCCACTCTCCCTTTCTCTTATCCCCTTCCCGTCCTACATCATTGATGGGTAACATATATTTATTTCTACATCCAATCAATTCAGATTGTGTTGACCACACCTCCACTATTTCCCCCTTTACTGTAAAAGCTCTTCCTTATATGCCTCTTTTATGTGAGGCTATTTCTCCAATTCTTCTTTCCCCTCACCCTCTCCTAGTGCATCACTCTTTCCCTCCCATGCATTTTTTTTTAAAATCCTGCTAACATAATAGACTCACTCCTGTTCCCTCTGTTTATGTAGAAACCTTCTTACTACCCTAATAATTATGAAGTTCTTAGGGGTTACCTGTATCATTTTTTCATAAGCAAACATAAACAGTTTAACTTTATTGAGTGCATTATGATTTTTTTCATGTTTATTTTTTATACTTCTCTTGATTCTTCCATTTGAAAAATAATTTTCTTTTCAGCTTTGTTTTTTTTTAATCAAAAATGATTAAAAGTCTTCTACTTCATTATATGTTGTTTTCCCCTGTAAGTTTATACTCAGTTTTGGGGTGTGTGTGTGTGTGTGTGTGTGTGTGTGTGTGTGTTTGTGCGTGTGTGTGCGTGCGTGCGTGCAGGTTACTCTTGGTTGTAATCCCATCTCGTTTGTCTTCCAGAAAATCATATTCCAAGCCCTTCATTCATTCAACATGGTAGCTCCTAAATATTGTGTATATCAAACTATGGCTCCATGATATTTTGAAATTTCTTTCTAGCTGCTGGAGGTATTTTCCTTTTACCTGGCAGTTCAGGAATTTAGAACATTAATTTGGATAATATCCTTGGGAGTTTTCATTTTGGATTGTCTTTCAGTTGGTGATCAGTGGATTCTTTCCATTTCTATTTTACAATCTGGTTCTAGCATATTGAGAAAGTGTCCCTTTTCTTGAAATAGCAAGTCTATGCTCTTTTCTTTCATTTTACTTTTAGGCTGTCCAATATTTCTTAAATTATCTTGGCTCAATGTATTTTCCAGGCAGCTTTTTTCTGATGAAATGATTCACATCTTTTTAGTTTAAATTTTTATTTTCTATTTTTTCATTATTTTGACTTATTTTTATTTTTTTTGATGTGTCATGGAGTCATTAGCTTCCACTTGCCCAATTCTCATTTTTAAGAAATTACTTTCTTCAGTGAGCTTTTGTATCTCTTTTTCCATTAGGCTAATTCTATTGTTTTTTGGTTTTCTTTTTGTTATCAGGTATTATTTTCCTCTGTATTTTTGTGTCTCTTTTACCCAATCCATTAATAGTCTTTTTTTATAATTTTCTTACATCATTCTTAGTTATTTTCCAAATTTTTTCCATAACTCATTTGATTTTTTTTTAATTTTTTTAGCTCTTTCAGGAATTTTTATTTGTCTTGTGTCAAATTCATTTTTTTTTGTTTGAGTCTTGGCATATAAATGCTTTAGTGTCTTCTTCTGAGTCTCTGTCTCAATCTTGCCTGCCACCATATTTATGGTTATGCTCCTTTTACGTTGTTCACTCATTTTTTCCAGTCTATTTGTTGACTTTAAATTTCATTTTAAAGTTGGGCACTGTTCCTGGGGTTGGGGTGGGTAAGCGCTATTCTAAGTTTCAGACTTTTTTGCATTGCTGTTTTAAGATTTAGTTCTGGGACTGGAAATTTTCAGTGTTTCCAAGGTAGTGTGATCCAGAAAGAATTGTAGTCACTGCTTTTTTGTGACCAGAAGCAGTATTCCTCCTTAGGATCCCTGATCCCTTGAGATCAAACAGGTACTGTTCTTCAGAGTCCCTGCTCCCTTCCACTTTTCTGGGTCAGCAAGTAATCCCATCTGCTCTGGAACTGTGACCCAGAAGTGGGTCTAGGCAATGGAGCTACCAAATAGTGCCTACTTATCCTGCATCCAGTGCCAACACAGAGGTCCCCTATAGTCTTTGTCTATCAAATTACCTGATCCTTTTACCATGTCATTCACAAGAGCTCCCAAAGCTGCTACTACTGTGGCTTTTACTGCCTCCAAGGCCTCAACTGCTCTTGTAACCATGTAGGCTCTGGGCCAGCCACAATCTGAGTGTCACAGACCTCTCCCTCTGACCTCCCAAGTTGTTCCAGGCTAGAAAAATGCATCATTCAGGCCTCCTGTTGACACTGCTACTATGAAATTTGATTTGAGGTATTATTCCAAAGTTGTGTGGAGGGGAATGTTGGGAGGGCTTGGCTGTTTCCTCTACTCTTGCCTCCACACCTATAGTAAGTCTCTAACTACTTTTTGAAAGAATGTATAATAAAAATTTCAAAATAAGGAAATTTTGAAAGTGGAAGCTTTATCCTCACCCATCTAAGAGCCATCTCCTTTAAGGCAGCCAATGAAGAGGGTCTCACAGCCTCCTGAGGTATCCATTTCAATCCTAGGATCTTTCTAATTGTTTGGAAGCTTTGGCTGCTTTGCTTTGTTTTCCTCCTAATATCCATTCTAAATTTGCCTCTTCACAAGATTCACTTATTACTCCTAGTTTTTCCCCTCTGAAGCCACAGAGTATAATTGCAGTCCTCCCACTTAACAGCTTTTCAGATAGATTAAAAACAATTGTTTTCCCCTAATCTTCTCTGATGTAGGTAAACATCTCACTTCTTTTAAATAGCACTTTCCATCCATTTTTGCAAGTTATACTTTCTCCACTCCATTCATTCTCCTCCTCTTCCTACAAAAAATTAAGCACTGCGACCCAAAGTCAGAATACATGTGCTACCTTATCTTGTCAGAACCAGATTTTCACGTCACTTCTCAGCCATTTACAAATCATGCTGTTGTCTATATTTCTGCCTCTCCTTTATAGTTTTTTCTTCCCCACTAGATTGTAAGCTCCTTGAGAGAAATAATTTTGTTGCTTGTTTGTATCATACCCCTAAGACTTAACACTGTGTCTGACTTGAAGTAAATGCTTAAGTCATGCATTCATTCATTAATGTTTCCATCATTCTATTCATTCAAATGATTGCCATATGCATCATCTCAAGCCTCTCCACCACACAGATTACTGTCCTCTGTATAGTGTACACCTTATCATTGCTCTTTCTAAATTGCTTCCTCAGGAACTGAACCCAAAGCTTTAAATGCAATCTATCTATGAGGATTTATCAGATGCTTACTATGAGCCAGACAATGTACTAAGAAAACAAAAAAAAAATACATACAACATCCATGCCCTTAAGAAGCCCAGGTTATAATGGCCTTAGCAAGAATACATCCATTATAGCTGAATATAATTTTCAAGAAATGGAATTAGTAGAGAGCTGAAAAAAAAGGATTTTAGCTTAGTCTTAAAGGAAGCTAGGGCAACCAAGAGGTGGAGATGAGGAAAGTGAGTATAGCTCCCCTAGGGGATGGCCTGTGAAATTAATGTAATCTCATGATCCAGGAACAAGGACAGAGTGACGGACAGAGAGACTCTAATCTCTTTATGCCTGGAGGTTACATACATTTTAATAGTTTTTGTTTGTTTGTTTGTTTTGAGGGATAGGGAATGCCACATCACACCTGTAGTTCATATTGTGCTTGCTGCCCAGTAAAGAACCTGAATCTTTGTCTGGGCATCTGCTTGATATCTGACTATACCTTCCCCCATTCCTTAATTGTAAAGCTGACTGTGACCCAAGATTAAGACTCATTTATACCAAATGGATTTTTTCTTATTAGATATAACCCAAAATTAGAGTCCATTAAGAATTTTTTGGATCCTGATTCTGCCATCTAGTTTTTCATCTTAACTACTCTGATCACTTCTCAGCTGACTTTTTCTGTATATTCTTACCTAACATTCCTAAGAAATACTTTAAAGTCTGTACTGTTTGGAGACACAGCATTTTCACTGTTCTCAAAGAACTAAAATGAATCAATTGCCCTGGGCCAAAAAAAGTCATCTGTTCACTACTAGCTGGTTTTGTCTGTGTGGAAACTTCCCTTACCTGACTGTTTTGGGCACATATTGTACTATAGCCCCATTGTGATATATGGGAAACTAGTTGTTTACCATTTACCCAAGGGATACATATATATATATATATATATATATATATATATATATATATATATATATATATATATATATATATATATATATATATATATGTGTGTGTGTGTGTGTGTGTGTGTGTGTGTGTGTGTGCATATATACACACATATCTATGCATACACATACATGTGTATATATATAATGTGTATATATAATGTGTATATGTATACACACACATATAATATATGCATATATGTGTGCATACATAGATACATGCATATATGTGTGTATCAATGTGTATATTATGTATCTCACTCTCATTTAGGCCAATTGGAATACACACATACATATACATACACACATATACACATACACACACGTATATACATACATATACACACATATATGCACACATACATGTACACACGTATACACATACATACATATTTATATATTTAACTATATATGTGTATCTATATATGCCTATATACATACATATCTACCTATCTATTTATCTATCTAAAATTTAGTCTAATTTGCCATAGACATAGATACCAGACTTCTAGTCCCTGTGGGCAACACTAAGGTGAAATTTTTAAAAAATACTCCCTTACATGGAACTTTATGACTATTCTCCATCTAGGTCTAGTGGTTTGAATTATAGTGTATCCCAGCTTCAGAGCTGAAAAGTCATACTTGTACAGTTAAACTCTCTCATGTAACAGAGGTGCGAAGGCAGACGAGAAAGTAAAATGAGAACAAAGGAACTGAATAATTATTCCTATGCCACATAGCATAACATAACACAAGAGGATTCAGGTTCTTGGATTCCAAATACAACACAGTTTTCAATACAACACCTCGAATTCCTAGTTTGATTTGGCTTTTCTAGAAAGACTGCAAACATCTACTCCACAAAGGTCCCACAGTGTTTAATACTCAACTTCTTCTTGGTAATTCTTCAGGCTTACCAGTTGGAAAATGCAAATACTCCTAAGAAAAGCAATGTATTGAGCCACTAAAACCTTATAATACACTACAATAAGAGATTATATTTAACCTCTAGAAAGATTGTGGTGATAATAATATTATTGTGTGTCTATGGGAAAATAAGGGTTGGCATTGGATTTGAATGATGATTTTTGTCTATTTGGAAACTGTCCTTAACTTTTGTTAAGCACATATTGTACTGCAGCACCATTAGGACATGGAAACTAGTCTTTTAGCATGGACACATGGGCACAATTCTAAATTAATATGGACAGAAAAATGAATCATGCACTGGACAACTAATAATACTAAACTCATAAGTAATAGGCCCTTTATTCTTTCCATTAGCTCTCCAGTACAGAGCTATTCTGATAAAGATGAAGAAACCATTCAGACAGCTCCCACGGACACTTCAGGCCCACATAACAAGTTGGGAATTTATCCTTTATTATGTTGAGTCTGCTATTCAAAAACATCCCCTGAATCTTTCTGTTTTTAATTGCACAAGGGATATGTTTTTTGTGCAATGATAGCTTTTCTGGAAATGAAGTTATAACACAGACGATGTGAAAATTTACAAGGTGCTAATGAGCTTTCTTCAAACACCACAAATTATTTAAGTAACTTAATTCTGTTGTTATTTTTACAGTGTCAGAGGAGCTTTCACACTAGCGTGAGGCAACAACATAATTTATTTCTCTGTTTTCAAACTTTTCCGTTTAAATTGAAAACATAAGCATAATGTCAGAGAGAATGACGTTAATTTATTTCTATCAAATATTCCTGTATGAAAAGTGGATTTTCTTATTCAAGGTGAAATATGAAACATAATGAGATCAGTCATTTTAATTTCAAACATTTAGGCTTTGTACTACAGCCTTGGCCCCAGTGAGCCAATAACAGAGTAGATTGTAATGACATGGGTTTAGAGACATTTTCTTTTCCCATTGATTACATTTCTTATTCCTACATGAAATATCCCTGCACTGCTATTCTGCTCTGAAACATAAAGATGAGGAAGTGATATTGGCCACTTGAAGACAACACCAACAACGTGCGAGCTCTGACAGGTTTCTCCAAGCTGTATATGCACCTGTTGAAAAACTATGTCTGTTGTCCAAGAACCAATATACTTAGGCTTTGATTGGACTGTCACTAAAATGTTTTCCATCAGATTTTTTTCCAAGAGAATTTCCTGAAAAATGATTAACTAGTGTTCTGAAGTGATGAAATCTGAGACAGTGAAAGGTCTCTACCCTCTTTGAATGCTCCTGATCAGCAGAAACTAGCCCAAATGTGGGTGAGGACACATCTTTGATGGCTTTGTTAGAGAAAAAGGGTTCACTTCAAACCTGAGTGATGCTAGAGGACAGGTCTTCTTCAGTATCATAGTCCATAGTATCCTAGAGTAACTTCTTTGCCTTGTGGTAAAGCTGAACCCATAAACTTGAACCAGAACTAATTTCATTGTTGTCATGCCCTTTAGTAAGTGATTATGGGGTCAACGGTGTTGACTATTCAAGCTTCTCTGAACTGAGATACAAAACTTAAACTCTATACTTGACCAGGGAAACTGTAAAAAATATATATTTTTCTTGTATTTTTTCTAATGTTGGATATTCAGAATCATCACAGGCATACCTACTACGTTAGCTGTATAATCAAGGGAAGTCAATGAAGCTCCATCTTCTACAATGGTCTCGAAATCTAGGAAAAATAAAAATGGAACATGGTCTTTATGAAGTACAACAAACATAAATTTTAAATTTTAAAGAAACCTTGAAGACTCTCTGCTCTAACCCATGCCTTAAGGAAAAAAAAAACAGCCCTCATAAATGTCATCAGGGATTATTAGAAAGGTTTATATCTGAAATCTTCTGGCAAAATTGCTAAATCCACTATATTCCAAGGCAATCTATTCCACTTTAAAAGAGCTCTATTAGTTAAGACATCTCCTCTTATACCCAGTCTAAATCTCCTTCTCTGAAGGTTTTAGCAATTATTCCTAATTCAAGGGTCAAGAATAATCCTTTGTTACGTTGAGTGTCCTTTAGGTACTTGGAAAAAGCGATAGCACTAGACCTAGAAAGAGGAATCTTGCATTGAATCCTTGTACCATCTACCCTACAGAGGTGTTGTGAGCAAAACATTTTTGAAATTTAAAAGCAATGTAAAATTGCTAGTGATATCATTAACCTCAGTGATTAAAAAAAATAACATACCCAATAATTTTCAACCTATGAGTTTAAATCCCAGAGTAGCTTTGGTATTTTATATTACAAATAAATCTACAAATTCTTAAATAAACAAAAATATTTTGTGTACATTGAATAAACAATATGTCTTGCATACATTCACATAATCATTTTTCAAATATATCTAGATATATTTGTGATTAGTTATATTGATTTAAAAGCAATATTAATTTAGAGTAGCTTTTTTATTGTATTTTATCTATGGAATGAATGAATTATGTAATCATGTGGGCAGAGAACATTAATTTAAAAATAATAATAATAATAAACATTATAAAATGATTGGCAAGTATAGCTACAGTAAATTCCTTCTTTAGTTACTGCTACCGCTACCTGCAAAAGTTATTCAGGCACCATATTTTATGGTAGCATTCTAACAATTGTGCCATTTTCTTTGGTCCACTTAGGACATAGACACAAGGGTGATGAACAGAAGACATTTCTTTTTACAGGTTAATCGCTAGTTTCTTCAACTAATCCTTCGTGGTCTGTAGCATAGACCCTCCTTTATGTATACTTCAGCTTACCAAAATCCTGACTAAAACATAGAAGTCCCAGCTGAGTATAGGACTCCAGATGAAATCTAACCAGGGTAGAATGAAGTGTCATTCCCATGTCCCTCATGCTGAGCACTATCCCTCATTTATTGATATCCAATATCTAGTCAGCATTTTGGTCTGCTTTGACTATTGCTACATATTGAATTTGCGGCACACCAAATTCCTCTTATCTTTTTTGATATGCCTAAACAAGCCTACTCCATTGTTTACATGTTTACAGTTTATTGCATCAAAAGAATCAGTTAGTCAATTATCATTTATTAAGGGCCTACTATGCACCTGGCAAAGTGCTAAGATGTGGAAGGTATGTCTAAATTGCAAAGAAGTCCATTGTCCTATGGGATATTGTTTATATGATTCATGCAGAGCCCTGTCTTTGCTTATGATTTTGAACATCTACTCTATTTCATAAGTGTCAAACTTGAGTAGAACAGGTTTACATTTGATTTGGAGATGTTGTGAACAGTACTTGGCTTCTAGTTCCACAGCCGCATTTATGAACATATGTGCTGTGTATACTTCAGTTCAGGTTTTTGGACATGGCCCACAATGTAGCACTTTGCCTTGATACTGCTGCTCTGAGAACAGATGGCAATCTCTGCATTGATACATAGCTAAGGGAATTTTTCAGAAACATTTACAGTCATGCATGCATAAATTTTAAAACATATATAATATGTTATATGTAATATGTATTGTTTTACATATAATATTATATATAAATACTATATATGTATATGAAGGTATATTTTAACACATGCAAATGAGATACATGCATTGATAATATAGATGAAAATGTATTTTTTTTTAATTTCCAGGGTCCCATAATTCTCTTTTTTACAATTTTTATCTTCCATGTCAACTTGGTACTACTGTTATGCCATGTCTGTCATCTTACATATGTGTGGGGAATTTGGAATAATGACAGTGTAATTTTAAAATATTACAGAGAGATAGTTACTTTGACTTAAATAATCCTATGATCTCATAGACAGGGTCCCCTCTACAACAATACAGACCCCCAAACAGCCACACTTTTCATGCTGTATAATTTTTTGCCTAAATCATCCCATAAATTCTTCATAAGAAGTTCTCTACCCAATATACTGGTATCTTTTCTCCAGATATTTTGCCATCCAGTAGCCCAATTGAATATAGATTATAGATGTAATGGGGGAAGGGATATAGTATCTGAAGAGACCAATAGTCCAAACTTTTATTTTAAATGCCGGGAAATAAAAAAAAATTATCCATGGTCACAAAAACACTAAAAATCAGATGTAGAATGAACTTAAACCAGAGCTTTCTGGCTCCACATAGATTATCCTACATTTTTACTACATTATCTGCTCAATGTCTTTTCCCACTTAACAGAATGTATCTGTTGAAATTCTTTCAACCTTTTTCCTGTGAAATTCTTTGGTGCCAAATGGTGCAGCCTACTCACACATGTTGTAGCGTTTTAGGAAACTCATACCATAATTCTTCAGAATTGCCCATTCAATGTCTCTCAGTCATACAAAATAATAATTTCTAAAATAGAAGCTCTAACATATAATGGTTGGCAGGTTGTCATCCTTCATTCTCAGAGAGGACCAAAATGATATCACTACGTTGGAATCAGGGTACAATGTGTCTGACCCTGGCTAGTCAGGCCAGTATGAGCTCAGAAGGCCCTACCACAGGTCAGACACAAATAGTCCACATAGACATTTGGAGTAGAGATGTTTCTAAATTTGAGTCTCTCATATTTCTTTTGAACTAATATAATTCTGCTTTTCTCATAAAACATAGTACCTTCTTTGATGTGGGCATGCCATGCTGGGCAGTCCTCTGCCAGTGTCTCTCATGTCATGTAATCAATTCAAAAGTTCTTCAGAGAGACCTTGAGAGTGTACTTGTATTGCTTCTTCTGGCCTCTATGTGAATACTTATCTTGTATGAGTTCTCCATAAAATAGTCTTTTCAAAAAAAAACATATATTTGGTTTTCAAAGAATTAACACATCTCCTCCCCTCTCTTTTCTCCTCCCTTTCCTTACCCTCCCTACCTCTCCTCTCCCTAAATGGGATATTATGCCCTTACCTGAGGGTTCTCTACTCAAAGGAAGGTAAATATTGATGGTTGAAACTTACCTTGATATCTGGGAATTTACTGGCTATACTTCTTTCCTAAAGATGGCCTAAACCCAATTCACTCTGCCTCTCATTGATTGGACAACAGTAGGTCCCTACCCAAGCACCACTCAAAGGTTGTTTTTTTGGACCCTGATGGCTCAGAATGAATACAAATAGTAATTGTTTCTCTTTTGTACAGAAACCCAGAGGATCTTCCCCTCCCAGTTTGATTTGTTTGTTTTTATTAAAGAGCCATCCCTTGACTCATTTTTTAAACAGGCCTAATCACTGAATGGGCCTGAGAGCTTTGAGAGACCTTGGTTTAAAAAGGCCAAGGTCTCCCACTACATCCTGGGCCACCTCCAGTTATCCTGATCTATATCTGCCCACTGGACCCAGGTAGCTCTGGAGGAGAAAGTGAGGCTGGTTACTCTGCATAGCACTCATTCACTCAAATCCAATTCAATTGCAAGTCATTGCATCATCAGCCTGATGTCATTGTCCTCTTTGAGGATGTAGGACAAACCACACAACCACACCACATTTGTTGTTCAAACATTATGGCTAGCCCATTGCAGTTGCACTCTCTGCAGTAGTTTGAATGATTGGCAGTTTGGCTTGAGAAAGTTACTGGTAATTTAACTAGCCAGGTGATCTTCAGAATCTTCCCAAGACAATTCAAATGGAAGCGATTCAATTTTCTAGTGTGGTGCTGGTTTCTCCAGGTTTCACAGGCATTCAATGATGAGGTCAGCATGACGACTCTGTAGATCTTCAGTTTGGAAAGCAGTCTTCTCTCCCACATTTTCCTTTGGAACTTCCCAAACACTAAGTTAGCCCTGGCAATGCATGTATCACCCTAATCATCTATATGTAGAACCCTGGACAGTATACTGCCAAGGTGAGTGAACTTATCCACAGTATTCAAAATTTCTCCATTTGCTGTAACTGATGATTCTGCATACACGATGATGTGGTGTTGACTGATGAAGAATCTGTGCTTTCTTGATGTTAATTGTTAGGCTAAAATTAGCAAAAGTGGCAGAGAGTAGATTCATAATTTGTTGCATCTTAGCCTCAGAGGCTACATTGAGTGCCCAATCATCTGTGAACAAAAAAATCTTGTATCAAATCTCCCTTAACTTTAATCTTCACTCTCAGTCCATTCAAGTTAAACTATTTGCCATCGGTGCTGTAGCTGACCTCGATGCTATTTTTGTCCCCATTGAAGGCATCTGACAACATTGCTGAAAATATGCCAAAAGGCGTGGGAGCAAGCACAAAGTCCTACATCATTGCACTGGTGATTGGGAAAGCCCAGCTTCATTGTCTATCATCCAGAATCCACGAAAGCACGTCACCATGAAACTGGTGTCCAAGACTGATGAATTTCACCAGACAACCAATTTTTCCACAGTTTTCCACAAACCCTCCCCTCACAACTGACATTAGCGAAGTCTTTGCTCAGACCAACAAATATTGTGTACAGATCTCTGTTCTGCTATTCTCTTCTGTTATTTTGATTAATAACATATCTTGAACATGTTCTCAATAACTAATATGGATTACCTTCTAAAAGATTGTCATAGAAGGTATATGTTATGTATGTGTGCATACACAAACACACATATAAAATCAGTTTAAACAAATAAAGTATCTTAAATGTTCAACAATAGGGAAATGGTTAAATAAATCATGGCACATTTATGTAGTTGAATAAATATAGGGACAAGACTTATGATTCCATTGATGCAGGGAACTTCTAGATGCGGATAGCCCCTTTACCATGTTGTCACATTTTCTGCAATTTCTAGTCTTGAAGAGTAGCCCAAAGCATTGAGAGGCTAAACAACCTCGACCAATATCACACAAGTTGTGTGTGTCAGGGATACAACTTGAAATTGTATCTTCATGGTTCTGCATCAAGATCAGTAGACAATACAACATAACATTCTCTGTCTTAATGAAGTTAAGAACAAGTATGGATAAAGAACCTGGATATATAAAAAAGGACTAAACAAATATATGTATTGAAATTATTTAATATGAATCTTAATAGTAAATTATTGCTTAGTTATTTAAATTGATATTTAAAGTGAAGTTTCTAGTAGATTATTAATGAAATTCAATTAGTTTCTCCACCTCAAGCCTCTAAGGGTAGTATAAAATTAAAATATGTAGGAATAAAAGTTTTGATTTGATGGTGAGACTCTTTGGAGATTAGACTTTCATTTTAAAATTAATATATAATTTCATTTGGGTGGGAGTAGGGAGTGAGCTAGGAAAATGGAATAAAACGTAATGGCTTGACATATATTAGAAAGGATTCTAGAAAACAACGGGAGGAAAGGCCCAATGGCATATCCTAAATACAAATGTGTCTCCTGGTGGCTATATGCCTCACTCTTTAGCCAACTTTTAAAATACAAAGTAAATATTGAACATCTGCTCAGATTTAGAACTTAAAGTATGGGAAACTCTACAAGGAAGACACATTGTGTGTATCTATTTCAACATGATATTAAATGCTACAGTAACTGATCAAATAGCTCCCCTCCCCCAGTTATGTGATGTAATTATAGAATATAAGGGTCAGGTACCAGAAACAATGAGATGCTAGGCATTCCCTTCATAGATGCTAAGCAATCAAATTTAAAGGTTGTAAATACCTGTCCCTTTTAGACAATGAGTGACAATTTCATATGTGGAAAAGAAATTGTTTGGAAAACCATGTGATACTGGCAAATACAATGGCCTTACCTATGTGGCCTTTTATTCACCCAGTCATTGATAAATGTGAACAGGACTGGCTAATAATTTCAACATCGAATAACCAACATTGTAAGCTATGCTACTACAGTTAGTGAAGGCTGCCAACTCTTGGGAGAATTTCTTCTCCTCCTCCTTCTCCTTCTTCTTTCTCTCCTCCTCCTCTACCTCCTTCTCCTCTTCCTCCTCCTCCTCCTCCTCCTCTTTCTTTTCCTCCTTCTTTTACATCTTTCTCATCTTCTTCCTTCTTCTTTTCAACTTTATTGCTAGAATTTTATTTGGTTGTTATAGGACTTAAAGAGACAGATGTATAAAAGACAGACACAGGCATGTCCAGGACAGTATGCCTCAGGCATTCAGGGGACTCAGGCCACTTTTACATGGTGTTCCAAGAATTCACAACAAATTAAACACTCTCTTCTGGCAATGACAATGTCCGGAGGGGGGATGCAGTGAGCAAAACAGACCATTAGATCTGACACATTCCCAGAACAGGGTTTTGGTCTGCTCACCCCTAGTTGATCTTCACATGCCTAGAGAAAGTTTTTGTTAAACTTAATAAAATTTAAGTTCAAGATTATGCTAAATGAACAGCAGATACTAAAGTAGGTACAATGTTTTACTACAAGGCTGCAAAAGGCTAAACACAAAGTTTAAGAAATGTGGCCTCAAAACCAAATCAAAGGTCATCTAAATAAAGGGGTTTGCCCACTGGCAACTTCTCCAGTGTCCTTTGTCCCCACTGATGAATTCTGCAAAGATACTTCCTCCTCTGTGATCCAGAGACCACTTTTGAAAATAGTAGGTGGGGCCAGAAATTACCACCCTGATGGAGGTGAAAAGAATATTCCTACCTGTACTGGACACCTATCACCAACCCCCGTGGGGTGGCTAGAGGAAGAAAAGATATTTTACTTGATAAGATTCAAGGGTATTTCTGCCCTTCTGTCCGTCTTCCCTGACCTCTGGACTGGGCTGTGGAAAAGACACTTCTGATATTTCATTTTGTGACCTTGCTTCCTGCAAAAATCTCTTGGGCGGAGGCTCTGACACTGGGTGGCGACAAAGAAGTGCTGCCCTCCGGAGTGCCCATCAAAGTGGCTAGGAGCACGAATAAGGAATGAGCCTGTGTCTGTCCCGTTAGCTAGAGGAGAAGATCTGACCTGTGGCTGCAGGTTCAGGTTCAGGGGAGGAAGACATCTGAGGAAGAGGAAGATAATCTGTGAAGTGTGAATTCAAGTGTTTCAAACCATTCTTCCCTGCAACTGTTTTAGCTATTCTCATCAACCTGAAGAGCATCCAACAAGGTTGGAAGGGTCCACAAGGCCCTTTGCTAAGTCTGGTGGTCAGGACTGGCTAAGGGGGCAGAGTGCCTGCTTAGTGAGAAATGAAGGATTCAGTAGCCCTTCTTCTGTGGTCATTTGGGAAGTAACTGCACATAAATGGCTGATTTTGAACTGTTTTCTTACATACCTTGGAAGAGCTTCTAACACAATGTAGTAAAGTAGGGGAAAGATTTTTTTTAATATCCTACTCTCATCCCCAATTTTTATATTGTGTTGTAACAGAAGCCTAATGCAGCTAACAGCTATGTAATCTAGTCAGGTCAGAGAGAAGAGTCAAGTGTCAAGTGCCTGAAGCCAGGATCTTGCTCAGAAAATGGAAAGCCCCAGAGACAAGATAATTGTGGCCCTAGGATGTGAGTTCTAATAATTTCCAGAAAGTGCATATCACTAATTTAGGACAAGTTATCAGCTGAGACTAATGCTGGAGGCATTGATAACTACTGCCAAAAATTGAAGTAACATCTATTTAAGCAGTATCTGTCAGGGTCCAGTGGAGACACTTAGAAAAAGGGTGGTAGGAAGTACTGAGGTCATCAGAAACCCTGCAGCCATGTAACATCAGAGGCATGAACTGCCCCTTCTCACATGTGCTACAGCCACATAGGATGCTTATATACATGCTTCTCAACTGGCGAATTTCATTTGTTACTCTTCCAAAGTATATTGTATGCAATTCTGCCAAATTTATGGGGGAGATTTCCTACTGTAGTTACTATGCCATTTCAGTATGTGCCTTTGCTTTAAGATAATTATGTTCTTTGGCTGCCTATTAAAAGGTAAACCCACTTGTGGGGGCTCATGCTATAGTCACAGATTCCCTTGAATCTGAGGTAGTTTCTACAAGGGAACCTATCCTAAAAAAAATTTGGGGAGTATGCTACAGGACTGCTATAGATGAAATAATGAAGGAGAATTCTAAAGAAGGCGATATTAAATATGAGCAGTTAAGCATTGAAGGGAGAAGTATATATAGAAATTCACTAAGGAAATAAGGATTCATGCCCAGATCTATATCTGAAAGTGAGTACTTTATGATGTAATTAACAATCTCATGTAGTTAGAGTTCTATATGATATTTCTCTGTCCAGCTGTCCCGTAGCATGCTGGGTTAGATTGGATAATAAAACTAGAATCAAGAATACCTAGATTAAGATCCCATTTCTGACAATTAATCAATGTGACCATAAAGAGACCATTAAGCCACTTTAAGTCTCAGTTTCCACATCTGTGAATGGGGCTAATAATAACTATAGTATCTCCCTCACAGGATTGTTATAAGGCTCAAATGAGTTAATGTATATAAAATGCTACATAAATGACTGTCATTTTCTAAAACCAAAGAGGCCAACTGTAATAAACAATGGAAGGGGCAGGGGGAAACGGCCCCAAACTTTCAACTGATTTCTGCCAGCTGATTCTTAATGCTCATTTAAAAAATAATAAATCACGTTTTTTAAAACTTGTTTTCTACTTTGGACTCACTGTGATCCAGATATACAGACAATGCTTTCTATAACTAATGGTGTCACAAAACTTTATTTCTACCTATGCCTAAGCATCTAATCTATTTTATTTACTGTAGGCTTTCTTAATTCTGTAGGTAGCTATAGCTTAAAGATTTTGCTCCTAATAAAATCTGGTTCTTCTGCTACCACAACACTCTTACTTAGAGCCATGCAATGCATGTTTCCATGACCTAGGTGGCTATGAAAGATGCATAGTTAGAGCATTTATTCTTTGGTTCATTCAGATCGGGCTGTTATCATTTCCTTCCTCCTGACACCTGACCCTATGACACAACATTAAAGAACCTAAATTACAGAGGTACATTTTGCATCTGAGGGCTTGGACTCTTTTAATGTTGATGTCATCCATACCAGCTGCTCACCCTGTATTTTCACTGCTCCTATTTCCTCATTCTCTGGCTGAATCATGTCTAGGTCTTTTAAATCTTCATTAGCTGGCCTCTCTGTCATGAGGTGCAATATAGAGAATAATAATGGCTCAGCATCAGTTTTTGCTCCAGGGAGACATTTTACTTAAGACTCTTTCCTCCTATTATAAATGCCCTAAAGAGAGCTTGGTATTAAATAGGGTCCTTATCATCTTAGCATGAAGACCTACTTAAGGTATAGGGAGGCATCAGGGTGTAACCTTGTCAGAAGTGCTATTATCATTTCTCTTCCTCTATTTTTGTTACTTTATAGAAATATTATGAAAGCTTCTAGTATGAGAATGACTTTTGGAAAGAAAAAAGGAAGGAAGGAAAGAAGGGAGAGATGAAACAGGGAAGGCAGAAATGGAAAGAGGGAGGAACTGGGGGGGGGGAAATGAATGAGAAAGAGAAGGAAAAGAGGAAAGGAAGAAGAAAGGGAGAGGGAAGGAGCAAGAAAAGCAAACATTTGCATTCATGAGAATTCACAGGACGGTTGATCCAACTTTGCTGAAGTGGTAGTACATTCTAGAGAAGAGATGGGAGGGAACATCTATCAGCCAAATCAAACCACCACCACTGCCTTTACAGTAATCTCCCCTCAGAAATTGAAGGAGACAGTCCAGGACCCTGATCCCAAGAGACTTGAGAATCAGAATGTTCCCCACACCATCACATCTGTTTCTAGCCCAGTCTCCACAGTCATCATTGAATGGAGAAATCATTGTGGAGAAGAGGCCAATCTTTCTCATTATTGCCAGAAATAACTGGTGACCAACTGTCATCAACCCAGTGGATAAGCACATGAGCCCTTAGGTGACAGGACCCTGAAGACTATCAGCCTTGCTTCAGTCACAGTGTTCATATTCATTATCTAGAGAGAAGGCACCAGGCATCCTCATCAACTGCCAACCAATTGCCACTCAAAGGGCAGTTGAAGTAAGAGGCAGTATGTACCAAGAAAGTTGAACATCAGCACCGCAACCACTGTGAACATCATCTTACCCTGATGAAGACAGCCCAGGACCCTGGACCAAGAGAAATGCTAATTGTTTCAATGTAGTCACTGAAATGATTTTATGAATGTAATGCCAATAAAGAAGAGGCATTACCAGCATTACCATTTCATCCTAAGTACCAGGAAACATGTCTATTTGATTTACAGATAAAATCTTTCAAATGTGTCCTCTCCTTCACTTGAATAAGAACTCCTTAAGAGGATATGCTTTACATTTCTATTTGTTTTCCCAGCTCTTATCAAAGTGCTTTGCACATAGTAGGTGCTTAATAGATGCTTATCATTCATTCTTGCTAGTCTGGATCTCTGTAAACACTATTGGATTTGGAATCAGACTTCCTAGATTTTAGTTCTAGCTCAACTTCTTAAGATCTAAAGATTTAGACCTGGACATTGCTATAAACATTTATTTTGCAGAGGTTAGAATTAAAGTGACTTTCCAAAGATCATATATACACACAGAACCAATGCTTTTTCTATGGACTATCTCTGTGTCCTTGCAGTAGTCATTTGACCAATTTTGTTTGTTTGTTTTGTCTGTAAAATAAGGGATTTGGAATAGATCACTTTTAAGGTTCCTTCCATCTCTATAGCATTCAGAGAATCAATGAATGCTAAACTCAAATTGAAATCAATAAGAACCCCAACAGGAAAAAATGATAGTTATTAAATGGCAGAACAGCTTAAAACCTGAAAGCCATCTATTTGTACTTTGCTTCTGCAATTTAATAATATTTAGATCAAATTTGCTTTTACCCTTTATCACTAAGACTCCTTTTCTTTTGGGTACAGAATCCATCACATCAGGGACTTGCTTAGAGGAAACAGAATGTGGACAAATGGCATTTAATTGTCATGCTCTTGGCCATTAGGGTCAGGACCTGAATGTAGTGGGTTATATCTGGTTGCATAACCCTATTTCTGTTGCTATTAATTTTCAGTGGTAATGCAGGTGGGTGCCCCAATTCTACTTGTAGGTTCAGATTGGTAAAGGTTATATTTTAAAATGAGTAAATTCAGAGCAGGCCACAGGCAAATTTTCCAGTACTATTAAAGAACCATTGTAAATAACAAAAGAGGAATCTCTTAGCATTTCTCTATGATTTATAGGCAAAAACTCAAAATTTAATTTAATTTATTTCCACTTAGTTTTTGTTGCTTTTTCTCAATACCTTCTAAGGTAATGCTGTTATTTTTTTTTCCTATGGGGGGTGGGATTTCTAGATATGGTAGAAATAAGAAACAATATATGTAAGATCTGGAGCTAGTGAGACTTGGTTTCAAATCCTGGGGCATCTAAAAATAGCTGAGGGGGTGAGCATGGTCAAATGGTGACTTCTTTCGATCAGAGGCTCCCAAACCTTTTTGACCCTACCACCTTCTTTTCAAAAAAAAAAAATTACTCATTGCCCCCTGGAAATCAACTTTCCTTAACCCTTTAATGCTTTTTTTCTTTAATGTGCATCATTCAAAATATACGAAATATTTTTAAATGACACATCTTTTAAATTTGTGAATTTTTTCCCTGCATTGAAATTTTGATGATGCGATAATTGCATTATATAACTGGTATAGTATCATATTATAAAGTCATTGTACATACATATTCCTGCCAAGGTATGCTGGACTTCCCAATGATGCCCGACATGCTCACCTGACAACACTTGCTTGTTAAGAACTATCAGTGGACTTAACCACTGATTGGTTATAACTTGCATTTTGTATGTTTATCTGGAAAATAATGTAATCACTATGAATTTTAAGTCTGTTACACAAAAGATGTAACATGCATGAGTGTTTTTTCAAAATTTTCTTATCTTCTCTTATTTCCTCATGCTTCTACCACCCCCTTATTTTTACTCCACACCCTACAATTGCACCGGAGGCTGCTACCTGGATTGTTCCAGCATCCCCCAGGGAGCAATATCACCTACTTTAGGAATCTATGTTTGGACTTTAATAAATGTTTTGTGAGGATCAAATGAGATAATTCATGTAGTACATCACTTTGCAAACTTTAAAATTCTATTTAAATGAAAGGTGATACTAGCATTGTCATATAGGTATTGGAGCATAGTGGAGAGAGAGAGCTGGCCTTGAAGCCTAGCAGAACTCTGCTCAATACCCAACGCTAACACATACCACTTGAATAAACTTTATAACAAGTTGGTGTTCTAGGAAACTTTCTAAGTTACAATTCAGTTGCCTGAATAGAAAGAGAAAATTCTTCATCGGGAGCTCCCTCATTAATTACTTGTGAGTAGACACCATTGCACATGGAAAAGTAGCATAATTATTACTTCTAACACTTACTTACTATTACTATTACTTATTACTGACTACTTTTTTTACACCCATGGACAGTTTGTGCCCTTTTTCAGTAATGAATATACTTACTTGTTTATATTATTTCTCATGCACAAGTTAGTTTTGGCGATAGGATATGTCCTAAACATATGTTTAACATGTAAAGTCTTTTACAAATCTTCAATTAAAATAAATGTAACTGCTAACTATCATCATCACCGTTATCATCATCACCATCATCATCATCATCATCAAAATTACCATGCATCTCTCCATTAAGCTTTGGGTTATTCACAATTTGGATTCTTCTGAAACTTCTGTCACCCATGATTCACAGCTATGATACACCTCTAAGGAATTATTAAATTTGAAACATGGACTTTTGCAAATGGAAGCAGTGTGAAACTACTGAAATCCTTAGTCCATAAATACTAAATAGCAAGAAAACAAGTAAAAATAAGTGCATTATTCTTAAAGAAACGTTGTGTGTGTTAATGCTTTTGCTTTCATTTAGGCATAAAAAACATTCCCAATTTCAGCGTAGCACTTACTCCTTCTTCTTCTACTTAGTTGTAGGCCTCGTTAATTTTCTATCTAGAGTGCTTCATAGACTACATTTAGGTTTCATGGGAAAAATTAAGGAGAAGTGCACATAAAGAGAATGGTACTAATGCTGTATAAGGAGAAGGAAATTGTAAAGGTAATGGGGGTGGTAAACTTGTAAAGGAAGATAGTGATTGAATTGGGAGCTAAAAGATTTATAGAAATTGAGCAAAAGATGAAGAGAACCTACCTCTAGTCCCTAATCCTACTTTTTTGATTCTTTGTGATAAGATAGAAGAATAAAAAGTAAGACAGGAAACAAAGACTTAATGGTACTTGGAACAATGCCTGGCATCTAGGAAGAGCTCAATAAACGTTTATTGATTTATTATTGTCTGAACATAAAAGAAGCAAATTGTGAGAATGATTTTTGAAGGGGTTTTGATATGTAAAGAAAGGCAGAGGTGGAATGTGGGAGAAGGAAAATTTTGGAGAATTTTTGGACTAGTTAAAGGAGAATAGCTTTAGTGGAAGGAAGAGAAAGATTTAGTCAGGAGAAAAACAAAAGATTGCAGAGTAAGGGACTTAAAAGTACTCAATGAAAAGACAATTAGAATGCCAAAGTTATTTAAATAATTTGGTTATAAAAAGTTGGTTACATAAACTGGTACATTAAAAATGGTGAGACGAATGTGAGTTTAAGAGGTTAATGAGAAGTTAAAGGCAGTAGAGTAAAACTCTAAGTTGTTAAGATGAGATAAAAGGCAATATTTTTTTTTAAATAGAGCAATTGGGGTTAAGTGATTTGCCCAAGGTCACAAAGCTAGTAAGTGTGTCAAGTGTCTGAGGCCAAATTTGAACTCAGGTCCTCCTGACTCCAGCGCCAAGCTCTACTCACTGCATCACCTAGCTGCCCCAAGGCTACAATTATCTTAAAGAAGGTAACAGGATCATAAATTTGGAGTGAGGTATTACCTTTGAAGCCATCAAACCAACCTCCACATTTTATAGTTGAAGTAGCTGATGCTAAAGGATATTAAGTAATTTACTCAGGGTCACATAGCTAGTGATTGTATAGAGCTGGATTTGATCTCAGGTGTTCTGACTCCAGCTCCAACATTGTATCCACTCTACCATATAGATGTCATCAGTAAGATGAATTGTAAACACCCATAAGTAGAGTAAGCATCTTTATCTGTACAGAACATAAGAAGAAATTTGCAGTCACTCACCGGTATTGTTCAGTGTTTGGATTTCTGCCATAACCAAGATGCTGCTGAGTGTATTCCTAATGTAGCCTGGTCTTCCTCCTAGAAGACAATATGAATGATTTTAGAAACCTTTCTCCACACTTCAGGTTATGATGTACAGTGGGAAGTTAATAGGAAAAACAAAATGGAAGTAGGGGGAAAAGAACTTGACATTGGTCAAGAGGTTGCTGAGTAAATAAATAACATTTTGTTTATTTGTTTACTTCTTTGTTTGTTTTGTGACAATTGCTCCCTAAGACTAAGACAGAAAAGTTGAAGTGTCTGTGTAAAGCCCTCAATCCAAATACCAGAGACCTTTCATGTAATGAAGTAAATTTCATTTTATTAGAGTTGATATGCACTTGATTTGTGATATTTTGTCTCAATTCTGTATGTAATCCATTGTCTTAGTTTTCTCTTCTGAACTCTGCCATGTGCAGTTTTGATAAGTATGTCACCTCTGTTCTTTTATTAATATCCCTGACATAAGTGTTAAAGAGTCAAAAGTCAGTTTATCATCTTCCACTAAAGATGCCGCTTCATGGTGATATTGATTTACAGAGAAGATTCATCCCAGAAGTAAACATCACCTTTTGAAATCTATAATTTAGCCCCACCAGTTGAAGCAGGAAGTTGTATTCTACTGAGGTGTGCAGTGTGCATATTGTGGAAAGAACACAAAACAGGGATCTAGGAGTCATAGCTTCTCATTTCAGGTCTGCTTTGCCATTGACTCAACTCTATGACCTCAGCTGAATCACATGACTTTTCTGGACCAAAGAGAGCACATTCTTCTGTATAAAAAGGAATTTGCATGAGATGTTCTCTAAAGTCCCTTCTAGGTTGTTTGTTTGTTTGGTTTTCTGAAGAATTGCTTCCTTCTTAACATGCTAATGCAGTCACCAAATTAAATGAGTTCAACACGTGAGATTTTTTTTTCAAGAGGAGAAGGAACAACAAATCCAAAGTTTTCTTCTATATTTTCAAATTTAATTTGGAAGAGTATCTGAAGACTAGAAAGTTCAATTTCAGTATAAGAAACTTTTTTGTTCTAATTTGAATTGTGTTTTACTTTAAAATAATGCTGATAATTGGCATTACTTTCGTAAGCGATAATCAAACAAAATATAGTCATGTGAAGGGAGCAGGATTACCCTAGTACTATCCAATATCCATTCTTTTGACACAGAGAACCACCACACATTTTTATATAAGGTTTGATTGATATCTTTATTTCTTATAACATCAAAGTTATTCCAAATATCCCTCAACCTGCCCTTTCCAGAGAGCTGGCATATATAACAAATAGCATTTTTGAGAGAGGAAAAACATCAGCACATCTGATCAATATACTGAACATTCAGAAGTTGTGCCCAAGGTATTAACACCTGTGGACCTCCTACTTCCATGAAGGGATAGGTTGGGGAAATGTATCTCATCTCTTCAATCAAGTCCTAGGTGATTTTTGTTACTTTTTTCATACTTAGTTTTGATTTTTGGTGTGTAATTCTTCTTTCCAATCATTTTATTTTACTTACTATATAAATTGTTGTGCTGGTTCTGCTTACTTCACCCTGAATCAGCTCAAACAAACCTTTCCATGCTTTTCTGTATTTATCACACACATTTCTTGGAAGACGATAATGTTTTATTATATTAATGTACCACAATTGGTTTAGAAATTCCACAACTGAGAGACATTTACATTGTTTCCAATTCTTAGCTACCACAAAAATTGCTTCTATAAATATTTTGGAGTATATGGGAACCTTCTCATTGATGGCTTCCTTTGGTTATAAGCCTAGTGGTGGAATCTCTGATTCAGAGGGTATGGATGATTTGGTAACTTTATTTGTATAATTACAAATTGCTTTAAAAATATTTATATGATTTCACCACTCCACCAAAAATGAACTATTGTATCTATCTGTCTTCAACCACCTCCAACATTGACTATGGAAATTTTTGATAATTTTGGTTTTTTTGCCAATTTGACAGGTGTGAAGTAAAACCTCAGTGTTATTTTTTGGTTTTGTTTTATTATTAGGGATTTGGGGGCCTCTTTCATATGGCTATGAATGCCTTGCAATTTTTCTTTCAAGGACTGTTTGTTTATAGCCCTTGACCACTAATCTATTGGGGGATGATTGTATATATATATATATATATATATATATATGTGTGTGTGTGTGTGTGTGTGTGTGTGTGTGTGTGTGTGTGTGTGTGTGTGTGTTTTAACTTGGCCACCAAACTCTCATCAAAAAATTTTGATGCATTTTTTTTCTCATTTGAGGAAAAAAAAAACTTATCCTCAGTACCTTAATCTTGGTGTTAACAAGCTTTTCAGTTTCAAATAATCAAAGTTATCTCTTTTATCTTTGCAACTGCCATTGTTTCTGGTTGGGTTAAGATTACATATCCTACTCAGGGCTGTGAGAGATACATGATCTGTTTCTCTTCCAATTTTTATATTATTTTTAAGATTAAGGTTGCATATCTATTTAGTATGTGTTGTAGAAAGTAGTGTAAGGTGATAAGGTGTAAGTGGGCCTAAGCCAGGCATGGGGAACCTGCAGCCTCCAGGCCACATGGGGCCTTCTATTCCTTGGGTATGGCTTTTTGACTGAGTCCAAGTTTTACAGAACAAATTCTTTGATTAAGGGGATTTCTTGTAGGAAGTTTGGATTCAGTCAAAGGGTGGAACTTGAGGATCTCAAGGGCCACATATGACCTTGAGGCCACAGGTTCCCCACCCCTGTTCTAAGCCTAACTTCTGCCAGATTACTTTTCATGCTTTCCAGCAGTTTTAATCAGACAAGGAGTTGTTTTTTGTTTGTTTTTTTTTGTTTTTTTTTTTTCTTTTTTGTCATGGGAAATGCCTTCCATATTATTATTGTTGTTGCTATTTCTATACTAAATTTCCATAGTTTACTCTGTTCCATTGTTAATTGTTTTGTTTTGTTTTATTTTTTAATCAATATCAGATGGTTTGATGATTGCTGCTTTAGAATGTAGTTTGAGGTCTGGAAGGGCTATTTCTCCTTTGTCCTTACCTCTTTTCATCATTTCCCTTGATATTCTGGATCTTTTGTTTTTCCAAAAGAACTTTTTTTTATCAAGTTCTATGAAGTATTCCTTTTGTAATTTGATTGTTATAGCATTACAATCACTCTTTTCTTACAAGTCTACAATATGGGCTCTGCCAACACAAGTAAAACAGGAATAATCATTAATATAGAGAATTAAGTCACAGAATAATTTAGCTCCATGTTGCACAAATAAAATATATGATCAAAATGGCTAAGAAATCTAGTTTGGGAAGCTAGGTGTCACAGCTGCTAGAGTGTTGGGCCTTAAATAAGGAAGACATCTTCCTGAATTCAAATCTGGCCTCAGAAACTTACTAGTTGTGTGACCCTAGGCAAATCACTTAACCCAGTTTGCCTCAGTTTCATCATCTGTAAAATGAGCTGGAAAAAGACATGAGAAACCCCTCCAGTGTCTTTGCCAAGAAAACCCCAAATAGCATCACAAAAAATGAAACACGACTGAAACAACTGAAGAAAAAAATTTTAGTAAATTTTGTTTGCGTATTTTACTTTTTAAAGAGCTCATTATAACTAATAAATATATGCATATGTGGGATCAATGGCTTTATATATCATACTCATTATACTGTTTAAAAACTAGACTTTTAAAAAATTTATGTACCTCATATGTGTTTGAATAAATAATTGATAATACATTAGTAGAACAATCTCTTAAAGGATTACTTACAAAAAGAAAAATTTAGAGTATTGGAGTGACAACAAAGTGTGTAGTATGCTGGACTCAGAGTCAAATTCTGTCTCTGACACTCACAAAGGCTTTTGACAATTGGCAAATCACTTTTTTTTCTGAGTCTGATTTATAAATCTCTAAAATGGGGATACTTGTGATATCTAATTGACCAGTACATTTCAATGCTCTAATGGTATAAATGAAGTGCTTTGAAAATTTAAAGTACTATACAAATTTAATTTATTATATTGCTGCTTTTTTGCATAAATAATAATAATGATATTATTATGATAATGATTAGCCTATGCTAAGCCTATGCTTTTTGGCTATCATTCTTTAGTCTTAATGAATCTGAAACTCTTACCATGACAGTGATGGAAAAGATTTAATGACTGGATCTCCATATATAAATATGCAGATATACATATTTACCTTTAATCTGAATTATTAATTACCATTTTCTCCATTTATTTCCATTGCTTAATGTATAAACGCTCACACAGAAAATTTAACAATCCACTGTCTAGCCAATACATTGAAGCTTCAGCACACTACTGAATTATATTTACATCAAATAAACCTTCCTACATCTTTATGTGATTCTTCTCTTCTTTTAAATGTATGTAAATAGCATATTCCTTCTTTTCCTCTCATTAGCTTCCTTCCTTGAAATTGTGTGGTTAGTAGTCAGTGCTCTGTCAGTATAAAACTGTTTGCTACAAAATTTACACACATTAGTCTATTATGTTACAAGTTCTAGCTTATTGTGAATGTCAGCAATGAGTACAAAATTATATGTTACTGGCAAATAAAACAATGGACATAATGGCAGCTTCATCACTATATCTTTCAGAAAGAAATCATACGGATGAATTATTAGTTTTTTAATTAACAAAGATTAACAGATAAATAGATGATAGCTATACAGATATAACTATCATCTATTTATCTGTATCTATCTATGTGTCTGTATTTGTATGTGTATGTATACACACATACCCACAGGTACATACAGGAGAGAGAGAGAAATAATGTTCTTTATGGATATTTATCTCTCTGCCTATCTGTCAATCTATTATATATTGACAGGAATCATCCATCATTTGTATCTATCTCTCCATCAATTATATCTCATCTCTTAACTATCAATCAAACATTTATTTATCATCTCCAAATCTATTTGTGTGCCTATCTATCCAAAATCTGTCGTCCAACTACTGTCAATCAATACTAAATCATCTACAATATATCAATCTATTTAGATATATTTCTGTCTTACCACTCTTTGTATATGATCTTTCTTTTATTTCCAATTATCTATGATCCATTCTTTATCTTTTATTTCTACCACATAATCAACTATTTATATTTCTATATACCTTTCCAGTTGTAATCATAGGTGGTACTTAAATGTTGCTTTAAGGTTTCTTCCATGTGCAAATGATATAACATCAACCTAAATACATACACAAACACTCATAAAATCATCCATTTTATTCCTTATTTATCAGTATCACTCTAACTCACCTCTGCCAATTACTAATTTTGTGAAGTAGGAAAATTCCTGTGACTACCCTGCACTAAAGTTTCCTCATCTGTAAAATGGAAGCATTGAAGAGAAAATGCTCTCTGTGGCCCTTTCAGGACCGTATCCAGTTCCTATGAATGTTCCTGTGTAGTATTTTTAAGGACATAGCAATTCAATCTTATATTGACAATTCCACATAAAATGAATCAAGCTAGTTCTTAAAAGGGAATTGCTCACCCTCAAGAAAGTCAACTTAATATTCTCTGCCTGTCCTTTAGAAAGAGATAAATGCTACTTATTTCACAGAGCACATCATCTAATGCGATTTGGATGGTATAATGTGATCAGAGGTTACTAGGAAATTAACAGTTTTGGTACAAAATTCAAATGAATTTCTGCTATGTGGAAAATATTTACACAACTACTCAGCTCCTTACTTATTTTTCCATTAAATCAATTATACTGAACAAGTCACGCTATATATTTGTGTTGCGAAAAGCATACCTTTCCCCAATGCATTACGTTTTTAATGATCAGGTTTGGAAGCAAAAAACAAAAAGTGCTTTGATTTTAAATGAAGCAACTATGTTTATTATAAAATAGTACCTATTTTCATAATTTATCTTAATTTTAATGGACTTTAAGCTGTGAATCTGAAGGCTCATTGAGTATAACACAGTTAATGATCAATCCTCAGGTTTTCCCCTTACCTCCTCCACCCCTTTTTGGGAGCAGTCTGTTCTTCAGTGAATGATTGTAGACATGTGTCATGAATCAGAAGAAGGTGAAGGAGAAAGAAGGAGGGGGAGGGGGAGTAGAAGGAAGAGGGAGAGGAAGAAGAAGAAGAAGAGAGGGGGAGGAGGAAGGGGAGGAGGTAGAGGAGGGAGAAGAGAAGGGGGAGGAGGAGGGGGGAAGAATATAACTTTACTGTCCAAGTTTCATAAAGGAGGAATTATAAGTTTATAAGTAAATTTCATAGAATCATTTTGTCATGCTAAATTATTTGCTTCAGTAGTGTCTAAAGTTTTATAAATTTTATTAGCAAATTTCCTAACATGACACTTTTATTTCAAGTATTTCAATAATTTCTAATTTTAATTGAGGGTCTTCCCTCCTGTAACAAATATTGATACTCTTCTATAATTTAGTAGATTGTTTATTATGGACAAAAATCCAACCCATTTTGTCAAACCAGGAGTTAAAATCTTCTATATTTTGATGACCTGGCCTTTGTACAGGAGGCACATACCTCTGTGCCCTTACATATTAACATATATAAGAAAAAAATATAGTCATCGAGTTTAAAAAAAACACATAAGTCTTGATAAAGGTAGACGGAAATTAATGAAGCATTTTAAAAAATCAATTTTTATCATAGGGAAAAATTTCCACCTAACATTTTGAATAAATGAATCTATGATTTTATCAATGAAAGAGGGAAATTCCACAAATCACAATAACCAGTAAATAAGTCCTAGGCAATTGCCCAAAGAACATAGATCTTAAATGCATCTCCCAGGTTCACAAAATTCATAATAGTCAAAAGTAGGATTGTAAACCCAGGTTTTTCTCTTTCCAAGGTCAGCATTTTACTCACTATACCCCATTACCTGCAAAATGACATCACAATTAATATATAAATCAAGTAACTCCCAGGTATTGCATATGGAAAATTATAGGGTTTACAGAGGAGGAAAGAAGTTCTTACTTTTAAAGAGTGTAATAATCTAAATATATATCCACTCATCCAGAATCAAATATAATTCCCAAGGTTAAATTGTATATGAAAACAATTTTTAAATAAAATAACATGAAAAATACAGAAACAATTATCAGCTCACTTTCAAATGACCATCAGGTAAAACTTGGAAAAAGCCTTTCTCTTTAACCCATCCAATAAACCAGCCTACATTTGAAGACATTCAATGATAGGGAAGATATATTACCTCCTGAATCAAGTAATTCCACTTTCAAACATCTCTAACTGTTAGAAAGATTTCCCTCACTTCAAACTTAGATATTCCTCTTTGCTATTTCCACACATATTTCCCAGCTCTGTCTTATGGAAGAAAAAATGAAAACAGCAAAACAAACCCTTCCTGCTCACCACAGTAATCATCATAATGAAGACCAGCTCTGATACCCTGACCTATTTTTTTTCCTTCTCCTGAAAGCAAAACAGGTTGGGTTTTTTTCATATGGTAATTGTTTGATGCCTGAATTCACCATTGGAATTAAAATTAGGTTGAGCCAGATGTTCTAAATCTTCCAGTTTTAGAACCACGAACTTTATCTATTGTCTTAAATTCCTCTGGAAGGTTCAAAAGAAGTCCATGTCCTTAAATAATATCAAATACCATGACTTAAAGCCCTTTACTCGTGGTCTTGTACCCTGAGGAATTGGGCATGTTTTAAAACAATTTTTTAAACTGCCTTAGAATGTTACATTCCCTATGTATTGAACGGTATGACTTGAACTATCAGACTAGTTAGAAGGAAAGAATTGTTTCTGCACTTAAAAGTCCAGGAATATCTGTTTCTATATCTATATCTATCTAAAGCATTTTGTACATGAATTATTCATATGTGTAAATATTTTCACTTTCCTAAGATAAAGTACCATAAAATATATCTCATGCTTGTCCAGAAAATTTTCAAATTATTAAAAATAAAATAAATAAGCATTGAAAAGTTTTAAGCTGATATAGACTATTTTATGCTAATTATTTTAAAAGGAATTTGGGGTTATTTCATAAATGCCAGTGATGGCCAGTTTTCTGATCTAAGGCTGTCTGGGTAAGTAAGGATGTGTATGGTATATTACATAATGCTCACTCATCATGAAACATGTCAAGTGCAATGATCAATAGAGCATAGCAAGCCAAGTGAGAATCTTTCACTTTTGTCACTGCTTCACTGCTTTCCTGTCTTGATCTAGAAAAGATATATCAACTTTTTAACATCAAGATGTAAACTTCTGAACAATACTATGTAAATTATTAATCAAGGTAACTGGAAGGAAGGAAGATTTGGAGGAAGTAAAGAAGGGTAATGAGGGAGAGAGTGAAAAAGGAAGCAAGGAAAGGATAAGGGGGAAAGAAAGAGAAGATAGAGAAGGGTAGAGGAAAGGGAGGACTAAGGGAAGAAAGGAAGGAAAAAAGAAAGGAAGGATGGAAGGAATGAACGAATGAAAGAATGAATGAAAAAAGTATAGGTGCTTTTATATAATACAGTTGCTTCTGGCCCTACTTTTAGCAGGACCAGCTTTGTTACGTTTTCTACCCTCACACTTCTTAGATACCTCATAGGGTTAGGGTTTGTATTTTTTCTACGTTATCTTTTTGAGCACTCAATGACCACATTTTCCTCATTTTTAGAGGCTCAGTGACTAGTGTAATGGTGTGGAGTGTAGAAAGAAAGGGCATCTGCTTCATGCCCAGATCACTTAACATGGTGACATTCACTTGGAAGATACCTAAAAGTTGCTTTCAGGTGACTGAGGTATGCATGCAGGAATATGCTGCTTTTACTTCCACCTATATGGGAAGGACCATTTTCCATTGACTACATAAACATAGCTGTCTGCATCATGAAGGTCCTCAATCAGCACCATCCAGAACTTTTGAGGCATTCCTGTCCAAGGGAGATGCTAACTTTCTTCCCCAATACCAAACAGTAGATGCTAGATTAAGGGATTACAAAGTCAAAGGAAGAATTATTTACCTAAAGGTATTTTTATTGTGAATAAACACAATAATAAGCAAAAATAAAATATATGTAAAGTAATTTGAGGAGTGAAGCACTAAAAACTTGAGAAATCAAGAAAGACTTTTTGTAGGAAGCAACTCTTAAGCTTTGAATGGGAGATAATAATCTGAAGAGGTAGGAGAATGATATTCCAGTCACACTGAGACAATCCAGAGGAAGATCTAGAGTGAGGTTATGAAATATCGTGTAAAAATAATCAAAAGTATGCCATTTTAACTATAATGCAGAGTAAATGGAGTAACATGAAATCAGTCCGAAAAGAATGGTTGCAAAGGTTTAAATAGCAAACAGGAGTTTGTATTTTATCCTAGAAGCTAAAGGGGTCCACCGATTCTTTTTGGAAGGAGAATGCCATGATAATGCTTACGCTTGAAGAGTAAAGCATTTGACAACTGAGTGGAGTATGGATTGAGAAGACTGAAAGCAGTAAGACCAATTGGGAAGTTAACGTACTATTACAAATGGGAACTGATGACACAGTAAAATAGGACGACTGTGGTATGAATGGAGAAAGAGCTAAGAGATGTGAAGCTTAAATCAGCACAACTTGAGAACTGATTGAATATATGGGGGTGGGGAAGCAGGAAGAATTGAGGATGACTATTAGAGCAGGCCAGGGGTCCTGTAGTCTAGATACTGTCTTATTATTTCTTTTTATATCTTGTCTTTCTCCCAGAATTTTTTCCTCCTTTTGTTTCCAAAGACTGTTCTCGTTGAAACCCCTCTTCAATCTCTCTCCCCCTCAATCAAAACTGCACCCATTAAAGCCATTTCCTGTTCTGTTCTGAAAGCATTTGGAATTAGTCGAAGTTGGAGAAAGAGTGAGCAGACTTTTTAACTCATGAAGCTCAACAAAAATCATGTCCTATACAGGGGAAAGAGCAACATTTTGCTTAGCCTGTACTAAATATACAGTTATTCAACCTTATGAACATGGAGATTTAATTTTCTCAACAAAGAAAATAAAGGACGTCTGGGGAACAAGAGTAGACAAAATCAAGTGAGTGTGTTGTATTCAAGAAGCAAGAATAAGTTTGAGTTGAGACGCTTGTGCCCCAAGGCAAAGGAGAAAATGTCTGACATAGCCTATGGGTCTTAGAAGTATGCTGCAGTGTCTGGGAGATGTGGCACATGTACTTTATAGAAAATGCTGAAGATCACACATCAGATTTTCCTATCGCACTTGCATACATGGATGGATTTCACAGTTACACGTATAGTGTTGGTTCTAATATGAACCACATACATCTTTGTTAAATCTTCATTTCTGATGCTTCAGTCTTAGGCCATTACCGCTTATTGAATCTTAGGTGGAAATTTAAACTTCCCTGTTAGCATCTTTGTTTTAATAGCCTTTTACAACTTCTAAAGTTTTATTTCCTATCACACCTGGAAGTTGCTATGGATGTGACAGTAGTAGAAGAATAGGAACAGAGAAGGCCAGGTAGAGCTAAACACAATTTATCTGGTGTAAACACACTGCAATTTACAGAAAGGAGGAGAAAATGCTCCATTTGGTAGCCTCCTATTCTAGGTAATTATTTTTACAGTTAGGTATTAAGTTGAGCATTTATGTTTGGTTGGTTGGTGGTTTTTTTTATGCTGCCAGAGGAATAAAATTATACTCTAAACTTTATTTCCCTGGACAAAGACCAGTTTTCCCTGCCCTAGCTATAGTTCTGCTTCTCACATCTTCTATAATACTCCACACCTTCTCTTCTAATTTATATATTAATCAACAAAAAGAGTCTGACCTGTTTGGCTTGTTCATCCTCACAGAAAAGACCAAGTGAATGAAGCACATTTAGTCTTCAGATTTCAATATTCATTTAGACATCCAACTGTATGTATATGTGGGAAAAAGTGGGGATAGAGATAGAGACAGAGACAGAGACAGAGCATAGATACCCACACAGAGACAGCGAGCCCATTTATTATTATATACTTACCATGAGCCTTGAACTCCATTCCTGAAACAGCATTCTGGGCTAAGCACTCACCACAAGAGAGAGAGTTGAAAGACTGTAACATATAACCCACAAGAAATTCCGAAAAAAGAATAATTGTAAAGATTGTTATCGAGACATATTATGGTAGGAAGAGAAAATGGACTGACCTCATGGAAAAACAAAACATTCAAGTTGCCATGAGAATAGAAGAAAAAGGAAATGTTTTATGAGTTACAAGAAGGAAGAATCATAGGGTTTGGTGACTCATTGGGTACGAAGGATTAAAAAAAACATGGAGGAAAAATTGAAGATGGCTGGGAGCATGGTAGGACCTTTGCCCAAAACAGGAAATCTGTCATACCAAAGTATTTATTAAGTATCTCTTGTATTTCAAAACTCCAAATTCTCTCTTTCAATGTCATTTTATTTCTGTACTTATAATTGCCTTTATACAGAAGGTTGAGCATTGATGCAGCAATCTTGTCTTCAGCTGAAATTACTTTGCACAGTCTAGTAAGAGAACTAATTTCGAAGGGTAGTGAACTAATAATGGAAGTTTTCTTACATTAAAAAAAATCAAATGTGACATAGTCCACTGTCTTTAGCAGGGAACTTACCTATAATGCTTTGCAGAAAGCCGAAATAAGAGTTTTACATTTTAAACAATATTGTCTAGAACCAGGAGAAACAAATCAAAATTTGTTCTTTAGGGGTGAAGAGAAGAAACTTTCTTTTTTTCTAATATAATTGTTACTGCTGTCAAGAGGAAGGGGCTACTGTTCTGGGATTTACATTTTGAGAATAAGGGGGCAAATGTAATTTCTGAGTTCAACAAACATTTTAAAGTACTTTCAGTGTACTAGTTACTGAGCTAGGTCCTTGGTACAAAAATGGAAGATGTATACATGCATACATATACACAAACAAAAATGAATACAAATCAGTTTGGTAGGAAGAGAACAAAGACAACTGGGAGCATTTGGAAAGTCTTCATGTTGGATATGACAGTGAAAAATGGAGAACCACTTTCAGGATTGCGAATATAGGTAATTTTGGAGTCCTAGAAAAAAGCAGGGAACAGATAAAATGAAGAACATATATGTATGTATATAGATAGATATATCTTCCAATAATTATCTTTTCTAAAAATATAATATTGTGGTGAGCAACAATTATATCATTGGCCTATAATTCAACTCGAAATTCTCCACCCCTCTAATTTATTGAGGCATGTAATGAAAGTGTATATAAATAAAACTGAATATGATTCAGAAGACAATGGAGAGTCTTAATTAAAAAGGGGAAAAAAAGCTTCCTTAAAACAAAATAGATGACAATCAATTGGGGAACACCTAAAAAAATTTTGAGTATAATGGAATAAATCCATATTGTTAAAATATGAATGTTAAGGTAGAATCTAAGTGTATGTATGAATATATGTATGTATATATATGAACTTATTTAAAGTGAAATAAACTGAACTAAGAATATAATGTACACAGTACTGAAACAATGTAAGTGGAAAATGAACCAAAAATATTTGAATACTTTGATAATATGATGACCAAACTGGGCAATAAAAGGAGATGAGATAATGTACCTCCTTCTCACCTTCACAGAGGTGAGGGATTCTGGGTGCAAACCTATCAGAGACAACTGATATATTGGCTAGTTTTTTTTTTTTGTTAGTGGTGGTTTTCAATTTATTATTCATTTATCTTCAATATTCTTTTTTTTTTATTTGTAGTTCCAAATCCTCTCCTTCTTTCTCATCTCTCCTTCATCCACTGAGAAGGCAAGTAAAATGCTGTCAATTATACATGTGAAATCATGCAAAACATATTTTCATATTAGCCATATCACAAAAACAGCAAAAAAAGAAATCATACTTTAATTTGTACTCAGAGTTCATCAGTTCGTTATCTGTAGATGAGTAGCAATTTTTCATCAATGTATTTATCAAAAAACCATAGTCTTTCACAAATGATCATCCTTAAAACATTCCTGTTACTATGAACAATGATCTCTCAGGTCTTCTCACTTCAAATTGCATCAGTTCGTAGGAGTCTTGCCATATATTTTTTTTTTCCTGAAACCACTCCACCATATCATTTCTTATAGCACAATAGTATTCTATCACAGTCATATGCCACAACTTGTTCAGCCTTCCCTCAATTGATGAACATGCCCTCAAAATCCAAATCTTTCTCACCACAAAAAGAGTAAAGTTTTTTGTACATATAAGTCCTTTTCCTTTTTCTTTGATCTCTTTGGGGTATAGATCTATTAGTGGTATTGCTGGGTCAAAGGCTATGCACAGTCTCATAGCCCTTTGGGCATATTTCCAAACTGTTCTCCCAAATAGTCAGACCAGTTAACAAGTCAACCAGTAGTTTAATAGTGTGCCTATTTTGCCTCACCCTTTTCACCATTTTTCAGTTCTCAGAGGTGTGAGGTAGAAAGTCAGACTTGTTTTACTTTACATTTCACTAATCAGTAGTGATTTAGAGGATTCTTTTTTCATACTATAGGAGCTTTGACTTCTTCTGAAAACTGCCTCTTCATATGCTTTGACCATTATCAATTGAGAAATGGCTCTTATCTCTATAAATTTGACTCAGTTCCCTATATATTTGAGAAATGAGGCCTTTATCAGAGAAACTTGTAAAAATGTGTTTGATATTACTTCTTTGTCTATGGTACCTTTATCAGAATCTACTTTCCCTGATTATCTCTTTTAATTAGGTCTATTTTTGCTTTTGCTTTGTTTGAGATAATGATTGCTACTCCTGCCTTTTTTATTGTAGCTGAAGTATAATAGATTTGGCTTTAGCCCTTTATTTTAACTCTGTATGTTTCTTTCTACTTGAAGTGTGTCTCTTGTAAATGACATATTGCTGGATTCTTGTTTCTAATCCATTCTGCTAGGTGCTTCTGTTTTGTGGTAAGCTCATCCAATTCACATTCACAGTTAGGATTACTAGTTATATATTTCCCTCCAACTTATTTCCTTCAGTAGATCTTTCTCTCTTTTTTATCCTATTTCTTCTCAAAAGTCAGTTTTGCTTCTGAACACTGCTTCCCTTAATCTTCCCTCCTTTTTATCAACGCCCTTATTTTTTAACCCATTCCTCTCCTATTTCCATATTGCTTAAGATATCCAACTTAGTGTGCATGTGTGTATAGATATACCTGTGTGTGTGTGTGTGTGTGTGTGTGTGTGTGTGTGTGTGTGTGTGTGTGTTCTTTCCTCTTTGAACCTTTTCCAATGAGAGTGAAGTTCAAGCAATGCTGGTCACCCCCTTTTCCCCTTGCACTATAAAAACTCTTCCTTACATGCCATTTTTATGTGAGAAAATTTTCCTCAATCTACCTATCCTTTCTCTACTCTCCTACTGTACTCTTTCTTCCTACCTATCCATTATTTTTTGGAAATTGTCACAACATAATTGACTCACACTCATGCCCTCTGTCTGTAGAGATTTCTTTTAACTGTCCTAATAATGACAAAATTCTTAGGACTTACATGTATCATCTTTGCATTTTGGAATTTTGAAAGTTTGACTTTATTGAGTCTCATGATTATTCTTTCATGTTTACCTTTTTATGCTTCTCTTGTATCTAATGCTTGATTGTCAAATTTTCTATTTAGCTATGGTCTTTTTATCAAGAATGCTTAATTTGCATTAAATATCCTTTTTCCCCTGAAGGATTATGCTCAATTTTGCTGGATATGTTCTTCTTGGTTGTAACCCTAGATCTTTTGCCTTCTGGAATGTCATGTGGAAGCCTTCTGCTCCTTTAATGTGGAAGCTGCCAAATCTTGTGCAATCCTACCTAGGGCTCCATGATATTTGAATTGTTTCCTTCTGGCTGATTGTAATACTTTTTTCCCTTAACAAGAAAGGTCTGGAGTTTGGTTATAATATTCCTGTGAGTTTTCATTTGGGGATCACTTTCAGGAAGCAATTAATGGATTCTTTCAATTTTCAGTTTGCTTTCTGAATCTAAGATATAAAGAGAGTTTTCTTTGATAATTTCTTGAAATATGATGTTTATGCTCTTTCCTTGACGATGGTTTTCAGGCAGTCCAATAATTCTCTTTTTGATCTGTTTTCCAGTTCAGTTACTTTTCAATATTTCACCTTTTCTTCTTTTTTCTTCTTTTGATTTAGCTTCATTGTTTCTTGATGTCTCATGTAGTCATTAGCTTCCACTTTTCTGACTCTAATTTTTAAGGAATTACTTTCTTCAGTGAGCTTTTATGCCTCTTTTTCAATTTCATCAATTCTGCTTTTTAAAGAGTTCTTTCCTTCAATTAATTATTCACAGGTCTGGACACTGCATTCTAGTAAACATTTTGTCAAGAAGAAGCATTTCCACAGGAGTATGACCAGGATGGTAACAGATGGTAACCAGATGGTAACATCTTTGGACAAGATGACTTATGAGGGTCAATTGATGAAATCTGTGATACTTGGTCTATAGAAAAGAATACTTAGGGGTGAGATGATAGATGTCTATTGAATAGTTATTGAAGGGATTCTTTTTCAGGTATCTCTCTAAGGCCAGCAAATATAAGGAAGTTGTTCATCCATACCAATGAAATCATAGGTTCAGACTGAAAGCAACTACTTTTAATGGTTAGACATGGTTAGACATGATGGACTCTGACATACTTTCTAGTTCTTCAATTCTGTGAACTACTACATCAAAGAGGCAGTTTCATTAAATGATCTAGTTGTCAGAGGACTTGTCCCAAGTCCTAGATCTATTAATTACCAAACTGTGAACTTGATTAAACCACTACCTCTATAAGCCTCAACTTCTTCATTTGTTAAATGGGGAAAGGGTGTGGGGAAAGAGTTTCTAGGTCATTTCTATTTTTTTCCCTTCTTAAAATGCTATCAAGTCCCCAAGAGAGAAATTTGCAAAATTTGATGAATTCATACAGCAATAGGGTATTCACACAGACTATTGGCCTGGACCTGAAAACAAAACAAACAAAGAAAAACCTCATCATATGTAATTGATTGAAACAGCAGTTGATCTAAATAGAGTGTTCAACTAAGTAGGAGCTGGGAGATATCTAAAGACTTTTATCTTGTGTGTGTGTGTGTGTGTGTGTGTGTGTGTTTGTGTGTATGTGTCTAAACCCATATATTCCCTCAAACTCAATCTTTCCCTTTCAAAGAGTATTAGAGCCCTCGTGTTCTTTACATCTGTTTTTATATAAGCTTTCAATCAAGAAGAAAATAGATATTTTCTTAAATGCCTTAAAAAAAGAAATTGTCACCAGGGCATGATTAATTAAAATAAACCGACATTGATGATTATATTTTGAATTGGCCGCAGAGGGTTTTTTTTATTGTTTTTGATTTTGTTTTTCCTTTTCAGGTCCAGGCAAGAGAATCTTACTGTTCACTTCAGAAGTACAAGAAGAATGGCAAACCTTGGAGCAGTGATATGATCTCATTCCTTTGCCAGTACAGTATTCCATTAAACTTTTATTGTTTTAAACAATATCTTTACTTCCATCCTCAAGCTATCTTTTCTCATTTTATCAGGTGGGGAAAAAAACCTGGCTACAATACCGAGAAGAAAAGTTATTAACTGAGAATGTAATAGGGCATCTTTCTATATTTCCTACAGAGACATGTACAATGAAAATATAATCAATTGTGAGCTTCTAAAGTTTTATTTTACCCTCTCTATAATTTCGACAGATTTGTTGTTTATTTGTTTTCAGCAAGAAATTCAGAAATGTTTACTCTGGGAAACAAGAATGTTGAGGATAAAATTAGACTTTCGAAGGTAGGCTAGGAATGTGGGATATGTACAAGAAAACTGATTGAAATCAACTTCAGAATGGTGGAAGATATAAAGAGAAGAATTTAGAGTAATAGAGTTAGTATTCATTCCAAGGACTCAATGCCATACTGCTGCTGGAGAAAAGTCCAGTAACACAGGTAACCATAAATTTGTTTCAGGGATCTGAAAGAATCTAAAAACCAAGATCGCTGAGGACTATTTGTTATTTTAACAGATTAAGGTATGTGTGGAGAAATTGAGATAAGGTGAAACAGTTTTCAATGGGATATCAGAAAATGGCTTATACAAGTAAAACAGAAGATACTCTTATAAGTAATTTCAATGTCTGTAGGACAGAGGTATGAAAGAAAAGATTAAATGTATTACATAACAAAGTAAATTCAGATTATATTTTAAAGTGGCTAAATTGCTATAAGCAAATGTTGTAAGAAATAACCCTTTAGTAGTGTTTACTATTTGCACAATCAGTTGTGTGCTAGGCCCTGGGGAAGACACAAAGCTTAGATAAAACAAACTCTTACCTCTCCAGTAGGTAACACTATAGTAGAAAGACAAGATAAAAACAGAGTTATAATTATCTTTGTACTTTTCTCATCATCATTATTTTGTTTTATTTGCTTTGTTCTACATCTGTGATTTCATCAACGTGGGAAACTCATAATGGGGTAACTCTCTTCACTGATGCACACCAGCAACTGCTAGTCTTAGACAGTTGTCTGGAACACAGAGGTTAGCTGACTTTCTCATAGTCATGCAGCTCGTATGTATCAGAGAATGGGCTTAAGATGAAATCTTCCCTACTCTATGGCCAGCCATATATCTAGTATGCCATGTTGTTTCTCTATAACATAGAATGGATGATACCTGCAATGGTATTTCTCACAATGAAAATTTTAGCCCAACATGGCTTCACCAAGAATTGATATTCATTCACCCATTCAACAGTATTTATTAAATATCTAGTATACACCAGACATTATTCTAAGAACTGGGATATAAATACAACATCTAAATATGTCATATAATATTTCCTACCTGCAGGAAAATAATGACAGTGATATTCTTAAAACAACCTTCTTGTATCTAAGCTAGATATTTTATTTGCTAAATATTTATTTTATTTGTAATCCATTCCCTATTATATTATTGATTGAAATTTATTTTGTGACCACTGTAAGCTTATCACCCACCCTACTGATGCCTTTCCAATTAGCCTAACTTGATCTAAATCAAGAAAAAAATTCTTTGTATTATACTCTCCTCAATTCTATAGTAATCCTGCTGATAGTCATTGATTTTAGTGACTAGAGTGATGGGTTGGTGATATGGAATCAGAATCTTATATGTGGAAGGAGTTTGAGACCATCCCATCCAACTTGTACCTGAATAAGATTCCTGTTGTGGTACTTCTGGCATGTGCTTATGTGGCCTTGGCTTACAGACATCCAGCTAGAGGGAGCCAATTACCACTCTAGGTAGACCATTCTACTTTCCTACAAATTAAATTCTTAGGAATCTTTTTCAGATATCAGGTCTAAATCTGACACTTTTGCTCCACCCTCAGTACTGCATCTAACTGACCTCCTGATGCAGGTAGAATAAATCTAATAAGTTTCTCTTAAGATAGCATTTCAAATACTTTAAAACTGCTACAAAGACTTCCTTAAGTTCTTCTTCTTCAAGCTAAACATCCTCAGTGCCTTCAACTAATTTTCCTATGGTGGGCCGATCAGATGTTTCAACAACCTGGTCCCTATTTGCTGAATATGCTCCAGCTTATCTACTGACTTTCCTAAAATTTGGTACTTCCAACTAAATGCAATATTCTAGATGTTTCTTTGCTAAAGTTCTGAAGATCAAAACTGTTGCACAGTCACAGCATACCACTGTCTCATATTCAGTTTTAATTTTTTTTTAATTTCTCTAATTAATAATGAGTTGGACTGTTCTTTTTTTTGTATGGGGTTAATGACTTGAATTTCTTTGAAATCATCTTATTCATATCACCTGATCATTTATCTCTTAGGAAAAGTACTGATTCTGTTATATTTGAATTGTTTCCTCATATATCTTAGATATCAGAATTTTAACAAATACTTAGTGCAAAGATTGTTTTCTTTCCGGTTAACTTAGTTCCTTCGAAATCTGATGGCTTTTGTTTACACAAAATATTTTCAGTTTAGTATAATCAAAATTGTTCCTTCTATCTCCTGTGAGCCTTTCTTCACTGTTTTGTCATAAACATCCCCTCTCTTCATCCATAGGTGTATAAGGCATTTTCTTCCTTCCTTCTCTAATTTATTTATGGTTTATGCTATTGGATTTAACATTAATATTATGAATCCATTTGAAGGTTATGCTAGTATATAATGTTTGATATTGTAAATCTAATTTTCCCCAGACCACAGTTGAATTAAGCAATGGTTGTTACAGAATAGTGAGTCTTTATCCATATTTTAGAGTCACTGTGTTTATCAAACACTATGCTAATATCATATTTCATTTTCTTCTGTATGCTATATACCTAATCTGTTCTACTGATAAATATAAAAAATGATGAATATTATTGTACAACTACTAACAATATATTACAACATAACAATAAAGAAAACTATTGTGAAAAAATTAGGAACTCTTATCAATTCAATGACCAAACATAACTCCAGAGAATCAATGATGCAACAATCTACCCTAGTGCTCAAAAAGTGGTAGTCTCAAGATTAAGAGTAAATATATTTTGGGACACAGTCTGTGGATTTGTTCTGCTTGTTCTTATTTGTTACATAAGTTTTTCTTTCTTTCCCAGCTCCCCCCCCCCCACCCATGAAAGGGTAAGTTGACAAAAAAAGAAAGAAAGATGGCCATTGAAGCATTTAAAAGAAAAAAAAAGAGAGAGAGAGAGAGAGGAAAGAAGGATGTCCAGAAGGAAACCTAGACAAGTTCAACAACTTTGATAGCAACAAATTGAATTTACTACATACTTTTTAAAATTAAAAAATGAAGCTTTCTGTAATAGTGATTTGTAGTTTTATATATAATTAAATTTTTCTGTTTTATGTTGTTTCTGAAAACTATCATTTTTGGTGATTTTAAATGAATCAAAAGATGAAGTTTACTTTTAAAAAAAATTAAAAACAACAACACTTGTGATGGCAGAATGAGCCCATTTTTTTCTGAGCACTGATGACCTGTGTTCAAATTGTACCTGGGATCCTTATGACCTGTGTGATTTTGGACCAGTCAGTTCCCTTTTCTGGACCTCAATGGTTTGGACCAGACAACCTCAGCAGTCCCTACCAGCTCATGGTACTGTTCTATATAAGTCACATCTTTGAGGGAACATAAGAATTATTTTATTTCACAAGTATGAAATATTTTTAACATAGTCACAGCTTTGTGAAAAAGAAAGCTCTTGTCTTGTTTTCCATCTTTCCATTTGTCAGGAATACTTCATGAAATAAAACATATGGGGTTAACACAACTTATGGATTTAACACATTAAAAATACTGTAAGTAAGCAGATGTTGCAACATTTCAAATTACCAAAACAACAGAGTCTACTGCATCAAACAGCTGTATTCCAGAAAGTATCCAATCTTATTTGTAATGCTATGCAATTCTTCAGGATGTCATATGATTTTTCCACTTCTGGTTTCTTCTTTCTTGGTAGTGAAAGAGAACATTTTATATCCCATAATCAGCCACATAATGAATGCCTCCCCACCATTTGATATAATTTCATGAATGTATGGAAGTAAAATATCATGTTTTATTGGCAGTATACTATGTGAAACATAGCCTGGAATAGGAGTCAGGATAACCTGGGTATAAATAATGTTTATGATTCTGGTGTCCATTTCACCATCTCAGTATCCTTAGGAATCTCTATAAGACTGTATATAAGTTATAAAAGAACTATGGTCTTTTTCAGTGTAAGGATTTCTTCTTTTCATGAGATCACAAGTTCTTGATACATTGACTTCCAGATATTGGATCCAAACATGTTTTCAAATTCCCTCTCTTGACATATTTCCATTCTATTCCTTTTGTATCATACACACACAGGAGTGGGGAGTGTGGGTGTGTGTAGGTTTGTAGTTTAGCTTTGTTTTGTGTTTTTCCCCAGGAAGTGTCTTTGACACACTAAGCGCAGTGGATAGTAGAGGCAGTTTTGAACTTGAAAAATATCACTCAGTTACACAAAGGAAGTAAAGCTAATTTTTTCATGCAATATTTTTTAAGTAATATAGAGTATAATGATTTCTTTTCTGATTAGATATGGATAACTGAAGGATGAAGTAAACTGAGTGACTGAGCAAAATACATAAGCTTTTAGGACTCAGTTTTCGTATTTTAAAATAAATTTATTTATTTTACATGCATTTGTAATCTGCCCTTCCCAGAAGCCCATGCTGAATGAACAAATGAATACATATCTAGACAAATGAGTGAACAAATAAATAGATAAACAAAGCAGAAAACAAGGTCCTCATCATAAACATGCAGAGTCTAGCAAAATAACTGGTTTTACCCGAAATTATATGGTTCTCTTTGTATTTTTTTTGGTTTATTTAATTTATTTAATATTTTTAGTTTTCAGCATTGATTTTCACAAGAGTTTGAATTACAAATTTTCTCTCCATTTCTACCCTCCCCCCCACTCCAAGATGGCATAAATTCTGGTGGCCCCATTCCCCCAGTCAGCCCTCCTTTCTGTCACCCCACTCCCCCTGCCATCCCCTTTTCCCTTACTTTCTTGCAGGGCAAGATAGATTTCTATGCCCCATTGCCTGTATATCTTATTTCCTAGTTACATGCAAAAACTTTTTTTTGAACATCTGTTTTTAAAACTTTGAGTTCCAAATTCTCTCCCCTCTTCCCTCCCCACCCACCCTCCCTAAGAAGCCAAGCAATTCAACATAGGCCACATGCATAACATTATGTAAAACCCTTCCACAATACTCATATTGTGAAAGACTAACTATATTTTGCTCCTCCCTATTCTATCCCCCTTTATTCAATTATCTCCCTTGACCCTGTCCCTTTTCAAAAGTGTTTGTTTTTGATTGCCTCCTCTACCTATCTGCTCTCCCTTCTATCATCTCCCCTTTTTTATCTCTTTCCTCCTTCTTTACTGTGGGGTAAGATACCCAATTGAGTTTGTATGTTATTCCTTCCTCAAGTCAAATCTGATGAGAGCAAGATTCACTCATTCCCCCTCACCTGCCCCCTCTTCCCTTCCTACAGAACTGCTTTTTCTTGCCACTTTTATGTGAGACAATTTACCCCATTCTATCTTTCCCCTTATCCCTCTCTCAATATATTCCTCTCTTATCCCTTAATTTCATTTTATATTTTTAGATATCCTCCCTTCATATTCAACTCTCCCTGTGCCCCCTGTCTATATGTGTGTGTGTGTGTGCGTGTGTGTGTGTGTGTGCATGTGTGTGTGTCTGTGTGTGTATTCCCTTCAGCTACCCTAATACTGAGGTCCTGTGAATCATACACATCATCTTTCCATGTAGGAATGTAAACAAAACAGTTCAACTTCAGTAAGTCCCTTATGATTTCTCTTTCTTGTTTACCTTTTCATGCTTCTCTTGATTCTTGTGTTTGAAAGTCAAATTTTCTATTCAGCTCTGGTCTTTTCACTGAGAAAGCTTGAAAGTCCTCTATTTTATTGAAATTCCATATTTTGCCTTGGAGCATGATACTTAGTTTTTCTGGGTAGGTGATTCTTGGTTTTAATCCTAGCTCCATTAACCTTTGGAATATCATATTCCAAGTCCTTTGATCCTTTAATTTAGAAGCTGCTAGATCTTATGTTATCCTGATTATGTTTCCACAATACTCAATTATTTCTTTCTGGCTGCTTGCAGTATTTTCTCCTTGATCTGGAAGCTCTGGAATTTAGTGACAATATTCCTAGGAGTTTTCATCTTGGAATCTTTTTCAGTAGGTGATCGGTGGATTCTTTCAATTTCTGTTTTACCCTCTGGCTCTAGAATATAAGGGCAGTTCTCCTTGATATTTTTTTTTTTGATCATGGTTTACAGAAAGTCCAGTAATTTTTAAATTATTTCTTCTGGATGTATTTTCCAGGTCAGTGGTTTTTCCAATGAGATATTTCACATTGTCTTCCATTTTTTCATTCTTTTGTTTCTGTTTTATAATATCTTGATTTCTTGTAAAGTCACTAGCTTCCACTTGCTCCAATCTAATTTTTAAGGTAGTATTTTCTTCAGTGGTCTTTTGGACCTCCTTTTCCATTTGGCTAATTTTGCCTTTCAAGGCATTCTTCTCCTCATTGGCTTTTTGGAGCTCTTTTGCCATTTGAGTTAGTCTATTTTTAAGGTGTTATTTTCTTCATTTTTTTGGTTCTCCTTTAGCCAATCATTGACTTGTTTTTCATGATTTTCTTGCATCACTCTCATTTCTCTTCCAAATTTTTCCTCTACTTCTCTAACTTGCTCTTCCAAATCCTTTATGAGTACTTCCATGGCCTGAGACCAGTTCCTGTTTTTCTTGGAGGCTTTTGATGTAGGCTTTTTGACTTTGTTGACTTCTTCTGGCTGTATGTTTTGATATTCTTTGTCACCAAAGAAAGATTCAAAAGTCTGAGTCTGAATTTGAGTCCGTTTTTGATGCCTAGCCATGTTTCCAGTCAACTTACTTGACCCTTGAGCTTTTTGTTGGGGTATGACTGCTTGTATAGAGTTCTTTGTCCCAAACTTGAGCAGCCATGCTGTTGTTTTCAGAGCTATTTCTACACAGCAAGTTCTGCCATACCAGTGCTCCTACCTCCCCCAACAACCGCCAACCCAGACTGGACTCAGATCTAAGCTGGCTCTGCACTCCCACTCAGATCTGCCACTTACTGCCTCCCACCAGGTGGGCCTGGGGCCATAAACAACTGCAGCTGTAGCTCTGTAAGCAGCCTCAGAGCTGCATAATCTCTGCTGTCCCCAGGGTGGTGGCCAAACTGGGAACTCCTTTCACTCTGTCCCAGCAGCTTTTCCCACTAACCTTCTCTGTTGTCTTTGGTGTTTTTGGGTTGAGAAGTCTGGTAACTGCCACAGCTCACTGATTCAGGGTGCTAGGGCTTGTTCTGCCCAGCTCCCAGTCTAGTTGGTCCAGGCGGGGCTCACTGGGCTCTGCTCCGCTCCACTCACAGTTCCATATGATAGACCTTACCCCGCAACCATCCAGGCTGTCCTGGGCTTCCCTCTTCTATTTCGTGAGTTCTGCAGTTCTAGACTTTGTTCCAAGCCGTTTTTATAGGTGTTTGGAGGGACCTGAGGGGGAGCTCATGCAAGTCCCTGCTTTCCAGCTGCCATCTTGGCTCTGCCCCCCCCCCCTTCTTTCTGTATTTTAAATCCATCATCCCTAGCCTGAACATTCTTATCTATATAACATTTGAAGAAATGGTTTTTAAGGGATTTGTACTTAGAGCAATGCAGTTCTAGTTGGACATGGCCTTAGAGATCATCTAATCAAACCCTCTCTTTTTACCATTAAGAAATAAAAGCCCAGAGAGGAACATGATGTGCCCAACTGAAACCAGATTCTCTGACACCAAATCAAGTACTCTTTCCAAAATGCCACACTCTGGTTCCCTTTAGGCCTAACACTCTGACTTTATGGTTTGAAGTAGGAAACAACTATTTATCACTTCCTGAGGTCAGGAATGGGTCAATGCTGATGCATTTATACTCTCAACAATCTTTATCTCTCTGTGTCAGTATCTTACCAACCTCAGATAGGCTACTGACATTCTTGGTTAGAGTAATTGAAGATTTCTGAGTTTTCTGGAAGATGATGATTTAGGGGCTACAACAGAGGCTTGGTCTCGTTCTGTTTTAGCAAAGAAAATAATATATATGTTTAATCCCCACTTTCCTTCTTTGTCTATTCTTCTCCTCTTGCATTGTCTTTAAATGTTTTAGAATTAAATAAGAGTAATAAAAAGAGGAATCTGACATGTTATAAGAATACTACCAGATCTGTAACTTCCTGGCAAACAACCTCCAATTGGTCAGTTCCTCTTGGAATCTCCATTTTAAGAAAAGACACAGGTCTGCTATGTTTACTATTTGATTACTCTCTGGGCTTTGATCTCGATTCACTTGACTTTTTTTTCTCTACTATGTCCAAATGACTACTCACTCCTTATATTCTATGAGCTCTTTTTTTTGGGGGGTGGGGTTGTCTTTTTTGTTTCTTTGTTTATTCACATTGCTTTACATGGCTCCTGACACATTGTAGGCATCAAATAATGCTTGTTAACTGACTCACTATGGCTAGCAATTGAAGGTAAATATATCAGTAGGGTCTCATAACTTATGTTAATAGTGCCCTGAAAGTTACAGGGTTGTTTCATATGCTACATAAAAAATGTTTTGAAAATGTTAAAGCAATATGAAATACCTGTCAGGTAATTTTAGACTGTAGTCCTCTAGTCAATCCCTGTGATGGGAGGGTATTTACAAGGGATGATAAAACAAAACATAAAGAAAAATCATAGGGACCTAAGAGAAAACATTTGTGTCTCTACTTTCATACAAAATACACTAAAAAATTTAGCCTTAAAAATTTAGAGGAAACTAGACAATTACCACACTTATGCCTGTGAGTTTTCAGCTTGAAAGAATGCTGAGAGAAAAAGAGAGGCTTCTGTTTCCAAAAGTAGGCAAGAAAGATTCTTATATTGATAGTGTTTCAGAGACTAAAGGCCCTATCTAGTGGTCATAGTCCTGCAACATAGATAGGACCTAGACATCACCTGAATCAACCCTATTAATATATGTGTGTTTAATTTCCTTTTTAAAAAATAAAGCTAATGATCATCCAATACAAGCATTTCACTGTATAAAGAAGAATAGTGAAAAAAATTATGGATTATTTTTTCATAATTGTATTATAATTTCTTTTAAAATATGTGTAAATAAAATTTAATAATAAAAAAGTCTTCATTATTTTTTTTATTTTCTCCTTTGCATCTCAAATAACTTTTTGATGCTCATTTTTTGCTTCTCTATACTTATCCTCTATTCTATGACCCCACTATGACCATTAATAAAATGGTTCCCTGTAACAAATACATACATTCAAGCAAGAAAAATCTATACATTGGTCAAGTCTAAGAATTTATGTCACATACTGTTCCCCCAACCCATTAGCTCTCTTCTAGGAGGTGAGATTTAAGTTTCTTATTTGGTTCTATTCCTAGTGAATTTTTACCCTATATATAAAGGATATTCATACACACACCCATGCCCAGAACATGCCTATACGTATGTATATATGTGTGTGTGAGTGTGTGTACGTATATATCTCTGAATGTATATGTAGATACAGATATACACACATACATGTGTGTGGGTATGTATGTATGGGTGTGTATCAAGGAGAGAGGTTATTGTAAAAACCAAAATGGACAGTTTATTATCCAAAACTGAAAATCTTTTGAATGAACAAGATAAATTCAGTAAGAATTAACAAATAACTAATTACTGGGTGGGGGACATTATAACTTTTTTATTTTAGAGAGGAGAAAATAAAAACTTGGAGCAATAGAGTGGACTATTATACCTTATTGAACTTTATTAAAACAAATGATTACATTTTTAACAATAATATATAGTCTCAATTGTGGCAGTAAATTGAAAGGAACCAGGGCTACCCTAGGGATATCCACAGTGCTTAGACACTAGTTTTGCTTGCTCCAGTGTATTGAATAATTAGTACTATCATAGTTAAAAAAACCATCATACTTAAAAATCATAGTTAAAATCTTCTCCTTCAAATAATATTATCATGATCACAGTTGAAATTTGGATCAGAATTTGGCTGACCCTTATACCTTGTACTGTCTAAGTAAGATGAAATTCATCTCTATTATTATTTTTTAACTACTGATACTACATACAAACACACATTATATATACATGCATATTTTTGTATGTGTGTATGTATATGTGTATATATATATACATATAAAATTTAACTTTTACTTTTCTAATTTTTAATGTAAGGTAATGTATATCATATTCATTTTCTAATTTATCATTGCTATTATTATTACTTGTCAACAGTATTCAGAACATTAAATATTTAAATAAAATAACAGGATAATGATTTTCTCCCCTATTCCCCACTTAAAAGCAAGACAAAACCAAACATGGTGCACTATTAGTCTTTCTTGAATTTCTTGATTGACTCTGGTGCTTTTTTTCTGGGGCATTGTTGTACTGCTTCTTCCCAGTCTACCATCTTTGCTGTTCTCAACACCAATAATTCCTCCATACGTAATACATGATTTTAGATTATTAAATTTGAAAGTCTCCAAAGAATTAAAATTTTAGGTGACCCAAAGGGCAACAGAAAGATGCATAGTGAGTTCTATAGCCTAAAGTATATCAACAATGAAAAATGCCTTACAATATCATCAAGGAGGTGTATTACTAGAAGATAGATATGCTATTAACTTAGAGACAGTGAGAGATAATGTGTGACTAGGTGGTGTATTTGATAGTTTTATATAGAGTCAAAGAGTCTAAAGGAAGTTTTGCAGTATGCTAGGCATCTTATGGAGATGATAAAGGAAAATATAGAGATGGTCACACAGGATGAGATGACATGGATGAGTTGTAATTTGCATTGTTGGTTGTAGACTGCACCTACATTAACGGGATCCTAGATGCACTGGCATATTTACAACACAAACATCTTTTCTCATTTATACTGCATGTAATATAATCAGAATATTTCTTATTATCCTCATTTTATGAATGTGGAAAGTGATTCTCTGAGGGTTACATGATCATCACAGATCATTTGGACAGTTGTTTCAGTTGTATCCAACTCTTTGTGATCTCATTTGGAGTTTTCTTGGAGTGGTTTGCACTTCCTTCTCCAGCTCGTTTTATAGATGAGGAAACTGAGCAAATAAATTTAGGTAACTTTCCCAGGGTCTCACAGCTAGTAAATGCCTGTGGCTGAATTTGAACTCAGGAAGATTAATCTTTCTGACTTCAGGTGCAACACTCTATCCAATGTGCCACCTAGCTATGCCCCATCAAAGATCATAAAACTACTAAATAATCGTAATGAAAGTTAACTATATCCAAACTCAGTTCTCTTCAATGTGACTTCAATGTGCGGAATGACTTTAAAATGGAATATCGGGGGAGGAGCCACGATGGTGGCTGCAAAGCAGGGACTTGCTTAAGCTCTCCCCCAAATCCCTCCAAACACCTGTAAAAAATGGCTCTGAACAAATTCTAGAGCTGCAGAATCCACGGAATAGCAGAGGGAAACAAGTCTCCAGTCCAGGAGAGCCTGGATGGACTCTGGGAAGGGTTTATCACATGGTGCTGGGAGCAGAGCACAGCCCAGTGTGGGCCATGCCAGGACAGACCAGACCCTGAGTCAGCCAGCCGGAGCAGGCCTTGGGGTCATGAATCAGTGAGCTGTGGCAGTTACCAAACTTCTCAACCAACAAATGCCAAAGAGTAGGTTAGTGGGAAACTGCAGGATCGAGTTCAGAGTGGTCCAACCACCAGCCCAGGGGGTGGTGGAGGTAGTGCAGCAGTGGCAGTGGCAGCAGCAGGAAGCTCCTGGGGCTGCTTCCAGAGCTCCAGTGTCGGCTGCTTCCTGAGTCCCTGGCTCACATGGTGGGAGGAATCTAGGTGCAGATCAGAGCAGGAGTGCAAGGAGCACTCTGTGGGCACAAAGGCAGATTCTCTTGCTGTGCCCTGTTTGGATCTGGACTGTGGTCTTGGTTGGTGGTTCTTGGGGGAGGAGGAGCACTGCTGTGATAGAGCCTGGGGTGAGGTGGAGTAGAAGTAGCTCTGAAAACAGCAGTGCTTGGACCCTAAAGCTTGGGACAAAATACTATCTACTCTACAAGCAGTCATACCCTGACAAAAAGCTCAAGGGACAAATAGTTGGCTGGGAACATGAACAGGCAGTGAAAACAAACTCAGAGTCAAACTCGAACTCTAGATTCCTTATTTGGTGACAAAGAAGATCAAAACATACAGCCAGAAGAAGTGAACAAAGTCAAAGAGCCTACCTCAAAAGCCTCCAAGAAAAATATAAATTGGTCTCAGGCCATGGAAGAGCTCAAAAAGGATTTGGAAAGGCAAGTAAGAGCAGTAGAGGAAAACTTGGGACAAGAAATGAGAGTGATGCAAGAAAATCATGAAAAACAAGTCAACTACTTGCTAAAGGAGACACAAAAAAATACAGAAGAAAATAACACCTTAAAGAATAGACTAACCCAAATGGCAAAAGAGCTCCAAAAAGCCAATGAGGAGAAGAATGCCTTGAAAGGCAGAATTACCCAAATGGAAAAGGAGGTCCCAAAGACCACTGAAGAAAATACCACCTTAAAAACTAGATTGGAGCAAGTGGAAGCTAGTGACTTTATGAGAAATCAAGATATTATAGAACAGAACCAAAGGAATGAAAAAATGGAAAACAATGTGAAATATCTCATTGGAAAAGCCACTGACCTGGAGAATGGATCCAGGAGAGATCATTTTGAAATTATTGGACTACCTAAAATGGAATATCTTCCATGCCGAGAATATCCATTTGGAAATATGTTACTTGTCCAATAATGTAATTTTATTATTCCCTTCATCCTAATTTCCTTTACTCTCAAATGAGGCTTGATTTGTACTTGAATTCTGATTCTCCAGTCTCACTAATTGCTAGATAATCAAAGAAATACATTTGAATTCAAACAACTTCAAGTTGTATATGTGTGCATATATATGTGCATATATACAATATGTGTAGAAATATACACTCTGAATAAAGTATGCATTAGTACAACACCTGCCTTTTTGTTTTGTTTTGTTTTCAGTAAATCAGGTTTTTTGAATATGGAAACCATGAGACAAATGTGTATGCCCAAATGGGTGAATATATCACATCTTATTTTGTCCATATTCAAATAGCCCATTTTACTGGGGGGAAGAGGAAAGAAGATGATGTGCTAAGCACACTTCTTTAAAAATCTCAGATTGGCCTTAAAAATAAGTTAAAAGAAATTAACCAACTCATTTTTTTAACCAACCCACTCTTCCTTCAAGAGGTTCACAAGTAGAAAATTAATAGAATTAGCATTCATTAAAATTTGACCTAAATAAGTCACTTCTCAGCCTGAGAGAATGGATATTTCTAAGACTGCCCCAAGTAGTGTGAAGCTATATCACAGAAATATGGATAACATACAGTGAATTTCTATCTTAGTAGAAAAACACACTAAAGAATTCTGCTAAATAGCATTCATGAATAATATTATGAGAAGCAATTTAAAAAAATAAATGAATATCAAAAAAGAATTAACTAAATTTTGCAAACACATTTGGGAAGCAATAACACATGGAAAATGATAAATAACTACCCTGTAGTTAGCAAATAACTACCCTGTTTCCTTGATAATTCTCACTTGGGATTCATTCATTTACTTACAGGTACTATATAGTCTTATAGTGGATAATTTAGTACGGTTATGAAGAATAGAAACACAACTTCATATTACTTACAAATAATTACAGAGCTAATTAATATATAATTTTCCACATATATTTCTATAGAACTTATCAATATACACATCACTGATGATACATAAAAAAGAGATTATGCCATTAACCAAACAGTTCTCCTAGCCAGCTACTTTTCATCTGTCTATTGTGGTCCCTGAGATACAAAGAATTTTCAGAGAACCTAGCCTTGCCCAGACTTAGAGGCTAGGTCTCAGGGATAATATCCACACAAGAGGTGCTGCTCTTGTACCATCAGGAGGAGAAAAGAAGCTAGAGCCTTGTACAAATGCAGCATTGATCCCCAGGTGCTGTTAAATATACGTCAGTAGAAGTCAGTCAATAAACATTTATTAGACACCTACTAGGTGCCAGTGACTGTGCTACATGTTGGGGATACAAAGAAAGGTGAGCATTTTTTTAAAAGCCCATGCTCTCAAGTTGCTCACAGTCTAAAGGGAAAAACAACTATGTATAAACATAGTTATAGCATCAATTTGGAGATAAAAAAACAGAGGGAAGGCATTGTTAATATCTCAAAGTGATCACACAAGTGGGAAAGGGACCTGTATGTACAAAAATATTTATATCAGCTCTTTTGTGGTGGCAAAGAATTGGAAATCAAGGAGATGCCCATCAGTTGGAGAATGGCTAAACAAGTTATGATATACGAATGTAATGGAATACTATTGTGCTATAAGAAATGGGGATGATACGGATTTCATAACAACCTGGAAAAACCTACACAATATAATGCTGAGTGAGCAGACAGACTTCATAATAACCTTGAAAGACTTATGTGATCTGATACTGAGTGAGGGGAGAAGAACCAGGGCAACATTATACACGATTATAGACAGACGGTATCTGTGATGACTAACTTTGATAGACTTGGCTTTTCTCAGCAATACAAGGTTCAAAGACAGCTCAAAAAGACTCATGATGGAAAAAGCTATCCACATCCAGAGCAAGAATTATGGAGTATGAATGCAGATTGAGGCAAACTATTTGCTCTCTCTTTTTTCTCTTTTTTTTTTGGTTTTGTTTCTTCTTTCTCTTGATTCATTCCATTGGTTATAATTCTTATTTACAACTTGACTATTGTGTAAATAAGTTTAATGTGAAGGTATATGCAGAACCTATATCAAATTACATACCGTCTTGGGGGAGAAGGGAGAAGAGAGGGGGAGAAAATTTGGAACTCAAAAGCTTATGGAATTGAGTGTTATAAACTAAAAATAAAAAATAAATTTACCAAAGGAAAAAAAATTATTAAGTGGGAGCAGGAAAACTTCTTATAAAAAGCACAAATTTAGCTGGAACTTGAAGGAAACAGGGAAGCTGTGAGACCGAGATGAGTGGATTGAAAATTCCAAGCATGGGAGATAGCCAGTGAAAATGTCAGGAATCAAACAATGAACTATTCTGTGCAAGGAAGAGAAAGGGAGCCAAAGTCATTGGAGAGTGCATGGAGGGCAGCAAGAATACCAGAAAGGTAGGAAGGGGCCGAGTTATGGAGGACTTTAAAAGCCCAAAAGAGAATTCTCCTGGGGATGAGTTAGCTAGATAGGGATATGAAGAGAACAGGCTAGAGGAAACACTTTGAATTTGTCTGTCTTTCTAGATGGTATTATTTACCTCCTTTTGGGGGTGTTTGAACTCACTTGATTTTGCTACATCACTAGATCTTTTATTTGCTTTGAATATAGGTCTAATTTTAATACAACCTTCTGGGAGTTAACTAGTACCTTGAACATCATAGATGTTTAATAAATGCTTATTGGATTGAATCAAATCTGTTCATGATGTGGGGCATATTGATTCTTTTCTAGCATTATTTAGAATTTGTTTTTAATCTGGAAGAGGTAAAGGACAGAATCCAATAGAAGAAAATAAGCAATGTTAGTCTTTGTCTCATGTTTCTGCCAACATCTCAGACCCAAGAAAGAACTCTCTTGTGCCCTACATGAATCAGAAGAGAAAATGATAGGTAGAGTCATATTTAGATGTTGCCAGATTTATGACAAATGTATATATTTGGCCCCTAGCTCTGCCACTCAATTATTCCCACTCTCCCTCCCCCCAATAATACATTTTCTTGCCAGCTATGAATTCAGAAATAGTCTGGAAGCTAGTACACACCTCAAAAGAAAGTATACTCAGACACTTAAATCCATGGTGTATTTATGCTCAAATGTTCTATAATTTTATTTTTCAAAATTTGTTCTAAACTATGTTTTTCCTTCCACTTTCTGCAATCCACTGAAAGTGGAAAGTGAATGATGTTAATTGTTAGTGTTTTTTTTAATATTCAATCAGAGGACACGTATAGATGTAAGTTGGAGTTAAAGTTTTTTTTTTAACTTTTGAAGATTCATTTGGAGAAACATTTGGAAATTAAAATAGTGTCAAATGAAGTAGACAAATAATCTTTAAAAATAACTTTTCTCCTTAAATAGTGTGTTTTAGGGAAAAAATAGATATGACCTGAATTACCTAGATTTTTTTTCTCAGATTTCTGTTAACATACTTTTTTATAGACTTGGAGAAAACTGATTACCTCCACAGAATATATCCTAATATCATCCTGGAGGTGTTCAGGAAATCAGAGTATTTTTCAGGAGTAATATGCACAACTTTTGTCATAACTTTCTGTGCCAAGAGTGCATCAGTATAAGTAGACTGACTGGCAGGCAATCACCATGAAAACATATATTGTCAGTAAGGGAACCACATAAGCAGAAACCATAATTCTCTTGATTCCTACAGTTTATCCATGTGGTTGGTGCTTCTGGTGTGATTTATTTCATATTTACTACTGTGCCTTTGGAATATGGCTCCAAACTCCACATTGTACTACATTTGGCCTCACCCTTACCTGTTGGATGGTGTATACTGATGAATATTAGCTGATTCTGGGACAGGATGTGTTATTCTTTCTCAAAACTCAATTTGAGCCATGCATTCTTTTCCTCAAGGTCTTTCCTTTTAGATTGTTCTAAAGTACCAGCATATATAAAACCTATTCCCAAAATACTGAAGTAAAACAGCATAAATAAAAGTGATCTCTTGGTCAAAGCTTATCATTAATGTAGGTAAACAACACACATATTACAGAAATGTTACAGAACCCCAAAGTTGGAAGGGAACTCAACAGCTAGCTAAATTAACTCACTCCCAAAAGGAATCACTACTGCCTGTTATTATTTTCAATTTTTCAGTCAAGTACAACACAACCCTCATGAACCCAAGAACCATAACACTCCAGGCCCTTCTATCCTTCACTATCTCTCAAAGTCTCTCCAAGTTCGTGTTCATTGCTTCCATAACACCATCCATCTCTTCTTCTGCTACCTGGTTTTCCTTCAATCTCTCCCAACATCAGTGTCTTTTCCAGTGAGTCCTGTCTTCTTGTTATCTGGCTAAAGTATTTAAGCTTCAGCTTCAGTATTTTACTTTCCAGCAAATAGCCTGAAATAAATTCTTTAAGTACTAAGTGATTTGTCATAGCTTTCCTTCCAAGAAACAAGCATCTTCTAATTTCATGGCTGCAGTCACTGTCTGCAGTGATCTTTCAGTCCACGAATATAAAATCTGGCACTATCTCCATTTCTTCTCCCTCTATCTGACAGGAAGTAATGAGGCTAGGTCCCTGAGATTGTTGATATTCCTCCTGGAAAGCTTAATTCCAGCTTTTAATTCATCCAGCATGACATTTCACATGATGAATTCTGCATATAAGTTAAATAAATAAGGTGACAATATAAAACCTTTTCATACTCTTTTTCTGGTCTTAAACCAATCACAGTTGTTTCATGTTTGGTTCCAACTATGGCTTCTTGGCTCACATATATTTCTCAGGAGACAAGTAAGATTATTGGGTACACCCATCTCTTTAAGGACTTGCCACATTTTATTGCGATCCACACAGTCAAAGGCTTTAGTGTAGTCAATGATGCAGAAGTAGGCATTTTTTCTGAAACTCTTTTGCTTTTTTCCATAATCCAGTAAATGTTGTCAATTTGGTCTCTAGTTGTTCTGCCTTTTCAAAAAATTGCCTGCTCTTCTGATAATTCTCAGTTCACATATTGCTAAAGCCTAGATTGCAGAATCTTAAGTATAACCTTGCTGGCATGTGAAATGAACACAATTGTTCAGTTATTTGAATATCTCTTGGCATTGCTGTTCTTTAGAATTGGGACATAAATTGATATTTTCCAATCCAATGGCCACAGCCAAATTTTCCAAATTTGCTGGCATATTGAATGTATCACTTTAACAGCATTCATTTCCTTATAAGATTTTAAATAGCCCAGCTAGAATCCCATTACTTCCAATGGCCTTATGGTTAGTCATGTTTCTTCTCACTTCATTCTCCAGAACATCTGGTTCTAGATCAGTAAACACACCATTGTGGTTATTAATGATAAGATCTCTCTTGTATAGTTCTGTGCATTCTTGCTGCTTTTTATTAATCTCTTCTGCTTCTGTTAGGTCCCTGCCATTTTTGTCTTTTATCATGCCCCTTTTTGCCTGAAATTTTCCCTTTATATCCCTTATTTTCTTCTAGAGATCTATTGTTTTTTTCCCATTCTATTGTTATTTCTATTTCTTGGCATTGTTCATTTAAGAAAACCTTCCTATCTATCCATATTATTCTCTGGAATTCTGCATTCAACTGGGTACATCTTTCCCTTTTTCTTTTACCTTCTGCTTTTTCTTCTTTCCTCAACTATTTGAAAAACCACATCAGACAGCCATTTTGCTTTCTTGCTCTTCTTTTTCTTTGGAATTTGTTTTGCTTCTTTCTCCTCCACTATATTGTCAACCTCTATTTATAGTTCTTCAGGCATTCTATCTTCCAGTATTTTTCACTTCTACCTCATATTCATAACTGATGTTATTTAGGTCATACCTATGTTCTGATAGCTTTTCCTTTTTTAATTTAAAACTGAATTTTGCAAAAAGAAGCTGATGATCTGAGCCACATTCATCTGTAGGTTTTGACTGACTGTATAGTTTCTCTACCTTTGGCTGCAAAGTCTATAATCAATCTGATTTCTATATTGACTACCTGGTGATGTCCACATCTATAGTTAGTTGCCTTTTGTGTTGCTGAAAAAGAGTGTTTGCTATAACCACAGAGCTATCTTGACAAAACTCAATTAGTCTCTGCCCTATTTTATTTTATACTCTAAGGCTAAATGTGACAGTTACTCTAATTATCTTTTGATTTCCTACTTTAGCATTCCAATTCCTTATGATGAATGTGATATATTTTTGGTGTCATTTCTATAATATTTTGTAGGTCTTCATAAAATTGATCAACTTTGACTTCTTCAGTGTCAGTGGTTGGAACATCTCCTTGCAATAATGTGATGAATGCTTTGTCTTGGATTCAAACAGATATCATTCTGTCATTTTTGAGATTATACCCCAGTACTACTTTTCTCATCATTTTCTTGACTATGATGTCTACTCTATTTCTTCTAAGGGATTCTTGCATACAGTCATACTTGTAATGATCACATGAATTAAACTCACCTATTCCATAACTAGCTTCGTTTGGTTCATAGAACTTATGTTCCAGTTTCCTATGCAGGATTAATCTTTATAGCACTGAACTTTACTTTTGTCATCAGATGCATCCACAGCTGAACTTCCTTTTGGCTTTGACACAACCACTTCATTAGCGCTGGAGCTAGTTGTGGTTGTCTTCCACTCTTCCTTAGTAGTAAAATGGAATGGCTTCAGATCTGAAGAGTTCATCTTCTGATGATAATACACCCGGTATGTGGTCAAACAGCCTCTGATTGAATAAGTTTAGGGGTGGAGATGGCACCACTAAATAAGACTTCCTTTTTCTTTTTTGGTCATATCTAATTTCTAGGAAGTTTTTCTGCATATAAAGTACAAATTTGCCTCTTTGCAACATTCAATTGCTCTTGGTTCTTCTCTATGTAGCAAAAGAGAATAAATCTAATCCATCTCAACCTATCTTCATGCGGTGTGTTCCCACAGTCTTTCAGCTTCCCAGTTCCCTTCTTTTGAATGCTCTACAGCTTATCAATATCCCTATTAAACTGTGATACCCAGAAGTGAGTACAGTATTCCAGGTGAGTCCAGATGAGGGCAGAGAAGAGGTACTGTCCTCTCCTCATACTGGAGCCTACACCCCTCCTACTGCAACTTAAGATAACATTAACTTCTTTTCACTACCATATCACATTGCTCACTCATATTGAGCTGTCCATATCCTAAAACCCATAGACCATTTTTAAACATATTGCTTTCCAACCAGGCCTCCAACATCTCATACTTTGAAAAATATTTTTTCATAGTCCAGTGTAAGACGTTACCTTTATGCTGATTGAATTTCATTGCGTTAAATTCTGCGAAATGCTCTAGCTTGTCAAGACCTTTCTGAATCCTGACTCTGTCATACAGTAACTTAGCTGTCTTTCCCTGCTTAGTGCTAGCTGCAAATTTGATGAGGACACAATCCATGCCTTTATATAGGTCATTGATAACATTGTTAAACAGCACAGGGATGAGCACAGAACATTGTACCTTCAGTCACTGTCTAGCACAGACACCATCTGGTAACTTTTAGAAATAACTCTGTGGGAAAAAAATACATTCAAGACCCAATAATTTACTGAAAAAATGAATAGGTCTAGAAATAAAAAAACTGAATGTGCACTAAATTATTTCTTAATCACACATTTCAAAACCATTACAAAACATTACGAAAGCATAAAACAAGGGTGGTAGCTAAGCAGCACAGTGGACCGCAAGTCTGTAAGACTTGAGTTCAAATCTAGCCCTAGACACTTACTGGGTATATAATCCTAAACAAATTACAATCTCTGCCTAAATTACTTTCCTCATCTGTAATACAAGGATCCTAATAACACCTCTCTGTTGTGAAATTAAAATTTGTAAAGAAAATTGCAAACCTTAAGGTACCACGTAAACACTAGTTATTGATGATGAAGATGATGATGAAGATGATGATGGTGATGGCACAATCTGCCATCTCTTTGATTATGAAAAACTGAACAATCCCAAGAAACAGAGAATTAGCTTTCAAAATTCCCAAATAAGACATAGCTTGCTTAATTCACAGTGTCAATAAAGTGTAAGTTATGAAGCCTAAAACACGGGGGAACATATAATATCTGAAGGGTTAAATTTTATGGAGAGGATTAGATTATGAGAAAATTCCAGCTTTGACCTAAGAACATTACAACCTCAGCCATTGGTCTTGAAACCTCGGTTCATTCAATACATTGAATTCAGAAAAGATAACAAGTTAGGAAAATTGCCAGGGCCTTTTCCCCTAAAGAAATGAGAAATATGCTTGCTCTAAATTTACCTCAAGCCATAGTTCGCTGGCTCAAAAAAATGAATTATATGATACCAAGGACTTCTAGTAAGCATCCTCCCACTTTAGCTTCCTTCTAAACATAGTCTGTACATGCTAAGCATATGGCTCCATGAGAGTGGGGTCCCAATGGATCCAAATGTTTTATATGCTAATTTACCACTTTCTATGTTAGTGTACGCTTCCCCTGGGCAGGAAAATGTGTATGACCAGAAATATTTTAGCACGAACCCCAGTCATGGAGGGTCTGATGAACTATATGACATATTCTCACTTTGCTCCCACCATTTTCCACCTCAGCCCAGCTTCAGTGCCATACCTTCCATCACAGAATCAATAAATGATTTCAAACCTATAACTCTTTGGTTCCAGTTATATTCAACTTAGTATAATATTGCAAGAATTGAGCAAAAGATATAACAAAGGATTAAGGTTATTTTGAAAAGAGAAACTTTTCCAATGCTTATTAACAATATTTCTTGTTAGTGGTACTCATGAGTGCTGATAGTTTCTTTCATCATCACTTTAAAATACTCATGGTTTTTCCAGATGGCAATGGGTACCTTTGACATTCATCATACTTGGTTCAATCTGTACTTGACTGATAATCTACCACTACTACATTTTTAACAAACAAGTGATTGTCCAGTTTCTGTTTAAAGGTAACTAGTAACCTTGATGGCAGTAATGGCCCTGCCTTCAAATCTATGGCCATGGATCATGCTTCTGTCCTCTGAGTCTCAATTTCTCTGTCTGTAAAATGAGAATACAAGAAAACTACATACCTCATGATATTATTCTGAAGATTAAATGAACACATCCATGCAAATGGTTTTGCCCTGAGGCAAATCATGCAACTCTTGTATAGCTCTAATTGTTAGGAAGATATTTACTTTACATCCAGCCTAAATCTAACTCTCTACAACTTATCCCATACCTCTGAATTTTGAACATTAGATTCAAACAGAATAAGTCAAATCACTCTGCCACATGCCAATCCTTGAAATGCTTGAAGGTACCATGACTTGAAGCCCTGAATTGAAGTGCATAGGATAATAAACTTGGAGTCAGGAGGATCTAGGTTCTAATCCTACCACAGATGCATTTGTGTTGTATAACCCTAAGTTTTTTTACCCCTCTGTGCCTAACTATAAAATGAAGGTGGCTTGGGCGGGGGCAGTTTCTTGATGTACTCTAGTGATCCTTTCTACTTCAGAATCTATGACCTCATGGTCATATCCCTTCAGTCTTTTTCTCCAATGCTAAACATCCCCAGATCCTTCAACTAGTTCTCACATGCCAAGTTCTCTAGTTCCTTAACTATCTTTGCACCTATCTTCTGAATAAGTTTTACTTTATAGGTGTTATTGCTAAAATACGGTACCTAGAAGTGAAAACAGAACCCTAAATATGGAATCAGGAGAGTATGCCAGAACTATTTTCTCCTTAGTCATGGAAGTAATGCATTTTCTAATATTTTCTATACATCTATATGATATATACCTATATTTTATAATACGTATGATATATAGAGATAATATAACATTAGAAGATATATTTTTATTTTGTATATATTGACATATGTATATTTGTATATAATGAATGTTTTCTACATATACTGTTGTCCTGATACAACTCTTTCATTTTGGTGTTGATACTTGGAACCAAAATAGTCATTACTAAAATTGATAAATGGAATCAAAGTGAGATTTTTAATTAGTTTGTGTCATGGACTGTTGAAATTCTGATGAAGCCTACAGACAGACCCCTTCATAAAATATTGTTTTTAAATTCATAAAATAAAATACATAGGAATATAAGGGAAATAACTATATTAAAATAATGATTTTCCCCTGCCCAAGTTCATAGATCACCCGAAATCTATCCATGTACTCACTGAAGATCCTTGGATGCCAGGTTAAAAACTCCTATTTTAGACTTTGTCTTTCCACTTTGAGCACAGGTCAGAAACTACAGTTCATGAAGATAAAATGTTGCTAGAACTTACTAATGATATATGATTGTCAAAAAGTGGAATCTTGCACATACCTACAACCTTCAACCTTCAACTTTAATTAATTCAAGATTTGGGTATTCCAATACTTTCAGCCATATAGCATCATCAGAAATGGATGGTCATTTAAAAGAGAGTCATTTGTGGTACATTAGAAGGCATATAAGATTGTAAAGTTAAAGGGACAATGCTTCAAATCCTAGGTTTGCTACTTCATATACATGTGTGAGTGTGGACAAATAACCATTCTTCACCTTTTTTTTTCCTTCTTTATTTGTAAAATGAGAGAATTTGAATAAATACTCTCTTTGGTCTCTTTCAGCTCTAAATTTATAAATTAAGATGTGTAATTGTGTTTCAAGTAAATTTGTGTAGTAATTAAAATCCCTACACAACCAAACTGATTTGCTATTTCCCATATATAACAATCCATCTTCCATTTACATGCCTTTGCATCATCTGTCCCCTAAATCTGTGATGCCTTCCTCATCTCTCTAATTATGAATCTCTAGCTTCCTTCAAGGCAAAACTATGAGATTGCTTCCTATATGACTACCCACACATTAGTTCTCTCCTTCCCCTGATGCTACTTTCTACATTTTTTTAAGCTGTATATTTGGTTATCCATGTATGGTGTCTTTGTCCTCTTCCCATTCCTACAACCTTGAAGAATGTAAAATTGTTGAGGAATAGAGCTATTTCTTATACATCAAATGCCTACTTGTAGTAGCAATTTATATTTGAAGATCTTTCCCACCCATTAATAGGCCGTGTGGCCTGCTTATGTCAGAGGAAACCCAAGTCACGTGGTGGGAGGCGCTTCCTGACAGGAAAAGGAAGTTATGTCACAGAAAATGCCGAGAGAGAGCAGTTATGGCTGCTGATGGCTGCTAATGGCCACCATTGTGATAGTGAGAACTGAACAAGCTAACTTACCTGTACTGGAAGTCTGTTTTTGGGAAGACCCCAGGAGGGGATCAGAGTGGTTTTGGGATGGCAAGGCTCCATGTTGTGATATTATGTATTGAATGTTTTGCTGCTTGGATAGATTGGATAAATGGCTTATGGGATGTGGTTCTCTGGTGTCTGAATAAATGGTTTCCTTCTTTTACCTTCTATATGGACAGTCTCATATACTTTGCAATACAGAACTTCATAGGCATTTTGATGATTATCATCTACATCGTTATTATTGCCTTACTGATACACTACTATAGTACCTTGTACATAGAGTGAAGTCAACAAGTATTTTAATTGAATTTTGTATGGGTTGTCCCCACTTTACAGATGAAGAAACAAAGACTTTGAAGTATTAAATGATTTATCCAGGATCATAGAATATGAGATAATTTCTGTAAGTATATAAGACTCTCATTTAGGCCTCTAATATGACAATTTAAACTGTACTTCTACTATGTCATGCTTATCACTCAAGGTCAAACACAGTGCCTTCCACATGGTAGCTATTAAATAAATGTTTGTTGGATTAAATTGAATTGAAGAAATTGAATTCATAAGTACTAAAGGGATAGTAACTACAGAGAGGGAGAAGCTCCTATCATTTCACAGATCCAACTCCTGACGAATCCATAGAAGATACAACAACGAAGCAGTCAAAAAGTGTCAGTCTAGGAGCCAGTCCAGTCAGATTAGGAGAATTATCTATTAAAAAGAATTTCTGGAGTTATCAACGTAAACAACAGACATGATATAGAGCAACTGTATTAGAAGATATTTAAATTTAGCCTATTCTCTTGATAATTTATCAAATTATAAGAATCTTATATTAAAAGCAAACTAGATTACTAATCAGTGAAAGACATGAATTCATTCTGCTGGGGAGGAGCGATGGAAGGACAGGACTTATGATGAGCTTGGGCTGACACTGTGTCATCATAACTAACATTTATAAAGCATTTTAAGTTTTGAAATGCACTTCATATAAATCATCTTTTTTTCTCATAGATGTAAGATTCCTGAAGCAGGGTACCAGGGAAAAACCATAGCCGGAAGGCTCTATCTGGGAAGGGAAAACTACACAGCTCATATTATTACATAATAGACCCTGAAGGGACCTGAGATCTTCTAGTCCAACTTCCTCATTTTATAGAAAAGGGAAATTAGGGTTGTAGAGTTTAAGCTGCTCTCCCAGGGTCATTGAGCTAGTAGTACTCAGATGTTATGCTATAACTCAGTTCTTTCTTACTCCAAGTCTAGCATTTTGTCCACTATGCAATGTGTTGTTGCAGTCAGAAAATGATTCCTGAAGATATGAGGTTATAAAGGTCCAGATCAGAAGTGTGAAATGTTACCAAGATTAAAGCTCAGGGAGAATAAAAGGATAATTGAGAATGAGATAGAAGGGGCCTAGATGGGAATGGGAAAAAGGATTTTAGTTTCACACGAAAGTCCACACAAATAAAAGAACACAGGTTTTTACTTGTCCAGGAATGTAAGCCCAGCCCTACCTTTCAGTTTTGCCTAAATTTACTGAAACTGGACAGTTGGCCATTCTGGCTGACAGAATTGTGCTCCAACAAAATAGTAATAGTAGTGGTAGTGGTGGTGGTCATATTAGCAGTAGCAGTATTTAATGCTCACTGTGTGCCAAGTGATTACAATAATTATCTCATTTCATAATTACAATTTATACTTTACAATTAGCAAACCATTTGATCCTCACAACAACCTTGGGTGGTATGTTTTTTATTATTATTAGCTGCATTTTATAAATGAAGAAATTGAGGATAAAAGGGTTAAGTGACATGCCCAGGGTCACCCATCTAGGATTAATCTGAAGATATCTTTGAACTCAGGCAACCTCACTTCAGGTCCAGTGCTGTATCTACCATGTCACCTGATGCCTGGAAATGGCTGCTTATAGACAGGATGGCAGAATTCTGGAATAGGAGTCAAGTGAAATCAGGACAAATTTTGGCTCCACTGTTAGCATGTCAATGCATCTTTGGTAAATATCCTTTAATTCTTTGGACTTCAGTTTCTTTATCAGTAAAAGTAGGTCACTGGATGAGATGACTTCCAGTATTTGTTCCAGTTTGTAATGATCTATGATTCTGAAAAGGAGTGACCAATGAATAAGTGATACAATGGAGAGAACACTGGGCCAGGAGTTGAACTGCCTACATTCTCATCAGGCTTCTACCATTGATCTTCCTTGAGAACAAAGACAAGACATTTACCCTCCTTAAGTCAATTCTTTCATCTGAATAATGGAGGTAATTTGACTTGGATCACAGTGCCTAACTCACAAAGTTACTTTATGACATACTGACCCACATGACTATGGCCAAGGCATTTAATTGCTTATTGCCCCAAGGCAAGTTCTTTTACACAATAAGCTGTAAACAAGTTGCTGATCTCCATGCCTGGATGAAGTGTCTGCACCAAGAGCTTCCTGTACGGTTGAAGTCAAAATCTGATACAAGCAGACAGACAGGCAGATAGACATTTAGATAGACAGATTGTCAGATAGACTTATAGACATAGATAGAGAAACGCATAGATAAATAGAGTCCAAACACTGTTATTAGAAGCAAAATATGAAAGGTACACAGTTTTACCTCCTTTGATACAGAACATAAAGCTATTCTTAGCAGTTAAAAATAATTAAATATTTCACATCAGTTTATGATAGCAAGGAAATATAATACAAGAGACATATTTGGTTTATAGCTTCCATTTGCATAGGGTATAAAAATGATATTGAAAATCCCAAACAACGATGAAGCATGATAATGGATCACAAGCACTTGCACTAGCAAGGACAGGCTATTTAGGACAAGATAGCAGAAAAGTATTATTGAAATCTAGGCAAGTGCACACACTCTTTCAAGAGCAATATAATAGTCTCTAATAACTTAATGGACTTCATGTCATATCTCCAATCCATTCGAGTCTGTACTTTAATTTTGGCTCTGATGTTGAAGACCTTTTAAAGACCATTTTATTTTCAGAACAACAGTAGCTAGCCGGCAATCAATTATACATTTTACATTCTGCATTATATTTTTGACTCAAGATGTAGAATTTGTTGATAGATTTTGAGATCCCTGTAGCAGACATTTTCCTGCTCACTGCTTGCCAGTCCAGGTAATCAATTAAAACATTTTATTTCATCTTTGCTTAACAGCAACAAAAATAGTGTTTTGCAGATTAATTTTATAATGTCAAGGAAAGACATTTTGAAAATATATTGTTTGCAATATCAATATACAAGCTGCCTAGAGATTAATGCACTTGTCAAAGTGGTAGGCTGCAATCTGTTGATTAATTTTTCAGGGTCCTAAAAAGATATTATGGAGATATTTTCTTTGTAGCGTATCTAATGTTTATAACAATTACAGCATTAATTTACATCACAATTTATTAAAGTAAAGAAAAGCAGAGGTTTGCTAAGAGTGCATGTTGATTTGTTTGAGCGGACAAGGAAAAGAAGAATCACACAATCATATTTGTGACTCTTACTTCAATGAAATACAGCTACATATATATATATATATAATCTTCATAAAAATGTCAATGTTATTTTATTTATTCAATGTATTTTATACCTGTGTCTACTCAACTAAAGACAAGTGAGAATTAACAATTATCATTTTATTTATTCATCCATTTATTTGATCAACATGCATGAGGCCCCTACTATGTACAGTGCACAGTGCTACAAGCTAGAGGAGATACGAGGATACATAAGATGTTGCTCCTTCCTTGAAAAAGCTTACAATCAAGTAATAAGAAGCAGACGCCTACACATAAAATTAAAGTAAAATTAGCCCCTGTTAATGGTTGCACTGTAAGATCAAATGAGGAGGAGATTACTTCCACTTCAAGGGATCAGAGAAGGAAACCTCCATCAGAGATTGTTATTTGATTTAGGTGTTAGAAAGCAGGACAGGATGCCAACATAAATGGACAAGACAATAATATAGAGATATGGAAACTATCTAGAGCCTGAACAAATTAGGTAGAAAACTTCTGATAAGGCTGGAAAAGTAGGATTGTGGAAAGTTTTGAATGCCAGACATATATGAGTTTTGTTCAGGGGTGTATGTATATGTGTGTGTGTGTTTGTGTGTGTGTGTGTGTGTGTGTGTGTGTGTGTGTGCCTGTTTGTGTGTGTTTGCATCTAATGAAGTCTTTGAAGAGCTCTGAGTAGAAGATTGTCATGATCAGACCCATGCATCAGAAAAATGATCCTACAGAAGAGTATCTTGAAATGGATACAGACCAATAAGTCCACAGGAAAGAACAAACTTCCTCTGCACTATAATAGTAATTGTACAGTACTCCACAGTTGAAAAAGCACTATATTTGGACTCAGAGAACATGGGTTCAAATCCCAGTTCTATTACCTCTGTGACCCTGTGACCCTGGACAAATCACTTGACCTTTCTATGTCTTAATTTTCTCATCTGTAAAATGAAACTATTAAACTAGATGGCCTCAGAGGTCATTTCAGACTCAAAACTTGTGATCCCATGACCTGGAAAGGTATGATCAGTGAGTCAAACAGTACTCACTATCCATCATAAACGAGGAGAAAAAAAGTCCCTATATCAAAAAGGACAATTCCTATATGTTCTTGAAAAACTACTGGAATTGGTGCATTATCACAGTCAAATTGTTCTCCACAACCACCTGAATATAATATCACTGCATAAAAATGGAAGAAAAGCATTTTAACAGTGTCATCATCTAGAATAGTACATAATCTTCTATGTGGGATGGATTTTTTTAAGAGAGACCTGGTTGAAGAAATCAAATCCACATGGGAACAGGTTGATATGCATGCTTATCATGTCACAAACCTCATGTCCCTCTACCCCCATACCATGAGAGTTGTATAAAGGAAGATTTTAATGAACCTCCTGAGGACCATCTTATATCTTAGTACACAGTTATCTGAAGAACACTAAATATAAAGCAATTAAAGCAGAATTGACTTTTTCTGGAATAGTTTATATCTTGATGATTGAAAGTTAAGAGAATGACACGGTGATAATAACAGTGTCTAGCATTTATATTACACTTTAAGATTTGAAAAACACTTAACTGAAGGCTAAGCCAAGATGACAGAGACAAGCCCGGAAGTTGTCTCAGTTCTCCTGAGTTTCCCTTGAAAACAAAGCAAAATTAAGCCCCTAAAAAAATTCTGGAGTGACAAATCCACAAAAAGATGGAGTGAAATGATTTTCTAGCCCAAGATAACTTAGAAGAACTTCAGGAAAATTTTGTCCCACTTGTATAAAAGGGGAGTAGAGCCCAGCACAGGCAGTGTTCAGGCAAGTTAGCAGGAGGATCTTAGTCACAGCACAGATAAACAACCAAGGCCCCGTGGTCTGGGCTCAGCAAGCCAGTGGCATAGCAGGCCAGCTGGGAAACCTCCAGCCCTAGAAAAATAGGCAAAATGCCAGCCTTGAAAGAGAAGGCACAATATGCATGACTAGACAGGCTCACCCTAGCACAGTGGGCAAACTGACTGCCCCAGAGGCCCCATTGTAGAAAACCAGAGATCAAGTTCCCTGCTCCCAGTGGAAGAAGCTTCAGGATAGTGCCCACTGTAGCCCAGTAGAAGAGTTCATTTTTTCTTAAATGAGCAAAAAACATAAAAGAGCCCTGACCATAGAAAGCTACTATGGTGACAGGGAAGATCAAAACACGAACTCAGAAGAGGACAACAATGTCAAAATGCCTACATATGAAGCCTCAAAGGGGAATATGAGTTTTTCTCAAGCCCAAAAAGTCCTCCTGGAAGAGCTCAAAAAGAATTTTAAAAATAAAGTAAGAGAGGTGGGAGAAACATTGGGAAAAGAAATGACGGTTATACAAGAGAAATATGAAAATAAAGAGTGAACATTTTGGAAGAAGAAACACAAAAATTGGCTGAAGAAAACAATTCCTTAAAAAATACAATTGGTCAAATTAGAAAAAAATCCACTGAAGAAAACAACTCATTTAAAAGTAGAATTAGATGGTGGCTGGAAAGCAGGGACTTGCGTGAGCTCCCCACCACATCCTTCGAAAAACCTATAAAAATGGCTCTGAACAAATTCTAGAACTGTAGAACCCACAAAATAGCAGAGGAAAGCAGGGATCCAGCCCAGGACAGCCTGGATGGTCACTGGATGAGGTCTATCATGCATGGAGTGGAGGGGAGCGGAGCTCAGCCTGGGAGGCAGCAGGACCAGCCAGACCAGGAGCCGGGGAGAACAGGCCCTAGCACCCTGAATCAGTGAGCTATGGCAGTTACCGGACTTCTAAACCCACAAACACCAAAGACAACAGAGAAGGTTAGTGGGAAAAGCTGCGGGGGATAGAGTTCATGGTTCGGCCACCACCCCAGGGGCAGCGGGGGAAGTGCAGCTACAGAACTACAGCTGCAGTTACTTCCAGCTGCAGGCCCACGTGGTGGGAGGAATTAAGTGGCGATCAGAGCAGGAGTGAAGAGCCTGCTGAAGATTTGCGTCAGGTCCGGGTTGGTGGTTCTTGACGAAGGAGAAGTACTGGGGTGGCAGAGCTGGCTATATAGAAATAGCTCTGAAATCAACAGCGCACCCCCTCAAGCTGGGAACGAAGTACTCTTTGCTCTACAAGCAGTCATACCCCACTGAAAAACTCAAGGGTCAAGTAAGTTGGCTGGGAACATGGCCAGGCAGCAAAAATGCACCCAGATTCAGTCTCAGACTTTGGAATCTTTCTTTGGTGACAAAGAAGACCAAAACATACAGCCTGAAGAAGTCAACAAAGTGCAAGAGCCTACACCAAAAGCCTCCAAGAAAAATATGAACTAGTCTCAGGCCATGGAAGAGCTCAAAAAGGATTTGGAAAAGCAAGTTAGAGAAGTAGAGGAAAAATTTGGACAAGAAATGAGAAGCACATGAGAAAATCATGAAAAACAAGTCAATGACATGCTAAAGGAGACCCAAAAAAATACTGAAAAATGTACTGAAGAAAACAACACCTTAAAAAATAGACTAACTCAAATGGCAAAAGAGCTCCAAAAACCCAATGAGGAGAAGAATGCCTAGAAAGGCTGAATTAGCCTAATGGAAAAGGAGGTCCAAAAGACCACTGAAGAAAATACTACCTTAAAAATGAGATTTAAGCAAGTGGAAGCTAGTGACTTGATGAGAAATCAAGATATTATAAAAAAGAACCAAAGGAATGAAAAAATGGAAGACAATGTCAAATATTTCATTGGAAAAACCACTGACCTAGAAAATAGATCCAGGAGAGATAATTTTAAAATTATTGGACTACCTGAAAGCCATGATCAAAAAAAGAGCCCAGATATCATCTTTCAAGAAATTATCAAGGAGAATTGCCCTGATATTCTAGAGCCATAGGGTAAAATAGAAATTGAAAGAATCCACAGATCGCCTCATCAAATAGATCCCAAAAAGAAAACTCCTAGGAACATTGTCACCAAATTCCAGAGCTCCAAGGTCAAGGAGAAAATACTGCAAGCAGCCAGAAAGAAACAATTTGAATATTGTAGAAAAACAATCAGGATAACACAGGATCTGGCAGTTTCCACATTAAGGGACCGAAGGGCTTGGAAAACGATATTCTGGAGGTCAGTGGAGCTAGGATTAAAACCAAGAATCACCTACCCAGCAAAACTGAGTATCATGCTCCAAGGCAAAATATGGATTTTCAATAAAATAGAGGACTTTCAAGCATTCTCAGTGAAAAGACCAGAGCTGAATAGAAAATTTGACTTTCAAACACAACAATCAAGAGGAGCATGAAAAGGTAAACAAGAAAGAGAAATCCCAAGGGACTTACTAAAATTGAACTGTTTTGTTTACATTCCTACATAGAAAGATGATGTGTATGATTCATAATACCTCAATATCATAGTAACTGAAAGGAATATGCATATATATATATATATGTGTGTGTATGTGTGTATACATATATATACATATGTGTGTGTCTATGTATGTATATATAGGTATATGTGTGTATATATATGTACATATATATGTATGTATACACACACACACACACACACACACACAAAGGGCACAGGGTGAGTTGAATATGAAGGGATGATATCTAAAAAAAATCAATTTAAGGGATAAGAGAGGTATATATTGAGAGAGGGAGAAAGAGAGAGATAGAATGGGGTAAATTATCTCACATAAAAGTGGCAAGAAAAAGTGGTTCTGTAGGAAGGGAAGTGGGGCAGGTGAGGAAGAATGAGTAAATCTTGCTCTCATTGGATTTGACCTGAGGAGGGAATACCAAACACACTCAATTGGGTATCTTACCCCACAGGAAAGAAGGGGGAAGAAGATAAAAAACGGGGGATGATAGAAGGGAGGGCAGATGGGGGGAGGAGGTAATCAAAAATAAACACTTTTGAAAAGGGACAGGGTCAAGGGAGAAAATTCAATAAAGGGGGATAGGTTAAGAAGGAGCAAAACATAGTTAATCTTTCACAATGAGTACTGTGGAAGGGTTTTACATAATGATACGCATGTGGCCTATGTTGAATTGCTTGCCTTCTTAGGGAGGGTGGGTGGGGAGAGAAGAGGGGAGAGAATTTGGAATTCAAAGTTTTAAAAACAGATGTTCAAAAACAACAACAAAAAAAAGTTTTTGCATGCAACTAGGAAATAAGATACACAGGCAATGGGGAATAGAAATTTATCTTGCCCTACAAGAGAAGAAGGGAAAGGGGGATGGGAGGGGAGTGGGGTGACAGATGGGAGGGCTTACTGGGGAATGGGGCAACCAGAATATATGGCATCTTGGAATGGGGGGAGGGTAGAAATGGGGAAAAAATTTGTAATTCAAACTTTTGTGAAAATCAATGCTGAAAACTAAAATATATTAAATAAATTTAAAAAAGAAAAAAAAATAAAAGTAGAATTAGCCAAATAGAAAAGAAGGTACAAAAGCTAATTGAATAAAATAATTGACAATTTCCAGGGCAGAGCCAAAATGGCAGCTGGAAAACAGGGACTGGCTTAAGCTCTCTTCCAAATCCCTCCAAACACCTGTAAAAAATTGGCTCTGAGCAAATTTTAGTGCTGTAGAACCCATGAAATAGCAGAGGGAAGCAGGTCTCCAGCCCAGGACAGCCTGGATGATGATTAGGAAAAGTCTATCACATGGTGCTGGTAACTGAGTGCAGTCTAGCATAGGCTGTGCCAGGACCAACCTGAAATGGAATCGGGTGGAGCAGGCCATAAGGCCATGAATCACTGAGCTGTGGCAGTTACCAGACTTCTCAATCTACAAACACCAAAGACAAAGGAGCAGGTTAAAGGGAAAACTACTGGATCAGGGAGAGAGAAGTGGTAGTCTGGCCCCAGCCCTGGGGTGGTGGTGGCAATGGCAGTAGCAGCAGCAGGAAGCTCCTGTGGCTGCTTCCAGAGCTCCAGCATCAGCTTCTTCAGGAGTCACTGGCACACACACAGTGTGAGGAATCAAGGGGCAGATCAGAGCGGGAGTGTGGGGAGCACTTTGCTTGTGCAGAGGCAGGGTTCTCTTGCTTTGCCCAGCCTGGATGTGGGTCACAGTCCTGGTTGGGGATTCTTGGGGAAAGAGGAGCACTGCTGTGGCAGAGCTTCCAGGGATGGTAGAGTAAAGGTAGCTCTGAAAACAGCAGCTCAGTTCCTAACCCTTAGGACAAAGTACTCTCTACTCGACAAGCAGTCATACCCTGACTCAAAGCTCAAGGGTCCAGTAGTTGGCTGGGAACATGAACAGTAGTGGAAAAGGAATCAGACTTAGACTCAGACTCAGACTATAGAATCTTTTTTTTTTTTTGGTGACAAAGAAGATCAAAGCATACAGCCAGAAGAAGTCAACAAAGTCATAGGGCCTACATCAAAAGCATCTAAGAAAAATATGAATTGGTCTCAGGCCAAGGAAGAGCTCAAAAAGGATTTGGAAAAGCAAGTAGGAGAAGTAGAGGAAAAATTGGGAAGAGAAATGAGAGTGATGTACGAAAATCATGAAAAACAAGTAAACAACTTGCTAAAATACTGAAGAAAATAACACCTGAAAGAATAGACTAACCCAAATGGCAAAAGAGCTCCCAAAAGCCAATGAGGAGAAGAATGCCATGAAAGGCAGAATTATCCAAATGGAAAAGGAGGTCTAAAAGACCACTGAAGAAAATACCACCTTAAAAATTAGATTCAAGTGGAGGCTAGTGACTTTATAAGAAATCAAGATATTATAAAATAGAAGCAAAGGAATGAAAAAATGGAAGACAATGTGGAATATCTCATTGGAAAAACCACTGACCTGGAGAATAGATCCAGGAGAGAGAATTTAAAAATTGTTGGACTACCTGAAAGTCATGATCAAAGAAAGAGCCCAGACATCATCTTTCAAGAAATTATCAAGGAAAACTGCCCTGATATTCTAGAACCAAAGGGTAAAATAGAAATTGAAAGAATCCACCAATCACCTTGTGAAAAGATCCCAAAAAGAAAACTTCTAGGAATATCATCACCAAATTCCAAAGTTGCCAAGTCAAGGAGAAAATACCGCAAACAGCCAGAAAGAAACAATTTGAGTGTTGTGGAAACACAATCAGGATAACACAAGATCTAGCACCTTCTACATTAAGGGATCGAAGGGTTTGGAATATGATATTCTGGAGGTCAAAGGAGCTAGGATTAAAACCAAGAATAACCTACTCAGCAAAACTGAATATAATGTTCCAAAGCAAAATATGGATTTTCAATAAAATAGAGGACTTTCAAGCTTTCTCAATGAAAGGATCAAAGCTTAATAGAAAATTAGATTTTCAGATACAAGAATCAGGGTAAATATGAAAAGGTAAGCAAGAAAAAGAAATCCTAAGGGACTTACTAAAGTTGAACCATTTTGTTTACATTCCTACATGGAAAGATGATATTTGTAATTCATGAGACCTTTCTCACTATTAAGGTAATTGAAGGGAATATACATTATATACATACATACATACACACACACACACACACACACACACACACACACACACACACACATATATATATATATATATATATATATATATATATAGAGAGAGAGAGAGAGAGAGAGAGAGAGAGCACAGCTGAATATGAAAGGATGATATCTCAAAAAGTAAAATTAAATTAAGGAATGAGAGAGGAATATATTGAGAGAAGAAGAAAGGGAGAGATAGAATGGGGTAAATTACCTCACATAAAGGTGGCAATAAAAAGCAATTCTATTGGAAGGGAAGAGGGGACAGGAGAGGGCAAATGAGTGAACATTGCTGTCATCAGATTTGACTTGAGGATGGAGTAACATACACAATTAATTGGGTGTCTTACCCCACAGGAAAGTAGGGGGAAGGGGATGAGAGAGGGGGGATGATAGAAGGGAGGGCATATTGGGGGAGGAGGTAATCAAAAGCAAACACTTTTGAAAAGGGACAGGGTCAAGGGAGAAAACTGAATAAAGGGGACAGGATAGGATGGAGGGAAATATAGTTAGTATTTCACAACATGCTTATTGTGGAAGTGTTTTGCATAACATTACATGTGTGACCTATGTTGATTTGCTTGTGTTTTTAGGGATGGTGAGTGGGGAGGAAAGAGGGGAGAAAATTTGGAACTCAAAGTTATAAAAGCTGGTGCTCAAAATACAAGCTGTTTTTGCATACAACTAGGAAATAAGATATATAGGCAATGGTTTATCGAAATATATCTTCCCCTACAAGAAAGTAATGGGAAAGGGGATGCAGGTGTAAGTGGGGTGACAGAAGGGCGGGTGACTGGGGAACAGGGCAATCAGAACATATGTCATCTTGGAGTGGGGGGGGGGTAGAAATGGGGAGAAAATTTGAAACTCAAAATCTTGTGGAAATCAATGTTGAAAACTAAAAATATTAAGTAATAAAATATGAAGAATCGCTTAAAAATAAATAAATAAGGAAAACAATTCCTTAAAAATTAGGATTGTGCAAGTAGAAGCTAAAGGTTCTTTGAGACATCAAGTATCAATGGAAAAAAATCAAAAGAATGAGAAAAAATAGAAGAAAATGTAAAATACTTCAATGGAAAAAAAACTGAACTTGCAAGTAGATTCAGAAGAGATAATTTAAGAATTACTGGACTGCTGGAAAGCCATAATTAAAAACAAAAACAAACAAAAACAGCCTGGACAGCACTTTTCAAGAAATTTTTAAAGAAAATTGCCCTGATATCCTAGAACCAAAGGGTAAAATAGTCATTGAAGGAATCCACTGATTACCTCCTAAGATACCAAACTGAAAACTCCAAGTAATATTATAGTCAAATTCTATAACTATTAATCAAATGAGAAAATACTGCAAGACCCAAGAAAAAAATGAAATATCAAGGTGCTACAGTCTAGGTTACACAGAATTTAGCAGGATCTGAGGGTTTGGAATATGGTACTATGGAAGGCAAAGGAGCTTGTATTACAACCAAGAATCAACTACCTGCCAAAATTGAGCATAATTTTTCAGGGGGAAAGATAGATGTACAAAGAAATTGAGGGCTTTCCATATTTCCTGATGAAAAGACCACAGCTGAATAGAAAATGTGAACTTTAAATACAAGACTTAAAAGAAGCATAAAAAAAGTAAACAGGAAAGAATTTTTTTAAAAAAAATATATGGTATTTAATAAAATTAAACTGTTTGCATCCATACAAGGGAAGATGATACTTGTAATTCTTAAGAACTGCATCTCTAATAGGACATTTAGAAGGAGTATACTTAGACATTGATGTGATGATAAAAAATTAAATTACATTAACAGATAAAAAAAAAGGATTGTACTATGGGAGGAGAAAAAGGGAAAGGCAAAATAGGGTAAATTACATCACATGAAAAAGCATGAAAGACCTATTATAGTAGAGGAAAAGGAGGGAGGAAGTGGACATTATTTGAAGCTTGATCTCATCAGATTTGGCTCAAGAGGGATTAACATAAATCCTCAGTTGGGTAAAGAAATCTATGTCATCCTATGGGGAAATAGAAGGGGAAGGGAAAAATAAAAAAGGGGTGGGGAAAGCTGACAGAAGGGAGGACAGATTGAAGGAGATAGTGGTTTGAAGCAAAACATGGGTGAGGAGAGACAGGGCAAAAAGGGAGAAAGAGAAAATTTATAAAAAGGGGAAAAATAGGATAGAAAGAAATACATAGTAATCCTAACTGTGAATGGGATGAACTCTCCCACAGAACAGAAGCAGAGAGCAAAGTAGATTAAAAAGCTTAATGCTAGAATATGTTGTTTAGAAGAAACGCATTTGAAGCAGAGAGATACACAGAGAGTAAAGGTAAGGGGCTGGAGTAGAATCTATCATGCTTCAGCTGAAAAGAAAAAAAAAGAACAGGGGTAGCAATTCTGATCAGACATAAAGCAAAAGCAAAAAGACAGACTTAATTAAGAGAGATAAGGAAGGAAACTTCATCTTGCTAAAAAGGTACCTATAGACAATTAAGTAATATCAATACTTAACTAAATATTCATTGTAAAGCATCCAAATTATTAGTGGAGAAGTTAAATGAGTTACAGGAAGAAATGGAAAGCAAAACTATACTAGAGGAGGACCTCAACCTCCCCCTTACAGATTAATAGATGCAGAAAAAAGCTTTCGACAAATACAACACCCATTTCCATTAAAAACATTAGAGAGCATAGGAATAAGTGGAGTTTTCCTTGAAATGATAAGGAGTATCTATCTAAAACCATCGGCAAGCATTCTATATAATGGGAATAAGCTAGAAGGCTTCCCAATAAGATCAGGGGTGAAACAAAGATGGCCACTGTCACCATTGTTATTCAGTATTGTACTAGAAATTTTAGCTTTAGCAATAAGAAGGAAAAAATGAAAGAATTAGAATAAGCAATAAGAAGACAGAACTATCACTCTTTGCAGATGATTATGATGGTATTCTTAGAGAATGCTAGAGAATCAACTAAAAAAACCTACCTGAAATAATTAACAATGTTAGCGAAGTCGTAGGATATAAAATAAACCCACATAAATCAGCAGCATTTCTATATATTACCAACAAAACTCAGCAGCAAGAGATAGAAAGATAAATTTCATTTAAAATATCTGTGGAAAATATAAAACACTTGTAAGTCTATATGCCAAGACAAACCTAGTAACTATACAAACATAATTACAAAACACTTTTCACACAAATAAAGTTAGACATAAATGATTGGAAAAATATCAATTGGTCATGGGTAGGTTGTGCTAATATAATCAAAATGACAATTCTTCCTTAATTAATTTATTTATTCAATACCATAAAAAGCAAAGTACTAAAAATTATTTTATAAAGCTAGGAAAAACAATAACAAAATTCATCTGGAAGAACAAAAGGTCAAGAATATCACAAGAATTAATGAAAAAAATGCAAAGCAAGGTGGCCTAGTCACTGCACATCTGAAAAATCCATTATAAAGCAGCAATCATCAAAACTATCTGGTATTGGCTAAGAAATTGAGTGGTGATGCATCAGTGGAATAAATTAGGTACACAAGACACAGTAGTAAATGACTATAGCAATCTGTTTCATAAACCTAAAGACTCAAGCTTCTGGGATAAGAACCCACTATTTGACAAAAACTGCTGGGAAAACTGGAAAACAGGATAGCAGAAACTAGGCATAGACCCATGTTTCAAGATAAGGTCAAAATGGGCATGTGATTTAGACAAAAAGGGTGATACCATAAGCAAATTAGGCAATGGGGAACAGTTTATCTGTCAGATCTGTAGAGAAGGGAAGATTTTATGACCAAATGAGAGATGTCAAACATTATGAAAGGCAAAATAGATAATTTTGATTACATTAAATTAAAAAGGTTTTGCACAAACAGAGCCATAGATTAGAAGGGAGGCAGAAAGATGGGAAACAGTTTTTATAGCCAGTGTTTCTGTTAGGTTCTGGGCCTCATTCATTGTTCATCCATAGTTTCTGTTTAAATTATCTTTGCCAATGGAAATAAAACTTCATTTAAAATCATATCATAGACTGTGCAGGGAATTTTCTTCATACATTTCCCCCCGTGATAGCTAGCTGAGTCAAATAACCTTTTTGTTTGTTTATTTGTTTTTTGGGGCGACTGTCCATGTTACTAAGGAGGCTTTGAAAGCCAAGTCAGTACATTCAGAACAAAGTACTTATAAATGGGAACCACAGGATGATACTCAGAGCATACAACATTTTCAACTTGAGATTTTTCAATGTGAAATATGTGTGTGTGTATATGTGTGTATATATATATATATATGTATGTATATATACACACAGAATACATATATAAATATATTTATTCATATATACACACATACATATATACATATATACACATACATACATATATACACCTATATACATACACAATATATACATACACACACATATATATAGACATAGAGATATATTTCAGAAGTGTCAGAAATAAGATAGTCAACAAAGATTGTGAAGACCTTACTCCTAGCCAAGCATTGTTGGGTGAGCCATTATTTATTCAAGTATTTTCTAACTGTGGAATATGAAGAGGTCTACCTCATAGTTTTAATAACCATGTCAATCAGTCATATACCAAGTCTTTAAGTCTATTGATTCATCATTAGTGTGAGCCTTCTCAAATCAAAGTAAGGTATGAGTCAGAATTAGGATAAATTCAAATAACCTGTCTCCTTGACTGTACCTGAACAAGGAAGACTGTTATAGTCTTAAGTAGGTCTAGTATAGATAGGTAGGGGGCCAATGGATAGAGGGCTGGACTTTAAGCAAGAAAAATTTGAGCTCAAATTCTATCTCAGACCCTTATTAGCTGTGGGGCTCTGCTACCTGTGTCTCACTTAGAATGGACCTCCAACTGGCTTAGCCCATTGCAGCCCAGAATTTCTAAACTCAAACAATCAGTCAGCCTCAGCTTCTGAGGAGCAGTTACAGGCACGTACCATCAGGCCTGAAGAAAACTTATTTTCCAATTTTTTTTGCCTTTTTTATTTTGCCCACATTTGTACTAAAACCACTGAGCATCAAAACAAACAATGAAATCTACCGGAACCTTTTGTCAAAGCCTTCAGAGATGTCCTCTCCATCTTTATCATCTATGATAGGTGTCAATGCCCCAGGCAGAATCCCAAATACTGCCTGTTTTTGTACAACTATCCAGCTAAGAATTTTTTAAAATATATTTTAAAAGCTATCCTGAGCTCAATGTCTATACAAAAGCAAATTGTGGACCTGGGAACTGTAGTTCTTCCCCCAGACCACCTTGAAATAATGATATCAAGATCAAATAGATACAGAAGTCACCAAACTATATATAAGGATCACATATGGGCACACATTGACTTTTTAAAAAACCACACATAAACATTATTTATGTTTGGTTATAATTTCATTTATTTTGACAAAGTTTCTCAATTATATTTTAAAGTATTTCTTGTGGCACTGTTACTGTAGGCTGTGTGTTTGACATTTCTGTTCTACAAGATGTACTGCCACATCACCTGCAATTAGAATTAAGTTAGAATTTTTGCTGATTCTTGTGAGTATCACAAGGTGAGATGATCAAGTGCTTATGAAATGGAGTTTTTGTTGCCTTTTGACAAATTCTGAAATGAACTGTCAAATTTTCTCTTTCATTTTTCCCATAGAGAAGAATGTTAACCTCCCTTCCAAGTTTTTGAAGCTTCCTAATATCTTCTTACTTCGTTTATAGGGAAAACATTAAGATTTATATATCTTAGTAACCCCAGTAATCTATGACCTTAATGGTCATCAGACAAAGATCTCACATTAATTGTAACATCATTTAAATTAATGTATATTGATCATGTAAAATTTATGCAGTTAGTGACATTTGCCTCTTCATTCACTTTCTTGGTCCACTGCTACAGAAACAGAAGGGAGATTAACAGGACTATGGGTATTTTTGGTTGTACTTTATTCATTTTGCTTTATTTTGTTTTGTTTTGTTTTATTCAACTTCCTGCCTTATGACTCTACTCACTTAGACTACTCCCTGAATCACAAGCACAGTTTGTCATCAGGATTATAATCACAATCTTTCTAGTTTGATTGACTAGACCTGCAATTGTGATCTGCTGGAGCAGCCGTCAATTACTCAGGAACCACTTTCATGGGCATCAAGCTTTTGTGGAGGAAGTCATTTTGATAAATATCATGAAAGAGATGTAAACCAAGCATTATAGCAACTAAAGGAAGGAGATAGATTTGATTACAGGCATCAGGAAAAGTTGCAACGATGATAATTTAGTTGGATTGTCAAAAACAGATCAAATTATGACCAGCAGAGTTACAAGGGACTCTTCCTGATGGAAATACAAGCATGAACAAAAGAAGGAAAGTAGGAAAGCACGAAAGCCACTTTATAAAACAATGCTTTGTACAGTTTACTGAGAGCACAGAGTATTTGGAGTAAAGTTGTGAAAACAGGCAATAAAATAGATCCCAGCCATATTATTAAGGATCTTAAATGCCAAGGGGAAGAGCTTAGATACAATTCTGTAGATAATAGGGACAAATTAAGAGGAAAAAAAAAACTTTTATTAGGCAACAATTATATGCTAGGTATTGGAGTGAGCTGTTGTTTATTCAAGTATTGTCTAACTGGACTAGGAAGCTAGACTGCCTCATAATTTTTTGTAACCATTCCAGGAACTCACATACTAGGTCTTTTAAGTCTGATTTAAAAATCTAGGTGAGTAGAAGTGAATTAAAGCACCAGCCCTAAAGTTCGAAGAACTAGAGCTCAAATCCAGCCTCAGATACGTATTAGCTGTTTGACCCTGAGCAAGTCACTTATCCCCTGATTGCCTCCAAAAATATCTTAACAACAATAATATTGGAAAATATTTAGCAAAATAAATAAAAATTAAATAGAAAACATAGGTCAATGTAACAGCAACAATTAATATTATTAATAGCAGTTATATAGCACTTTAAGGTTTACAAAATGCTTTATATTATTTCATTTTATCCTCAAATTACCCTCAGAATTAAGTGCTATTATTGTTCCTTTTTTATGGATGAGGAAACAGAGTCAGACAGAATGTAAGTGACTCAGCCAGGACCAAATAAGAAATGAATATCTGAGGAGGCAGAGCCAAGGTGGCGGAAGGAAAGCAGGGACTTGCCTAAAACTCCCCCCCGGGTCCCTCCAAACAACTATAAAAATGGCTCTGAACAAATTCTAGAACTGCAGAACCCATGAAATAGCAGAGGGAAGCAGGGCTCCAGGCCCGGACAGCCTGGATGGTCACAGGGTAAGGTCTATCGCACAGAACTGGGAGTGGAGCGGAGTAGAGACCAGTGTCTGGACCAACCAGACACAGAGCAGGGCAGAACAGGCCATAGGGCCCTGAATCAATGAGCTGTGGCAGTTACCAGACTTCTCAACCCACAAACGCCAAAGATGACAGAGAAGGTTAGTGGGAAAAGCTTCTAGGACAGAGTGAAAGGAGTTCATGGTTGGCCACCATCCCAGGGGCAGCAGAGGTGGGCAGCTCTCAGCCTGCTTCCAGAGCTGCAGCTGAAGCTGCTTCTGGTCTCAGGTCCACCTGGTGGGAGGAATTATGCAGCAGAACAGAGGGGAAGTGCAGAGCCTGCTTGGATCTGAGTCCAGGTTGGTGGTTCTTGGGGGAGGAAGAGCACTGGTGAGGCAGAGCTTGCTGTGCAGAAATAGCTCTGAAAACAACAGCACAGCATCTCAAGCTTGGGACAAAGTGCACTCTACTCTACAAACAAAAATACCCCGACGAAAAGCTCAAGGGTCAAGTAGTTGGCTGGGAACATAAACAGGCAGTGAAAATGGACTCAGATTCAGACTCAGACTTTGGAATCTTTCTTGGTGACAAAGAAGATGAAAACATACCGCCAAAAGAAACCAACAAAGTCAAAGAGCCTACATCAAAAGTCTACAAGAAAAACATGAATTGGTCTCAGGCCATGGAAGAGCTCAAAAAGGATTTGGAAAAGCAAGTTAGAGAAGTAGAGGAAAAATTGGGAAGAGAAATGAGAGTGATGCAAGAAAACCACAAAAAAAAAAACAAGTTGATGACTTCCTAAAGGAGACCCAAAAAAATACTGAATAAAGTAACACCTTAAAAAGTAGACAAATGGCAAAAGAGCTCCAAAAAGTCAAGGAGGAGAAGAATGCATTGAAAGGCAGAATTACTCAAATGGAAAAGGAGGTCCAAAAGACCACTGAAGAAAATACTAACTTAAAAATTAGATTACAGCAAGTGGAAGCTAGTTACTTTATGAGAAATCAAGATATTATAAAACAGAAGCAAAGGAATGAAAAAATAGAAGAAAATGTTAAATAGCTCGTTGGAAAAATCACTGACCTGGAAAATAGATCCAGGAGATATAATTTACAAGTTATTGGACTACCTGAAAGCTATGATCAAAAAAAAGCCTACATATAATTTTTCAAATAATTATCAAGGAAAACTGCCCTGATATTCTAGAGCCAGAGGGTCAAATAGAAATTGAAAGAATCCACCTATTGCCTCCTGAAAAAGGGCCCAAAAAGAAAACTCCTAGGAATACTGTCACCAAATTCCAGAGCTCCCAGATCAAGGAGAACATACTGCAATCAGCTAGAAAGAAACAGTTTGAGTATTGTGGAAACACAATCAGGATAACACAAGATCTAGCAGCTTCTACATTAAGGGATCAAAGGGCTTGGAATATGATATTCTGGAGGTCAGTGGAGCTAGGATTAAAAGCAATGTCACCTACCCAGCAAAACTGAGTATCATGCTCCAAGGCAAAATATGGATTTTCAATACAATAGAGGACTTTCAAGCTTTCTCAGTGAAAAGACCAGAGCTTGGGCAGCTAGTTGGCACAGTGAGTAGAGCACTAGCCCTGGAGTCAGCAGGACCCGAGTTCAAATCCAACCTCAGACACTTGACACATGTAGTAGCTGTGTGACCTTGGGCAAGTCACTTAACCCCAATTGCCCTGCCAAAAAACAAAAAACAAAACTTTTTTTAAAAAAGAAAGGAACAGAGCTCAATAGAAAATTTGACTTTCAAACACAAGAATCAAGAGAAGCATGAAAAAACAAGAAAGAGAAATCATAGGGGATTTACTGAAGTTGAACTGCTTTGTTTACATTCTTACATGGAAAGATGATATGTATATTTCATGAGACCTCATTATTAGAATAGCTGAAGGGAATATACATATACATACATACATACATACATATATATAGATATAGATATAGATATACATACATAGACAGAGGGCACAGGGTGAGTTGAATATGAAGAGATGATATCTAAAAAAATAAAATCATACTAAGGGATGAGGGAGGAATATATTGAGAGAGGGAGAAAGGGAAAGATAGAATGGGGTAAATTATCTCACATAAAAGTGGTAAGAAAAAGCAGTTCTGTTGGGACATAAGAGGGGGCAGATGAGGGGGAATGAGTGAATCTTGCTCTCATTGGATTTGACTTGAGAAGGGAATAACATACACACTCAATTGCATATCTTACCCCACAGGGAAGAAGGAGGAAGGAGTTAATAAAGGTGGGAATGATAGAAGGAAGGGCAGATAGGAGCAGGAGGTAATCAAAAGCAAACACTTTCGAAAAGGCACAGTGTCAAGGGAGAAAACTGAATAAAGGGGGACAGGATAGGAGGGAGCAAAATATAGTTAGTCTTTCACAACATGAATATTGTGGAAGGGTTTTACATAATGATGCACATGTGGCCTATGTTGAATTGCTTGCCTTCTCAGGGAGGGTGGGTGGGGAGAGAAGAGGGGAGAGAATTTGGAACCCAAAGTTTAAAAGCAGATGTTCAAAAAAAAAGAAATGAATATCTGAGGCTGGATTCAAACCCATATCTTCCCGACTCCAGGTCCAATATTCTCTCCACTCACTAGAACCACAGCTATGGTAAATCCAAATGACATAGTCCACTGTCTGCAAATGAACTAAGAAAGCAGCAAATGTCTTCAAGTGGTCCTAGTACTGATAGTTATATGGTTGAGTTGATAGAATAGGAGAGTAGGAGTCATAAAGGTTCAAGTTCAAATCTTTCCTAGCATACTTATTGGTTATATGATCTCATATGTCACTACACCTCTCTCAATATAAGCTTCCTTTCTTTAAAATTGGAATATTAACATCTAATTACCTGAACTGTTGAAGATCATATAATATTTGTGAAGTGCTTTGCAAAATTACAATGCAAAACTAATGCTACCTACTACATTGCTTACCATTCGGTGGCATACTGTTAGTAATGGGCTGGCATCCTGGGGATTCTGAATTATCAATAATCTCTTCACCGTCTTTCAAATTAGGACTTCTTAGAGTATTCAGTATTATGAGATTTGGCTTATAGTGTTGTCTGTGTGTGAACATATTTATTTTATCGGCAGTACTTTAGTCCAGAGTTAATTTAACATGCAAGAATATATTCCAAGGTGACCCTGAGTCAAAAAAATTGCAGTTCCTAACTGAACTTTAGGTTCATTAGAAATGTCCCTTGCTGGAGTTTGAGATTCCTAACTATAGATAAGCAACATTATCTATATAGAGATGTCTATATCAATAAATATATGCATATGTACTAGATTGTTTTGTTGTATTGACTATCTCACATTTCCTCATCTCATTTTAATGATGTATTTTCAGACTTGCAAAAGGTGAAAATTGTCAAAATATTTGAAAAATACAAATCAATTATGTACAACAATTAAATTTAAAATTTAGAATAAATAGTTGTCAAAAACTAGATGGCATTTTAGAAACATTTTATTAAATAAAAACGTGGACAATAACAGAAAGTGGACATCAATAAAAAGATTACATTTAACTTTATAATTTTGTTGCATAAAATAAACAGTATTAGAGTAACTTCCTTTATCTTCTCTTCCAAATTCTTTGTCCATTCACTATTTTTCACTTTTTTTCATGTGATTATATTAAATGCATTTTCATTCTTCTGGTTTTACTTTGATTTTTACTTTCCATTACTTCATAAGAAACTTTTCAGATTTCTTTGTATTTTTCATGATTGTGGATCATTCTGATACTTAATGCTTAGGTTACTTCTAGTTATTTATAGGGTTTTGGTTTTTTTCATTTTTAATCATATATTTGCTGTAATTTTTAAAACAGATTGTTCTTTTCTTTAGGGGAAGATGAGAAAAACGGTGAATATTCCCAGAAGTTATTATTTTTATAAAGGAAGGCAAAGGATAGAGTTAGCTCATAAAGAATTAACTTAATCAATATAAAAACCCAGACTATGATGAGAACTTGTTGTTGCTCTTCCCCTCCACCATATGCCCCTAAGCTGTGCCTTGTTTACCTGGACTGGAGTGGTCCACATGATGCAATTCTGGTTAGACACCAAACCCCAGTGACCCCCTATGCTGTCCTGAATAGGAAAGTAATCTGTTGCATTGTCTGATCTTGATTCTGGGAGAGGGGAGATGGAGATCTTCCAGTTCCACCATCTTGGTTTCTCAATTTGCAGAATGGTTATTATAAGGTTGTTATAAGGATACAATAAAATCACATGGATAAAGTACTCTATAAATACAAGTTATTAGTATTATGCAACCTCACCCACCCTACCAGTATTCTTTTCTCCAAGATAAAAATATCTAGTTATTTAAATGGTTTATCACATGGAAAGTATCTTGATTGAGGCTCTTCACAATTCTGGTCATCTTCTTTTGGAAGGTCCCCTGCTTATTAATGTCTCTACTAAAATTATTTTATTCTTATTACTATCCCTTCTGAACACTCTTGACATTTCTCTCTTCCGGGAGTTTTTGTCCACCCTTTCTGATTATTCTTATATCACATCTATTCATTTATCAAATTAGGGAAAACTGAGATCTTGCTTCCTTTGGAAACTCTTACTAGCCACTGATTCTCACTCTCATGAATTTTGAGATTAATCATTGCCTGTACATCCCATATTATTGATGGAGTATCTTATTTTGCATTGATGTGTGTGTGTGTGTGTGTGTGTGTGTGTGTGTGTGTGTGTGTGTGTGTGTTTTCTGGTATATGTGTCTTTTCTGTGCAACAAGATCGTAAGCCCCAAAATGGCTAGTACCATACTCAGACTTCATAATGCTTGACTTCAAAACCTAATGACTAGTCATAGTGGGTCATAAATAATATTAGGGATTCAGAGATTTAGATCTAGGAAGGATATTAGAATTCACCTAGCCCAATTCCTTATTTTAAAGATAAGGAAAAAGGCCTAGAGATTTAAATGACTTGGGCAAAATCAGACAAGCAGGAATGTGAAAGAAAGGAAATTTTAACCCAGATCCTCTCACTAAAAACTCAGTATTCTTTTTGCCATATCACACCACAATTGAAAAAAACTACTGATGAAGCTCATATGTGGCTGAAATAATTTAGCCCAATTTTGTTAAAATCCTTTGATTAAACCTAGATTTACCCTGTTAGGTTACTGGGGAAAATACATTATTGATTATTTTTTAAATATGGCCCACCATTTACCTAACTGTAGAGGTAACTAGGTGATTCAGAGGATAAAAGAACTCCTGTGATATTGAGTTAGTAAGACTTAAGCTTAAATCTGGTCTCAAACATCCAAATCCAAACCTCTTTCTGCTTCAGTTACTTCATCTATAAGAGGGGAATAATAATAGCTCCTATCTCTCAGCTTTGTTGCAAAGACAAAATGAGATGATATATTTGCATAGCACCTTGCAAATTTTAAAGTATTATATAATCACTAGCTATTATCATTCAATTATACTTTTCATTTTTAGCAAGTAGTTGACATTTTGATTAAAAAAAGTCTATATAACCGGTCCTTGAGTTTCCAGCTGGTATAATCTTCAAAAGATTGTTTTGAATTTCATTTTTATATTATTCCAAGTTTGAGGTGACTATATTGGTATTCTCTTCCACTAGAATTTTGATCTGGTATCTCATTGTTGTGTGAAGCTGACCCTATGTTCTTTTTTTTAATTATTTTTTTTTATTTTTAATTTACAGCACTCTGTTTCACAAGTTTTTGAGTTCCAAATTATCTTCCCCTCCCTCCCCTCCCCCCTCCCCCCTCCCCCCAAGACGGTATGGAATCCGGTATATGTTCTATATATACCTTAGCATTAAACTTATTTACACAAAAGTCAAGTTGTAAATAAGAATTATGACCAACGGAATAAATCATGAGAAAGAAGAAACAAAACCAAAAAAAAGAGAAAAAAAAAGAGAAAGAGCAAATAATTTGCCTCAATTTGCATTCAGACTCTATATTTCTTTCTCTGGATGTAGTTAGCTCTTTCCATCATGAGTCCTTTGGAGATGTCTTTGAACCTTGCACTGTTGAGAAGAGCCAAGTCTATCAAAGTTAGTCATCACAGAAGCAATATGACTGTGGTTGTGTACAATGTTCTCCTGGTTCTACTCCCCTCATTCAGCATCAGATCATGTAGGTCATTCCACGTTATTATGAAGTCCATATCTTCCCCATTTCTTATAGCAGAATAGTATTCCATTACATTCAAATACCACAACTTGTTTAGCCATTCCCCAATTGATGAGCATCCCCTTGATTTCAAATTCTTTGCTACCACAAAAAGCTGCTATAAATATTTTTGTATATACGGGCCCCTTTCCTACTTCTGTGATCTCTTTGGGATATAGCCCTAAAAGTGGAATTTCTGGGTCAAAGGGTATGCACATATAGCCCTTTGGGCATCATTCCAAATTGCTCTCCAGAGTGGCTGGATCATCCACAACTCCACCAACAATGTAACAGTGTCCAATTTTCCCATGGCCTCTCCAGTATTTATCATTTTCCTGTTTTGTCATGTTAGCCAATCTTACAGGAGAGATGCTGACCCTGTGTTCTTGAAGGCTTTGCCAGTAGAATGCAGGTTCTGATTGATCCTCCCAAAATGGAAAGACCTCAAGTACTCACATATGGAAAAGATATCTGTTAATATAAGATTAGCTTCAGCTAAGGTCAGAACTTTTTAGTGTTGGGTGGCTGGTGTCAAGCTAATTTTTTTTTCAGGTATAGCAACTTGGAAAGTCTGACTGTTAATGCTTTGAAAAGAGAGATCTATTGACAGAGCAAGCATTTGCGCCAATAAAACTTGTAGTCTGTTTAGTCTTGGTGTCTTTGACTATGCTGTGCATTTTTAGATAGATGTGAGCCTGTATGTACATAATAGGCAGGGAAAAAAAGAATATTTTACAAAAAAAAACTTAATAGATGGTACGACTCGTATTACCTAGACAAATGCTAGCTTTTAAAGGTGAACAGCTGCTGTTCTGCTGGTAAAACAAGGAAATTCAATGCCCAAATCTGTTCAACCTTTCCGTTTGAAAATGTGACAGTAACTGTAAATCTTGTTGACATGATTTCCCCATTTCCTGGCAAACATTTAAGCTTCTGTTTGAAAAGCCAACACTCATTATCTGTTTCTCTGGTTTCCTCTGCAACTTGGGGGATACATTATTTTTCTTTTGTTATAGAGTCACTCTAACTAATGTGTTCATATTATCAGGAATGAAGATGACTCTATTTATAAGTCACACCATGTTCTTCAGTAATGTATATAAAGTAATTTCAAATAAGCCTTTCAGCTTTTAAAAGCAAGACTTCTTAAAAGATAATTTGCAGGGTACACAATCATTTGGAAAAAGAACTTCAAAAGCAGGTAAAGGTAGAGAGAAAGAATTCCTGCCTTTTCACAGCTTTATGAACAACGGGAAATAAAAGAACTCCTCTTTCACTTTGCAATTCCACCAACACTATAATATTTGTATCCTACCCATATCTGACAAATTGTGTTAAATTTTGGACATCTGATTTTAAGAAAAACTGATAAACTACTGTCCTTCCAGAGGGCAGCTAGGAAAGGGATAGGAATAGAGGCCACGACATAAGAAGATAAACTGAAAAGCTGGGAATATTTAGTCTATTGAAAGAAAAAACAAAAGGGACCTTGGAGAAATAATAGCTGTTGTCTCAACATACTTGAAGAGTTATTATGTGAAGAAATGATATGGCATTCAGCTCAGTACCAGAGAGGAAAACAAGATGGGTGGGAGTTGAGGAGTGATGATAAGTCTTAGATCTATGTGAAGAAACATTTCCTTGCAATGAAAACTGTCCAAAAATGGAATGATCATAATGATAGGTAGAAAGGTGATCATCACTTAGAGTTGTCAAGAAACATTTGGATGTTTACTCTAGAAAATAGAGTAGTAGTTGTAGAGGTGGTTCCTGTTCAGTGTAGCCTGGAACACTTCCAATGTCCCATCAAACTATGAAATTCCACCTTTATCCTTTCACATCGGAGAATATTTAACAAATTTCTTAGAGCCAAAGATAACTTATAATTACATTCTACTCAGGCACTTATTAGTAATCATAGTTGGTTTCTTTTATTTGGATCATAAGATCAAAGACTTAGAACTGGAAGAGGTCCATGAGTTCAAATCTAAGCCAAAAACCTCATTTTAAAGATTGAAAAAAAAACATAAAAGAACAAAGAAGTTAAATACCCTACCCAAGGTCTTATAAATAGCAGAGTCAGAATTTGAAACAAAATACAGCACTCTGTCCATCAAAGTTTGCTTTCTATTACCTAGATAACTGGAGAAAAACATGAAAAAAGGAAACCATTTCTTCTGACTTCTCCAGACTCTTTCTTTAACCTTGAAACAATTCATTTCAAATTATTGTTAAATTTTCAAAAAAGTCTGATCTTAATAAGATTGGAAGAGGGCTAATCAAAGAAAATTCACTATTTCCTAATCTTCCTAGAAAGGATGGCTTTGAATTATGCATTTGGATTCCATCTTTCCCATATTCTCTTCTAGATCTGCCTAGCAATTCCCACATCCTTATCATGGAGGTTTCTCTCAGCCTTCATAGAATTGGCCTCCTGGGGAAATGTCAGCAGGCAGTTAACTGTAGAGCCTTAAAGGAAATATATTTCAAGTAATAGAATGTTTGACACAGTCAATGAATCCACACTCACCACAGTTTAGGAACCTGGTTCTGCTAGGTGAGTGATAATCAAAGATAATCTCCATGACTCAAAAGATTACTGGTAGTAATGAGACCCTGAAAAACAATCGTTGGTAACATTATTCAAAATAAGAGGAAATGAAGAGCATTATCATGGATAATTCTGGAATCAAAAGGAAGAGAAAGAAAGATTAAGTATGAGAAAACAATTAAAAGGCTACTAAATCTACAATACACAATAAATAGGCTAGACATTTTTTTTATTCAAAACAAAAATACTACTATTTAGAAATGAACCAAAGACCTGGAAGTAGTCTTTGCTGTAATAGAAATAAAGAAGCAGGGAAGACAATTTCTTTTGTCTTCCATTATCTCGGTTTGTGATTTTGTTTGTGATTTTCACCAATGTTGAGTAGTTGGGAAATTTGGGTGTCTATTCTAGGTGTAAAGCAACCTTTTGTAAATTTATTCCCATGAATAATCTTTGGAATTCAGGAAGTTTACATACTTAGATAGCAGGTCACTCTAAAGAGATTTTGATCCTTATCTTATGTGTATATTTATGTGCATGTGTAAGTTTATGTGTATGTGTATGTTTATGTGTGTTCATGTAAAGATGACTGGGCCTGCAGTTAGGAATACCTAATTTCAATAGGGCTACAGATGCTTACTTAAAACTGGCCTAGTCCCAATTCCCATGTGTAAAGTGGAGATAATACAGGCTGACTTACTGGAGCTCTCCCTCAAAGCCCTCTAAACACCTGTAAAAAATTACTATAAACAAATTCCAGAGCTACAGAACACACAAAATGACAGACATGACAAAATTCTTCAGCCCATTAGGACCTGGATGGTCACTAGGAAGGGTCTATCACACAAGGCTGGAAGCAGAGCACTGCCCAGGGAAGACCTGGCAGAGCAGAACTCAGGGCATTGAATCACTGAACTGTGGCAATTTCCAGACATTTCAACCCACAGATGCCAAGCACAACTTAGCAGGTCAGTGGGAAAATTCTGTTTTACAGAGGTGAGAGAAGGGCATGGTCTGCTGCCCTGGAGCAGTGGAGGTGGCTACAGCAGCTGCTGAGGCAGGATTCTCTTGCTTTGCCCTGCTTGGATCTGGGTCAAAGTCCTGGTTGGTGGTCCTGAGGTGAGGAGGACACTAGTGTGGCAGAACTTGTGGTAGCTGTGGAAAGGGAATCCTCTTGGCAGTTCCAAGGCACAAAAGGGTAGTTGAGGTCACTCACAGACCAGAGCACAGGCCGGGAGAGGAGAAAGCACCTCTCCTTGGATCATACCACCTCAAAAGAACTGAAAAATCACAGGTGTCTACAAGCAGCTTGGAAAACAGCAGTGCAAAATCCCTAAAACCTGGGAGAGAGCACTCTCTACTATGGAAGCAGAGTTGTACCTTGACAAAGAGCTCAAAAGTTAAGTATTTGGCTGGGAAAATGAACAAACAGAATAAAAAAAAAAACTCAGACTATAGAATCTTACTTTGGTGACAAAGAAGATCAAAACATACAACCACAAGAAGTCAACAAAGTCAAAGATGCTACATCCAAAGCCTCCAAGAAAAAATATGAATTGGTTACAGGCCACAGAAGAGCTCAAAAAGGATTTTGAAAATCAATTAAAAGAAGTAAAGGAAAAATTTTGAAAAGAACTGAGAGAGATGCAAGTAAACCATGAAAAACGAGTCAACAGCTTGCTAAAGGAAATCTCTCCCAAATATGGAAGAGAATAACCCCTTAAAAACTGACTAACCCAAATGGCAAAAGAGGTCCAAAAAGCCAATGAGGAGAAGAATGCCTTAAAAAACAGAATTGGCCAAGTGGAAAAGGAGGTCCAAAAACTCACTGAAAAAAATAATGCCTTAAAAATTAGAATGCAGCAAATGAAAGCTAATGACTTTATGAGAAATCAAGAAATTATAAAACAGAACCAAAAAAATGAAAAAAATAGAAGACACTATGAAATATCTCATTGGAAAAACCACTGACCTGGAAAATAGGTCCAGCAGAAATCATTTAAAAATGATTGGACTACCTGAAAGCCATGATCAAAAAAAGAGCTTAGACAACATCTTTCAAGAAATTATCAAGAAAAACTGCCCTGATAATCTAGAACCAGAGGGTAAAGTAGAAATGGAAAGAATCCCCCAATTGCCACTTGAAAAAGATCTCAAAAGGAAAATGCCTAGGAATATTTTAGCCAAAATCCAGAGTTTCCAGAGTAAGTAGAAAATATTGCAAGCAGCTAGAAAGAAACAATTTGAGTGTTATGGAAACAGAATCAGGATAATGCAAGATCTAGCAGCTTCTACATTCAGGGATTGAAGGGCTTGGAATATGATATTCTGGAAATCAAAGGAGCTAGGATTAAAACCAAGAATCACCTACCCAGGAAAACTGAGTATAATACTTTAGGGGGAAAAACATGAATTTTCAATGAAATAGATGACTTCCTAGCATTCTTGATGAAAAGACCAGAGGTGAATAGAAAATCTGACTTTCAAATACAAGAATCAAGAGAAGCATGAAAAGGTTAACAGGAAAGAGAAATCATAAGGGACTTATTAAAGTTTATCCATTTACATTCCTACGTGGAATGATGATATTTGTAACTCATGAGATCTTTCTCAGTATTAGGGTAGTTGAAGGGAATACACCTATATCTAGACAGTGAGCCCAGGGTGAGTTGAACATGAAGGGATGATATCTAAAAAATAAAATGAAGAGATGAAAGATATATTGGGAGAAGGAGACAGGGAGAAATAGAATGGGGTAAATTATCTCACATAAAAGAGACAAGAAAAAGTTGTTATAACAGAAGGGAAGAGGGGGGAGGTGAAAGGGAATGAGTGAACCTCACTGTCATGGGATTTGGTTTAAGGAGGGAATAACATACACACTCAATTGGGTATCTTACCCTACATGGAAGTAGGGGGTAAGGGGATAAGAGTAGGGGAATGATAGAAGAAAGGACAGATTGGGGGAGGGGGTAGTCAGAAGCAAACATTTTTGAAAAGGGACAGGGTCAAAGGAGAAAATGGAAAAAATGGGGACAGGATAGGATGGAGGGAAATATAGTTAATCTTTCACAATATGTAAGTGTTTTGCGTAAGGCTACATATATAATCTATTTCGTATTGTTTGCCTTCTCAAGGAGGGTTGGTGGGTAGGGAAGAAGGGAGAGAATTTGGAACTCAAAGTTCTAAAAACAAGTGTTAAAAACTGTTTTTACATGCACCTGGGAAATAAGTTATACAAGCATTGGGGTATAGAAATCTATCTTGCCATACAAGAAAGTAAGGGGAAAGGGCATAAGGGAGTGGGGAGTGGGATGATAGAAGGGAGGGAAGACTGGGGAAAAGGGCAATCAGAATACTTGCTGTCTTGGGGTGGGGGAATGGGAGAGATGGGGAAAAATTTGTAACTCAAAATCTTGTGGAAATGAATGATGAAAACTAAAAATAAATGTACTAATCTTTTAAAAATTGGGATAATAATTACACTGTGTACAAGGGTTATTGTGAGGATAAAATGAGATAACATTTGAAAAGCTCTTTGCTAACCTTAAAGTGGCATATAAGTGCTAGGTTTTGTGTGTGTATGTATGTACATATATTTGCATACATATCTATGCATATATGTGTAAATGAACATGTATAAATACACATGAATATGTACCTATAGAAAGGAAGAGAGGAAGAGAGACAGAGAAAGGGAGAGAGAGAAAGAGAGAGAGAGAGAGAGAGAGAGAGAGAGAGAGAGAGAGAGAGAGAATCAAAATGAGAATGAGAATGAGAATGAGGGAGGGAGGGAGGGAGGCATTGCATCCATGCTGCAACTTAAATCAATTCTGCCCCATGCCCTCTAATTTTCAAAGCAGCTCTGGGGCAAAGTGATAATCTAGTTTATAGAGCAAGACTAAAGGAGATAAAAATATCTAAACAAAGGTATAGCCCAGAATTCATCAGTGTTCTTGGAGCCTTCTGTAGTCAGTTCAGCTTTTGTCATTTGCAAAAAAAAAAAAAAAAATGGAGTGGGTGTGAAGAGGTTAGAAATAATTTCCTTACAACAGGATGGTCGGATTTCTTTTCCATTTAATGAACTCTGGAAATATTTGCCTGGTCAGCAAGCCATGATAAGATTTATGAACTAAAATGTATTTCTTGTGATAACTTAGATGATAGTTGAACTCGTTAACTCAGACAAGATAGTACTGGTGAGGAGATTTAATAGAAGAATAAAAATTGAGAATGCTAAAAAAAAGTTCCTTTTGTTTTCTGATTCAGTCTGACTACACCAGAAAGAAGGAAGGCAAGGGATTTGACTGAGAGAAGTTAAAAAAAAAAACAGACTTCATACTTAGTGAGTGAGAGGATAGACTGACAAGGTATAACTGAGATGCTTAGATACTGGTTGAGAGAGCTGGCTGAGAAAACTAAAGGTGTGTTCGATCTCTTGTTGGAAAAGGTTGACTAAGGGGAGCTTTAACCTTCCCTTCAAGGGAGAAGTTTACTAATCATACCACCATAAAATGAAGTTCAGAGAAAAAACATGGCTCTGAAGATAACATTTTAGCCCAGGTCTGTAACTGAAGCACAGTAAATCAATGAAAGAGCAGGTAAGAAGAGTTATAATCTCTACTACAGAGGAGAAGCTTACTAATCATAACATGTCTACTGGATGCTGGTCAGGTGATCATGAAGATTATATTAGCTGAAGATCAGCTAGAGCAGAGGGAGATACCCAGAGAGGAGCAGCAGAGAAACCCAGAAGGGAGAAGCTAAAATGAAACCCGGCAGGCAGGTATCAGAAACAGAACCACATGGAGGCAACAGATTTGCACTCAGAGAGTTGGTTCAAATTCTGGCTCTATGCTATCAGTCCATAAGTAAAGCAAGTCACTTAAACTCTCCTGCCTTTTCTTCATCTGAAAAATTAAAGGACTGAACTAGGTGACCTCCAAGACCCCTTCCAGGTCTCAATCTATGATCCAGAGTTTACTGGAGAAAAGCACCTGCCTCTGAAAAGGTCCAAGAGAAACCAATGTCAGGACAACTGTAAGAGATATAAACAGGTTTCTGGTATCTGAGGCATCAGTTATAGACAGATATTCACATATGTTCCTAAGGCTTATAACTTTCAAGAAAATGCCTTTATCCCAGGTGGGACACTACTGCTTTATGTCCCAAACATTTTTCTTACTCAGTTTTATTTTTCTCAGTGAAAATATGTGTATTTGTGATACAGGGAGTTCAAGGTTGTCCAGTGGGAGGGAGGAGGGGCATTCTCTTCACATTATTATTACCTCGTATTTAATAATGTCCTTTTTTATGAGCTGGCTGCCTAGTAGAAGGACAATTAATAGAAGCAATCAAATACCTATCGATTAAAGTAAACAAATTGGTGGAGTAACCTATCCTATGGCATGGAAAATATTAGGATGTACAAAATATTTTGAATCTTGGATAACTACACAGGACCATAAATGAAAGAGACCCTGGACACTACATATATCTACAATATCTACAAGAGGCAGAATGAAGTAGAAAAATTGAGCCTTGTGTCATTTTCATGTTTACAGTGGTTTTTACTATGGCATAAATTATTTAGTGATGCTTCCTGTTTCTACAAGGGTTAGATATGAAAAAATATACAAAGAACACTGAATTTAAAGTCATAATAATACTTTAATAATTTTCTAATTCACATCCCCAGCCCCTGATTTTACAGATGCTAACACAAAAGGCAAGAGGACTTAAAAGAGAGGAGCACCGAATTCAAGTCCAGGCTCTCACATTACTCATCTTTCTACTGCAAGGTATACATGGTGGCCTATTGAAAGGTAATGAATTTTAAAACATATAGAATATTATCCAAAACAAAACTGAAATTGTGATAGATTACTTTAAAAAGTAATTAGAATGGGATGAGAAGAAAAACAGATTAAAAAATAAAGAATCCCAATAAGAATTGCTAAAAACACATTGGGAATCAGAACTTCTAAAAGAGAAATGAACAATATGATAAAGAGCTGAAAACTAAAGCAAATTCCAAATTTGTAAAGGAGATTCACTAGCTCATGAAATTATGACAAACTAACCAACCACAGCCAATTAATAATAGTTTCAGTCTATTAATATTTGTTTCAGGCAGATGATTTTAATGATTTATTACAACCTCATGATACATTTGTAATGCTGTCCCACTCCCTCAAATGGGGGGAAAATTACCCAGACTTCAGTTCTTCCATTCAGTTATTATTTCTACTTGCCTGCTCTTATATACTCGAACTCTTTGTTGGGAATTTATCAGTTATAGGTGAATATTCATTTCCCTTCCTTCTTTCAACTTAAAAAGACAAAATCATTTATAAACATTAGCTCTAAACTATTCTTCCTATATGTCATGTTACAGATTTAAAAAATGGAGGAAGTGGAAAAAAGAAAAATCTTTTGAATATTTTCATAGATTATAGCTTCCCATTTCTGTATTTTTTATCCTGATTTTTAAAAGAAAAGCTACATTAACTGAATTCTTTTCATGCTAATTTTTTTATTCACAGTTTCCCTCAGTGTTCATAGACTTTAATCATCAACCCTACTGGCAGTTCACTTAAAAGGGCTAGCCCCTAGAGATGGGGTCCTCAGGATAAATACAACCAAGAACTTTGTAAAATGCCTCCAGTGAAGAAATTTGGATATCTGCCTAAACCCTGTCTCACTGAATGGTTATCTAAAACTTGTCTGGAATTTTTCAATTTAAATATTGCTTGGGGCATAATGGTTGTGTCCTTCACACTAATTGTGGGAACTGTTTCTTCTTGTTGCTCTGGAGCATTGAAAAGAAAATGAGTCAATACAGTATATATTTTAGAGCATCAGAGGACAGCTTATTATGCAAGCTTTCTTTCAATGATGCAGTCTATAAGACCGGCAAGAGAAGGTCAACTAGCTTCTAAATGTCTTACCCTCTTGGGAAGAATGTTTAGGTTTTGATCAATAACAATGATCTCAAAATAGCTATGGGGACTGCCATGAATGATCAGATATTATAAAGAGATGTCCTGGGAATTTAGAACCAAGGGGAGATTTTTGAATGAAAGAACTACAGAAGAATTTGTAGAAAAAAAAGACAGTTTAAATTCAATGAAACGTCTTGCAGTAGCCACTTGCTTTGTGTGAGGGCCAGTGATAAGTGTTAATGATTCAAAGATAAATATGTCTCAGACACATGTTTTGATCACTCTTATAAATATTTAATACAAATGATAAAATAGTAATATTGATGGTAATCATTGATGCTATCGATCTCTTCTCTTTTATCAATGAAACAATTGGAATTTTTCAGTCCTTCTGTTTTTACAGGTATGGGCTTTCGATGATTTCAAAATTGTGACACCTTCACTTTACAAATGCGTCTTAACTTTGACCAGTATTGTCCTTGGCAAAAATATCAAGTGATTGCTGGCTAAGTTGTATGGAAAATTAATATTATATTGTATCATTTGATAATCAGTATTACTCTGTAACATATCCTTTTACCTATTTTGTCAAGCCCCATTTCTTAGTTTAGCTCACAAGGCAGTCTCTAAAGTCCTGGTAGAGCAATGTGATCACTTCTGGCCCCTAGGGCACTTGCTTATCCCTCCCCAGGGGACAACTTTCCAATTCTTCTGTTTCCTTGTCAAAATTAGGGTTGACTTGGTCTCTAAGGGGAATGCTAAGGAGAAGCATAGGGTGAGGTGGAAGGGGAATCCTCATTTAGATGGTTCTGACTTTCTAGCCAAGATTACTAGCTGCAAGTAAAGATCATAAAGCAATTAGCAGTCCTTAATAGCCAGAGAAGGAGATAACTAGCCATACCTTAAGGCCAATGCATTTTCCTGAGCTGTAGACTAATCCTATCACCTAAGGGTTACTCCAGTGGCCCAAGAGGCAGTAATAGGGAGGAACTGAGGTAACTCTTAACCTGTCTCCTTTTTAAAATGTCTAGCAATTTGCATTGTCTTACCTTTGCCAAGGGAGTGCCAAGCAATGTAGTTTCAGGCCAAACAGAAGGAAGATACAACCAAATTTAAAAGACCCTGTCACTTGAGGTCTCTGGTCTCTGACAGAGGCAACTGATCCAGTTTATTGGTTATTGCTAGAATAATTAATAAATCAATCATGCTCAGGTCCCTGGCCTTTTGGCTAAAATGGCCAATTATTAACAGTTTATGAGTGACTGGAAATAGACTGTTATCTTGCCCTGGAGAAAACTATCTCAGCCTGATGAGGGCACAGTCTCTGGGAACCCCTTGAACCCTTGAACTCTCCTTGAATCTTCCCACTCGACCTGGCCTTGGCCTGAGGCTATAACCATTAAGCCCAAATGCCTACCTTGCCCAGTCCTCTATTGTCCAGCCGTTTCCCACCCTTAATCCTGTTTCCCATCCTTAATCCTGTTCTAAATATCTTTACCCCAGCCCTTTATGGTCTGTCATTTCCATATAGCCTTCAGCTATTTCCCCCACCCTGGAGTCTGACCTCATCCCAGTCCTTTCAGGCTCCTCCTTAGACTTCTCCTTAAGTCCTTCCCTAGACCCCTCTTCTGGTCACCCCAGACCACCCCTCAATCCCTCCCACAAGCTTTGTGTATATAATCTCCATCTTGCCTCCATGAAGTTGGTCAGAACCAATCTAGCTCAGATGGGTCTGGCCCTTTTTCCTTACAGGCGTCGCAAGGGGTGGGATCTCTTGGGGCGGGATCTCTCGGGGCAGGCTTATTTGGCTAACTCTTAATAAACTTTATCTTTCCCCTTGGCTGAGAAAGCTTGAGTGGAATTCTTTCCGCAGAACCCGGCGTGTCGGTACTTTGGGGTGTTGAGCACCTCTCACCCCAAACCCTCATCATTTATGGTTCCCTGAACCGGGAAGCACTGCTAATCTCAAGTTCTTCTCCAGCCAAGACTGAAGGTATGTGAGCCTCCCCCTCTCCCAATCCCCCTCCTCGCTCTCCAAACATTTTGGATGTGCTTCTCGGGCCTGACCTCAGCAGGTCCCAGTGGGTTGGACAGCTTGGTCCAGTGGTCTCGGCGGGTCGGACAGCCATGCTTTTTTCACTATCAATCACCTCTTCTTTTTTATCATCAATTTCTTTTTTTAATGGATAAAATTGAAATTATAATTTTATACAAAGCTTCCTCATCATTAATAGGTAGCACAATAAATAGAGTGCTGGGCTCAGGAAACCTGACTTCAAATACATGGCTGACACTTTCTAGTTATGTGACATTGGGCAAATCACCTAACCTTTGTTTGCCTCAGTTTTCTAAATTCTAAAAATGTGGTTAATAATAGCACGTTTCTTCCAGGGCTGTTGTGAAGATCAAATAAGTTAATATTTGTAAAATTTGTAAAGTGTTTGGTATAGTTCCTTGCACATAATCATCTTTCTAATGTGAAATTAATTTTTGCCTTTGTTGTAACTAGTTGATAGGCTGACTACATAGGGAAAGCTGATTGTGATAAAACTCCCTAATTGTTTCCTGTACCTTAAGTCTATTAAGGTATAGTAAATTACATTTTTAATTTTTTTTTGATGCTCACTACATTTTAGAGACTCTAACTTCCTAAATAAACTAACCATGATAAAATAGTATGGCACTAGCAAATTAGTCTACAAGGCTTTGGCCTTTTCCATTTCTTTAAAGTGATTCATCTGTCCCTGTATTTTTTTTTCCAGACTCTATCGAGCTCTCATGTTCACACCAAAACCACTGAGTATAAAAGCATCTATCCACTTGTTTAGGGATTCTTGTCAAGTTGTTCACAGAATTTCTCTACCTTACCACTTCATTCTATGCAATGAATATTATTAAATAAATTTTAATAATGTCAATGGAGCACCTTTCACTTTATTATAAGTAGTAAAGATGAGATAACCAAGTATCCTGTGGAATGATGGCTCTCTCTCTTTTTTTTTTTTTTTTGAGCTAACAATGAAACCAACTCTACCAATTTCTCTGGTTCCCTTTACATAGAGAACCTAAAGGCTATGCTATTACTTGATTGCAATAACCTTTGGTCTTTTGATTTTATTTGTTTTGGCAATATTAATAGTAATGCAATCAAATTGTTCCTATTATATGTCAATTAATTTGTCATTGGGCAAAGATTTCACATTTAGATTCCCTGTCATAATTTATTATTATTTTATATATAATCCTAAATTTGTGATATTTAGTACTCTCTGAAACTGCTTTCCACCACTATTTCCATCAGTTGCTTAAGGCTAGATTAGGCAACAGTCTTTTTTAATTACATGTTTGTTTCTGGCATCCTCTTAAGCACTGCAGATAAAAATAAAATCAAGGAGAAAAATATCCCCTGCCCTCAAGAAATTTACATTCTAATTGACGAAGATAACACATAAAAGGGAACTGAAGAAGTTGGGGTGAGACAGCAACTCAGAAGAATCCTGTCAAATTCCAGGAAATCAGAAGGAGAAAAGGTTGGCTTGCTTTTCCTCCAACCCCCAAAATGGAAGCACCAGGAATAATTTGCTACTGAGAGAAGGGTGCTGATATGGCAAAGAGATATTCCAGAGAGAGAATGCCTCAGATACTAATGGAAGTGCCATAGTGAGATAGCAACTGAAAAAAACCTGCAAAATACAGTCAGGAGAGCTGGGAGGGGAATAAAGTTTGTCCAGTATTGGTGCTGTCCAGTACAGAGAAAACAGAAAGAGCTCACTAATGGGAGAAAGGAGCTGGCATATTGGAAGGAAGTTCCAATGTGATTAGAAATCTGAGACAGATGTTCCATGAGGAGGTGGCCCCTGGTGCTAAGATAAATTCCAATGTGAGATAACACTTGGGTTACAGTGGCAAAGTTCAGATAATCAGGAGCAAAGCTGGGAGAAGATATGGAAATATGGAAGCAAAAGTGTGGTTCACTGGACTACAGCTGTTATGAGAAAGATTTTTAAAATGTCATTGGTTGCAGCGGTCCAAAAAGTCATCATCTATATTAGCGAGCAATATACTAGTGTTAAGTCTCCCTGAGCTTAGCTAGATTGGTCCTTGAACAGCAGAGCCTGCTTATCCCTGTAATGAAATTGATGCCTCTTTGACAGACAGGCAGCTTAACAACAAATGTAGCACTCAATGGAAAATAAATGCATTTTAATGACCCTTAATGGAAATGCCTTGTAATAAGCTAGTGGAATTTATGTTCTAGAGATATAGTTTTCAGGACCAATGCCACTTCCATGCTTTAATGAGATCACTAGAGTAAAGCTTAATGAAGAAATCTAGAAAGTAATTTTCAAGAATCATTAGATTTTCAAAAACATATCCATTTTATTTTAAAATGTATTTGATTCTAAAATAGTTGGAGCACAGAATTCTTATTTGGTCTCAGTATAGCTTTATGTACAGATTTACGTATCATAAGTTTAACTCCTTTAATGGTATAATTTTTTTATCAATTATGTAGTGGAAGTGGAAGTCAGAAACCTGCTTACAAGTTCTGCTTCCCACATTACTAGCTGTGTGACTTTGAGAAAAGCATATCACCACTCTGTAACTCAGTTTTATCTGTGAAATGAAAATAATAATAGTTTCCAAAAATCTTATCAAGAGATGCCTTAAAAAGTGTTGGCTTAATCATTTTTAAATTGTTTCTGACTCTTCTTTACCCCTTTTGGGGTTTTCTTGGCAAACACACTAGTTTGCCATTTCCTTCTCTAGTTCATTTTATAGATGAAGAAAAGGAGGCAAATAAGATTAAGTGAATTGTCCAGGGTCAGATGGCTAGTAAGTGTCTGAAGTGGGATTTGAACTCAGGAAGAAGAGTCTTCCTGTTTTCAGGCCCAGCATTCTATCCACTGTACCATCTAGGTGTGCTTAGGAATAAAAAGTCGTTAATGTAAGCTACTATTTACAGGAGTACTTATTGCTGTTCTTTATTCATTCAATAAATATTTCTTTTGCATATTGATAAGTAGTCTAAGTAAACCAAGATTCTAAGCTACAGTCACTGTAGTTAAGAAGACTATGGTTAAATAGGAGAAAGAAGATAAGTTAATGAATAATTAAAATACAAATCAGTATGTTTTAAATGTTACAAACACGATGCAAAGAATTAAAGATATTGAATTCATAAGTAAGGGAAAAGGTCATCCACCTTTCACAAAGGCCAAGTTATAAATCAAAGGGGACTTCAATTACATGGACATCTGCTAGAACTCTCAATTTGCCAAAAGTAAAGCAGTTAATGATTTTTAATGTGCTAATGATAATTTATCATTCAATATGTAAAGGGACAACAAAGTAAAACATTTTCTGAATCTGATTCTCACCAACAAGTATTAACTAGTTGCTGAGATGAGAACTATTACCTTGGCTAGGGAAAAGTAAGTGCTCTATCTTAAAATGTGCAATGGAGGACAGGAATCTTATTAACTCTTGGTTGTTCAATCATGGTTGACTCTTTGTGACCCCTTTTCAGGGGTTTTCTTGTTAAAGATATTTGGATGTTTTGCCATTTCCTTCTCCAGCTCATTTTACAGATGAGGAACTAATACCAACAGGGTTAAATGACTTACCCAGGGCCATACAGCTAAAAGTGTCTGAGGTTGAATTCGAATTCATGAAGATGAGTTTTCTTGACTCCAGGCCCAGCATTCTGTCCACTGCACAACCTAGCTTCCCTTAGTAACTCTAAAATCATACATAGATTCTAAAAAAGTTAATTTTCAAGAATTCAGAGAAAATGTAATTAAGATACTATGGACAAAAATTCTACAGGGAAAGCTAACCTAAAAGAAATGGGAAGATCTCAAGAATGAGCTTCTGAAGTCATAAATAAAAATAACTCTGATAATAAGGAAAATGTGGAATTTGGGAAATTATCAAGTTGCTTGATGGGTTCTTGGTATGTCTCTGTCTTGGGACATATGCACTGACAACTCACTAAACAATTTCAATTTGACAATAATATTTACAAAAGATGAATAAAAATGATTATGAGTTAGGCCAGAAGTTATGATAGACTATGACAAACAGGATTCAGAAAGCAACAGCAAATAAGAAATTTCTAGGGAACTGTGATAAACATATAGTAAATACCAAAAAATCCTTGTTGTTTCTCCTAGTATCTAGTCAAAAAACTCGAAAGAACACTTGTCTTCTAGTCCAGTCATAGGCTATGACAAATTAAACCTAAAATGAGTTTTAAAAATAGAAAAGTATTAAAATCATTTGACAAGAGTAGTACCTTCTCAAATCATGTTAGGATTTAATTCACTAGAGTTTATAATAATAAGTAAGACTAAATTTTAATGTATTTTCCCATAAGACTCAAAAATTTTAACTTATCTAATTTTTATTATCCTATAGCAAGAGTGGGGAACCTGCGTCCTCAAGGCCACATGTGGCCCTCTAGGTCCTCAAGTGTGGTCCTTTGACTGAATCCAAACTTCCCAAAATACCCTTAATAAAAAATTTATTATGTAAAACCTGGAATCAGTCAAAAGGCCACACCCAAGGACCTAGAAGGACACATATGGCCTGGAGGCTGCAGTTTCTCCATCCCTGTCCTACAGCATTTTATTCCAATTTCGTAAAAGGAAAAACAGACCAAATTTAAGAATTTTCCTAACAAAGGAGTTGTGTGGCAGATGAACTCTAAACTCCATCTGCCATTTACTTAATCATAGATAATATTTTAGTTGTTTTTTTAAACTATTAACTAAATTGACATTTTAAAAACCAACAGCACTTTTATCAGAATAATTAAGTGTGAATCAGTTCCTTCATGTAAAAAGCTATTTTCTGCAAAATGATTATTAAATGATGATTACATGTTTAAGTTTATGGACCCACTAAAACCCCTAGACTCCCAGTTCTTTAATATCCTCATCTCATGATTGAATTCTCTAATCCACTATGGACAGAAAATGTCACCTTAGGTTTCCTACTCAAAAACAAAAACATACCAACTCTGTCACCATTATTTCTGTGATTCCACTCTTTGATTATAACACTCCATTTTCCAGTCTTACTCCTATTTTTTCTCACTTAAGAGTATTTTTTTTTCAATTACGAGCAAAGATAGTTTTCAACATTCTCTTTTATAAGATTTGGGGTTCTAATTTTTTCTCCCTTCCCCCCTTCCCAAGATGGTGAGCAATCCAATATAGGTTATACATGTACAATTATATTAAACTTATTTCCACATTAGTCATGTTATGAAAGAAAAATCAAACAAAAAGGAAAAACCATGAGAAAGAAAAAACAAAAAATGTGAAATTAGTATGCGTCAATCTGCATTTGATCTGATCTTTATCAGACTTCATAGTTCTTTCTCTGGATGTGGATAGCATTTTTTATCATGAATCTGTGGAATTGTCTTACATCGTTGTATTGCTGAGAAGAGCTAACTCTATCAAAGCTGATCATTTCACCATGTTGCTATTACTGTGTACAATGCTGGTTCTGCTCACTTCACTAAGCATCAGTCCATGTAAGTCTTTCCAGGATTTTCTGAAATCTGCCTCCTCATCATTTCTTATAGCACAATAGTATTCTACTACTTTCATCTTACCACAGCTTGTTCAGCTATATGGCAATTAATGGACAACCTCTCAATTTCAAATTCTTTGCCACCACAAAAAATAGCCGCTATAAATATTTTTGTACATGTGGGTACTTTCCCCATTTTTTATGATCTTTTTGAGATAATGACCTAGTAGTGGTATTTCTGGATCAAAGGGTATGCACAGTTTTATAGCCCTTTGGGCATACTTTCAAATTTTTCTCCAGAATAGTTGGATCAGTTCGCAATTCCACCAAAAATGCATTTGTGTTCCAATTTTCTCACATCTTCTCCAACATTTATCATCTTCCTTTTCTGTCATGTTAGCCAATCTGATAGGTGTGAGGAGGTACCCCAGAGTTGTTTAATATGCATTACTCTAATCAGTGGTGATTTAGAGCATTTTTATGACTATCAGTTGGGGAATGACTTACTTGTATTCTTATAAATTTGACTCAGTTCTCTATATATTTGAGAAATGAGGCCTTTATCAGAAACAACAGCTGTGAAAATTGTTTCCTAGCTTTCTGATTTGCTTCTAATGTTGGTTGCATTGGCTTTGTTTGTGCAAAAATTTTTTTTTTAATTTAATGCAATCAAAATTATCTATTTTGCATTTCATAATGTTCCAATCTTACTCCATTTAAACCTCTTTTTCATCTTTATCATAAATCCATTTATCTATTCTTCTCTATTTTCCTTTCACAGTACTGAAAACAGGTAAGAAGTCTAGGTATAATTTATTCTATAGCTTTCAATCACTAGGTCTCTTCTCCTGCCACGCATACTCTTTCCAGCATTAACTATGGAGCAAACACATTATTCTCCTACACCAAAATGGTTTAACAGTCATACAGAAAGTCAATGCAGTATGCTAACAGGGCCTAACATAAATCCTTTGTATACTCAAATAATGAAATGGATCTATGTGATCTAATCAATTTGTGAGTAACCTCTCATAGTATAGAATGCATGGGTGTCCATTCTATGTGAAGCTTAAGTCCTCTCAAAAGGCTTGTGACAATAGCTGACAAGTGATCCTTAATCATCACAATTGCAAAAACATCTGAAAACTTCATGCTGTCATGACAGCGTCACTGGCAGCTGACTTGACGCCCACCTCAGGCCTATTTCATCTGGGAGAATCTAGCAAGAATGAAAAACTCCTAACCAAAATTTTAGAAAAAACATAACTTCTTGAAAATAATAATTTAGTAGCCAGCCAGGTAACATACAGAATGGGGTACTGTGCTTGGAATCAGGAAGATATGAGTTTTAAATCTCCCTCAGAGTGTTGGAATCACAAAGACATGAAGAACTAGACACAAACACCCCTGTCCAATCATACACTCACACACACACACATACACACACACACACATGCACACTCACATGCACACACACACGCATGTGCACAAGCACGCACACACACACACACACACACACAAACACACACACACAATGTGACCTTGAAATGAGTCATTTAAATTCTTTGAGCCTCAGTTTCTTCATTTGTAAACTAGAAAGATGAAGACCTACTATACTTATGTCACAGAGTAGTCTTTGAGGTTCAAATGAAATAATGTATAGAAAGAGTTCTGTTTTTTTAAACCCTATGTAAATATTAATTATCATAAACTTTTCCGCCATAAAAAGCCACAGAAGTCAGCATTCCATTTGTATAGACAATGTATATTCATAACTTGGCACATTACACCAAAACCAGTCTTCTACATTCTAGGCATTTGCATTCTAGGAAATAATCTATTAGTGTATAAAAGATTTTTGAATCTGATTAGATGGATCTAAAATGTCCTACATCATAATATTAAATATTAAGTGATTGAGGGCACATGGGTATTGCATTCATTTCTATAGAATATTTGATTCTAGCCATGCAGTTAAATGCATAATTAATTATCGTTATTTCTGTAGCTTTTATTATTCTCATCACCACATGTAACATCTTGGTCCTAAAATAAACTCACACTTAATTACTGAGATGAACAAATTTTCCAATAAGGCATGTAAAAAGCACGTAATCACTAAGGCATACAAATAGGAGTGACACTCACAAACATTCAACAGATATTTATGCAGCCCAAAGTCAAGTTTAAGAATGAATTTTGAGACATGCATGGGCGGGTGGCGGAGAAGTATTGGTTTAGAGTCTGAGCTAAACCAGCTATGCTGTGCCTGGTGGGACCTACCTTTCTTAATCAGGTCAGAAATTCACATTGTCCGGAATAGAGTGATGCTTTCTGGCCAAGTTTTATTCTCTAATTTTTACAGGGAAAAACTTTATCATCACGTGCTAAGGGCAGGAACTGCAATTCAACAAAAGTTTATAGAGCAGTATGATTTGTTGGGCACTGTGATAGGTAGTGTGAATACAAAGACAAAACCAAATAATTAATTACCTCAAAGGAGCTTGCATTCTACTTAAGGGAAAACAATGTAGAGATCGGGAAGTGTATCATAATATAGTCAGAAAAAAATTACAAAATAATATGGGGGCTGGTTAAAAAAAAAACAACAACTAGTAACATCGGGAAAGGCCTCTCATAGGAGGTAGTGGAATCTTCCTTGGACTTTGAAGGACTCTAGGGACTCTATGAGGCAAAAGTTTAAAAGGAAGGCAATGGAAAGACCAAACAAAGACACAGAGACAGGAGATGGAAGGTTAAATTTAGAGAATAGTAAATAGACCAATTTGGTTGACTATATAGTGAATTAGATGCAATCCTCACTATAGAAGACCATTTGAAATTAATCTTGAAAGATAGGTATAGAGAGTCAGACTGTAAAGAGCTTTAAATGTCAAACAGAAGAGTTTGTATTTTATTCTAAAGTCAGTAGTAAGCCACTGATACTTCTTTAGCAAGACAGTGGCAAGTACAGGAAACATATAAATTTGTCAATAGTGTGAAGGATGGATTGGAAAGACAAGAGGTTGGAGGCAAGGAGACCTAGTATGAGGCTGCTAAGGTCTAGATAAGAAGCTTTAAAATCCAATCCAATAAACATTAAGCTTAAGCACCTACTAGATGCCAGGTACTTTACTAATTGCTGGAATACAATTAATAAGAAGAAAGATACCCTCTGCTGTCAAGGAGTTAAAATCTAATGAGAGGATCAACAAACAAAAAGAGGCAGGAAATTTGGAGCTGGGCAGAGAGTGTTTTCTTCTGTGCAGCTGGAACCAGACAGCAGGAACTGCAAATTGGATTTAGCTGAGCCAGGTTTGTGCCTTCTATAAAGGAGGTAGTTGGGACCCCTTTGGTTCTCTACCCTCCAGCCCTCCAATCTGAGGGGAGAGGAGATTGAAGGAGGTGGTCCCAATCTAGGTTGAGTTAGCAGTAGATAAAATTAGAAAGGCTGAGCTTATCCTGGGAAGGGCATTTTGTAGAAAACAGGAAGAGCAGAAGATATGGGGAAAGAGCTGAGATATCAGTGAAGAGAAGAGGAAGAATGTGAGGCATATTTTAGGGGGAGAATGAAAAAGACTAATCTTGACAGGACTTGTCTCCCCAATGCAACTTCTTTTCTTCAACCAGAGATTTAGAACGTAAAAATGTCACCAGGGCCTAATTGGACTCAAGTTTTGCTGTTTCTGAGATCTAATGCAGGGGGAAGCTAGGTGGCCCAGTGGAAAGCACAACAGGCCTGGAATCAGAAAAACCTGGGTTCAAATCCAACCTGAGGTCTTTACTAGTTGTATGAGGGTCAAGTCCTTAACCTAAGCTAAGTTTGCCTCAGTTTCTTTATCTTTAAAATGAGTTGTAGAAGGAAATAGCAAACCACGCTAGTATCTTTGCCAAGAAAACCCCAAATGGCATCATGGAGAGTGGAAAGCAACTGAACAACGAATGGGATCAGATTGGCCCTGGCTTAATAGTGCAGCTTCCTGGGCATCTAGGGCTATACAAAGTCTCAGCTGCATGGAGTCTGGGCTTCTTAGGCATGGTAGGTGACTAGGACTATGTAAGTCACCATACCCTGATGACCTACTGACCACAAGTGTTTCAATTTGAGATAAGGGAGACTGCTTCTAGAGAAGCTAAATTGCTCCTTTATATTCTGTAATATCCTGCATATTCTTGCTGTGTCATTGCTTTTGTTTAGTCCTTTCAGTTGTGTCTGACTCTTTGTGACCCAGTTTTGGGGTTTTCTCAGCAGATACTAGAGTGGTTTGCCATTTCTTTCTTCAACTCATTTTATAGATGAAAACTGAGGCAAATAGGGTTAAGTGACTTGGCCAGGGTCACATAGCTAGTAATTGTCTGAAGCTGGATTTGAACTCAGGAAGATGAGTCTTCCTGATTCCTAGCCCAGTGTTCTATCCACTGCACCCCTTAGCTACCCCTTTTTGATGTTTTAAGGCAAAATAAATCTTGTTCATTAAATGTTCAATGACTTACAAGTCCTCATTTCATCCCATCATTGAGCCTTAACTAAAAGAATACTAGTGTAAGAGCTACACCTTTGATACATGGAAAACTAATCGGATATTGAGGGTGAGAGAAAAAGAAAAAGTGATTACACTAAGGCTGTAAACATATCTCAATTAAAGATGGTAGTGTCCTCAATAGATCCTAGGAATACTTTTAGGAAGGAGGGCCCTGAGTTCTGTTTGGTTATTTTGATGTTGAGATTGACATGTAGAAGAGTCAGCTGTAATTTATGGAATAAGACTTTTTATGGTGGTTAGACATGAGGCCAATATATAGATAGATAAATACATAGGTAGGTAGAAAGATAGACAGACAGATAGATAGATAGATAGATAGATAGATGGATAGATAGATAGATAGATAGATAGATAGATAGATAGATAGATAGACAGGTAGATAGACAGATAGATAGATGGATGGATTTGGGAAACATCGACAGAGATAATAGATGAACCTGAGTTCTGCTGGTGTTATTGTTAGAAAAAGTGTTGTGGAGAAGGGAACAGGACCCAGCACAGAGCCTGGGGCACAACTACATAAAGCAGGAAGGACAAAGCAAAAAGCACCTAGAAGAAATTTTCAGAGAATCAAAAAACTAGGATAGTACACTGGAATAAAAACCAAAGAAGGTGAAATTATCTTGGAAGAAGGAGTGAGCAGTGTTAGAAGGTACAGAGTGGTCAAGAAGGATAAAGACTGAAAAAATGCCCATTGGATTTATGGTTTAGGAGCTGACCACTTATCTCAGGGTGAGGCGTTTTAGTGCAGTTTTGGGTTAAGAAGCCAGACTGCAAAGAGCTGAGAAGTGAGTGGGATTTGAGAAGTAGAGGTAATGTTTATAGACAGCTTTTTCTAGGAATTTGGCGACATGAGAAGAGTTATGGGATGATGTTAAGGGAAGGTTTTGTTATCATTTGTACTGGGAGAAGACTCATCATTTTTTTGTGAAGCTGAGCACTAAATTTTAGGGAGTTTCCCATAAGAGGTTCCTCCAAAGAAAACAGAGAAAGTGATGAAGGTGCAAGAGTCTGTGAGACTCTCAATATTTATTTAAAAGGAAACTTAGAGAACTTGTCCAACATACACATTTCATAGCTGAAGAAACTGAGGCTGATAGAGGTTAAGTAGCTTTTTGGAGGTCACAAAGATAATAGTAAAGTTTAAATTAAAATCCTGGTCCTCTGACTCCAAATGTGTTTTCTTTTCTGATTGTTTCATTGTCATTTTATTTTTAATTCCAGTTTGCCCCCAAGAAACTCCTCATTCTACTTTCAATTGAACTTCCCTTGTAATTAATGTACTCAATGCATGGCTTTAAAATGCTTCATTATGCCCCCATTGACATATAGGGGGCACGCTCTATCACCCATCCCTCAATCTTGCTGGGCTTGGCAAAACAACATCCTTTGCACTCTGGGTGATCTCACCCTCTGGCAAAGAATTTTGCTTTGACCAGCACCAGGTGTTCAACTGAGGGATTTATGTTTCATGTTAATCAATAACTGTTTGGATTTGTTGGAGCCTCTCTTTCCCCTGTCCATTTCCCAGTGACCTGAGAGCTATCCATCAGACCTCTTGACATGCTCACAATTCCTGTTTCTTGTAACTGCTAAGTGAACCAAACCAGGTACTGCACTCCTGTTCCCACCACACTAATTCTGGTTCTGTACCCTGCTGTGAGACAATCAACTTGCAGACTGTTCTCACAGAATGCATTATACATGCAGGAGCCTGCCGTGGGAACCACTACTCAAGACCTAAGAATGATCATGCCATGGTCAAACCCACTTGTCGTTTTTTATGTATTTAAAGCACTGCCTTGCTCCAGATTGTTAAGTCTTCCTTTGGGAGGAGGAGGAAGAGGGTTGGGGGAGGTGGAACGGGGCTTCTTTTTGCAAACATTTCCTCACTTTGAAATTAAACTTCTGTTTTTGTCCTGACTCTCCTGGCTCTGGCCTGCTTTGTGTGGCCCCCGGTCATCCACAGTTTACAGGCCAGTTAACACTACCCATTTTCTTTCATAAATAACTTTCTAAAGATAACCATTTAGTACTCATCCAGGTAGCATACAGGATGGGGTGCTGAGCTTGGAATCAGGAAGATGTGCATTCCAAACCTCTCTAAGACACAGCCTAATTGTGTGACTCTGGGCAATTCTCTCAGTCTGGCTGTCTTCATATCGAAGATGGAGGTAATAATAGCTCCAACCTCGCAAGGTTATTGGAGGATCAGAGGAGATGGCACCTGTAAAGTGCTTTCCAAAATGAAAAGTGCTTCAAAAGTGCTCCCTATTATTATTAGCACGTTCCCAAACAAACCAGAAGCAGCAAGATGGGAGAAAATTTGTAACTCAAAATCTTGCGGAAATCAATGCTGAAAACTAAAAAATATTAATGGAAAAAAAGATGTAAACCCATGCCTTCACTGACACGATAACCTTAAAACACACCTTTTGATGGAGTGAGGCTAAAAAAAATTAGGAAGCAAGAAAGATGATGGGCATAAAGAAATCACGTTAAGAGCCAAATATAAATCAAGGATAGAAAGTGATAAAATGTGTCCATTAGAAGTAAGGTGTCAGACTACGGGAACAAAACACGTCATGTATTTTAAGTTCTATGTATACATTTATTTTCGTTACTCTTCTGTTTACAGTAGGGTTGTATTTGCAAGCAGACTAGAATTATTGGCAAATGGCAACAAATTTAGGTTCAATATTGGAACAAAACGAGATGCTTTTAGGTCATTTGACAGTTAAGAAATAGACTTATTTAGTCATGGCAACAATAAGAGGCATTAAAGATACCTTGAATTTATTCGCCTGAGGAAGTTCCCTTGGCTAAGTAACCCCTGGTTTCCACTAGCCTAGCATCAGAGCACCATTGGAGTGCCGTGGGGCTGGTTAGTGCCAGGTAATGAGAGAGTGATGTTAATAGTATCAGCCCTTTGTTCCTTGAGCCAACAAAGCCTCAAGAAAGGTTTCAATAACTTTTAAGGAAAAACTAGCTATTTTGAGAGGTGGTGGTTAAAATACTACTCCTATAACAGTAGAATTTATTAACTTTCTGTTTAACCTCCAGGTGCATAAAGTTGAGGATAGAAATTATTCTGCAATCTATGCAGAGCTTCTCTGGTTTACTTAATTCTGCTATGTCTATTCAGTGATTTCTTCACAAAATTTCTGGTGACAGAGGTATCCATGACATGCTCAAGTAAAACTGGGACCAGAAAGGACATCTGAGTCAGACTCAGTCAAAAACCAAAAAAAAATGTTGTTAACTCATAGAGGTTGGACTCCATCAGATCTAACAATAATAAATTCAGCCCTAACTGAAAATTTATATCTAGCATAAATATTATGGAAAAAAATGGTGATACAAAAACACATAGTCACAGATGTAATGCTGTATAGGAATGTGCTGCTCATGTAATCTAGTTTCATTATGTACAACTGAGAAGATTGATGCCTTAAAAATTGAAGTAATGTATTTAAGATCCCCGAGGTTATGACAATATGAGGATTTGAACTCAAATCCTTTTACTCCAGTTTTATTTTACCCTAATAAAGACAACTATAATTCATATTTTGTCTGTAAACATTTAGGTAGCCTAACACATGCTGTTGTTAATTTTGTCCAAGAATGTTTTCTTTTCTCTTCACTAACATGAGCAATATTCTCAAGAATAAATAGAACTCATAGTATGATGGTTAGAGAGTTAGCCTGGAAACCTGGACATCTTGGATACAAGTCTTGTCTCTGATGCATACTGTTTGTGAGACCCTGGGAAAATCACTTAACCAATCAATACTCTAGCTACTCCCTAATACTATAATTTGCAGAGAAGGTACTGATTTGCATTGGTTGAGAAATTTCCTCACCTAAGAATTCCTGGTACCAATGAAATCACAAGTCCAGTTCCCATTTTGTCCTAAAGACAGTGTAAAATAGTTTATTGACAGATAAGAATATCAAAGGTCCAATGCCTTCATATGAAAATGAGAACACTGAGGCTCAGAGGTTAAATAACTTGCACAGAAGACTAGTCACAAGGTCTAGGTCTTTTAACTCTGCACCCAGCAATGGTTCCTACGGTTGTCATGTGGTAAGCTCAAAAAGTTGTATACTTAAATTATGGATGTCATTTCTTGAGTCCATGTGCCAATAAAAAGGATGATTTGGCAAAGGTATAAACAGAAATATTCGGATAAGGTATAAACAAAAAAAAAAAAAACTAAACAGAAAACATCTGGCAAAACAGTGTATCCATGACATCAGAGGCCTAAATCTTTTAAATGCCAATATTCGGATATGACTATTAACAAGCATCTATACTTCTGTATCTGTCATTGGCCTGTTGAGCCATGATTAGTAGACAAATAAATGTAGGAAGGTTAAGGGGCTTGCTCCAAGGTCAATAACTGATGAGTATAAAGAAATCAATTGAACTGGTCAATATAAATAAAGGATGGACAATGGTCACATGGGACTCTCAGAGGTGAGATGTTAGAGTATGGATACAAAATGTGTCATGTGTTTTAAGTTTGACGTAATCATTCATTTTATTTAACTCTATTCCTATGTTTAAGGTAGTTACAGCAAGCTATTGTATAAAGGGCTCTCTTTGTGAGGTGAGACATTAAAAATAGGAACAAAATTTAAAAATAAAAGATATTTAGTAAAATATGCTTTAAAGGAAGTGATAGCATAATGATTTACATACTACATGAAAAATTTAGAACTAACACAATTCCCTAACTCTCTATTACTTAGCAAAGTGAGATTGTGTCTACACAATGCCAAAAGATGGAGTCAATCCTTTAAAAAAAATCAGTTACATTTTTATCAGAATAATAAAACATATACGGAATCATTCATTCACTGATTGAATCTAGAAGTGGTCTTGACATCATGTGGACTGAGCCCAAGTCATGCTGCTCTCATTTTTCTTATATGTGCTAAAATAGATCTACATCATTTAACACGACTGATGATAGAGCTATATCAAAGCGAACGATATCAGGAATTACCAATGATCAAATTTCCTTCTACTTCCGTTGAACAATGCTTCTATGTATCTTATAAGCTTTTTCAAATGCAAAATTCTAGTTACTAACCCAGTATATTACTATTGACAAAGCTATTTCTTAGTAATAACTAATTCCCTAATGCAATTATATTACATCTAATTGGACTGGACCCAACCCGTGATTTCAGGTGTAGTGAAATTTTCCAATGAAGAAACTCTTTTACTTGAAGGTAGACCAGCAACTACTCTGATATAACACCTTTGAACTCTATATGGCATTGCTCAGATGTACCACTTGATCACTCACAACAGCCCTGTGAGATGGGCATTCCTATTACCCTTATTTTAGAGATGCGGAAACTAAATTTGAGAGAATTTAAATGATCTGCCCAGTATAACAGCTCATTAACATCAGAGACAGGATTTAAACTCAGAACTTCCTGACTCTATGTCCACTGATAATCGTGACCTTGTAGTGCCAATGTGATACCACAGCGACTGCTATGAATATGCCAGCATAGTTCTGAATTGCAAAATATAGCAGACTCTCTCCATGGAAGATGAACCCAAAACATTTACTCAAAATACCAGAAAGCCAAATCCATCATAGCAACAAAGAAATCTATACACATTATCTCTGCAAGGGGCACCACATCTCCAAGCCTTCCTTACTTTAGCCTTCCCACAAGCAAACTCCCTTAAGCAAATTCCCTCCCTCTCTCACTCAGGCTAGCTGCTGCTGTCTGCTCTCTCTCCCTTTCCAAGCTGCAACTCCCGCCATCTCTCTCCCAGCTGTGACTGCATCCAATTTCCTGGTCCACCCCTTCTTGCTCCACCCATTTGGCAAGCTCCTCCCACTATAGACTCATGCGACTCAGACTTCCATGTCATTCAGACCCATGTGACTCAGGCAGGTCACATGGGCCTATTAATGGATAGAAAAAATCTTCCTGTTGCACTAATAATACATTAACAATACCCCACCCCCAAGCCTTCCCTCCATCAGGCCTTTCCACAAACTCCCTTAAGCAAAATCACTCCTCTCACTCACACTAGCTGCTCTGTGTCTCTCCTCTAGCTCTGCCTGCTCTCTCACTTACCACTCCACCCATTCAACAAGCTCCTCCTACCACACACTCCATGTGACTCAAACTCATGTGATTCAGGTAGGTCACATAGGCCTATTAATGAATGGGAAAGTTCTCCCTATTCCATTAACAATACATTTGGCCCCAAGATCATTTGTATTCAATATATAGGCCAATGGGAGTTTAGGGTTAACTGGTATTAACAGAACTGTACAAGAATATAACAGATAACACAAAATAAACACATAAAATGATATTTTAGAGTGGGGCTTGTGGCCAGAGTGGCCTTTGCTTTTTTTTGAGTGACTCGGTTTATCTCATTGAGCCTTGCTGGGTGCTGGGTCTGTGGCTTCTCTTCCAGGGCAGGAAGCCCAGAGACCATGCCTGGGAGCAGAGAACTTCCTGTGTGATGATTCATGGGGCTGGCTGAGGGGAGGTGTTGACTCCAGAGCCACACCCTATTGGGTGTTAACCTAGGGGAATGGGCCAACTCAAGAACCAATCAGCCCTGGTCACTCAGGCGGCACTTGATGATGTCTAAAACTCTATAAGAGGGGAGAAGACGGCTTGAAGATTTCTCTTTCCTTTTCAGGTTGGCGCTGGAGCAGTGGCGAGCGTGACTCTGTGCCAGCACTTGCTCTCGGGCTGAGCCCGATGTTGGTAACTATGAATTGTATTGGGTCTGTCTGTTGATATTTGTAATTTGTTTGTATTTTGTTCTGAAGTTCAGGGTACTGGTTTTGTTTTCCCCTGAACTAAATGAATGTCCTAAAGTTCAGGGTACTGGCTGTTTGTTCCCCTGAACTAGCTGAATGAATCTGTGTTTGGTCTGTCTGTTGATACTTGTCTGTATGCTCCCCTGCTGGATTAAAGAAAGCTGGTCAACCCCTTCACCGTGCTTTCCTTGTTTAAGCAGATAAAAAGAACCTGTGCTTTCCCGCCGTGCCCGGCAGCCTCCTGGGTGCTGGCTGTGGGGGGATCTTACACCCCCACAGGAGCTGCTAGCCGGATTGTTAAAACAGGCTTGAGCACAAGCACCCCGTCATTAGTCATTACCCCTCAAATGAATGGGGCCCAAAGTCCCTTGGGGTAAGGGGGAAGGTCTTTTCTTCTAAAGCTACTTCCTGCTGAGATTGGATGTATAGCTGTCTTTGCCCCAAGAGATGTCCCTGCCCTAAGAAGTCGCATTTGAGGGGACATTTCTTTAGCAAGCATCTGGAACTTGGTCAATGCCAGGGCCAGAGGTGATGCAGCACTGTCTTGGACAGGGGGTGACATCCAGTTCAAGTGGTCAGGCATCCACAAATAGAGGGTAACAAACCTGCAGGAAACAAATCTAGCAAACAAGTTGAAAAGTTAAAAAGCATAAGGAGACGAGAACCAGAAGCAGGGTAAATATAGGAACAGTCACCCTTCTGGAGTCCATGAACCCATTAAAACTATATTAATTCCTTTATTTCTTACTGCTGTGTATTTCTTTAATCTAAGCTAGGGCTTGGCCAATTTCCTATTCTCCCTGAAGGTGTGACAAAGTTGGATACAATGATTCAGAAGGATCTGTAGGGGCAGTGATGAAGGGACCAGAGGAGTGGGGATAGATAGCATAGATTGTTCGAAATTCATAGGTATTAGTCAGAATCCTTTTGTACAGCAAGCTTTTAGGGATTACCATATGCAAGGAGGTAACAATAGAACTAATCTGTTAGCTTTGGCTGCAAAAGGATGTAGTAAGCAATATCTCAGTGACTCTTTACAGGTAAGAAACTGAGGTGAACAGGTATAAGTGACTTGCCCAGGGTCACACAGCTAATAAGTATCTGAAGCTAGATTTGAATGCATGAAAATGAATCATCCTGATTCCAAGCTCAGTGCTCTATCCACTGCATCACCCTAGCTGTTCTCCCAATTACTACAAAAACAAACAAAATAAGTAATGTAATATTAATTTAGCTTTGAGAGCGAAAGTAGTACAAAGTTAAGTCTGTTGTTGAGTCTGTGTGGTACTCAATATGGAATTTTGCAGCGATGAGACAAGCATAATTTTTGATATGTATATAGTTCTCCCTATTAAAATGTAAAGTCTGTGAAGGTAGGAATGCCTTTTTGTCTTTCTATATCTGTCCTTTAGTAGCCAGTGACTGGCACAAAATGGGCTCTTAATAAATGATTGTGGAATAAATGGTGATAGAGGAAGAAATATGCCAACATAGATAAAGTTTTGCTGCACAATGAGCTAGAAATGTTTGGCCTAATTAACCATGTTATATATAAATTAATTAAATAATGGCTTAAAGAACTATCCTTCTAAATCCTCAAAGGGCCATAAAGTATCCCTTTCCTTGGAGATTCTTAGCAGTCTACAGTAAAACAATGGATTTACTGGACTTGGAGTCAGGAAGACCAGGTCTCAATCCTGTTTCTGGTATTTACTAGTTATGCGGCATTCATCAAACCCTTTGATTTCTCTAAGTCTCAGGTTCCTCACCTGTAAAAGATCAGCTTGTAAATCACAATGACAGTAAGTAAAGACTAACCCCTCATAGTTTTTCTTTTTCTAGAAAATGTTTTGGTAACAAACCAGCTCTCTATAGACAATTCCACCTTTTAACTTATTTACAATAGGAGCCATTGATTAAAAAAAAAAGAAAAACGATTAAATAGAGTAAAACTCTGTCTGCCATATTAGTTGATATGGATGTGGTTCACTTGAGCACCAAATTTCCTGCTTTTCTTTCTGCTAGTTAGGGTAAAAAGTAAATATTCCTGGTAACATGAAATATTGAACTAGATAACTCGAAAAGAAGCTTCTGGTAGCCTCTTATTATTTAAATATTTGTTTTTTTTCCTAAATGAGGTTAAAATCTAGACATATATGTAAGACTCCAATATCTTATTGTTCAAACAAGTTACTCTTTATCATCAAAGGCACTCATTATTACTTAATAACTAAGTTTAACACAAGTAGAAGTATTTATTCCTGTTCTAATTCTATCTGCAGAAAAGTACATGCTGTGCCAGAGTTCAGAAATTACTCTAAATTTTTCCTCATTGCAAGGTTGTGCTGCATAGTACCCACCTGGGTTGTCATGATGTTCAGATGACATGATGCATATAAAGTTCTTTTAAATGTCACTTATTATTATGTATTTTTATTTTATATAGAAATATACACAACTCTTTCCAGAACACATTGCTTTGATTTTTGGAAAGTATTTTAAAATGTTAGATGAATTTTAGCTGATATTTTCTTGAGTTGAAGTTTACTAGCTTTTCATCTTACAGTTTAATTCAGAATATCCTACTCCAAATTTGATTTTAAAACACTGTTTTTTTTTTTTATTTTACAATGTATGAAACTTCAGCTAATGGTGTATTGCCCTTTGCTTTTTTTCTTTTTTAAGATTGAAAGGTTTTGGGTAGTTAGGTTAAGGTCATAGGACAGTGTAGATGAACAATTATGTATGAGATATGGCATAAAGGATCTCATCAAAGAAATGTATGCCTGGAAAAAAATAAAGTGATATGAGAGCAAAAACAAGATATAACCAATGGATAGCCCATGTGCTCAATGAGTAAATGTTCAATGGCCAGGAAACTAGAAGAAAGCCCCTAGTATATTAGTTTGTGCCTCCTCCCATTACAAATTTACTGGAGGACAAGAAAAAAGAGAAACACAACAGGAAGATCTGTCTGCATTATAAGCAACATAAAACATTTGTTTATTTAGAAAATAAATTTTAATATAATGAAATATAAATAATGTTAATAGGTGACTTTGTTAAGTGAATATGCTTCCCAGTGGGATCCTTATGCATGATTTTTACTGACCCCTGTTTCTATTTGATTTCAATACTATTGGATTTAATGACCTTTGATGTCCCTTTGAGCTATAATTTTGTGATAATAAATATTCATTCTTTCCTGGGGAAATATAACCAAAAAAAAAAGCAAAAGACAAGAAAGTTTGTGTATCCTCAGATCTTATATGATCTTAGAAGGTTTCATTTTGAATTAATTCTATGGAGAGTAAAACATTTGATTTATCTTTTTAAGATGTTTTCCCTAAGCTTTCCTCTTTATGTCAAAAATAACCTTTTTCTTCATATCTTTATGAAAGATCAAATTATGATAAATATTGTCCATTTATGACACCCTTTGAAGTAAAAAGTATATCCAGTAGAAATATATTTTAAGGAGATTTTAATGGTAATCCTCTATTATTTCATTTGATTACTGAATTATCTCAAATTAGGGGGAAAATGCCTGTCAGATCTATGAATAAGGTAAGAGTTCATGACTAAACAAAAGACAGAGGAAATCATGGGAAGCAAAATAAGTATTTCTGTTTGCATTAAATTAAAAGCTTTTGCACAAACAAAAGAAAGGCAACCAAAATTAGGAGAAAAAACCAGAAAACTTGGGAAAAACAGTGCAGCAAATTTATCTTACAAGATCTCATTTCTCTAATATATAAGGAACAGCCAAATTTATAAAAAAAAAAACAAACTAGAGCCATTCCCCTGTTGATAAATGATTGAAGGAAATTAACAAAGTTTTCAGAAGAAATCAACACCATCAATAGTAATATGAAAAATGTTCCAAATCACTAATAATTAGAAAAAATGAAAATTAAAAGAACTCTGAGTACTACCTCATACCCATCACATTGGCTAAGATGACCAAAAAGAAAAATGGAATATATTGGAAGGCATGTGGAAAAATAGGTATACTAAGGTACTGTTTGTAGAGCTTTAAACTAGGTCCCATCATTCTGAAGAACAATTTGGAACTATGTCCAAAGGCTTATAATTACACTTTGACCAAGAAATATTGCTACTAGTTCTATAACCCAAAGAGATGAAAGAAAAAGAAAAAGAGCCCATATGTACAAAACATTTATAGCAGCTTTTTTTAAAAAAAAAAACTTGTGGTGGCAAAGAACTGGAAACTGAGGGGATGCCCATCAATTGGAGTATGGTTGAAGAAGTGGTATAAGAAAGTGATGGAATACTACTACACTATAAGAAATGATGAAAGGGATGGTTTCACCAGAAGCTGAGAAGACTTATTTGGGCTGATAGAAAATGAAGTGAGCAGAACTAGGAGAATACTGTACATGGTCATAACAATATTGTAATGACAATCAACTGTGAAAGACTTAACTGCTTGGATCAATACAATAGTCCATGACAATTCTAAAAGACTCATTATGAAAAGTGTTATCTACCTCCAATGACAGAACTGATATACTCTGAGTGCAGCTTGAATCATATTTTCATTTACTTTCTTTATTTTTCTTGTTTTTTAGACAACCTAGCTAATGTGGAAATATATTTTGTATGACTTCATATATATAATTGATATCATATTTCTTGCCGTCTGTATGGATTGGGGAAAGACTAGAGAGAGAATGAGAATATAAACTGAACAAAAAACTTTTTAAAAATGCATAAAGAAGAATCATGATGATAAAGTAAGTGAGCGAATGCATAAATAAAATGTTGTTATCTAATTATGTAAACAAACAGCTACTATCAATTACTTCTCAAATATTCTCATTCTAGTTCTCTGGGAAGATATAATACAAGATTTCTAGTGGCATTATTTTGTTGTGGTTATTGTTCTACCAACTCCCAACTGACAATCCACTGTTCATAGGAGACCAAAAGTTGAACAATATTTTCATTTTAGCTGCCAAAGATGACATTTGCAGAAAATTATAGAAATGAGCAAATATAAACTGTATAGAAAATATATCATTTTTCAGAAAGTATATTCATCCAGACTCTCACTAAGGCTATAATTTAGTATATTTTGCAATGAGCAATGTTATTAAATGGTTTTCCAAAGGGGGCTAATTTACTAATCTATCACATTCATTTTTGGAGTCTCCTACTCCAGAGAGTCTTCCATTCCCACTATATTTGCTTATAAATGTCAAGGAGAGTGGGACTGCAGCTGTCTCAGAAGATGCACTCACTTGGAGCATAGATTTTTTTTTAATAAAGCTACCCAGAAGAAAAAGATGCTACAGGAAAGGATAAGAAATGTGTTCAATTACTGAAAGTCTCCTCACCTACCATGGCTGGTCAAAATTTTGGCAATAAATTAACAGCTTTATACCTGAATGACAAATCCGACTAACTTAAAAGAGCAATGTTATCCCTAAACTGACTATGGTCTTCTCTTATGATTTCTCAATAATACTCGTCTAGGTTAGGATATTGCAAACCAAGTGATTTTTATGAATGCTTAGGCTAGATAAAGGGGGAAAAATGAAAAGGATTTGACTAGCAGATCTCAAAGGTTCCTTCCAACTCAAAATCCTCAGATCCATTAATTCCTATAAAATCTAGAGTTTAAGTGAATTATGCAATTTGTTGAATGTTGATTGGATATTCTTTTAATACTTGCATCTTAGGCTAGTTCTAAGACAACTGAGGATTTATTTTTATAAAGCACACAAATTCTGTAAGACTCTGTTTTGGGAGGGGGGCATATGTACCTTATTTCAAAATGGTGTTCCCTTAACAAATGGTTAGAAATTTCTTCCAAACTATGTGTTTATAGTCTCATAAGTTGTAAGCAAAGAAAGCCAAAATGAATTTTATTTCAATGAATATAAACTGTTGCATTTTCTCTACAGTACTTCTGAAGTTATTTTACAGGTAACTTGTTTGTTATTTCATTTGGGAAATGTTGTATTCCCTTCTAAAATTAAGTTATTTATGGCATTTGTTTTCTCATCTGTTCTTTGAGCTACCTGAATATTTGACATAAAACATGGCAAATGATATTCATAGTTGCTATAGAGAAAATGAAGCAATTGGGATAAGATAGCATAATAATATTTTGTATTTACATATTGGATGTCTCCAAGGCATCTTTTCAATTCATAAATATAATCTAAGTAGTGCTCAAAATGTCACATTCGGTTCACTGGTAGAAAAAATATGTAATACTCCTTTACAGATGGGAAAACTGAGGATAAGAGAAGCTTAGCATTTTAACAAATAAATATACACTGAGAGAGAGAGAGAGGAAGTGGAGGAGGAAGAGGAGGAGGAGGAGGAGGGGAGAGAGAGAGAGAGAGAGAGAGAGAGAGAGAGAGAGAGAGAGAGAGAGAGAGAGAGAATGGGGGGGGGGGAAGTTGGCAATGACCAATGAGACCCTAAGCAAATGGGACACAATATTGACTTTTACTTTGCTTTCTGGCAATTTACATGAAGGCTTGCTGATTCTGCTTATGGAAATGAATAATAGAATGGTCTTTTCCATCATTGATTCAGAGTATGTACATGTTAACTATCTATCTATTGATCTATCTGCCTACATATCTATTTATCTACCTCCTAAACTGGCTGTCAGGTGAATATGGTGCCCTACCTTTGTTTCTGCGTCTCTTACATTTATACTTCCCTGATCTTAGGTGAATGACTGTACAAGACATGTAGGAAAGGTTACACTTCTAAGAGCTTTTAAAGGTGAGATCCAGGAACTAGGATGCATAGCAGGGTGGTCAGGAAGCCCAAACTGCTGAATCCAACAGCCAGTAATAAATCAGTACTATGGGACAACCTGCTTCATTTGAGCAGTGAATCAACCCAGCAGCTAAAACACCATATTCTGCAGAGCGAGAGCTACTAGTCCATCAGCTAGGCCACACCTAAAAGTGAACTTAGTAGGGTGGGGAAGTAGGGAGAGTGGCTGTTAGTCACCAGTGAAAGTTTGAGGCCATTCTTCCCGAGGAACAAAGAAGCAGAGTAAAATAGTCTTGAGGTTTGGGAGGGTTTGTTTTCTTTTTGTTTTGATTCTTGCTACACAATCACAGTAAATAATCCTCTGTAAAACTTAATTGATAGGGGGTTAGAGACAAGATGGCAGAATAGACACAGCCCACAGAACTGAATTCTTCCAATATTCCCCTCCAAAATACTTTAAAATAACTCTGCAAATCAAATTTTGGAGCTGAAGCACTAACAAAACATGAGAGTGAGACATTTTTTCTGGTCTAAGGCAGCTCAGGAGGTTAGCAAAAGAGGTGTGTAACACTGAGGTAGGAGCATGGTAAAAGCACCAGCTGTGAGCCTTGGACAGGGCTGCCTTAACAGCAGCACTGGGCAGCAGCTTCAGGAGCTCTCAGTCCAAAGACAATAAGGAGGTCAGACCAGTGGTCAGAAATAGATTATAAGGGACCATTTGCTGGCACTAGTGCAACTGGCACTGGAAATTCTATTGTCCATACAAAGTTCTGGGTCACAGTTCCAGGAATGAAAGGAGTACTTTTGGCTAGTCACAAAGAAGCAGAGGCCAGGGACTCAGTTTCCAGGTAGAAAGGAGCACTAGCACTAGCAGCCGCAGTAGTGCAGGGGACCTGGTGGTCACAGTTCCAGGGTAACAAGGAAGGTTAATACTTATGGCTACATGGGAGCAGAGCAGGGCATAGACCAGGAGAGCAGTTACTGCAACACTCCAAGGATAAAATTAAAAGCTCCCAAAACTTGCAGATCCCCAGAACTAGCTCTGAAAACATTATCATGAAAAAGCCTGAAGCTTGAGATGGTGCCTCCTCACCCCCAAGAGCAGAGAGACCAACTTCTTCATAATATTCAAAGTCAAGAAAAAGTCTGCATAATTGAGCAAACCGCACACACACACACACACACACACACACACACACACACACACACGCACACAAAGAACTTAATCATAAAAAGGTGCTATGATGACAAGGAAGAGCAAGACATAAACTCTGAAGAAGAAAATAATATGAAAACAACTATAAGCAAAGCTTCAAAGAATAATGCTAATTTTATGCAAGCCCAACATGAATTCCTGGAAGAGGTCAAAAAAAAAAAAGAAATGAGTGATAGAGGAAAAATTGGGAAAATAAATGAGACTGAAGCAAGAAAATCATAGAGAGAGAATTAACAGCTTGGTAAAGAGTCACAAAAAATAGAGATGAAAGTAATACCTTAAAATTAGAATTGTCCTAATGGTAGAAGAAACACAAAAATGTACTAAAGAGTACTTAAAGAGCAGACTAGGCCAAATGGAAAAGTAGGTACATAAATTCAATGAAGAAAATAATTCCTTAAAAAGCAGAATTGTCCAAATGGAAAAAGTGGTAGAAAAACTGACTGAAGAAAAGAATTCTTTCAAAATTATAATTGAGCAAGTAGAAGCAAATGGCTCCTAGAGACATTAAGAAACATACAAAAAAAACCTGAATCCTCCAAAAGTAAAAAACAAATGAAAAAAAATAAAACAAAAGGGGAAATACCTCATCAGAAAAACAACTGACCTGAAAAACATATCAAGAAGAGATCACTTAAGAATTATTGGACTACCTGAAAGCCATGATAAAAAAAAACCTAGGCATAATATTTTAATAATTTATAAAGGAAAACTGCCCTGATATCTTAGATGTAGAGAGTAAAATAGGAATGAAAAAAATTCATCTATTACCTCCTAAAAGATATCCCACAATAAAAACTCAAAAGGATAATATAGCCAAAATTTAGAGCTCCCAGATCAAAAAGAAAATATGTCAAGTAACCATAAAGAAACAATTCCAATTTGTTCAAGTTCATGGAGCCACAGACAGGATCACACAAGATTTAGCATTTTCCATGTTAAAGGAGTGGAGTACTTAGAATATGATATTCCAGAAAGCAAAAGGAGCTATAATTACAATCAAGCAAACTTAACCAGAAACACTGAGTATAATCCTATAGGAAAAAAAATACACTTTTATTGAGATAGAGTGCTTCCAAGCATTCCTGATGAAAAGACCAGAGCTGAATGGAAAATTTGAAATTTATTCATATATAAGACTCAAGACAAGCATAAATAGGTAAATATAAAAAGTAATCATAAAGGACTCAATAATGTTAGGCCATTTGCATTCCTATAAAGGAAGATGACATACTTCTGGGTCAGGGGAGAGAGAAGTACTGGTCTGGCCCCAGCTCTGCGGCAGTGGAAGTAAAGCAGCAGCCGGAGCAGCATCACAGCTCCACCTGAGGTTGCTTCCAGCCCCAGGCCCACCCAGTGAGGGAAGGGGATAAGAAAGGGGGGATGATAGTGATGGGGTACAGGCCCAGAGACCTTTTCTTCCTAACCCCCCAAAAAAACCCATTTTTCTTTAGGAATTCTCCTTGACTCTTCCGTGCTTGATTCGGTTTTAGCCTGAGGCTATAGCCTCGCATGCTTATTAGGCCTAGATCTCTCCCTCTATTGTTACTTTAGACATGCATGCCTTCAGTTACTTCCCAACCTTGATATTCCTTCAGGAACTTCCTGCCCTTGATCCCATTCTCTTGGATCCTGGACTCTGGCTCCACCTTATCTTCCTTAGACTTCCCCTCAGGACCATCCCAAAAGCCCCCCACCAGTCACCCCAGACAACCCCTCAATCTTTCCCACAATCTTTTATGTATTTAAATCCCATCCTGCCTTCACAAGGAGCTCAGATTCTTTAGGAGTCTAGCCTATGGCGGGGCTGCTGGAGGATCTGGCCAGTGTAGCTGGTCCCTAATAAACTTTGTCTTTTTCTTTGGCTAAGAAGGCTTGAGTCGAATTCTTTCGGCAGGACCCGGTGCGTCAATATTTTGGGGTGTTGAGCACCTCTCCACCTTTCACCTCTTCAATAGCAGGGAGGGCAGATTGGGGGAGGAGGTAATCAAAAGCAAACACTTTTGAAAAGGGCCAGGGTCAAGGGAGAAAACTGAATAAAGGGGGACAGCATAGGATGGAGGGAAATATAATTAGTCTTTCACAACATGATTATTGTGAAAGTGTTTTACATAATGATACATGTGTGGCCTATGTTGAATTGCTTGCCTTCTTAGGGAGGGTGGGTAGGGAGGGAAGAAGGGAGAGAATTTGGAACTCAAAGTTCTATAAGTGGATGCCCAAAAAAAGTTGTTTTTACATGCAGCTAGGAAATAAGACATACAGGCAACGGGGTAAAGAAATCTATCTTGCCCTACAAGAAAGTAAGGAGAAAGGGGATGCGGGTGTAAGTGGGGTGACAGAAGGGAGGGCTGACTGGGGAACTGGGTAGTCAGAATATATGCCATCTTGGAGTGGGGGGAGGGTAGAAAAGAGGAGAAAATTTGTAACTTATAATCTTGTGGAAACAATGTTGAACACTAAAAATATCAAATAATGAAATATGAAAATTAAAAAAAGGAGATAAAATTAGTACAGAAACCCTTCTTTCTAGGCTAGATTGTATGTATATGTGTGTGTGTGTGTGTGTGCACATGAGTGCAGTGGTGGGATTCAGCTGGCTCGCACTGGTTTGGCAGAACCAATACCATATTTTATGTTGATTTCTGTGAACCAGTTGTTAAAAATGGCACTTATAAGCAGGGTTCTCACTAAGCATGCCTGGGCAGCTGCCCAATGTGGAAATCACAAATTTACATTCCTTACTCTTTTTTGGCATTCCTCTGTGCAACAGCATTTTCTAAGTGCCCATAGTATTGTTCATTCTGTCGATAGATGAAAGAATTGATGGAACTATGCTTGTAATATTTATTTATTCATTTCTTAAAACTAACTATACCTCTGAGGAAATACCGAATTTTAATTCCCTCATTTTTGTTACTTCAATAAACAGATATATAACATAAAGAGAAAAAGTGCCAAACAATCAGGGGCTGACAAGTTGTCATTTGTTTCTGCTTTGTGTCATGCCCAAAATTCCACCAAGAAATTACGAGTGTGCTGGTGTTCACTGAACGGTGAAACCAAAAGGAAGCTTGGACACAGTGAACCAATAGAAATATAGATTTTAAGGGTTACCTTATGGCTCATTTTGGAAGTCATGGAAGTACAAGAAAAAAAGAGTTAGAATAGGTAGAATGAGTTTGGGTTCTGCATATATTCCAACATTGGCTGCTGAGGTCACGTGGCTGCTTAGGCTCCATAAGGATACGTTTTTGTCAGTTATTATTTAATATTTTTCATTAATATTTTAAAACTTTTTTATAACATAATCTAGTTTTGTCTACTTCTTTTATTGTTCTTATTTGAGTATTAAATGCATGAAATATTAAACTACTTTTCAGTGTATCTTTTCGTATACTTAAAACAGTCACTTGGGCAGAGAACTGGTTGTTAATTTATTTGAATCTCACCACTGTGTGTGTATGTGTGTGTGTGTTTGTGTGTATGTTTTTAAAGAATACCATTCCTTTCAGGTTTAATGTTCCATGAACTCTGTCAGTCTATGGAATTTATTCAAGAAAACACAATAGAGTATGTTCTTCAGATGCTGGAAAACTGAAGCTGATAGATGCTTCAAGCAAGTTTTTGAGATCAATCATTTTAGATAAATTTTTAAGGGATTGTAGAAATTCCAAATAAAACTCAACCTGTTTGCACTGTCAGTCACCAATGCATTGACTACACCATTGAGTCTATGACACTGTCTACTTTTATTCCTTCCACAATTGTCATCATCTTTCATATTCTTTGCTTTAATAAATTATATGGAACAAAAAGTAAAGCCTACCTTTTAAACGTGTGAATGTCTGTGTGTGTATGTGTATAATGCTGTGCCTTTTGATACTTTCACCTCAAACATATCAGATCTTGTAATCATTTCATTTCATGGATTTTTCCTACCAAAGATTTGATAGATGAACATTTCTCTGGTTTGTTGTAGGGGTATAAGCTGGATGAACTGGCTGCTAAGACCTTTCTCACTCTGAAATTTTGAGTCTGAGATAATCAGTAGTGGATAAATTGCGCCCTTGGAGTCAAATAGATCTGAGTTCAAATCTTACCTTTTTCAGTTACTTGCTATGTGGCCACAGGTAAGTCAATAGATCACTCTGGGCCTGTTTCCTCACCTACAGATAATGCCTCTCTCATCTTTTCTCTTACCTTTCCAGACAAAAGGCTAAGTAAACTAAGAAATAAGGCAGTCCGACATAGCCTCCTCTCCCCTTCTCTGCTCCTGCATGTAATTTTTTTCTGAATTCTTCTCAGATACAAGGAGAAATGATTCCAATTCTTGAAATTAATTTTTATTTATGCTCACTTTTATTATTTGTAAGTTTCACAACGTTCATTCCTCATATACCTTTTCCTTATATTTTCTCACATCTTAAAATCTAGAAGGGAAACTGAGAAAATTTCTGTTACTTTATAAATAGGAGTAACTGTATATTTCTATACATACATCATGAATAATTATCTAGTAGAAACTGCTGCAACATGAATTTATTGAGTCAGAAAGATAACTTTGCATTTCCCCTTTGATGTTAAATGAGAATATGCTCTACATAATAATCATTCTTTTTCCTTCATATCTAGATGAAAGTTTCTTAAGTTAGGATCTGTGAATATTAAAAAATATATCTTTTGGTAACTATATTTCAATACAATTAATTTTCTTCATAATCATAGTTATTTAGGCCTTTTAAAACATTTTAATGAAAAAGAATTCACAAGCTTCACTAAACAACCAAGAGGTACCATGGCACCTGCATGTGCATGCACACACACATACACAGGGTTAAGAATCCCTGATCTGTGTCAATGAAAAAAATCTCAATATAATTAAGCTTTATATGCTATAAAGTATGTGCATACCATTGGGTAGTTTTGGTTTTACAAATTTAGTTACACGTCATCTTGAGGTCAAATAGGAACAGCAACAGCGGAATAAAAAAGCAAAGACAGCATAAGAAATCAGCTAAACTTCAGTTCACACAGACAAAAGGGGGAAACCTTGGTGGACTCTTGATTTGATTCTGTCTGATTTATGGTAAAAGTATTAAGAACTGAACCAAAGTGATTGCTTACCATAGCTTGAGCAGTCCTTGGTGACAATATCTCTAGAAGCCCCACTGTATCAATAAACTTTTCTCTGTAAAATGATATGTGACCTTCATATATTCCAGTATAAGAAATTCAATTTTACTTGATTCACTAAAATAATAATTCATTGCATGGCTCCTATGTATTTGTATTCCCAGGAATACAAAGCCAAAAAAAAAATCCTCCTCAAGAAGGATGTAATCTACTGAGAAAAAGCCACTTGTACACAGAATATATATATAGAGATATAGAAATGGATACAGACACAGAAATAGATATAGATGTGTATATATATATATACATATATACACACGTACATACATACACACATATATGCGTATGTATGTGTGTGTGTATACACACATGTATAAATAAACACACATATCTATTCTTCCTTTGTGAAGATTCATTACTTCCCATATATGTGTGTATGTGTATACATATATGTATGTGCATATGTATACATATCTATGTATATGTGTATCTATATGTGTAGATACACACATACATAGATATACACATATACATACACATACAAATATGTACAGACTATATAGTGTATGTGTGTGTGTGTGTGTGTATCTATATATATATATATATATATATCATATTTATACTCATACTCATTTGAAAAGTCAATATGTACTAAATGACCCTGATTTGTGAAGGAAGCCACTGACTGTAGGAGGCAGAGATGAAGAAGGAGAACATTTCAGTACAGGGTACCAACTGTGCCAAGGTATAGAAGTAGGAATTAGAATAACATATATGCAGAGTAACAACTAAACAATTTGACTCTAGTTGATAGGGTGGGGAATGGTCCAGAAAGATAAATTTAATCCAAATTTTAAAATCCTGTAATTGGTGAAAAAAAGCACTAAAATTTTATACTAGAAGTAAAAGAGATATAGTGAATCTTCTTCAGAAGGTAAAAGGCATGATCAGAAGCATGCTTTGGGAGTAACAAATGTTTATCTTGGTGGAAAATGAATTTAAGAAGGGAAAGACTGGATTGAGGGAAAGCAAGTAGGAGAATATGCCAATTGTCCAGGCAAGAGCTGATATGGGCCTAAACAGGTTAGTATTTGAGTGAATGGAGAAATCAGGGGAAATGAGAGAAATATTGTGGAACTATATTCTACAGGATTTGATAGTAAGGGGATGTGGTGATAAAGGACAGAGAAGAATTGAAGATGATTGGAGCTTTCCTATTTCCATGTGCCACCACCACAGAAGGAATGGAAGAAGATTTCAAGAATAAAGATATTTCAAAGTTTTAGGTAGAACTTCTCAATAAACTTTGACTGAGCACCTATTATAAGCAAAATTCTGGGAGTACAAAGATGAAGTTAGAATCAACGACTTGGAGTCAGGAAAGAACTCTGGGGACAATTTAGTCTAATACCTTCATTTTACAGAAACAGAAATTGACATCTTGCCATGTCTGAGGTAGGATTTCAATCCAGTTTATCCAGTGGCACTATAGCCCCCCAGATACTTCTGATTTCAAGAATCTTAATTTAGAATGAAAAACAAGGGGGGCAGCTAGGTGGCGCAGTCAGTAGAGCACCGGCCCTGGAGTCAGAAGGACCTGAGTTCAAATCCGGCCTCAGACACTTGACACATGTACTAGCTCTGTGACCTTGGGCAAGTCACTTAACCCCAACTGCCCTGACCAAAAAAAAAAAAAAAAGAATGAAAAACAAGGACACAAATAACTCTGACAGAGACAAAGTGATAAACACACAAGAAGTACAGAAAAGGGCAAGAAACCAATCACTTAGGTAGAGGGAGAGAGTCAGGAAAGGCTGCAAGGACAGGATAACATTGGGATTTGGTCTTGGCATAGAGGTGAAGTGGAGGACTATCTGCACGTAGAGGCCAGGAGGTGTCCATTCTAGCCATGGAGGATGGCGTAATTCTCACAATATGCATGCATATCTAGAGTTAGACAAGTAGGTACGTGTGGCAGATAGACAGATAGATCGATGGATAGATAGATCATAGATATGTACACTCAGAGGTATAGATATAACTATAGATGATATAGGTATTTATATGTAAATACATATATATATATGTGTGTGTGTGTGTGTGCGTGTGTGTATGTGTGTGTGTGTGTATATTAGTGCAGTTTTAATCTTTAATAGCTTAAAACTGGACTAAGATAACTCAAATAGCTCAAGGATAACTTAAAACTGAACCCTGTATATATATATATATATATATATATATATATATATATATATATATATATATATATACATATATATGACTACATCCTTCCTAAAAGAATGATACTAATAAATAAAAGTTCACGTTTCTAATGGACCAAACATTTATTATAGTCATTTGTATGTCAAATGCTAAAAGAGAATAGTTCAATGAGGGCAAATATTGCATCTTATGTAATCTTTTAACTAGAGCTTAACACAATGATTTGTACATTCTGGATACTGATTTTTTTTTAAATTGAATTGAATCTCTAGGAGTAATATCATGATTATCTTGGTACATTAACATATGCACATGAACAAAAAGGATTCCTTAGCTTGAGTTTATATATCTAGTATTCTAGATTTTACAAAATGTTTTTCTTTTTTATTATTGTTGGCATTAAGGAGTTAAAATTTGCTCTAATTAGCTTGTGATAATTGCATGATTGTGTGCTAGGCACATTTCACTAATGTTTTTTTTTCTAACATCTAGAGTTAAAAGGTCACATCTTAATGACAGTATATTGGGACTTTCTACTAAGTGGAAATAGAAAGTCAATTGTAAACAAAAAAAAAAATGGAAGGAAAACACATACTGTGTGTTTCTCTCTTACAGAATTGTGTTTGTATATATTCAACCAAGAACACAGAATGATGCAGGTAAACATGAAATAATAATTAGCAAATTATTTAATTAGTTTTCTATCTGTAGTTTTGTTGTGAAGGGATAGTTACTGGATAATATATTTAAAAGTCTGAGGCTTTCTGAAAATGGTTGTCCTGTAAAAATATCTACTTATGTGATATGGTTTAGGGGGGCTGACAGCGTTTTTGGGTGCTGGGACCCCCAAAATGTCAGGGTACAAGGCAGAGTCACCTGGCATGAATTCATGCACTCAAACCATCTTTCAGTCAAGTGACAAAGTTTAATGTTATGCTAATAAAGCAGGCACATTTCCTTAGGGAATTTACAGATTAATGGGGGTGATGCTACTCCTTATATGCAAAGGGACAGAGAAAAGAATGTATGGGAAAATTCAGGGATTCAACAGAGATACTTCTGTGGATACCAGATACTGGGGGAGAAAGGAGGACAAGATAGTTCTGTTCTAGGTGCCAGAGTCAGGGTCTTTGGGCAAGAACCTGCACTGATAGCTGTTATCTGAAGAATTACAGGGTGAGGTGAGTATGTGCCTGCAGCAACAACAAAAAAAAAATTTCTCACAGGGTCCTACTGAGATTCTAGGTTACTTCTAGAGACATGATCTTTGCCTTTTTGGGTCCAGGTCCCATCACCCCATCATTATGGGTATATAGTTATCAGTAAATGAAAGAAGTGTAGTATTCATACAAACTTGTTTAGTATTATCTATTAGTAACATTAATTGTAAAAAGTACATATAATTCATCTGGAAGAACAGAAAATCAAGTCTATCAAAGGAATCAATGAAAAAAAATGTGAAGGAAGGTGGCCTAGTATCAGACCTCAAACTGCATTACAAAGTGGTGATCATCGAAACAATCTGGTACTGGCTAAGAAATAAAGTAGTGGACCAGTGGAATGTATTGGGTGCATAACAGCACAGTAACAATTTACCACAGTAATCTATGTTGGATAAACCCAAAGATAAAAGCTTTTGGAATAATAATCCAATATTTAACAAAAGAAAATTACAAAAGAGTTTAGTAGAAAGTAGGTCTAGACCAACATCTCATACCATATACCTAGATAAGGTTGAAATAGATACATGATTTAGACACAAAGGGTGATATCATATGTAAGTTAGGGGAGCATGGAAAATTTTACCTATCAGATCTGTGGATAAGGGAAGAATTTACAGAATGTAAAGTATATAATTTTGATTCTACTAAATCAAAAAGGTTTTGTACAAACCAATGAAGCCAAGATTGGAAGGAAAGCAGTTAACTGGGAGGATTTTTTTACAAGTTTCTCTGATAAAGATCTCATTTCTCAAATATATAGAAACTGACTAAAATTTATAAAAAAAATAAGAGTCATTGCCCAATTGAAAGATAGTCAAAGGCACTTTCAGAACAGGCACTATTCAGACAAAGAAATCAAAGTTATCTATCATCACATGAATAAAATGCCCTAAATCGCTATTGATTAGATAAATGCAACTTAAAATAACTTTGAGGTACCACTTCATACATATCATATTGTCTAATATGACAGAAAAGGAAAATGACACATGTTGGAGGAGATGTGGGAAAATTGAGACACTAAAGCACTGTTTGTGGAATTGTGAACGGATCCAAACATTCTGAAAGGCAATTTGAAACAATGCCCAAAGAGATATAAAACTAGGCATACCATTTGACCCAGCAACATCACTACTAGATCTATATAACAAAGATATCCAAGTTAAAGAAAAAGGACCTATATGCACAAAAGTGTTTATAGCAGTTCTTTTTGTGATGACAAGGATAGATAGTTGCATAGGGAAGAATGTGAAGGGGAAAACAACCTCCCTACCCTTTAAGGTCAATGATATCCCCTGAGATATATTAGGTGACCTAACTTTTGCTCTTACCCTAGTCTCTAGACCTCATCCTGAAGACTGTACAATTGACTAACAGAGGTCAACCAGCTTCGTGGTGTGGACATGATCTTTATAATGCCTGTACTAGCACAATGAATATGCTATAATTTCTCTTCTTCACAGGAGATCAGGTCACTGGAGGAACACAACCACCAGCCAATCAGAAAGATTTCTGAAGCTCAGAGCTGCTTGACATACCAGCGATCCTTTTAGAATGAACTCTAGCTGAATTTGGAGATGCCTATAGCTTCCAGAAACCACAGAACCAGACTTGATCAGCTCAGAGGCAAGCTCGAGCAAAAGCTGTAGATTTAATACCATGCTCAGTCAGGACTTTCTAAACACACCATTTATCTCTGTGTTATCTTACTTAACTTATACCAAGAAGTCAGTGCCCCTGTTCCTGGAAATGTCTTCCCCTTGTGCCTGGTACCCTCTGTCCATAACATGCCCCCTTTGCTCCCTGAATATGGGGAACCATTTCCTACCTCTCTCTGAAACTTACTTAGACTATGTCCTGCTTTCTCCAAAATGAGCTGTTTCAGCATTAGGCTGACTCCTCCGCAGGATCATGTTTGTACTTGCTTAATAAAGATTACTCTTGACTTACAAGCACGGTCTCCCTCTGGTTTTCTACCTAGGGGGAAAGAGGAATTTGGATCCCATAGGGCTAACCTGTGCACCCTCCAGTTTTCTTCCATGTGGGAAAGAGGGATCCAGGTGCATGCCTCAGTTTACAGTAGTTATCCTGGTTGTAACCAATTCTGTGAACTGTGGGAATCCCCTAGCATTTTCTAATTGCCCCCCTGAGACATACCCAACTGTTTCGAAGGACCCATGTACTTTGGCTGTTCTGGCCATTGGCTTATCTTTCCTGCTGAGCCTTGCTGTTATAGATGTGAGCTCATCTATTTTAGTAAACATGTAACCAGAAGGCTGTCCCAATTAAAATGCTATGTACCTCCTGTTTGTGGTTTTCAAACATAAATAACCCCTGTTTTCTTTAACAGGTGGGCACTGCACTAGGAAAGCAACATGTGGGGTTTTGGATGGAAAGTCCTTAGCTTTCAATTAAAGATGCTTTTCTTTCAAATCCTCAGTTTATTGATTCAATATATGTATATATATATATATATATATATAGATAGATAGATAGATAGATAGATACATACATACATACATAAATACATACCTAGGTAGGTAGAGATACATAGCTAGATAGATGCTAAGTTCATAATTATGGATGTAAATCTAGATCATTAAATGTAGCCATAGATACAAGAGACTTAAAATATGTGGTGCATGAAGGTTAAGTAAGAAGCAAGAAACAGTTCATTATAACAGCACAAGAAACATTCTATCAACCTCAGAGGAGGGGTGAGATGCCTTCTGTTTGGAGTGGTTAGGGAAGTATTCCTGGATAGATAAATTTTAATCTGTTTGGAAGAATGGGTAGAATTTGGATAGGCAAGGAGAGCAGGGCAGGACAAAGCTAACAAAAGCACTAATTGCCTGGCACATGGTAAGCGTTTTAATCCTTGCTGGCTGATGTTTCAATAAATCTGATCATATATGCAGTATTTCATTACATTCACATGGGCACCCCCTTAGTTTTTCAATCCTACTAGTCCTGCCATTGAAAAAGAGCTTTTCAAAAAAAATAAATTGTATTTATTTATTTTTTAACAAATGAGTGGAAAGTACCATATTTCAAATGAGACCTTTGGCTTCAAGGATGGATCCCTGATTAAAGTTCCCAAGACTTCAATTTCCATGAGACTGTGAGCCTGTGGAAAGTTAATATGCATTTGTTAAACACCTCCTCTGTGCCAGGTACTATTGTAAGAGCTTTACATATATTATCTTATTTGACTTTCTTAATAATCCTGTTAGCTAGGTGACATTATTATCTCCATTTTACTGTTGAGGCAATTGAGGCAAGCAGTGGTTAAGTGACTTGCCCAAGGTCACACAGCTAGAAAGTTCTAAGACGAGATTTGAATTCAGGTCTTCCTGACTCCAGGCCCATCATCCTACCCACAATACCATCTGGTTATAACTAGCCTGTGTGCCAGAGTGTTTGTTGTGTTTGGGGTGGGGGAGAGCAAAAATGACTGGAGAGGGAATGGACAAAAGCAAATAAATCTTTATGGAAAGGATGGCATAGCAGTTTCCTTTGCCACCTACAGAGAGCTTGTTGAAGAAAGCTGAGAGAGAGGACCTCTTGATTCATCTGAGATGGCAGAGACCAGTAGACTCTCCAAGCTTAGCTTGAATGGATCTTTCCAACCTTCATCAGACTATGCCACAGACTTTGCCATGATGACTTTTTTTTGGAGGGAGAGGAAAATAGGGTTTTTGCCTTGAACTTCATAATTGTTTTGAATTCCTGATATGGAAACTCCCTTTACTGATGCCAAACAGTAACTTCTCTATGATTTGCAGTCATAGATGCTCATTACCGTGGCCTCACAGCTAGTTTGTATAAGAGAAAGGATTTGAGCCCTGTGACATTCCTAAATCCAGTATCATCCTTTTGTCTACTACACTACATGGCCTCTCCCTAATTAAGTCAGGATTTAAATGTTTTACTTAAACAATACATGTGCCTGGTTGAGTTTGTTAGCTTGGTGCCAAATGAACTTAAAAGACTGAAGTTATTAATCTTGTGCATAATGGGTCTTAAGCCACTGTGTCATGCAAAAATATCTCCACATTAAACACTGTAATCTGTGTGAATCCAGAGTTTAGTGGGGCTTGTGTTATACATCTTTTGAGCCCTTACTGTGTGCAAGGCACTCTGTTCAACACTGGGGGAAGGTTGCCAGGATGTATAAAATGGAGTCCCCATTACTTTCACCATGGATACTTTGTAGAAGCATTATTATTTTACAGTAACAGCCATACAGATCAACATTATCTCAATATTATTCATCAATTTTTAACTCTATTATTTAGCTCATGTCCCCTTGGTTTTGGTGCACAAAATGGGCCTTCTAGGAAAACTCATGACTTCACAACAGAAGAGAGCAGTTTTTATTACTAGCTGAGTCATAGTCACTAAATAACTTTTACTCCATCCCAGACTGGGGTGATATGGTCCATATACTTTCAGTATTGTCTATACCACCTATGAGTATTTTTGAGTTTAGGGATAAGTAGTAATTGGTTTTTTATTGACATTTCCAACCAAGATCATGGTTTCTAATATCTATTACCAGGTGCTAATTGTCTTCAAATTCGAGGAAGCCTTGAGAAGGCAACAGCAACAATGTGTTGTCCATCAATATGGCAAGGCCATTAGACTTAGATATAAAAATTATTATATTAACTTCTTATATAAAAATAGAGGAAATAGTAGTGTGTATGTGTGTGTATGAACATGTTTGTATGAGTGCGCACATGTGTGTGTATAACCACATTCATACATATTCACATATATACAACTAGATCTCTAGAAATAGGTATGACAGATAAAGATATAGACATAGATAGGGACAATTATAGATAAAAGAGAGGAAACAGAGGAAAAAGGGTACTAGTCCTGTGGTCAAGAAGATCTGAATAGAAATCATGCTTCAGTCACTTAATAGCTGTCTGACCCTGAGCAAGTCACTTAACCTGTCTAAGCCCCAATTTTTTCACCTGAAAAATGGAGTTGATAACAACCAATTCTCAAGGTTATTGTGATGATCAAATGAAATAATAGAGGAAAAAATGCTTTTGAAACCTTAAGGTGACAAATAGATGCAAGATAGAGAGATAGAGAGATGAACAAAACACATGATACTACCAATTATGAGCCATGTATGAGAATGTTTATACACAATGAACAGTGAAGGGCAGAAAGTTGTGTCTCCCAGCAAATAATATCTTGTCAACTCCTTCAGCACCGTTACATTTCAAATGCAAAATTATCCCAAAGTCAGCAGTGCCAAATGTCTTGGTTACAGTGTGTCAGTTAAATATACAGTAGGACATTGCTCAACAAGAACAATGGACAAAACCATGAAATCATTCCTCTCCTAGATTACACTAATAGCCGCCCATTTTTTGTCCTGCCTTCAGTCTTCTCTCTCTCCAATTCATCACCCACACTGCCATATTTATATTCCTAAAGCATGGGTGAGATCATGTCACTCTTGTGCTCAAAAAGGGTCAGTGGTACCCTATTATCACTAGGATGAAATAACAACCCTACCTTAGGCATTTAAAGCCCTTCACAATCCAACCCTAACCTTTCTTCGCAGATATTTCAAATTGTTCCCCATCATGCATTCCATAGAAACTGGTATACTTGCTGTTGGTTTACACTGCATCTAGGTGGTGCAGTAAATAAAATATTGGGCAGGGCATCAGGAAGACCTGAATTCAAATCCAGCCTCAGACACTTAGTAGCTGTGTGAACCTGGGCAAGTGATTTAACCTCTGACTGCTTCATTTTCTTCAACTATAAATGAGAATAATAATAGAACTTACCTCACAGGATTTTTGTGGGGATCAAATATTAATAAAGTACTTATCACAGTGTCAGGCACATAGTAAGCACTTAATAAATACTTGTTTTCTTCCCTTCCCATTTTTGTGCATTTGAACAGACTGTCCACCATGCCTGGCGTGATCTCCTGCTTACTTCTGTCTCTTGGAATTGCTAGCTTCATTTAAGGCCCAATTGAAGTGCCTCATCCTCACAAGTACTTTTCTGACTCAGCACAGTGCCTGGCATGCTGTAGGTTCTTAATAAATGCTTGATTGCTTTTTATTGAATTAAAAAGAATTAGATGATTTAAAGACTGTATCCCATTGGACCATGAATGACTAAGTAGAAAGCTCTAAAACACCTTGGCAGAACCACTGCTTCAGTTGTTTAGATAGAATTAAGAAGAGAAAACAAAAGTTTACCGATTTGGGATTGGTGGCTCTCTAAATCTGGATGAATAGAGAGTTTTAAGAAAAAAATAAAAAAGTTCCTGAACAAAATCTGATTAACTTAAAGAAATCAATTTATTTTAAAATAAAAATATTTCCAATAAAATAATAATTAATATTGACATCATAGATAACATTGCAATGTGCATTGTTTTCTTCCTATAATTTCTCAAACACTGGAATGCACAACCAGTAGTGGATTGCTCTTGACTCTCCCTTGTCTAAACATGAGATTTCTCTGAATTCCCCACTCTACCTGACCCCTCACTATACTCACACATTCTTTTGTTTGAACTTAAGATTAAGAAGTTGTTCATTTATTTATGCATGTGCTTGTTCACTGCTTAAATTGTTTGTATGCCTTTGTGTCAATTCACATCAGTGTTTTCAGTCTTAGATTATAAATTGCCAGAGGGAGCTTATTTCAGTCTATATGGAATGTAATCAAAAAGTATTTATTAAGTGTTTTACCATGCACCACGCAATATGCAAAGCACCAAGGATAAAAACAGAAAAGTCAGTCGCTTACTGTTCTTCGAGCGTTTGCATTCTAAGTAGGAGAGACAACACATAGAGATAGAAGGATTCACTTGGAGGGCTGAAGACAATGGCCATAAGTCCCCAGGATTCCACTACAATGCAAGTAGCAATTTCTGGGGTGTACAGAGTGATATAGTACCAGTGTCTAAGTCCAGGCAGACTGTAGTGTGCAATAACAAAGAAATTATTAGGCCTAATGGCTCTCCACCATACCAGAAGGTTTGTAATGTAGTTTTATAATTGGAGATGTTCTCGAAGACTGTAGTGAAGCAGGGCTCTTAGTTACCTCCTGGAGGGGTAGGGATGCTATCAAGTTCAGCATGTAGCCACTATGGGGAACTGAGCATTTAAGACCATTACTAATCACATCTACCTGGTTTTCTTAGTCAGTATGAGTACAGCACTGTGCCAATGAAGCTGAAACTTTCATTTCTTTTTGGGGGGGAGGTGCCATATTTTGTTATAGTTTGCGATTATAATCTATTTTATAAAAAACTGACGCTGGTCCAGGGGAGATTTAGGACACAACGATGACCTGGATAAGTACAAATTTTTGCCATTATCCAGACAAACCACAAAAAGTACATCACATAAAGGCAAGAAATCAGCATCATCTTCAGATATAGACACTGATATTGAGATTTTAGAAGGAGGAGACTGTTATACATATATCTCTCTAATTATACCTTTTACTATAGTTTTTTTTCCCGTATATTCCCCATTTCTAGTACTAAATCAAAGAGACAGAGTGAAATCATGCATAGAGCCCTGGATGCAGGTTTACTCCTGCCTCCATTACATACTTTCAGCATGATGGGTCATTTGACTTCACTAAACTTTATGTAAACTTTATTGTGCAACTACTAACATGCCAAGATTTGGGATAGGTGATGGAACTAAAAAGTAAGCAATAAAAGATTTTCTGCAGTTTAGGAGCTTACATTTATCTGTGTACATTCTACACAGATAAAGTTTTGTAGTGTGATGAAGAGACTAAAAACTGGGCGGAGGGGTTGGGGGTGATTAATGTCTTCATTTTGGAAGTGGCACACAAGCTGACATTTCAGCAGAGGAAGAAATTCTGAGAAGCAGACATGAGGAGCCATTGATTTACAACTGGAAAGGACCTTAGATGTCATTAATGCACAGAGATGAAGTCATTATTGGGTGCAAAAAGTGGAAACCCTAGAAGGGGGGTTAACCATTCACTCTTAAACTTTGTAATAAGGCAAAAAAATCCTAGGGGAATAGTCTGAGATATATTCTAGATTCTAAGAAAGCAGATTTCAAAGGTATCAGAGGAAAGATGGGTATGAGCCCATGGATAAAATTATAAAATGGAAAGAAAAGAGATTAATGCTAAAGATAGAAATTGTGAAGACACATTAAGAAACTATTCTAATTAAGGGTGGGGGGATGGGATTTATCTAAATAAAACTTTATGAATGAATAGGGAACTCACCAACCAATCCAGATATTAGAAAAACATATGAAAGATGAAAGTAAAGCCAAAGAATTAATAGAAGATGGTATTAGGATGATCTAATGCAGATGTGGTTGTTTTTCAATTGTTTTTAAAGTCATGTCTGACTTTTCAAGACCCCATTTGAGATTTTCTTGACAAAGCTACCAGAGTGGCTTGCCATTTCCTTCTCCAGCTCATTTTACAGATAAGGAAACTGAGGCAAGCAGAGTGAAGTGACTTGCCCAGAATCAAATTGAAATACAGATAAGGGCCAAATAAAGGATTCACTCTTTGCTTAAGGTAAATAGGACCAGATGATAACTGACAACAGAAAGATGGTAGACTTGCTCCACTCATATGTTGCTTCTGTTTCTCTGCTGAGAAGATTGATCCTTTGATTGGCAATGAGAAAATAAAAGTGACTAACAGGATGTTGATATGCCAATTATGTAAGGAAGCACATGGTTGTTCTTGATGAATTCAGGTCACCTGGCCCAGAAGAATTATATCATCAGGTGCTGAAAGAATGGGGCAATGTGTTTGCTGAGTCACTTTCAGAGATAATTGAAAGATTATGGAAAACAGGAGAAGTAGCATGAGGTTGGAAAAGGGCATAGGCCATGATTAAAAAAAAAGAAAGAGAACTGAGTCTGCAAACATAGTTCCCTCAGTTTAACCTTCATTTTGTGGGAGAATTCTAGAATAGATCATTAAAACTAGTGAACATTTAGAAGGGGAAGTAGTAAATACAAGGAGATAGTAAACATGGCTTCATCAATAAGTCATGGCACTGTAATTCCATTTCCTTTTTTTGATTGGATTACTAAACTAGGAGATGAAGGAGATGTTATAGATATGATTTACTTATATTTTAGCAAAGCTTTTATTAGAAGACCTCAAACTATTAGTACAAAGAAATTGGAGAGATCTGAAATAGATGATAATTCGACTAAATGGATTCAGGACTAGTTGAAGGAACAGTATGAAAATTATCAATTGTTTATTGTTTAAAGCGAATATGTCAGGGGATCTCCAGTAGAAGACACCAGGGATTAATTTGGATTAATTAATTAATTAATTAATTAATTTGGATTAATTTGGCCCTGTGCTGTTTATTATATTTGCAGACGGCACAAAGGTGGGAGGCCTACCAAACACCCTTGATGACAGAGTTAAGGACCAAAAGGATCTTGACCTGATAGAAAATCAGGCTAAATACATTCATATAAACTTTTATAAGCTTCTAATAACATAAACTTACACTTGGGAAAAAAATCAGTTATACAAGATGGTGAAGTCTGATTAGAAAACAGTTGGTCTTAAACAGATATTTGTTATAGAATATGAACATATGTGGGTTATAAGACTACAAGCTCATTATGAGTCAGAAACATATAGCACCTGAAAAGGAAGTACAAGGATGGGTTTTCATTGAGATACAATAGTCCCATTTTACTCTTTCTTCTTCAGATCTCATCTGGAGTACTGTGCTGAGTTCTTGTCGCCATGGTTTTAGAAGAATATTAAGAAATTGGAGAATGTCCAAAGAAGAACAACCCAGATGAAGAGCGTCTTGAGCCCATGACATATGAGGATCCTGAAACATAATAGGCACCTAATAATTGTGTATTGTTTAATTGATCATTTGTTTGAAATAGGCATGTTGAGCCTAGAGAAGAAAAATCTCAGGGTCTGTGGGGGAAGAGGGATACCTAGAATCTGTCTTCAAGTATTTGGAGACTATCATGTGAAGTAAGGTTTAGATTTGTTCTGTTTGGACCCAGAGGCCAAAACCAAAAGGCAAATGTAGTAATGCAAAGATACCAATTTAAGACTTATCTACAAAAACAAACCTTCCAAATAGTTAGAGCTGTCTACAAATGTACAAACGTACAAATGTACATCTCAAGAAGTGCTTAGCTCTCCCTGCTTTAGATGCCTTCAAGCAGAGGTTGGATGACCAAGTATATTATAGTGAGAGTTTCTTTTATGTTTAAATTAGACTAGATGGGTGCTCAGGTCCTTTCCAGCTCTAAATTTCTGTCATTACATGATTCTTCATCTTTACCATGAAATGGCTGGACTAGATAGCCTTAAACATGCCTTCCAGCTCTAAGTCTGTGATCCTATTTTTAGGTTCTTCTTCAAAATAAAATTTAAACAAATTGAGGACAAGGGGAAAATATGATTTTTATCAAGTTCTATGAAAATGAAGAATGGTGTATTTATATCCTCCAACCCTAGATCTAGCACAGTGGCTGGCATATAATAGGTGCCAAATGAATACTTAATAAATGAATGAAGGTCCTCTGACTTCAAAATCATACTATTTTCCCTGTCCCTTGCTATATCATCATCATCAGCATCATCATTCACTCTGTTTAAGACTTGTGAAAAATAATCCATTGCAGAAAATTGCTGAAAATAATAGTTCATTGGGGTTATTTAGGGAGAGAGTGGTTTACATATGCTTGGACACTAAATTCCAGTTTTTAGTCCTTGGCTAACAGTTCCATAGTTGGAAGGGGTAGAGGGTGGGAAGCTATAATCAAATTTCCAACATCTAGATAGAAAACATGAGGGACATTAGAGATCTGATACGACCAACAACAGGCCATATAATGGTTGTAATGTTGATATGATTTGAAGATCTTCCCCAGCTCTTAATAGGCCTAGGGGACTTGCTTTGTACCTGAGTCACATGGAAGTCTGAGTCACATAAGCCTGGGTCACAAGGGTTGTCATGCCCTCTGGCCCTGAAGAAAGGTATATATACTCTAAGGTTAGCATTTTGCTTTTAGGCTCAGTCATTGGAAGAATGTTCCTGTGATTTAGCCAAATGAAACTCTGGGTAGTTGTTAAGGATCCCCTGGCTTTGAAAAAGCTAGATGTTGGTACTTCTCTTTCTGGTAACTATGTATGTATTGCTTTTGGTCAGACAGTTGGAAGCTCTGTCTGTTGGTCTTTGCTGTTGGTATTTTGTCTGTTTATATGATTTCTCCTTATAATTTCTATTTGTATCTTCTCTGAAGTTCAGGGTGCTAACTTTTCCCCTGAGCTAAGCTAAGTGAATGATATATATGTCTGTGTGTGTGTGTGTGTTTGTTTGATTAAAGTAAGATTGTTGACCCCTTTAAAGTTGCTTTCCTTTAGAAAAGCAGAGCAAAGAACCTGTGTTAGCAACCCTCCTGTGTATTGGTGTTATTGGTCATACCGTCCCCCACCCCACCCTGCCACAGCAGCTGCAAGTAGCACTGTTTTTACAATGGTCTGTTTTAATGCAAAATATATTTTTCTTTTTTATATTTAATTTTTTTAATTTTTTTACAACAGTTCACAACAGTTCCACAGGTTTTTGAGTTCCAAATTTTCTTTGCCTTCCCTTCCCCTCATGGAATTCGATATATGTTCTACATATACCTTTGCATTAAACATATTTATACAAGTCGTCATAAAGAAGAACCATAATCAATGGAGTGAATCATGAGAAAGAAGAAACAAAACCAAAAATATATATATAGAAAAGAAAGGAGAGAGCAGATGGTTTCCTTCGATCTGCATAAATATTCCATAGTTCTTTATCTGGATGTAGACAGCTCTTTCCATCAAGACACCTTTGGGCCTTTCTTTGAACCTTGTATTGCTGAGAAGAGCTAAGTCTATCAAAGTTAGTCATCACAGAATCAATATGTCTGTGGTTATATACAATGTTCTACTTGTTCTGCTCCTCTCATTCAGCATCATATCATGTAGTTCTTTCCAGGTTATTATGAATTCCATAGCTTCCCCATTTCTTAAATCACGATAGTATTCCATAACATTATATTTTTTTTATAATAAATATCAAAGAATTGCAGAGAAACAAACAAGAAGTATTGTTCAAAACAAAATTACCTTGCTTTGCATGTTGGAAGGAAAAAGTATAGCATAAAAGGGATAATTTTTAACCTATCCATGACTGAGTTCAAAGAACAGGTTGTTTTAACAGGGCCAGTTCTTTAGGATTATGGCTAAATATGGCTAAGCTCTGAATTTGTTTGTCCAGCTTATTTAATCATACAAATATTGCCAAGGTGGAGGCACCTGATGAGGTCAGGCTTTCCAGGTACTGGAGGACAGAGACTGTCTACGTAGTGTGGCAATAAGTCAGAAATTTAACCCCAATGAAATTGTCATCACCAGCATGGAACAAAATTCAAGTTTCCTTCTTCTTGGCCGTAGTCCAGTTAATTTAGGATGAACTGGACTGAATCTTGTTAAGTGTCCAGTAGCGAGGTGAGTATGATAAAGTCAGGAGACTATAATAAGTTCATCTGCACAACAGAGGGGTAGGACCTGGGGCAAAGTGCATTTATGTTTACTAGATCTGATGGACTTTGACAAACACTTTGCAAAATAAACTATAATTTCATGTCATTAATGAAGATAGAATGGAAGAAAAATAGATTTTTTGATTATTTATTTATTTGTCTATTTATTTATTTAATATTTTTAGTTTTCAGCATTGATTTTCACAAAAGTTTGAATTACAAATTTTCTCCTCATTTCTAACCTCCCCACTCCAAGATGGCATATATTCTGATTGCCCCATTCTCCAGTCAACCCTCCCTTCTGTCACTTCACTCCTCCCTCTCCCCTTTTCCCTTACTTTCTTGTAGGGCAAGATAGATTTCTCTGCCCCATTGCCTGTATATCTTATTTCCTAGTTGCATGCAAAAACTTTTTTTTGAACATCTGTTTTTAAAACTTTGAGTTCCAAATTCTCTCCCCTCTTCCCTCCCCACCCGCCCTCCCTAAGAAGGCAAGCAATTCCACATAGGCCACATGTGTATCATTATGTAAAACCCTTCCACAATACTCAGGTTGTGAAAGACTAACTATATTTTACTCCTTCATATCCTATCCCCCATTGTTCAGTTTTCTCCCTTGACCCTGTCCCTTTTCGAAAGTGTTTGTTTTTGATTACATCCTCCTCCTACCTACCCTCCCATCTATCATCCCCCCTTTTTTATCTCCTTCCTCCTTATTTCCTGTGGGGTAAGATGCCCAATTGAGTGTGTATGCTATTCCCTCCTCAGGTCAAATCTGATGAGAGCACGATTCATGCATTCCCCCTCACCTGCCCCCTCTTCCCTTACTACAGATCTGTTTTTTCTTGCCACTTTTATGCAAGATAATTTACCACATTCTATCTCTCTCTTTCTCCCTTTCTCAATATATTCCTCTCATCCCTTTTTTTTAGATATCATCCCTTCATATTCAACTCACCCTGTGCCCTCTGTCTCTCTATATTCCCTTCAGGTAGCCTAATACTAAGGTCTCATGAATTATACACATCATCTTTCCATGTAGGAATGTAAACAAAACAGTTCAACTTGAATAAGTCCCTTATGATTTTTCTTTCTTGTTTACCTTTTCATGCTTCTCTTGATTCTTGTGTTTGAAAGTCAAATTTTCTATTCAGCTCTGGTCTTTTCACTAAGAAAGCTTGAAAGTCCTCTATTTTATTGAAAATCCATATTTTGCCTTGGAGCATTATACTCAGTTTTTCTGGGTAGGTGAGTCTTGGTTTTAAACCTAGCTCCATTGATCTCCGGAATATCATATTCCAATCCCCTCGATCCCTTAGCGTAGAAGCTGCTAGAACTTGTGTTATCCTGATAATGTTTCCACAATACTCAAATTATTTCTCTCCGGCTGCTTGCAGTAATTTCTCCTTGATCTGGGAGCTCTGAAATTTGTTGACAATATTCCTAGGAGTTTTCTTTTTGGGATCTTTTTCAGGAGGCTATCAGTGGATTCTTTCAATTTCTATTTTACCCTCAGGCTCTACAATATCAAGGCAGCTCTCCTTGATAATTTCTTAAAAGATGATATCTAGGCTCTTTTTTTGATAATGGCTTTCAGGTAGTCCAATCATTTTTAATTTATCTCTCCTGGATCTATTTTCCAGGTCAGTGGTTTTTCCAATGAGATATTTCACATTGTCTTCCATTTTTTCATTCCTTTGGTTCTGTTTTATAATATCTTGATTTCTCATAAAGTCACTAGCTTCCACTTGCTCCAAGCTAAATTTTAAGGTAGAATTTTCTTCAGTGATCTTTTGGACCTCCTTTTCCATTTGGGTAATTCTGCCTTTCAAGGCATTCTTCTCCTCATTGGCTTTTTGGAGCTCTTTTGACATTTGAGTTAGTCTATCTTTTAAGGTGTTATTTTGTTCAGTATTTTTTTGGGTCTCCTTTAGCAAGTCATTGACTTGTTTTTCATAGTTTTCTTGCATCACTTTCATTTCTCTTCCCAATTTTTCCTCTACTTCTCTAACTTGCTTTTCCAGATCGTTTTGGAGCTCCTCCATGGCCTGAGACAAGTTCATGTTTTTCTTGGAGGCTTTTGATGTAGGCTCTTTGATTTTGTTGATTTCTTGTGCCTGTACATTTTGGTCTTCTTTGTCACCAAAGAAAGATTCCAAAGTCTGTGTCTGTTTTCACTGTCTGGTCATGTTCCCAGCCAACTTACTTGACCCTTGAGTTTTTCATCGGGGTATGACTGCTTGTAGAGTATAAAGTACTTTGTCCCAAGCTTGAGGGGCTGCGCTGTTGTTTTCAGAGCTACACAGCAAGCTCTGCCACACCAGAGCTACTCCTCCCCCAAGCACCACCAACTTGGACTGGACTCAGATCCAAGCAGGCTCTGCACTCCTCCTCAGATCCACCACTTAATTCCTCCCACCAGGTGGGCTTGTGGCCAGAAGCAACTTCTGCTGTAGTTCTATAGCTGCAGCACCTCCGCTGCCCCCAGGGTGGTGGCCAAACCGCAAATTCCTTTCACTCAGTCCCTGAAGCTTTTCCCACTAACCTTCTCTGTTGTCCATGGTGTTTGTGGGTTGAGAAGTCTGGTAACTGCCACAGCTCACTGATTCAGGGAGCTAGGGCATGTTCTGCCCAGCTCCCAGTCTAGTTGATCAGCACAGCCCAAGCTGGGCTCGGCTCTCCTCCGCCCCCAGCTCTGTGCACGATAGACCTTACCCCACAACCATCCAGGCTGTCCTGGGCTGGAGCCCTGCTTCCCTCTGCTATTTCATGGGTTCTGCAGTTCTAGAATTTGTTCAGAGTCATTTTTAATTGGTGTTTGGAGGGTCCTGGGAGAGAACCCTAGGCAAGTCCCTGCTTTCCAGGTGCCATCTTTCAAAAAAAAATAGATTTTAAACAAACAATAAAACTAGGGACAGCTGGGTGGTACAATGGATAGGGCATTGGGCCTAGAGACAGGAGAATCTGAGTCCAAATCCAGCCCCAGACACTTTCTAGCTCTGTGACCTTGGGGAAGTCACTGAACCTTTGCTTACCTCAGTTTCCTCACATACAAATGAGAATAGGAATAGCATGTACCTTGCAGGAATGCCATGAGAATCAAATGAAATAATAATTGTAAAGCTCTTAAAAGGATGCTTGGTTCAGTACTATAAGTATTAAGTACTATATACATTAAACACAAACAGTATTAAGTACTATATAAATGTTTGTTAGCTAGCTAAGCTAAGACTCTTTAGTGAAGTGAACAAGGAGTGTAGTCAGAGGGGAATTCTCATGAAAAAAAATCAATGTTGGTAAGAGGAAGAGACAGTCAATGGTTGTTGAAGTGAGTTAAAGTTGGAAGAGTTAACAGTGTTGCGAGTTAGACACCACTCTTAAAAGAGAGAGTTGTGATCTTAGACTCTTTTCTGTGAAGTACTACCTTTTTAATGGATAGCTCAGTGTTTTCTAGGTACTCACACTATGGATTAGGAAAGGCTCTCCTGACCTTATTAAAACAGTGTTTTCAATTCCTGGATTCCAGGAAATCTCTGTACTAGAGTTCAGAGAGTACTGCCCTCTGAGCTGAACTTAAGAGTACAGGGATCTGTGTCAAACCCAAGATGAAGTCAACTCACTTCAAGTTAAAGAGTGTTTTCAAGGACCTGCTATGCGTATGGAACTCTGCTGGGTTCTGGAGATACAAAGATGAAGGTGAAATTGTCCCTACCCACGAGGAAGTTACATCCTCCTGGGATAGATGCCTGTTAATTATGAGGCATTCTAACAGATCTTTTGCTCCCATTTCACTTCCACAATCTAAAAACAGTTTGAGTTGAGTACATTAATCACTTACACAAGGAACTCTGGAACTCATTTCCTTCAATTTCCAACTTGGCTTCAGAATTTCAGTATAAATCCATGATTTGCTTTGTGAATTTCCCTTTTCTTCAAAAGTAAAATACTACCTTCCTTTATTCCAAACTCAAATAAAAATGAATGAGAGAGGGTATAAAGGAAAAAAAACAGCCATTACGCTAATGAATGTACATTACTCTTCAAAAACATATGAAAAGTTTGTTCCGTTATCGAGTGTCAGTAAATTGGTTTCATCCTAGGTTGAGAGTCAAGGCCTTTATCTGTCTCTGGGAGTCCGTGCAGGAGGTCTGCATGCCAAAGCTGTGATTAACTTTAGAGATGCAGGGGAATTATGGAAATGCATCACGCAAAAGCACGCACTTGCCAAGATTATTCTGTGACCTTGCGCTTAAGCGGAGTTTTAAATAATTCAGTGAGGTATCGAATGAATAAATTTGAACTACTCGTTACTCTAAACAGCCAAGCGTTCACTTTTCCTTGCCATTTTTAATAAAGCCCCAGTTTCTAATATTCATGAAATATTGCATTTCAATTAAATTCCGTAGGTATTGAGAAAATAGTTTCCCCCAAGCTGTTTAGTGTTGACACTGACTGTCATTTGCCTTTTCTTTAGTATAACACCCACAAAGATTTTTTGTGCAGTCCATGAAAAGTGCTGTCACACATTAATGAGAAACTTTTTGATCATGTATCACACAATGCTACGCAGAGAAGGGGGTAATGATTCCAAACCTTGTTTTTGTTTGGGAAAGGCAGATACTAACATAGGAAAAACATGGCAAGAAAACTCACAACTTAACAGAAGCTACCAGGACATTTTACCTTCAAACTCGGACTTAATAGGGCACATTTAAAAAGCTCCTTAGTGTTTGCAAGGTGCTTTGCTTGCATATAGTTCAATAATAAAGCTCTATTAGCTCCCTATTGCATATAAGATAAATGCAAAATTCTGTTTGTCAGCGAAAGCCCTTCACAGTATAAATTTCTCCTTCCCTTCCAGACTTACCACCATGTACTTTTCTTCATGAACTCGCTGATCCCAACAGACTAGTCTGTTTACTGTTCCTTACATATAACACACCAACTTCCTCTGAGCCTTCAAACAGCCTATATCCATGACTGGAAAGCTTTTCCTTCTCACTTCTATATCCTGAGAACCCTAATTCCCTTGGAAGCTTAGCTCAAGTTCCACATCTCAAAAGAGGCTTCTCCTGATTCTCAGGAAATAACAACAAAAACAACAAAACACACACACACACACACACACACACACATACACACACACACACACCTTTAGTGCTTTGCATTTAATTGGCCTACATTCTGTGTTTACTTATCCATGCATTTGTTGGTCCTTTCTCCAGTTACAATGTCAGCTCCCTGAGGAAAGGGACCGCTTTGTCATTCTTTTTGTGCCTCCAGCACATAGCACAGTACTTGACAGAGGGGGCACTTAAAAAAAGTTTGTTGAATTGAATTAAGTGTTATCTCATTGGCTCACATACAGATTTTTTTTAATTATATATTTGATAGAAGCAGTGCTACATAGAATGGAGATTGATGGGCATGGAGATGGGAAGCCAGACACATCTTCAAATTGTGCTTCTAATATCTGCAACCATGTTTTAAAAGCAAGTCATCTAATTTCTTTGTGGTTTCATAAGCTTTCTGGTACATATTTAAGTCCAGGCACTGTTATGATTTGTGTTCCTTAAGGAAGCTCCCACACCAGGAATTACCCAATACTTCTTAAATCATTGGCCATTTTTTTTTTTGGCCAATGACCATCAAGTTGGAACAGTAAAGATCAACACCCTTATTGATTCCTGTGGCAGGAGCTCCCCACACTGACAAAATCATAGATTGCCCATTTATGTTTTCTTCATGTCAATGTCCACATACTAATAGCATACAAAATAATAAGGTATAATATTGCCCCAAAGTTGTTTTCTTTTCCTTCCTCCTTCATTTCTGACTTCATTGTTCAACCTATCTACATGACATTTGAATTGAGAAAGTTTCAGTGAAAAGAGTTTGTTTTCTCATATCAAGATTCTCCTTGACCTGTCTCTAGTATTTGGCACAGTTGATCACTCTTTACTCTTAATTACTCTTTTCCCGGTTTCCATGACACTACTCTACCCATATTTGCCTACCACTATATTTTTTAAACTTATTAACATGGTCAATAGCACTTGTAATTTTCCTGATACTGAATGAGTTCTTTATTCCTGGTATAAATCTGGCCTGGTTATAGTAGATAATGTTAGTGATTTATTGCAATATTTTCCTTGCTATTATTTTATTTTAAATTTTTACATGAATATTCAAGTGATATTGGTATAATTTTCATTGTCTAATTTGATTCTCCCTCATTTAGACATAAAGATGATATTTATGCCTTAGAAGGAATTTGTTGTATTAGAATCAATTGTTCTCTAATATTTAAAAGAATTCATTTGCAAATCCATGTAGGCCTGGTGTTTGTTTTTGTTTTGTGTTTATTTGGGGGGAGGAGCTAATTTATTGCTTATTCAATTTCTTTTTCAGGAACAGAATTATTTAAATTCTCTTTTGTTATGTTAATCTGGATATTGTGTCATGTTATAAATATCCATCCATTTCATTTAGTTTGTTAGGTTGAGTGGATAGAATATGATTGAGCAAAATATTTTCATCATTTCTTTCATTCTTTCTCCATTGGTTATGAATTCATCTTTTTCAATTTTAATACTAGTACTTCAGTTTTCTTTATAAAAAATAAGTTAGATAAATGACATGTTTGATTTATAGTTTATTATCTAGTTTTATTTATCATTTTGATTTTTTTTAAATGTTGGTTCTGCTAATCTTTTCTTTAATCTTCAGGATTTTGGGGGGAGTTTTCAAAAATGGATTAGTAATTTATTGGTTTTCTAGGGTTTTTGTTTGTTTGTTTCCTTCATACCCAATTTGTTGCTCTGTGTTTTCACTCTCTCTGTCTGTCTCTGTTTTTCTCTCTGTCTCTATCTCTGTCTCTCTCTCTGTTTGTCTCTCTCTTTCTCCCCCCAGAGATGTATGTTTTCCCTTAATGATGGTTTTGGGTGTATACATCACATTTTTATATCTTGTCTCATCTGTTTCTTTAAATTTAATTAAATTGCTGATTTGTCCTCTGACTCATGATTTCCTAGGATTAATTTATTTAGTCCTCAATTAATTTTGATATATTCTTTACTGGCTTTTTATTGAATATAATTTTATTGAATTGTGGTCCGTAAAGGATATATTTAGTTTTTTTCTGCAATCGTTTGGTTTGTGAGGGTTTTAGCCTCTAATATGGGGTTAGCTTTCAGATAGGTCTCACATATCTTAGAAATATGCATACTCCATATGATAACCTTCTGGTGTCTATCATATTGAAATTTTCTAAAATTTATTCAGGTAATCATTTTTTATTTTATTTTATTATTTTTTGATTTGTCTACTTCTGAAAGGAGTAAATTGATATCCTCCACTACTATCATTTTACTTTTTTTTTCCTTTCCATGTAACCCTTTTAACTATTATTCTAAGTGTTTAGGTGCTATGTAATTTGATTTATTAGTATTAATTCATCATTTATAGAACATTGCATCAAAATGTAATTTCTTGTTTATGTCTTTAAAATGTCTATTTTTGTTATTGACTTGCCTGAGATAATGATTGCTACCTTTGTTTTGTTTTGTTTTAACTTCAAATAAAGCATAAAAGATTCTTCTCTGTCCTCTTTGTTCATGCTCTCAGGAAGTTGATTGACACCAAAAATAGAGTGCTTGGCCAGGACTCAGGAAAATCTGAGTTTAAATCCAGCCTCAGATACATGTTATCAGTGTGAACTTGAACAAGTTACTTAATCTGTGCCTGCCTTAAGGTCCCCAAATACAAAATAGGGATCATAATAGTCCATATTTTGCAGGGTTGTTGTGGATGAGATAATATTTTTAAAGTGTTTCAAATGGTTCATGGCATAGAATAGACAATAAATACATGTTCTGTTTCTTTTATCTTCCTTCTTTTATATTTCAGATATGTTTCTTGTAAACAACATATTGTTGGATTCTGATTTCTATTCCATTCTGTTACCCTCTTCCATTTTTATAGGTGAATTAATTCCATTGGTATTTACAATAATTGTTATTAATTGTGTATTTCCCTCCATGTTCCTATTTTATGCTTTTACTTCTACTTCTATTTCTATGCTCATCTCCATTGCTCTAAATTCAGTGCAATCTGCTGCTGGTCCCCTGACTCTCTTCTTTTTTCCTCACTCTAAATCCAATCACAGTTTCATATCCTTCTTTGTTTTCTTTAAAGCTAAAAATAAGTCAGGAAAGAACAAATAAAAACTATTGTGAGAGTATGTTATACAAATTGGGAAAACATACTATCAATAAATAAATAAAATTATGAGCTTTTTGTCTTAGTACAAACCCAATATCACATTTAAACTAAACACAGGAGAGGAGGCCCTGAATGATTCTAAGCATTTTCTATAAGATAATTCAGGGAAGTAGAATGACTTAACGCTACTGTTTTTATGTTTTTCACTTTTGTTTTTATTTTTTTTCTAGCCAATTCAATGAAACAACTAAGAAACTACAAAATAACGATAACTATTTTTTCTTCACCTCTTCATAAATATTGAAGAGCACTTTGAGATTTCCTTTAGTACTTACACCTCAACTCTTTTATCTGTTTTTATTATGAATGTTTTTGACATTAGCTTTACCTCAGTAACTATAGTATCTTTGCAGTTGTCTGCAACATATGCACCTTGAGGGCAAGATCTGATGTGTTTTGGTCTTTGTTTCCTCAACATCTCACTCAATCTCTTACTGTTGAAAATATTTGAGTGATTGAATTACATTGGCAATGGAACTTGGAACTGTGAATACGGAAAATATCAGACTATCATTTCATTCAAATATTCTTCAGAAAAAAAGATAGTTTCAAAAATTGTTATTTTATCAATATGAAGATCATAATATCTATCCTCCCAGAATAAATTTTTTTCCTTAAGGAACTTCCTCTAGGCACTGCAATATGTCTCACAGCAAAATCCTGGGGATTCAATCCAATTGATGTTCATCCAAATAATAATTTCTACTTTAAAATTTCAAAGCAAATCAACTCTTATCCTTGGAATGTACAGTTTATGTCTTTTTTTTGGCAATTTTGTCTATTTTACAATAAATTTGTTTCTAGAATGCATTATATACAATCCTACTGGGGATCAGACAGAGGGTATGGATGTCAAAACAAGGACTTTAAGCTTAGCAAATGATGTTTCATAACACAATTTCCCCATAGATTTCATATAATATTTCCCATGGAGTTGATTCTTCTCTCAAAGTAGTCATCACTCCAGTATTTTGGAAAAAAGAATCATACTGTGAAGAATATGGCATGCAGTTCATTATGTAGACTAAGAATTAGCTTGGAATATTTTCACTTAAAAGGTAAAGAAGGGGGGGATGGAGCCAAGATAGCAGTTGAAAAGCAGGGATGTGCTTAACCTCTCCCCCAGGTCCCTCCAAACACCTGAAAAAATGGCTCTGAACAAATGCTAGAGTTGCAGAACCCACGAAATAGAAGAGGGAAGCAGGGGTCTGGCCAGGAAAGCCTGGATGGGTCGCTGGGAAGGGTCCTTCACATGGAGCTAGGAACACAGGAGCACAGCTCTGCATGGGCCGCGCCTGGACCAACTAGACCGGGAGCCGGGCGCAACAGGCAGTAGGACCTTGAATCATTCACCTGTGGCAGTTACCAAACTTCTCAACCCACAAGTGCTAAAGACAACAGAGAAGGTTAGTGGAAAAACTGCTAGAGTGAAAGGAGTGCGGGGTTGGCCCTAGCCCTGGGGTGTGGAAGTGGTGGAGCTCTGGGGCTACTTTCAGAGCTACAGCTACAGTAGCTTCCAGCCCCTGGCCCACCCTGTGGGAGGAATTAAGCAGCAGATCAGAGTGGGAGTGCTGAGCCTGCTTGAATCTGGGTCGCAATCCAGGTTGGTGGTTCTTAGGGGAGGAGCAGCACTGATGTGTCAGAGTTTGCTGTGTAGAAGTAGCTCTGCAAACAGCAGTATAGCCCCTTAAGCTTGGGACAAAGTATTCTCTACTCTACATGCAGTCATACACTGACAAAAAGCTTAAGGGTCAAGTAGTTGGCTGGGAACATGGCCAGGCGGTGAAAATGGACTCAGATTCAGACTCAGACTTTGGAATCTTTCTTTGGTGACAAAGAAGATCTAAACATACAGCAAGAAGAAGTCAACAAAGTCAAAAGCCTACATCCAAAGCCTCCAAGAAAAATTTGAATTGGTCTCGGGCCATGGAAGAAATCAAAAAGGACTTTGAAAAGCAAGTAAGAGAAGTAGAGGAAAAATTGGGAAGAGAAATGGGAATGATACGATAAAATCATGAAAAAGTCAACGACTTGCTAAAGGAGACCCAAAAAAATACTGAAGAAAATATACCTTAAAACAAACTAATTCAAATCGCAAAAGAGCTCCAAAAAGTCAATGAGGAGAAGAATACCTTGAAAGGCAGAATTAGCCAAATGGAAAATGAGGTCCAAAAGACGACTGAAGGAACATACTACCTTAAAAATTAGCTTGGAGCAAGTGGAAGCTAGTGACTTTATGAGAAATCAAGATATTATAAAACAGGACCAAAGGAATGAAAAATGGAAGGCAATGTGAAGGGTTTCATTGGAAAAACCACTGACCTGGAAAATAGATCCAGGAGAGATAGTTTGAAAATTACTGGACTACCTGAAAGCCATGGTCAAAAGAAGAGCCTAGACATCATCTTTCAAGAAATTATCAAGGAAAATTGCCTTGATATTCTAGAACCAGAGGGCAAAATAGAAATTGAAATAATCCACCGATCACATCTTGAAAAAGATCCCAAAAAGAAAAGTCCTAGGAATATTCTCACCAAATTCCAGAGCTCTCACATCAAGGAGAAAATACTGCAAGCAGCCAGAAAGAAACAATTTGAGTACTGTGGAAACACTATCAGGATAATACAAGATCTAGCTGCTTCCACATTAAGGAATAGAAGGGCTAGGAACATGATATTCCGGAGGTCAAAGGAGTTAGGATTAAAACCAAGAATCACCTACCCAGAAAAACTGAGTATAATGCTCCAAGGCAAAATATGGATTTTCAATAAAATAGAAGACTTTCAAGCTTTCTCAGTGAAAAGACCAGAGCTGAATAGAAAATTTGACTTTCAAACACAAGAATCAGAAGAAGCCTGACAAGGTAAACAAGAAAGAGAATTCATATGGGACTTACTAAAGTTGAACTGTTATGTTTACATTCCTACATGGAAAGATGATGTGTGTAATTCATGAGACCTTTCTCAGTATTTGGGTAGTTGAAGGGAATATACATACAGATATAGATATAGATATAGATATAGATATAGATATAGATATAGATATAGATATAGATATAGATAGATAGATAGATAGATAGATAGAGATAGATAGATAGATAGATAGATAGATAGATAGATAGATAGATAGATATAGATGTATATATATAGACAGAGGGCACAGGGCAAGTTCAATATGAAGGGATGATAACTAAAAATATAAAATTAAGGGATGAGAGAGGAATATATTGAGAGAGGGAGAAAGGGAGAGATAGAATGGGGTAAATTATCTCACATTAAAGTGGCAAGAAAAAGCAGTTCATTGGAAGGGAAGATGGGGCAGGTGAGGGGGAATGAGTGAATCTTGCTCTCGTCAGATTTGACTTGAGGAGGGAATAACATACACACTCAATTGGGTATCTTACCCCACATGAAAGTAGGGGGAAGTGAATAAGAAAACAGGGATGATAGAAGGGAGGTCGGATGGGGGAAGAAGTAATCAAAAGCAAACACTTTTGAAAAAGGACAGGGTCAAGGGAGAAAACTGAATAAAGGGGGACAGGATAGGATGGAGAGAAGTATAATTAGTCTTTTACAACATTGCTATTTATTGGAGTGTTTTGCATAATGATACATGTGTGGCCTATGTTGAATTCCTTGCCTTCTTAGGGAGAGTGAGAGGGGAGGGAAGAGGGGAGAGAATTTGGAATTCAAAGTTTTAAAGAAGATGCTCAAAAAAGTTGTTTTTACATGCAACTTGGAAATAAGATATACAGGTAATGGGCCATAGAAATCTATCCTCCCCTACAAGAAAGTAAGGGGAAAAGGGATGGGGTGGCAGGGGGAGTGGGGTGACAGAAGGGAGGGCTGACTGGGGAATGGGGCAATCAGGATATAGGCCATCTTGGAGTGGTGGGGGTAGAAATGGGGAGAAAATTTGTAACTCATAATCTTGTGGAAATCAATGGTGGAAACTAAAAAATATTAAATAATAAAGTATGGAATAAAAAAAATTTAAATGAAAAGGTAAAGAATGTCAGGAGGTTTGATGGGCATAAGCCTCTCCAACTCTTCAGTGTGTTTGTAATCCCACAAGTGTTAGTTTTTTTCTCCAAAAATACAGATTATAACCCATTCATTCCTACCCACACTTCTTGATTCTCAACAATGTTTTCCTGATTGTTCTGTCTTCCCTTGATGTCACATGGCATAGATGACAGTGAAATATGTGACCTCTTATGTGATCAGTGTATACATACATACATACATATTATGCACACATAAATATATCTGTATCTATTTCCATTGATGCTTTTCTCAGCCATATTATTTACTTTGTTTCTCCAGCATGATCCCTTAACTGTAACGTGTGGCAACCCATATCACCAAATCAATATTTTATGGAAGGTAGTAATGCTTTTGTTATGTTGGTGGGCCTCAATCATGAAAAATGTATAACTATCCAATGATTCAAGGATTCTTTTATTATTTAGTAATAGGCTCATTATAAGCATGCTGGACATATGGTCGTGAAATACTTGGCCAACTCATGAAACTGAAACCAAATTGTCCTCAGTCCTTTGTGTTCTCTTCCTACTTCTGCAATGTTGGTAATGGCATGGTAGATAGGGGGCAGAGATCATTAAGAATTACATATTTTTAAAACTACCTATAAACTTTTTTTTGACTTTTGGTATGCTAAATATGAGATTCATGTCTAAAGAGAAATGGCACGAGCAAGGTTTGACAAAGAGATGCACTAGTGATCCACAGATAGCCTTTTGATAGCAAGATATAAAGGAGTAAGGCCTCCAGGTTATTGTCATTATCTTTTGCTTTTAGTGACATAAAATAACTATTTTAATTTACTGTCTCAGCATCTGAACTATTGAGCTCACTAAGGCTTTCTGAAGTGACTAAAGGTAATACATAGGGTGATAGATAGGTACCAGGGAGACAAACACGAACAATTAAACACAAAATGGTAGTCCTCAAGGAGCTTCTGCTCTTTCAGAAAAACAAAAACAAACAAACGAAAAAAAAAACCCAGCACATACATTTAAGTGAAAACAAGGTATGTATAAAATAACAATCTTGCGTTCAAGAGACAACATTTTATAGTACATGGAAAGCTGATCTCGAAGCCAGGAAAACCTGGGTTTAATCCTTTCTCTAACACATACTTGTTATATTGCCCACAGGCAAGTTATTTATGACTTCCTAAGCAAATCTCTAAGTCTATAATATGCAGAAACACTGCTAACATGCATTGGCAGAGGACGATTCCTCACTCAGTATTTCCTGTACCATTGATATAACAGCCCCAGTACCTATCGCATCTCAATCCTAGGATGATATGTATTGACATGATGATTGCCATGACCCCTGCTAAGTCATCTGCTGCTTAGCTAGAATACTAGCCATCCTAGTTAGACACATAAGTGTAGGTCAATTCAGAGACCGCAGCAGACATGCTAAGCTGAAAAAAAATAAAAATGAGAAAAGAACTTTAAAAACATGAACAGGCCTAAAAACATGATCAGTTTCAAAGTGAAGGTCAAATGAATGCATCTGACTGTTTTATTTCTTTTTTTTTTCCTCCTGTAAGGAGCTGGCATGGAAGAGATTTGTCATCTTCTTTTACTACACAATGATTCATTTTATATTTGTTTTTGCACATCAGGCCTTCAGATAAAGTACATAAAATCCTTTAGAATGTGATCAAACAAAATACCAGTCATGGATCAAGTCTACAACAGAAAAGACTACTGCTATTTTAAGGACAATTACACTGCTACGAAAGAATACCTGTGAAATTGTAACACCCTTGTGAAATTCAAAACTATTCCCACTTTTTCATTAGTTCCAATCATATTATTTTCCATGATCTGGGGAGTCTGCCCAGATAGCACAGAACCACCACTGACAACAAGAGGATCTAGTGAGTATCTGAGGAATAGAGTAATCCGGGTGAGCTATGGGGTATTGAATCAATCATCACATCAGGAGACTAGAGGATTAAAGCAAAAGCCCAACCACAGGGTATCAAAAGGATGCAAAGACATAGAATGACTAGTAAGAAGATTGACTTAATTAAGACATCTTTTTAGGTCTCCCTTCATAAGAGTAGAAATTGTCCTAATGAATTCTTTGCATCTAAGGTGGCATGGTATGGGTGTGGGAAAAGGAACTGAATTACCTAGAGGAATAACTAGCATTTTTATATAGTACTTTAAATTTTGTAAAACACTTACCCCACATTATCTCCTGTAATCCTCACAACTCTGGGAGGCAGCATCTACTATTAGCTTCATTATATACATGAGGAAACTGAGGCTAAGAGGTATTATGTGACTTGCTCATAGTCACACATCGACTAAGTATTTACGACATGTTTCAAACTCAGCTCTTCCTAAATTTAGGCACATACTCCACTCTACAAAACACAGTAACAGCAATTACAAGAACTATCATTTATAGAGTCTTACTGTTTGAAAAAGGATTAGATGCAGTTTTGTTGATGTTGGTGTCGAGTCGTTTCAGTTGTATCTGACTCTTGGTGACCCATTGGGGGATTTTCTTGGCACAGATACTGGAGTGCTTTGCCATTGCCTTCTTACAGATGAGAAAACTGAAACAAACCGAGTGAAATGACTCACCCAGAACACCCCACCTGATATTCATAAATCTGTGAGATAGGTGCTGCAGCTATTATTATACCCATTTAACTGGTGAGAAAACTAGAACTTAGATTAAGTGACTAACCGTTAATCATAAAATTAACATATAATTAAATAAATAATAGGGGCAGCTATTTGGCACAGTAGATAAGAGTGTTGTGCCTGAAGTCAGGAAGGCTCATCTTCCTGAGTTCAAATCTGGCCTCAAACACTTATGCACAAGTCACTTAACCCTGTTTGCCTCAGTTTCCTCAAATGTAAAATGAGCTGGAGGAAGAAATGGCAAACCACTCCAGAATCTTTGCCAACAAAACCCCAGATGGGGTCATGAAGAATCAGACATTACTGAAAGGACTCAACAACAGCAACAAATAAATAATAAATGTGAGAAGTGAGCTGTATACACAAATTCTGCCTGACTCAATACCAACTTTCTTTCTACTCCATCAGGTGGAGGTGAGGCACAAGTGAATCCATTATAATACTAAAAACAGGTGTTTGCCTAATTTACAGCTTTGCTTAAGGCTGGGCCTAGATAGCCTTAAAAAACATTTTCTTTCTTTCTTCTTCCTTCCTTCCTTCCTTCTTTTCTTCCTTCTTTCCTTCCTTCCTTCCTTCCTCCCTCCCTCCCTTTCTTCCTTTCCTTCTTTCTTTCTTCCTCCCTCCCTTCCTTCATTTCTTTCTTTCTTTCTTTCTCTCTCTTCCTTCTTTCCTTTCTTTCCTTCTTTTCTTCTGTCCTTTCTTCTTTCCTCTCTCTTCTTTCTTCTTTGTTGCTTTCTTATCTTCTTTTCCTTCTCTCCCCCCTTCTTTCTTCTTTCTTTCTTCTCTTCTTTCTTTCTTCCTCTTTCTTTCTTTTTCTTTTTTATGAACTCATTTAACTGACTTCCCAGGTTGTAGCCACATATCATCTGGAGTGAAGGTTTGCCTAGAAAAAGAGACAAGGTTGTGTAACTCTATCTTCAGAAATTTGCCCAAGTTTAGTCATGAGAATATATTATGTGTAAAGTCAAGCCATTTAATTTAACATTTGAAAAATTTGGAGAAAAGCCCAAGATGCTGTCTGCATACCTGACACTCAAGACAAAAGAGAATATTTTTCGTGTATATTTTATGATAATTTAGCTTACCTGACCAAAGTGAAAATGTGCTAGAAAATAACTTTTATCTTTAGTCATTTTTCCTCAATCTAACATTTTTTCAAATGCTATGTGTATATGTGCTCAACACCAGCAGGGTTTCAGATTTTAACTGATGCATGACCCCTGTCCTCATGGAGCCTCCAGACCATCAATTCAGTAGGAATGGGAATCTAGTCAGTAGAGCAATTGTGTATAAATGTTACCATGCTGAGATCCTGAACAGCGTATAGAATTTTAATATATGAGCTGAAGCTTCTGAACAAGCTCAGATATTCTTTTACTTTTTCTACTTTGGTTGAAAACTGTGGACCCTTCATTTAAAATAATTCCCTCTTTTTATGTCTCATAGTGACTTAACTGTCAAATTCTGTTGATTTCAAATCCTCAACATGTCTTGCAATTGGCTTCTCATCTCCATTTCCACTACCAACACCCACCTACATTCCCTCACTGCTTGTGCCTTGTGAGATAACCTCTGTAACAGGTCTTCTTGTTTCCCTTCTTCCTAATCTAACTTCCACAGAATTGCCATTTTTATTGCACATAGCTGCAGTCAAATCACTCTTCTTTCTGTAACTACTTCACCAGGCATTTCTAATATGATGGCTTCCACTTTCAAAAATTTACATAGTTCTGATTTGTTGGTGATGGTCATTCCTTCACCAAACAGATTGTTATTCCAATCAGATTTGATAAATGATCTCTGAGAATCATTATGAGCAATCAATAAACATACACACACTTATACACATATATATACCATATTGCAATATATGTATGTATGTATGTATGACTAAATATTAGTGCATGGTCAAATAGATGAATAAATAAATAAATGAATAACCAAATGAATAAAGATGACAAATGAATGAATTAATTAATAGATAGATGGATGGATGGATAGATAGTTGGATAGATAGATAGATAGATAGATAGATGGATAGATGGATGCATGGACGATGGATGATGGATGCATGGGTGGATGTCCTATGGGCATTCTAATGATGAACTTTTTTCGATGGTAGTACTGAAGTCATCATCATCCCCTGCTCCAAATCTACTCCTCTTCTAAACTTCTCAGTTAGTGTTGAGAATATGACCATCCTTCCAAAGACTGCCCCCAACCTCTGTGTCACCCTTATCACCTCTCTTTAACTCAATTAACAATTCTAATGAGTTGAATTAGTTATTAATCTCTTGCTTCTTTCTCCATGTCACCCAAATATGTCCCCTTCTGTGCCAACATCAATAATACAATCCAGTGCTTGATTTCTATTTCTTTTCTACTCACAGATTTCTTTCTCTGGAACTACTTTTTGATGTTCTGTATTATTTTTTTGTACCTACGCTGACTTTATCGTCAACACTTAAAGTTACTAATAATATCTCCCAAGTAGCATCACATCAAGAAATGCCTTAATATCCAACTATATAAATAGAAAAGGAAGAACAGTGTACATATGAACAAAGCAAACAAGGTGGTACTAAATCCAGAGTGAATGAAAGAAATATAAGATATGGAGAAGGAAATGCATTTAGAATCTGGGTTCAAATATTGGTTCTGTTATCTTGAGTCCTCAGAAAAGTCACTTTATGCCTTTGGACATCAGTTTTTTTTTTCTCTTCTGACACGAAGCGATAGGTGTCTTGTACTTCTGAATCCAATGTTCCTAGAAGTGATAGCTTCTCATAGCCATCACTATAATGACTTTTTCCCCCAAAACTGTAAATAGTTGTAAAAGTATGTTTAATTAGTTTTGTTGTTTCTATTTGGCATTATCATTATTATTATTATTAAAAAGAAACCAGCATGATTATGCTCAAGGCTTCATCCTTATCAGCTATCACTGAGCTCCTAAGATAAATCACTGGAGATCTCGCTGTAAACATCTTGAGGGAAAAGTAAAATTCACAAATCACACACACACACAAAATAACTCTTGCCTGTCATTACAAATGCTGATTATTCATTCATTAACTCCCAGTAAGTTAAAAAAAATCATTGAGGCAACAAGTGGTAGAGTAGATTGGGACTGGAAACTTAGGAAGACCTAAGTTCAAACCAAGCCTCAGACTATTAATTGTGTGACCCTGGCAAAGTCACTTAACCTCTGTTTGCCTTAGTTTCCTCTGCCGAAAAACAAAGATAATAATAATAATTAGCTCACAGAATTTAGTTAGGATCAAATGAAATAATATTTGTAAAAATTACTTAGCACAGTACCTGGCATATAGCAGGCACTTTATGAATGTAGATTCCCTTCCACCCCCAAACTGATATGAGTAAATCTGGTTTGTATTACATGCTAGCTTCTGTGTGTTTTCATTTATCTCTGATGAATTCCAACTTAAGTTCAAAATTGATTTATTTCTATCTTTAGGCTGCCTCTAATCAAGCAGACAGTTTGCAAAATATTTTCCTTTCTTTGGGTTTGGAAAGAGTGTAGAAACAGCTACAAAACTCTTTGAAACATCAGCCTAATAGATGGATGGTACAGTGCTACACTGTTTGGCACATAATAGGTGCTTACTAAATGTTTATTAGATTGAATACTTTTGAATGTACCCATTTCTGGTCTGTAAATGCCATGGAACACAGTAATGGCATTCTGTTGTGGAAAAATATAAAGTATAAGATCTTATATTTATGAAGCATTTTAATGTTTGCAAAGTACTTTCTTAAAAGAGCCCTGTGAAGCAGGAGGACTAATGTTTTTCTTGTCTATAGATGAAGAAAATGAGACTTTTACAAGTTAAGATGAACATTCATGATGACATAGAGGGTACTAAATGCTTCAGGTAAGCTTTAAACCCAGGTCTTCCTGATTGCAAGTTCAATATGCTTCTGCCTCTGTAATACACTCAAAGCAAAAAAAATATCAATGAGCATTTTAAAAATGGAAGTATTTGAATTCTTAAAATTAATTTTTTAACTGTTGTTTCCCCATTGCCAGAATAGTCCCTGGTCATTGTGCGTTTTTGTAAATAATGATTATGTCACTTTGTTGTTGTTTCGTCTTTTCAGTCAATGCCTGTCCCTTTGTGGCCCCTTTGGAGGTTTTTCTGGTCCAAAATACTAGTGGTTGACATTTCCTTCTACAGCTCTATTTACAGAGAGGAAACTGAGGCAAGTAGGATTAACTGACTTACTCAGAATCACGCAGCTAGTGTCGGAGGCTGGATTTGGACTCAGGTTTCCCCAACTCCAGGTGTGATGCTCTATTTACTGCAACATGTAGCTGCCAATTATGTCACTTAATTAGCATTAATAGGATATGAATTATTGTTTTCTTTTTCTTTGATATCATAGTTGGGATATATGTATATATATACATGTGTATATATATACATATATATGTATACCCTATATAGTATATATATAATATAGTTTTCCTATCTCTAGATACCTCTCTGATATCTATCTATCTATCTATCTATCTACCTATCTATATCTGTCTTTTTCCACACGTCTTTCTGTGTCTGTCTCTGCCATATGTGTATATATGTCTACGTGTATATGTATGTATGTAGGCATGTATATATGTCACTATACCTCTTGTGGTTAATGGAATTCATTTTCTTGATAGCAGGACGTAAGAACATAGTTTGTGATTTTAGAGCTGATCAGTATTAATTGGCTTTAAGGTTTCAATAGCTATTTTTAGACTAATTGCTTCTATGCTATGAACAACTAGGTTGTTCCAACTGGGTCCAAGGCTTACAAGGAGAGTTTACTGCCCCAAGACATTCAGTATAGTGTAATAAATTCACTAAATGATTCATTAGGAGCAGAGAAATTTCACTGTTTCCCACAGTCTGTCATTCTAGCAACTCAGATAATGGCAAAAAATGCCTGGTGCATGTAGCAATAAAGACACCTTCAAGTGAACTTTTAAAAAGAGACTCTGTTGAGTCGGGGTAGGAATAGAAATTTCAAAGAGATCCCAGGGATAAGAACAGGAGGCCTTAGTTATGAGAGTAACCCTGGAGTACTACTCAGTAAGATAGGGTAGGTGCTCCTGGGAAGGCTGAATTGAGGAGGGAACAGGATGGGGTCAGACCTGGGATACAAAAGTCAGGATTAGAGGATGCATCTGTTAACTTATTTTAGTAAATTCTATCTGAGCGTTAAGGGCAGTTGTTTTTACCTGCCAAAGTAGTAACAGCGCTGTCAGCATCATCTAAATTTCACTATCTTGGACCAAAGGCTTCTCTGTCCCTTCCTAGTTATGCTACTGCTGGCTCCCAAAACATTTGGACCATGGACCATTTTTCTTCATAAATTTGAATAGCAGATCTGCTCTTGCCAGGTACCTTATTAGAATTTCATGAATGTGAACATGTTTTGCTCTTTGTAATCAGTACTAAATTTTAGATCCTGAGAAACTGAACTTAAAAGGCCTGTCATCCTAGAAGAGTAGAATGCATGCCACCTTCGTGGTAACACTACGTGAGCCATGGCCAATTCTCCACTTGCCTGAATCATACCACACTCATTTCTCTCATTCTCTCAAAGCCCGTGGAACACAATACATCACACTGAATCTCATTTACATGCTCATTATGCAAAGAAATATTTTTTCATTACAGTTGATGACATTTAGTTATTTCTGCATTGTGTGCTCTCATAGAAAAAGCCTGCCTGCTGGCATATCTGAGAGATCTTTAAATGGAAATATGAAATATCTCTGTGTTAGGGTTCTTCTGTTGGAAAAAAAGAAGTTTTCATCACATAAGGTTATTACATAGGGTTGCTTTCTGTATTTTCTCTGGATGTAAAATGCCACATGATTCTGTTGGAAAAGGCAGACACTAATTATAATGTTAATGTAAACTACAGACTCACATAAGACATGGGCAAGCTTACAGCTCCAGAACATTTTTTATCTGTAACGGGGGCTTTGTTTGTGAGCAGATATAAAAGCTCCATTTTTTTACAGGGACTTCACAAGCTACAGAGCCATATGAAGCATTAAAAAGCCCTTAGCGATCACACCTATTTAATTCAAAATTCCATCATTTGTTCTAAGGAAAGATGAACTTGGTCTAAAATGTGACCAAAAGGCATCGATTTAACTTTTTCCACAGTACCTAATAATGGTACTTTAGATATGGAGCTGTTCAACAGTGACCCCATTTCAAAACAAGTGTCATCTTCAAGGTACTGGAAAAGTGATGAGAAAAATAAATAAAGATTCTAAAAGGCCATACAAAAAGATGGAATACTTCATTTCATCATAGAATCATATAGAGAGAGTTGAAAGGGACCTTAGAGGACATTTAGTCTGATTGTTTTACAGATGAGATGAGGAAACTGAGGCCCAGAAATAATAAAGTATTGCTATGTCACAGTTATTATGCAGAAAATCCAGGATTTGACTCCACTTCCACTGGCTATAAATCCAACACTGCCATGCACCACTACTACTGGAAGGAGAGGAAATTTGAATAAAAAAGAAAATCAAACAAGTTGATAATGGTAAACCTGAATTGTAAGAGAAGGAGAAATAGACAGACCTGCAGGGAGGGCGACTTTCTCTGCAATCTGCACTGATGGGATATGGTTTATAGGCTCTTTGATTTCTTGGTAGTATTTCATTTTTACACTGGGGCACAGAAGCTTCGGCTGTCTGTGGCAATGTTAGACAAACAGCGCTGACAGGGCTGCAACATTTCAAAGCAAAAGCAAAGTCTAAAGCATAGTGTAGGAGGTAATTGCCACAATGCCGAATCCTCAGAGAACCAGAGAAACAATATCTCCACAAGCCGAGGGCATCACTGGGTTATGCTTTGGCTCAATTTATATCAGGGTGCCCAGAACTAGGGGAGAAAAGCTAAATTTCCCTTGCTAAGCTAACATGGGAAGAACTAAAGATCTAGTTTTATAACTGGATTAAATTTACCTATGTATAATTGTAATTGGTGACAATCTTGATTATGGAGACGAGTCCCATTTTATTCTGCCCTGGTCAGATCACATCTGAATTATCGTAAATTCTGGGTGCCACAATTTAGGAAGATAAGGACAAAACTGGTCAGTGTCCAAAGGAGGTGAACTTGAGGGCCCTGAATTCCCAGTATAAAAGGACTGGTTGAAGGAAGTTAGTGTGTTTAACCTAGCAAAAGGAAGACTTAGAGTGGACGTGCACTGTCTCAAGTACTTAAAGATTGTCGTGTGGATTGAATTTATTCTGCTTGGCTCCACAGTACAGAAAAAGAATAAAATGGAAGAAAATTGCAAATACACAAATTTAGGCTTCACATAAAAAAAACAAAGAAACAAACTTCTCTCATAATTAAAACTACCCAAGAGTATAATTATCTATATGGAAAGTAATGAATTGGTTCTCCATCCCTGTAGTTCCACAAAGGTTGGGTGACCATTTGCTAAAAAATACTGTAGAGGTAATTCTTCTTCAGATATAGGTTGGACTAGCTGGCCCTTAGGTCCCTTACAACCCTGACATTCTGTGATTCTATAATCTTCCAAATGTACAGATCTGATTATGTTACCCCATGGTTCTCCAATGCATATTAAATCATAGGATCATAGATAGAGAACTATAAGGAAAATAATGGGTTATCTTATCTGCTTCTTTAATTTTACAAAGAACTGAGTCCCCTAGAGGTAAAGGGATTTGCCCAATGTCACACTATCAGAGGAAACAGTATTTGAACCCAATCCTCTTACCCCAAATTCAGCACTCCTTCAGGTACCTATTGAAAAATATGTGAAATCTTATACTAGCCCACTCTTCCCAACTTATCTTACAGTACTCCTCTTAAGTATTTTTTATTTCTTCTAAATTGGACTGCCAAAGAAACGCTTTTTTGCCTCCCTGTTTTAGCATACCGCATTCCCTGTGGCTTTCCCACTATTTTTATACTTTAGGCCTTCAAAGTACAACTCTTGTTATATTTTGTCTACCTGGTCTTCCCTGATTCCTTCAGCAGAAAGCCATTCTTTCTTCCACTGATATCGTGTAGCAACTAGTTCATACTTCCCTTATATATTTAAAACATTCCCTTTTGTTGTCTATTTATTTTTTAGGACATATTGCATCAGCTATATTAGATTAAAAGTTTTTTGAGGTAAAGTACTTTTCCTTATTAATCTTATATCTCAGTACACAGAGGACAGCACTTAGCACATATATATAATAATATGCTGATGGATAAGATGGTAGTGATCTGGGGTGTGCATGTGTGTGCACATGTGTGTGTGTATGTGTGTGTTTAGGGCTAGGGAAGGGCAAAATTTGAAAGAATTCATGATTCACACTATTTTTAATAAAGATTTCAGGAATTAGTTATTAAATCCATTACATATAGTCATTCCACATTGCCTACCACATACCTCAAAGACTTGAAATTTTATTAATTACCCTGTATGAAATCTCCTCTTATATGAATGCCTTTGTTTGATATTCAAGGCTTTTCACAGTCTGATTCCAATTTTTTCATTCCACCCTTATTGAATGCTATTCTTTTCATATACTGTTGAGTTCTGCCCAAATCAGAGAAGTAAGTGCGCCCTATGACAGTCCAAATTCTTGCAATGGACCATTTAGAGTTTCCTAGGGCATTGAGAAAGAGAGGTTAGGAGGCTTGCTCATGGTCACATGGCCAGTATGGGTCAGAGTTAAGATTTCAATTGATTTCTTCCTGAATATGAAATCAGTTTTTGATCTACTATCCTTGATGCACTCCCTTATGAATTTACATGTACTTTATAAGTGGCTATTAAGCTGGATCGAATTGTAAATACGTTGTTCTTTTGCTTAGATACTCAAATGAATCTATAACAGTACTGATGATGATGTCCATTCAAGGACAAATTTGTTCATGTCTTCTCAGAAGATCATGATGTCCATCTAATGTTCTGAAAGCCTTTTTCGCTTTTGTTTAATATCATTCAGGTATCAGTTTCTATCAGTTTCCCACACATGCCCAGCCCATCTTTTTTTTTTAATCATGCATTTAAGTGATTATATCTTTTATTTTGATTCATCTTTGTACTTCCTCACCCATTCTGTGAGGCAGCTAGGTGACACAGTAGAGGGAGTACTAGTCTTAGAATCAGGACAGACCAGCTTTTAAATCTTACCTCAAACGTTTACTAGCTTTGTGACCCCAGATATTCACTTAAATTCTCTCAATCTCCCTTTCCTCATTTGTAAAATGAGAATGATTATAGCACCTACCTCACAAGGCTATTCAAAGAATCAAGTGAGAGAATATAATCAAACTGATTTGCAAACTTTAAAGTATATATAAATGTTAGGTATTATTATGATGCTAGGTACCATCATTATCACCACTACTACAACCTGCTAACATGCATTATGTACCTGTCCACTCCCCTCCGAGTGATACTCAGTTGTAATTCTTAATAAGATTATAGTGTTCCGTGACTCACCACCATACAATAAAGCTAGTGAATGCATTTTTGGCAGAAAATGTGAGTGTTTAGAAAGAAAATACTGTCTCTCTTCAGCACCATCCCAACCATGATAAAAAGTTAACTGTATTATATAATAATTGCCCTTTTTAATATAATGAAATGGAATAGAGCTGAGAAAAAAAATGAGAAAAACCTATTTGCCAAAACTACTAGGGTGAAATTGAAGCTCAGACAGCTAAATTGTGTAGTCCAATGAAATTGGCTTTATCAGATTTAAAATTTCTAATCTGTGTAAAGAACATCACTCCTAAAGCAAAAAGGATGGATAATATCAACTGTATTTTAAAGGCTAAAAGTCCTTTTAAAGGCTAAAGTCTCTCCTGCCTCAATTAGTGGGACCTTCAAAGTAAGTTACATTAAATATGCTAATTTTTTCCACATAAAAATTATCCAGTGAGGATTCTTTAGGATTTCTAGAACTAGATTTTTGATTGGGAAGGCTCTTTTCTCTCTGAATTAAAGTGCCCTAATGGCTTTAGTTTTTGGAAGTACCAGCATTAACTAGCTAACTCTAACTAACATTAGTACTAAGTCCTTGGGAATTATGTTGTCAGAAAGGAGTTTGTTGTTGTTGTTTTGTTCTATTTTATTTTTCTTCCCTGTATTTATATTGTGTATGTGTGTGTTTTTGTATATGTGTGTGTGTATGTGGTGTGTGTGTATGGACAGAGAGAGAGAGAGAGGGGAGGAGAGAGGGAGAGAGAGAGAGAGAAGAAAGAGAGAGAGAGAGAATAATAGAAATGGAATGTCCTTTGACATTTAGATCTGTTCTGCACAGTATGGTCATGGTGAATACAAATTAATGAAAACAATCCCAAATATAGAATTTGTGAGTTCCTTTTGAGATAATTAGTTTTATGTCCTTTTAGATAAAGCCTTAAAAAGTAAAAAGACTAGGGAGGTCAAGCTCACACAGAATATTAGCAAAGGTGGGATTTGAACCCAGATTCAAAATCAAGTGCTCTTTCTACCCTACCATTCTGCAGGGGGACATTCAAAGGAACAATAGCAGTAAGTCAAAGATATGGATACAAGAGCTTCATGAAGAATTAATTAATGAGCAACTGTCCAGGGCAGTATGAAACTCGGACATTTACTGGACGGTCTATGAACTATTTACCAGTTCCAGTTCCATGATTCCAATGAAAAAGGGCTTTTAATGCTTTTAGACTCAGAGAACATCTTTCATTCTATTCACTAGCAAAAGGTATAACCCACACAAGGTTTTCTTCTGAACATTCCTCTATCTCCTTCACACCATGGTAGGTCACTTTTATATCTTCATTGATTTTTCAGGCACACCATAATAGTAAAAAGTCAAGGAAGGGCTTTCTGTTATTGTTGATGATGAATGTCAATAATTTTTCCACAGAGACACAAAGAAAGACAAGAAAATAAATAGCACAGGGATAGCTAGCTTCCCTTTGAGCATGAATATGTGGGGCCCCTATAGTTATTGATATTTAATAAAAATCATCCCCCAGATTTGTACTAGAAGTTATTTTACCATGAAATTTCAGTTGCATAACTTTGTTATCCAAACCAATTCAATAAACAGTTATTAACCATCTACTATGTGCAAGGTACCATATGATATGTGCTAGGGTCCCTTATTTTATCAGGGTGGGGAGCTTCTACAAAGCAAATTCCCCTACCATTTCAGAATGATTTCTTCACTACAACAGTGTTCTCAGACAGAGATGCTGGTGATAAAAAGACAAAATTAAAAATGTATGTTTCCCCTCTACTTTCCTTGCATTCTCCCTCTGTTTTGCTCCAACCTGTAATTACTCTAGGCCATTTACCCCTACTGCTTTCTGTGCTCTACTTAATGTAGCATTCTCCCTTATTTTTAAAGATTACCTCAGATACCACCTCTCCAAATTTACTCTTTCCAGATTACTCAATCTACTATTCACATATACTTTGGATTCCTTCCCTGTATATCTCTCCTCTCTCTCTCTCTCCTCTCTCTCTCTCTCACTTTCACACACATATACATACATACATATGTGTATATACACACATCCATATATGATTTTTGTATTTATAGTAGACTAATCTATTATAGAGATGGTAGCTGAATTTATTGTCATAGAATATCCATTCAAAACTTAGTCCATATATATTAGTTCAGTTGCTGGTCCTAAGACAACAACAGATGTGGGCTCAACAAATGCTAATTGCTGAAGAAGACAGCTGTTTCCATTGTGCGTGTGTGGGTGTGTGTGTGTGTGTGTGTGTGTGTATAAGAATTAATTTTTTTGGAGCTTTCTATTCCATTACCAAGACAAAAATTCCTTGAGTCTGATGTTTCAGAATAACGTACTTACATTTCTAAGAGATCTGATCTCCTGAGTTTGAATCAGTATTCTATTATATGCAAGACACCCTTCTGCAAAGCTTGACTGTTTCTTTCATTTAACTAATACTTGCCACTTATCAAACAGAGACTTCTTTGATATAATTCCTTTAATTCCTTGGCTTAAAAGTCAATGATAATTAAAAACTCTGAATTTCATACTTTCCCAGTCAGCAAGTCCTACAGAAACCAGCTTTCCAAGTTTTGTTAAGTTTTGTTAAGAGTTTTGCTGTGACTGCTCCCCCAGGTCCCTGCCATTGGATGGAATAATTTAGAAAGAAAAAAAATATATATATTTATGTGTATATATAATATATTGGTTATTATTTTCTCCTGATAGTGTGTTATTCGTTGCAGTTTGATAAGTTTCTAGGTGATATTGCTAACAGATGGGATCTTCAGAATTCCCTTTATGAAATTCTTTAAAGGCAGGGGAGCTATTCAGTTGTTTGGGATTCTTTAGGTTATAGGCTATAGGCAGAGTGGGGTTTTAAAGTGTATTACCTACTCTATAATCTACAATGATATATTTTACAATAAAAGGACTCCCCAGGGTTCATTTAACTGGTTTTGTCTGTTCTCCATGTCTGAGAATATTGGGTTTTTTAGAAGTCAACAAAAATGCTTTTCATTTAACAATTACATGAAGTAACAAACACAAAGCAAGAATTGTCAACAATATGTGGTTCTTCCCCCCCCTTTTATTTGAGATAAAGAATAGTTTAGTTTCTGGAGAATTCAAATGAAAAGTAATCCAAAGGACAGTTGATAAGTTAAAGGTAGGCTGTGAGAGAACATAATATGTTATGAACAGAGAGTTGTGCAATAAAAGTAGAATTTATTAAAGATATCATCATAGATATCCTTAACGAGAAAAGGAGAGCAGCTTGTTTAAGAGTAAGGAGTAACCAATTGAAAGTTCCTGCCTCTATTGATACCCACAGAATATCATAGAACATAGACAAAAGCCCTTAGGACACTGAATGTACTTCTCATGATGATTTATGGAAGAGGTTGGACAAAGATTACAGAGCCTATTTAGGTATGGCTAAACTATGATCTATAATACTGAGAGAGTGTCTCCACTGAAAATATCACAGAAAAGTAACGTCAGACTAAATTATTCCGTGTTCAAATGTATTTTCAAATTCCATTTTCAAAATGTGTCTACAAATTCAACATTCAATGATTCTATGAACTATCTGAATGACTTCAACTTCAAGGTATTTCTAACATTTTACACATAAGGATTCTTTCTGTGAGGTAGAGGTAGATCATAGGTTCTTCATGCTGTAGTAGATGATTTGATGAGTTTTGGGGCTAGAATTATCACCACCAAGCCTCCCCTTTTGAAGACAGTCTCTGAAATTAACTAGGTTGATTCTTAAATAATTCCTCCCTCTCTCTCCCTTCCATTCTTCCTTCCTAAAGGAGTTCATTGTTTGGCTCAGTATTCCCTTCAGTTCCAACCTCTGACTTCATAATATGGGACTTCAAGATATATACTGAATTTCCCTCAAACACTCTAGCCTTCCAACTTAAACCTCCTTAGCTATTATGATGAGCAATTTCACTAGACTTCAGGCATACCCAGGAGCAGTCATACTCCTGATCTTATCATTTATGACCATTTCATGTCTATTATCAAGAACTTCCTGCATCTCTTCTTCCTCTTTAAAACTAAAATCTTGGGGTGGGGTGGGGGAAGGACTGTTGTTCACACATGTGCTGACTTCCCTTTCTTTACTTTCATTCACTTGTCAATACCTTGAAAACTGGTTTTGAATTTTATTACTCAACTTGATTACCAAATTCAATTCTATTCTCTCAGTTTATATCTTTCTTGTTCTTTCTGCAACATTTGACATTTTTGACCATTGACTTTCCAATACTTTCTCCTGTCTGGTTTTGTTCTACTGTTCTCTTGGGTCTTCTGCCTTATTGGCCACTACTCAGGTTCCTTTGTTGGATTATCATTCGTGTTTACCTCCTTCAATGTAGGTAGTCCCCAAGATTCTCTCTCCTACCAAAGATTTAGTTATCATCTTTCATGTGGATAACCAACAAACATGCATATCCAACTATATTTTCAGCCCTAGCTTATCTCCTGAACTCCAGTAATGTATCACTAATTGCTGAACATGCAATGAGACACCCCATAAGCATCTCAAACCAAACACATCCAAAACCATTGATTATATTTTCCCCTTTCAGGATACTAGGAGTCACCTGGTTTTCCAGAGATAAGGCCCAGAAAGCAAGCTCTGTGCTAAGCTTGCCATAACAATAATCCTTTGTGCTCATCCTTTGGATGATCTCAGGTCCATCAAAAACCCAGAATTGTTTCATACCAGCATCAGGTGGTCTCTGAGCTTGGCCAAGCACCTGTAGTAACCATGTTCCAGTCATGAAGTCCTCCTATGAATCAAATTTATCACAGTTGCTTTACTGCTCATTTTGGGGGCTACAGCTCACCGTGCAGCCATAGGTACAGGTGTTGAGATCTCCCCACATTGCCTCGGGTCCCACCATTAGGGGTAGGGCTCTGGCACATGTGTCCTTGCTTACAAGCCATTTTCCTCACTCTGACATTAATTAAAATTCTGTTTCATTCCTGACTCTCTTTAGCCTGCTTTGTTCAGCTCTGGCCACCCACAGGTTAGAGACAGATTCTGGTCCAGTTGAAACCCTCAAACACATCCTTCTTCATAAATCCCACATTATATCACAAACACTCTTCATTCTAGTTACCCAAGTTTGAAACTTCGGAATTAAATTGGATCTTCTCTCTTACTCTCCACATTTGTTTCTATTTCCAGAGCATACCTTCTATCCATTCCCCTTTTTCCACTCACATGACAATGACTCTAGTTAGGACTCTCATCACTCTTCATCTTAATTCTTCCAATAGCCTACTACCTAGGATTCCTACCTCAAGTCTCCTCTGAATTTTTTCTGCCACACGGATGCTTAAGAGATAGTTCTAAAATACAAATGTAATAATTTCATGATCCTTCTCAAAAGCTCCTGCAGTTCCATACACTGTAATGTTAATACAATTTTAAGATCTTCCCACCCCTTAATAGGCCTATGTGACATGCTTTGAACTGAGTCACATGAGCCTGGGTGATGTGGATTGTGATGCCCTCTGGCCCTGAAGAAGGGTGTATATAATCTGAGGTTAGCATTTGCTTTGGAGCTCACTCATTGGAAAGGAATTTGTGTGGTTTAGCCAGATGAGACTGTGGGTAGCCATTAAGGAGCCCCCTGGCTTTGAAAAACCCAGATGTTGGTGCTTCCTCTCTGGTAACTATGTATGTATTGCTTTGGTCAGAGAGTTAGAAGCCCTGTCAGTTGGTCTTTGCTGTTTGTATTTGCTCTGTTTACATAATTCTGCTTGTAAATTCTGTATTTCACTGAAGTTCAGAGTACTGACTTTCCCCTGAACAAAGTGAACAATTGATATGTGTGTGTGTGCTTGTGTGTATGTTTGATTAAAGTAAGATTGTTGACCCCTTTAAAGTTGCTTTCCTTTAGAAACTTAGATCAAAGAATCTGTACTAGCAGCTGTTCTGTGTGCTGGTGTTATTAGTCTTACACCCCCATGCAACTTCAAGTAGCATTGTTGTTACAAACTCCTAGGATAAAATGAAACTCTTTAATTGCCAGGAAAACCGTTTACAATATGACTCAAGCCTAACTTCCAGGCTTATTACCTATTACTCCAATTGTCATGAACTATGCTCCCAACAAATTGGGCTACAGCTAGATGGTTTAGTGGGTGAGGTGCTGGGCCTGGAGTCTGGAAGACCTAAGCTCAAGTCAGGCCTCAACATTTTCTAGCTGTGTGATCCTGGGCAAGTCATTAAACCTCTGTTTGCCTCAGTTCCTATATTTCAAAATGAGAACAACAATTACCTCCCAGGGAAGTTGCAAAGAGAGTATTGGTAAAGTGCTTGACACAGTGCCTGACATATAGTAAGCATTAATAAATGCTTATTTCCTTCTTTCCTCCATCAGCAAATGAAGGGTTGTATTCAATGGACTCTAAGATCTTATTAGCTCTTAATATGTTATCCTAAGTACTGATTGAAGGACACTTACTCTATCATTTGGACCTTCCTGAAAGCTTTTCTCTTATGGTAGAATTGTTAAATCTTAGTTCTTTTGCTAAGTTACTCTGTTTACAGGGTGATGAATGATCAGAGGAGACTTCATTCATTCAGGAATTATTATAGACAACCTATATGAAAAGTCCTTGGCTAGACCACAGGTATAAAAGCTTATGTGTGAGGATATATATGTGTGTGTTTGTGTGTGTGTGTGTGTGTGTGTGTGTGTGTGTGTATTACATAGATCTTCCTTGCAAGGACATTACACACAGCGAGATAAAAAGACATAAATATATCTGATAAAAACAAAGTGAATTGAGTGAAAAAGAAAGATGTGGACAAAGTGCCAGTATAAATTGAGAAATCATTTCTAATGAAACTTATAATAAAGCATTTAGTGGGCCTGACGAGGTGATGTGGCCTACCATGTAGCAAGATCCTGCTGATTCCATTTTGAAATAGTCCCAGAAGCTTGTTTCATTTGGACAGTTGTTAAAGCTGTTTGCTGCAGAAGGTGTTGATGAAGCTTTAGTTCGATGCCATTTCAAAAGCCATCTATATATAGAGAGAAGGGAACATTAAAAAAATGTTTGCCACCTCCTGAAAGTTTCTCTAATATTCCCCACTTTTCATTATACATTCTTTTTCTCTCTCTTATAAGCACAAAATAATTGTTACTTTCTAATAAGGTCATTTCCCAACAAATCTGTGTGTAATGTATATACACACTTAGTATATGCATAGGGCATGTGATTGAGTATATACATATATGTGAGTATACATATAAATATATGCATACATAAATTCTCTGTTAGACACACTGGTACATACTTTTCCAGTACGGAAAACTCATCTCAGAAAGTATATACACACACTCCCTCTTTTGCAAAAAAAAAAAAAAAGTTCATTGTGCTTTTAAAAGTAACAGAATATTATGCAGATTGGCAGTATATTGTTTTATTTATAGATAGAGCTATTGATGCTGAAAGTAATGAACCTAAAGCAGTAAATATCATTTTACTTGTATAATATATACATGAATAGATGCATATATACATGTGTATACACATATGAATATTCATACAGATATATACTGTTTATTTCTTTCCTGAGCATGATATATCCTTACTCAATAAGCTACAGTGGTTTCCAATTACCTCTAAGATCAAATATAAATTTCCCGGTTTTGCATTTAAAGCTCTTTACAATCTGACCCCATTCTATCTTTCCAACTATACTACATATAACTCCCCTCCATACACCATATAATCATACCATACTGGTCATCTAATTGTTCCACCAGTTAACAATGTTTATTGCAGATGTTGACAATGCTTCCTGCCTTGCACATATTAGTCATTTAATAAATATTTGTTGACTTAATAAACAACATTCGACTGGGTGTCCAAGAAGCTAGACTGCCTCTTGGGAATCCAGGATCCCTACCTTCCCTTCAGACTCACTTAAGAACTACCCTCTGAGCAAACATTTCCTGTCTCTTCCCTCGTGATATTAATGTCTTTTTTCTCCGTGACTACCTGTGTTCTGTGTTTCTATGTGTTGCTGTATTTACTATTTATGTGTGTCTTGTACCTCTCTGTTCTTATCTGCTGATCTATATCATGGAAGAAGGTTCTGCATTTTCTACACTTGGGAGTTTGCAACACAGGCCCCAGGCACAGACACGGAGTCCCATCCTACTCCTCAACTCACTGCCCAATACATACCTTTTAGGTGAGGGATAATACTGGATCTCTTGATGTCATCATCAGTGACACAAAGCACTCTTGTGGAGGAAACTCTTACTTCCAATGCAGATCGGCAATTCTCCGCAATTTACAGTTTTGAGGATTTTCTGAAGCCACTCAGAAGTTACTTCCCCGAGTCCTATGACCAGAGGAAAAGCTTTGAACCCAAGTCTTCCTTATTCCATGCACAGCTCTCTATATGGAGAGACCACATTGCCTTCATGAATTAATCTATATCCAGAGCCATACTTTGGGGGAAAAATGCTTAATCTAGGTGCTGTGGAAGAAATATTAAACACGTGTTTAGACAGGGAAAATTCCAGAATGGAGATAAACTGAAACATCAGTACCGAACTAAGAATCCATGTTTTATTTTCATTTCTTTGGTGACAATGATATGAATGCTTTTGTTTTTGGTCATGGATCATACTTTATAATTATCTTTCTTTCTAAAGAAGTTTCAAATGAATACATCGTATTACAAAAGGTACTTACATTGAAGAAGAAATGCTAACTTGGTGACATCATTAGCTTCCATGGGTTCAATTATCCTTTATATGTATATATTTCCCCAACTATAAGTCCAAACTGTCCTCCCTCCTAAATTGTATGCCTTGTATCATCACTACTCATTAGGTACTGTATCAACAATCAGGCTAGCAGCGCTGTGAGGGTGTAAAGCCAACAACAACCAGCTCACAGAATGCTGCAAGCCCAGGTCCTTTTCATCTGCTTTACTAAGGAAAGCAATGTTAAGGGGTTAACAAGTTTACTTTAATCCAGCATACAAATAACATCTACCTAGTTCAGGGGGAAAAGCCAGTACCCTGAATTACAGACCAAATACAATTTGTTAGTTATCAACATCTGAGTCTTCAGCCGGGAAGCTCATTACAATGACTGGCCCAGGGTCATGTGCTATTCTTGCTATGGTTAAGAGCTCCAAGAGAGAATGCTAACCTCTGTGCTTATATAGCCTGTGTCAGAGCCCCGAGGGCCCCGACCTCACCCAGGCTGGGCATGGAGAAGTTCCCCACCCCCAATATCACATCAGATACAAATCAGTGGCTCCCAATTGTCTCAGTGCTGAGAAATACAAAAACATCCTACTCTATCTGCCCCATTCAAACAAAGGCCAGAGTCATTAAAGGTAAACAGCAAAAAGTCCCACCTATTACTATTACAGTAGTACATATTGGCATTTCAAACTCAACATTTCCAAGACTCATTCATTATCTACCTACCTCCTCCCCCCATATCACCTGTCCTTCCAAACTTCCACATTTCTGTTTAAAGCACCACCATTATTCTAGTCAATCAGCTTTACAATTTATATTTGGCTCCTCAGCTCTCCCTCACCTTACATAGCAAATCAATTGCCCAAACATCTTATTTCTTTCTCTACAATGTGCCCCATTTCCATTCATACAAACATCATCTTTTTTCAAATTCCCATAACATTTCCCTGCAATTATTGTTGTAGCCTCCAAATTGATCAACCTGGCTCGAGCCTCTCCCTACACTAAATGATTCTACAAGAGCTGCCAAAATGATTTTCCCTAAAATGCAGGTCGGACAATATCACTTCCTTTACTCAGTGAACTCCAGTGGTCCCCAAGTATTTATTTCTAGAATAAGACATAAATACTTCTGTTTTGCATTTAAGCTCTTTATAATCTGGTCCTGTTCTTCTACCATATCAGCCTTCTCATTATTGCATGCAGACACCAACATTTACTGCGAATAATACTTGGCACACAGTAGGCATTTAATAAAAGATTGTTGACCTGATTGATAACATTGCATCTTTCATCACAATGTTTTTGAACTTCAGTGTCCTCCATGTATAGAATATCTCTTAGAATTTCAGGTTTCTTTCCTTTAAGACTTAGCTCATAATCCTGGTCTTTATGAATTTTTCTTAGTCCTCCCCACCCTCAGGTATTCATGCCCTTTCTTCCAAACTTACTTGTACCTCCTTGTATGTTTCATATTTATAAACATATGTTCATGCTAGCTCTCTCTAGTAGAAAGGAGGACCCCTAAGCAAGGGGACTTTTATTTTGTCACTATATTCCAAGGCCGAAGCAAAGTTTCTAGTACATAGTAAGTTTTAAATATATATGTGCCATTTTATTGTTGATTATTTTTAGCTTTATGGAGTTTGCTTTTGTTAACACGCATAGTTTTAAGCATATTCATTTAAATGACCCAGACATATATTAGATGCTTTAATCAAATCTGATGATTTCATTCTTAGAACGAGACTTGTACAAAATCCAAAGGAACAGTGATTGGAGAATAAAATTAATAGGATGTAGGGCTATAAAGAGAGGCTCCTCTCTTGAGGCATCCATTTGAAAGGCCTTTAGCTGTTTGGTTGGACATTGAATTCATAGAGCTTTGTAGTAAGTAACCATTATTGTACAATATCTTTTGACTGAGCTGAAATGGAAAAAAAGATCATATCATAAAAAAGGGCTTAGTGAGCCATCAGATCACAAACACAGATTTCTGTGATTTCTTACCCACATAGCAGGGAAAAAAGAATGGTTGTATTCAGCTACATGAACAGAGGCACATCAACATTAGGTGTTTAATCTTGCTTGCATTCATTTATTTAGTACAATTGATTTATTCCCGGTGTGTGTGTGTGGTGTGTGTGTATGTGTGTGTATTTCCTGCTAGGCACTGGTGGGGAGATAGAAAGTTATATTGAAACAGGTCCTGCCCTCATGGAACTTTCCATGCACCTCACTTTACACGAATCACTTGTGTGAAGTTATAGGAATAAAAAATGCTACCAACTATGTTTACATAAAATACTACATTAAATACTAAAATAGTCTAAAACATTTACAAATCAGTTTGACTTATTCCTCAAAGTAAAACAACATAGTAACAACTTTAGGAGTGTGTGTATTATGTAAAGAGCAGATCTTTGCATTTTCCTGAGAGTATGTATAAAAAGAATAGTGCGCTATTATTTAGGTGGGGGAGGGGTATCACTCTAACTCTTCTACAAAGCAGCTTTACATACTTATACAAGGAAGGGAGGAGGAAAGGCCACTTTCCTTTCTCTCATATACACATCATTACCCTCATACCTTTGGGTTTTGCATCTATAGAAAGCCTATGCCTCCTACATCTCGTCCCTAGACAGATTCAGTCTCATTCAAGAGACTGATGCTAATACCTTTGATAAAAATATGCCATTTTTAGGGGGAGGGCAATTTCATTCAACTAGAGCAGACTGTTTCTCTATGCCTTCATACACGTGCCCCAAATAAATTTTCTTAAGTACCAGAATTTCTGCTCACGGCTTCCATTGATGAACAACTTGGCTAATTACTTAACTTTTTTGGATGCCAATCTCATCTGAAAGATGTACTGATTGAATTATACCATGTGAGGCTATGGAAGGATGAGAATCTGTCTGTGAATTATTCCATGAAAGCACTAAACATTGTCATTTTGAACTACATTTAGCTCTAATAAAGTGGGAAAGGGTCTGTGAAAATTGTTGACTTTACCAAGTTTCTCCAAACTCAGAAAGGTTGAGAGAGATATATTTATGTACAACCTGGGTCTCAAGCCTAAGCATTTGTATAAGACTCTCCACATTGTAGAGAGAAAGAACACCCCAAAGTTGTGACCATGAGAGGGATCAAGTTGGCAGAGTTAGGGAGAAGAGAGTGTTGTTGTTGTGTTGTTGTTGGTTCGGTTGGTTCCCCTTTAAACTTCTAGATTAGAGAGAAGACATATGCTGTCCCAGGTTCTCTTCAGGAAGAGGTCTAAGGAGGAAAGAAAGGATTCCAGGGAAGAAACTCGCACCTATGTAGACTGGGTAGCATGCCCTTATTTCAGCTTCCTGTACTAGAGAGAGATTTTAGGGAATTTTCCCTCATGTACTATTGCTTTCTCTCTCTTCTTCTGTACCTTACCCTCTTGTTTCCTTTCTTTTTCTCTCACTCCCTCCTTTCCTCCTCCCCCATCCCCTTTTTTCCTCTCCTTCTCTCTCTACCTTTCCCTCTCCCTTTCCCTCTCCCCAATTCTCTTCCACTTTCCTCTATCTCTGTTTCTCTGTCTTGTCTCCATGTTTCTATCTCTCTCAGACACACTCTCTCATATAAGTAATGTGAGATAGAATGTGTGTGTGTGTGTGTGTGTGTGTGTGTGTATACACACACACATACACACACACACATACATATCATCCAGCAGGAGAGCTCATTCACTCTTGTGTATTCTAATATGTATAACTTCTCTGATTCTGTTTGGTATTGGCTTGGATAAATGAGATTATTCACTTTTCAATACTTGTGTTGACCTTTCTGGTAATTAGCCCTTGATAGGAAAGGAGTCAGCTTTTGTTTATACTTTGGGACACTACTTTCCTGTTAAGATATAGAAACCAGAAAAAAATTTGTGTGAAACCAGAAACTCATTTCCCTATCCTAACACTATTTGTAGGGGCAAATAGAAATAATTCTAGCTCTGTCCTCCTCTCTAAGGAGAGCAGCACACTCAGCCCCCTGTCCCCAGTCTCCTGATCCCATTGTAACAGTAAACAAAATCTCCTTTGGAGAGGCACAGGCAAGATTCTAAAGATATCTTTTTTTTTTGTCTTGTTGCAAGCTTCCTTTAGATAGATGACATAGAAAAACACATAAACTATACGTGCAATACACATGAACACTTTGTAAATGCAAAGCTGAACATGTCTACTGAAATTCTGCACTACGTAGATAATACACAGAACTTAGCATTATGGAGCATGTTGCCAGTTATGGATCCACGGAGATACTACGTGAGCTGCAATGTGTGCATCTCAGGTTTATAGTGGAAGTAGACGGCCCTTATCACAATTGGTTCTCATTATGATACTCTGGAATAACATGCTAAATACACATTTGGAGAAACGGTAAAGAGGAGGGAGAAGAATTATTGCTCATTTTGTTTTGAAAATATCAAGCTCACTGTTTATGAGAAATAAACTAACCAAACCTCTTGTGTGCGCGTTGTATCAGAGGGGATAATCACTTTTCAGAGGAGTTCCTCACCTTTTAGAAACCCTATGGCCCAGATTCATACAGGGAAGTTTTATGACTTAGAACCCTAAAATTATACATTTAGCATTGGAAAGACTTTAATGTTAATATAATCTAAGTTCCTCAATATACAACTGAAGAAACCGAGGGCCAGAGATAGGAAGTGATTTACCTCACTCAGATCGTACAAATTGAGGAAATGGCAAGATTTTCCCTCCAAATCCGTTTTCTTTTCACTGTGTCACTCTGTGTTTTTCACAAAAGATACAAGTGGTACCTAAGGGCCTACTAATAAACTTGGTATATATAATTGGTTCAATTATGCTCCACAGGAAATGGCCCACACTGCAGAATCAACAGAGGGGAGATAAGAGACCATTGGTACCCTTGCTATTTGCTTTTTTTTTCATTTTAGAAAAGAAAAATACAGGGGCGGAGCCAAGATGGCGGCTGGTAAGCAGGGATTAGAGTGAGCTCTGTACCGAGCCCCACCAAAAACCTATAAAAAATGGCTCTGAACTAATTCTAGAACGGCAGAACCCACAGAACAGCAGAGGGAAGCAGGGCTCCAGCCCAGGACAGCCTGGATGGTCTCTGGGTGAGGTCTATCCCACACGGAGCTGGGAGCTAGGAACTGGGAACGGAGTGGAGTAGAGCCCAGCCTGAGTGGCATGGAACATGCAGACCAGAAGCCAGGCGGAGGGGCCGCTAGCGCCCTGAATATGTGAGCTGCGGCAGTCACCAGACCCCTCGACCCACAAACACCAAAGACTGCGGAGAAGGTTAGGGGGAAAAGCTGCAGGAGTAGAAGGAGTTCGCGTTTCGGCTTCCAGCCCTGGGGGCAGCGGAGGTGGGGCAGCTACAGCTGTTGTTACTTCCGGCTCCAGGCCCACCTGGTGGGAGGAATTAAGTGGCGGATCAGAGCAGGGGTGCACAGCCTGCTGAAGATCTAAGCCCAGTTCGGGTTGGGGGTTGGGGAAGGAGCAGTGCTGGTGTGTCAGAGCTGGCACCTCCCCCCCAAATGTGGAACACAGAACACTCTAGTCTACAAGCAGTCATACCCCACTGAAAAACTCAAAGCTCAAGTTAGTTGGCTGGGAATATGGCCAGGCAGCGAAATGCACCGAGATTCAGTCTCAGACTTTACATTCTTTCTTTGCTGACAAAGAAGACCAAAACATACAGCCTAAAGAAGTCAATAAAGTGCAAGAGCCTACACCAAAAACCTCCAAGAAAAACATGAACTGGTCCCAGGCCATGGAAGAGCTCAAAAAGGATTTGGAAAAGCAAGTTGGAGAAGTAGAGGAAAAATTGGGAAGAGAAATGAGAAGGATGCGAGAAAACCATGAAAAACAAGTCAATGACTTGCTAAAGGAGACCCAAAAAAATATGGAAAAATACACTGAAGAAAACAACACCTTAAAAAACAGACTAACTCAAATGGCAAAAGAGCTCCAAAAAGCCAATGAGGAGAAGAATGCCTTGAAAGGCAGAATTAGCCAAATGGAAAAGGAGGTCCAAAAGACCACTGAAGAAAATACTACTTTAAAAATTAGATTGGAGCAAGTGGAAGCTAGTGACTTTATGAGAAATCAAGATATTATAAAACAGAACCAAAGGAATGAAAAAATGGAAGACAATGTGAAATATCTCCTTGGAAAAACCACTGACCTGGAAAATAGATCCAGGAGAGATAATTTAAAATTATTGGACTACCTGAAAGCCATGATCAAAAAAAGAGCCTAGATACCATTTTTCAAGAAATTATCAAGGAGAATTGCCCTGATATTCTAGAGCCACAGGGCAAAATAGAAATTGAAAGAATCCATCAATCGCCTCCTCAAATAGATCGCAAAAAGAAATCTCCTAGGAATATTGTCGCCAAATTCCAGAGCTCCCAGATCAAGGAGAAAATACTGCAAGCAGCCAGAAAGAAACAATTTGAGTTTTGTGGAAACCCAATCAGAATAACCCAAGATCTTGCAGCTTCTACATTAAGAGATCGAAGGGCTTGGAATGTGATATTCCGGAGGTCAATGGAGCTAGGATTAAAACCTAGAATCACCTACCCAGCAAAACTGAGTATCATGTTCCAAGGCAAAATATGGATTTTCAATAAAATAGAGGACTTTCAAGCTTTCTCAGTGAAAAGACCAGAACTGAATAGAAAATTTGACTTTCAAACACAAGAATCAAGAGAAGCATGAAAAGGTAATGAAGAAGCAGAAATTGCAAGGGACTTACTAAAGTTGAACTGTTTTGTTTACATTCCTACATGGAAAGATGATGTGTATGATTCATGAGACCTCAGTATTAGGGTAGTTGAAGGGAATATGCATATATATGTATATATATGTTTATGTATATATAAGTGAATGTGTATGTATGTATATATCTATGTGTATATGTATGTATGTGTATGTATGTATATATATATGTGTGTGTTTTTATAGATGTGTGTATATATATGTAAAAGAGAGAGAGTAGACACAGGGTGAGTTGAAGATGAAGGGAAGATATCTAAAAGAAATAAAATGAAATTAAGGGATGAGAGAGCAACATACTGAGAGAGGGAGATAGGGAGAGAAAGAATGGGGTGGATTATCTCAGGTAAAGGTGGCAAGAGGAAGCAGTTCTGTGGGAGGAGGGGAGAGGGCAGGTGAGGGGGGAATGAGTGAACCTTGCTCTCATCAGATTTGGCCTGAGGAGGGAATACCATACATACTCAGGTGGGTATCTTACCCCACAGGAAAGAAGAGGGAGGAAGATAAAAAAAAGGGGGGGATGATGGAGGGGATGGCAGATGGGGGTGGAGGTAATCAAAATAAACACTTTGGAAAGGGGACAGGGTCAAGGGAGAAAATTCAATAAAGCGGGATGGGTTGGGAAGGAGCAAAATGTAGTTAGCCTTTCACAACATGAGTATTGTGGAAGGGTTATACATAATGATACACGTGTGGCCTAGGTTGAATTGCACGACTTCTTAAGGAGGGTGGGTGGGAAGGGAAGAGGGGAGAGAATTTGGAACTCAAAGTTTTAAAAACAGATGTTCAAAAAAAAAGTTTTTGCATGCAACTAAAATATAAGATACACAGGCAATGGGGCGTAGAAATTTATCTTGCCCTACAAGAAAGGAAGGGAAAAGGGGATGAGAGGGGAGGGGGGTGATAGAGGGGAGGGCTGACTGGGGAACAGGGCAACCAGAATATATGCCATCTTGGAGTGGGGGGGAGGGTAGAAATGGGGAGAAAATTTGTAATCCAAACTGTTGTGAAAATCAATGTTGAAAACCAAATATGTTAAATAAATAAATTTAAATTAAAAAAAAAATTTATCACTTTCAGAAAAAAAAAGAGAAATACCAAAATTGGGCAAGAAATTCTCCCTCATGGCTTTTCCTTCTTACCAGACAAAACTCAACCTGAAATCTTATTACAGTGTTTGCTATTTGCTTCCTTGTGGACATGTTGTTAGACTGAAAGATGTAAAATTGACTGACATAATCATTTACCAAAAATATGTAAAATAAAGATAGGATCCAATCCAAAGATAATTGGAAAAAAAAACACATATGAAGTAACTCATTGTGAGGTAAGATTTAAGACATGTACTGTGTTGAAGAAGGTAGAATCTGATTATAACATACTGAGAAAGTCTGATTATTGGGCCCCCTCTGCCAGAGAGAGAGAGAGAGAGAGAGACTAAAACAGCTAGAATGATTGATGATTCCATCCAATGAAGCCCTTGCAGCAAAGAAATTCTACAACCCCATGTACTTAGCTTTATTTAGCTTCTGTGACTAGTATATTCAAAGGTAGCTGGGGTCTGTGGAACATAGATTGCAGCCTTAATAACAGATTCCAATACCTCAATATAAAATTCCATGGAGTCTAGTTTCCACAGGCCATCTGAAACCAGCCTGTAATTTTCTATGCAGGGATGATTATTTCACGTGGTGTTCAATCATTTGGAACAAGAACCAGTATCCAAACTCTGGAAGACACCAGGACATAGCCAAGCACATGTATCTGCAGTATCATTTGCTCTCAATTTGTACACGACTAATATAATTATCATCAGAACAACTGAAAGTGGAACTCTGTTCCAATTAAGGGTTAAACCACCTGTGCCTCTGTGCAGTTAGACAAAATGAGTGAAAGAAGTAGACCATGGCCATGGTATAGACCATGCTCAAAAATAATTGCCATGAAAAAATAACATTAACAAAATTATTTTCCTAATCAACATTTGTTAATTCCATAATTTAGTACTAATGACTTGACCATAGCTCCTACAATTTATCAATGCAATGTAAAGTACTGTGAGTGAACTATTGATTTTATTGGTCTGTATGTGAGATGAAGTCAATATTAATGGAATTAAAATCCTTGTCCTTCCTCTAGATGAAGGTATCAGTGGCAGGATTATTAAATTGATAAAAGACATGACATAGAAAGGATGGTTAACAACCAGGATGACAGAGCTAGTATCCAGAAAGATCTTACTAGGATAAAATGTAAGATTGAAGTAGTTAAGGTGAAATTCAACCTGGCTGGGTATAAAGCTTTAAGTTTTGATACAAAAGAAAAGCAACTATACAAACACTAGCTTGAAGAGCTATGTCTATATACTAGACTTTCTGGGGCATAAAGGATCTGTGGGTCAAAGTGCTCTGAAAACTTAATAAGAGTCCGTTTGTGAGAGACAGTAGCTAAAAAAGCTAATGCTATCAAGGGAGGTTCATATTCCAACAATAAGTGGATGAGATTATCTCTTTACTTTGCCCTGATTTCATGACATTTGGAGTATTGTGTTTAGTTTTGAGCACCGTGTATTTCTCTAACAGACTGGCTAATAAGTCCAGTCCTTACTAGAATGCTCAGAATATTCACTTCATGCAATACTCACATGTAATTTGGAGAACACATAGACATCTGTAGCTTTCTAGTCTTCTAACCACATGGTGAATAGAAGCTTCTTCAACTGGCTACACACAATCTAAATTGAGGGTGCACTCAAAAGCTACTAGTGAACTACAACCTCTTCTTTCTCATTAGCTGACTCCTTTTCACTTGGAAAAAGATCAGTGAGAGAAAAGAGACAGTAGTACTATATGAGGAGAAGCCACAACACATGGCCAATGAATACAAGACTTGGTTCTTTCCTTCAGTGATTATTCTTTTGTTCTAGGTAAAGGAGATCAGCAGGTACAACCGTATGACTTTCTAAATGTCAGGAATGAGTCACTAAAAGATTTATAAATGGAATCTATGCCTGTGTTTATAGTCATCCAATCCATCTTTGAGGTCCCAAGGAGCAAGGGGTAACCTTTAAGACCTAGCCCTCTAATAAGTGAGGCAATGCCTCATATAACTCATACAACAGCATTGCTTCTTTGGATATGAACCTGAAGACTCCAGTGCTATGGAGAAACATCATTAAGTCTGACCTCATTCTCCCCAGACTAGTGTAAGATAGAGGAGAGTGTACCAGGGGCTTGAAACAATAACATTGAAGAGAGACACCCCAAAAACCTCAAGGCAGAAGCATAAGTCATCCTTGCTCTGAAAGACTGAGGCCAAATTACTCTTTACATTGGGAAGTATGATTGATAAGCAGGTGTCCAGAGGAAGGTAAGCAGGGTGGTGAAGGACCTCAAGATCATGCTATATACTGGCTACTTGAGGTTAAATAAGGATACTCAGTCTAGAGAAGACAGGCCATGATACTTCTTTTGAATGTTTTAACACCTTTACCATGGGAAAGAATTACACTTGTTCTTCTTGGCTCCAGTGAGGTGAAATAGGAGTATTGAATTGAGGTTGAAAGAAGCAAACTTAGGCTTAACCTAATGGGAAAAAATCACAAAAATTGCAAGAATATAGAAATGGAATGGGCTGGGCTGCCTCAGGGAGCAGTGATTTCTCCTTCATTGAAGATCTTCAAGCAGAAGAAGACTAGATGACTACTTATCAGGAATGCTACAGAAGTAATTTTTTTTCTTTGTATATAGATTGGTCTAGATAGTCCTGCACGGCATCTTCCAAGTTTGAAATTCTGTGAAGATGTATAGATATTGTTAAGCTCCATTGTTAGTGCTTTTCTAAGATTCCACAATCCTAGAAAGCTGATACAACCATTTTTTTTCTTTTCATCTTATCTTACAGTCATATTCTTCTATGCTTTGAACATATTGTGATTATGTAAATTTCCTTGAAAGAAATCTTTTTCATGTCATTCTCAATTTATTGTATTTTTTGTTCCATATAGATAAAAAACCAAAAAACTTCATTGACACATTATGGCTAGCTTCAATATGTAGTTTGTTCTAATTTGTTTTCCTTTGGTGGCATTATCTTTCTAACAGGATGTCCTTCTATATTTACGGTGCTTGTTTCCAAGAATATTACCCCCTAAATACTATAAAATTACTATCATGAACTCTGAGAAATCATTTTATTCATGTCCAAATTAATAAAGATAAACCAATGTTAAAAATAATAATTGACATTTATAGAGTACTTTAAAGTTAGCTAGATATTTTTCATGCATACATTGACTACCTTTATGTACATTGAAAATATTTTATCACTTTATGTAAATAAAAAAGGAAATGTGAATGATTTTTTTAAGTAATTGATTATAGATTATTTGAATCACCTAGGAAGCAAAAAACAGAACATTTACATTGATGTTCCCATCACATTATCCAATCTGTTTACTGGTATCCATTGACAATGTCACATGTCACTGTTACCAAACACTGGCTTCTGTCCATTTAGGCTTTTTGAACTTGGTTCTCTCATTTGGCAGGCATTTATTATATCATTCAGTGGAGAGTATCCAGCAGAATTGGAAGCATTTCCCTTCACCCCACTCTATGATTGACGGAAGTTCTGGTTTCCATTAGTAGAGGACTCATTTGTATGTAAAACAATCTTTGACACCCAACTGCTGGCATGAAAATTCAGTACAAACATGAATCAATGCAATTGCATTCTCGTTTTCAGCTGACAAGTACTTCTCACACATGTTGGGGAAATCCTCAGAGGCACTTCTCTATATTCAGTGATATTTTTTTCCATCCTCTTAAAAAAAAAGTACTTTAATACATGCATCTTTAACAACAAAGACCAGGAAATGTTTTAAAACAGGACATACCTAGAACAGGGGCTTCTTGGATGATTTGATTTTCTAGCTCGAAGGGAGTTGTAATTCAAGTGACAGATGAAGCTGTGCCTTCAGCAATGCACCACACCTTCCATCGTGTATATTTGAGTACAACACTTAAACTTGATATGTCTACTAGTCATATAGTAAAATAACAATCTATATTTTCAACTCTGCAGGAACTCCAACTAGAACAGAGAGATAATATGTCATTGATTTTCTTTTTAGTATAACTCACCTCAAGAAACATTGATTAAGCAGATGTAAACGTTACAAAGATAAAAATGAGTGGGATGGTGAAACCCTCTCATGGAATTTGGATCTCGGCCTTTCTGTGAGTTGAGTGGGATGAATGGGGGTGGGGATTTTTCAGCTTGGTTCAGGGCTTCTGATTGTCAGCTAGGCCTAAGTTTAGAGTTACTGCCTGTAGGAATCCAAAACTTAGAGCAGCCTGAACCACATCCCTCCCCCTCTTTCTCCCCCTGCCCCCTCCCGCCAGCATGAGCCGAATAAGGATAAAAGTGGTTTGTTTTTGTTTTTGTTTTTGTTTTTTTAACAGTTGCCATTGGCTAAACTGTACCTCGGGTGGTAGATTTCCTCGCTTAGAATGTGAGCCTGAACTCCACCAATGACAGTAAAAGGTCAGTGGCAGGGTGGGGGTGTAAAGTGGCATTAGGGTGTAAAGCTAAGTTCTTTCCTCTGGGCGTCACCTCTCCTTACCAATCCTCTATCTGTTCAGAGACCGCCCTTTCCGTCAGGGTGGTAATAAAATTCATTTTTGCTTTCTACTAGAGAAGCCTCTGAGTTTAATTTTGGGTGAAGTAAGTTGTCCCACACAAAAACAAAATAGTTCCTGATTTGAAGGAATGGAGGACAATGGTCCCACTGGTATAAAAATATGCAAGTATAAAGTTTATACAAACAACTGTAATTTCAAGAGGGAGAAAGTGTTAACAAAAGAGTGGAATTGAGAAAGACCTCATTGAGAAATGAATACCTTCATTGTTCTTTGAGGACAGGATTCCAAGATGTCTAGCAATAGGATCAAAGGCCCAGAGGATAACAGATTTAGAACTGGCAAAGAAGCTAATAGTAATCACTCAGTCAATAAGATGTTAAGTGGCCATTTTGTGCTTGACCTTGTGCTAAGGGCTAAGGATACAAAAACAAACAAACAAAAGTCTTTGTCCTCGAGGGGCTCACATTCTATTTATCCTAAAACTTATAACTCCCTTGTTTTATGGATGAGGCCCAGGGAAGTTGATTTACCCAAAGCTGTTACTTGACAAAACCAAGATTCAAACTCAGATTATCTGGCTTTCAAATGCAATATTCTTTCTCCTGCATCATGGAGAATTTTTTTCCTTGTTACTATGGCTTTCAGAGAGATGTAATTTAGGGGGAAAATATTCATTATTCACTTTACCTGAGGAGAACCAACCAGTATCTCATTAGTCATAACTGCAAATTAGGCTATATCATTGAAACAACAGAAGGCAAAGCATAAATATTAAATTAATCTCTAATTTGAAAATGCCCATATAACATTAAAAGGAAAAGATTGTTACCCAAAGCTCCTCTTATCAAAATTATATGAGTCTGGGAGTTTAGCACTGGGCTTAGAATTGTGGTACATTTGTTCTCTATAGTTCTGAAAAGTAATAGCCAACTCTCAAACCAGGCAAGACTCTACTATAGCGGGGGAGAGAACTATAGATCAGAGTAATGAACCATTAGGAAAATGTTTGAAAATGGCTTTATTTTACATTAAATTATTTGGATACTTCAAAAGTCTGGAGATGCATTAGGAAAACAACAAAAAACAGCAACTCAATTTAATAAGGAATTAATTGAACTACAGAGGCCTACTAGGACTTACATTTTAAAAGACCTTTGTAGGGGGAAGGCAGGAACACCAATAAGCCACAATTAGACACATAATAGAAGAACTGAAAAAGTCTTTGGCTCAGAAGACTTCCTGACTATTTGGTAAGAATATGTATTCTCCACCAATCAGAGAATCAATAAGATAGGAAAACCTTAAAGATCATTTCAGACAAGACCTTTATTTTATGGATGAATCAAGAAAGTCCTAGAAGTGCCATGTTAACACTCCAAAGTGACACAGGAAAGAACCTTCAGAATTAGGATTCAAACCCAGGGACTCAGACTCCGGATTCAGCATTGTTTCTGCCATAACAACTGTATGAACTAGTCAAAATGAAATCTGAATTACTTTGCAAATATGACATTCTGTAATTCCATGACATGGAGGGATACATCACAGTGCCTTTCTCTAGTCCCTGTATGAAGCTTGACTCTCCTCTATCATATCCAAAGCAAATACTTATCTAGCTCCTGCTTGATCATTCCCACTGACCACTAATTCAATATCTTCTGAAGAAGTCAGTTTTATTTGGGAACAATATTTTCTTTTTGTTTGTTGTTGTTGTTGCTGTTTGGAAACTCTTCATTGTATGGAGCTGATATTTACATCTTAACAACTTCTCTCCATTAGAATCAGTGGATTTAGGCAGAATTGTAGGACTGGAGCATAGAAGGGACATTAAAGACAATCTGGCCCAATACTCTTTCTTTTTGGAGGGGGAGGGCAGGGCAATTGGGGTTAACTTGCCCAAGGTAACACACGTAGTAAGTGTGTCAAGTGTCTGAGGCTGGCTTCGAACTCAGGTCCTCCTGACCCCAAGGCCGGTGCTCTACTCACTGCACCACCCAGCTGCCCCCTAGCCCAATATTCTTATTTTATTATACCTCATTATGAGGAAAGCGAATCTCAGACAGTGCAAGACCCTAGACCAGTATCACACAGGTGGAAAGTAACAGCACTGGAATTTAAAACCACATTGTCTGGACTAAAATCAGCGCTCTTTGTAGCATTTTATACTACTCCTTTAACTTTTTAAACATTTTGATATCCAGTAAGACAAAGTAAGCAAATAAATATCAGGTATGAGATTCATATTCAGATATACAGACTCAGTCTTATGTTTATTCTACTATATAAAACTGCCTTTATTTCTTCCACACATCTGGCATGTATTTTTTTTTTAATCTCTTGCTATCATGATTGTTTTCCCCTGTTTGGATTCTGGTTTGACAATAGTCCTCCTAAACAACAACAACCAAACCAGATAAAATAAGGAGAAGAAGAGAAGAGAAGGAGAAAGAGGAGGAAGAAGAGAAGGAGAAGAGCCACTTACAGCAATTTCAGTGTTTAACATATTTTATCTCATTTGGACCTCACAACAACCTGTGAGATAGATAATACCCGCATGGTATTGTGTTCATTTTAAAATTGAAGAACTGAGACTGAGAGAAAGGAAATAACTTGCCGACAGAGTTCTAAAATACCTGAGGCAGTAATTGAATTCAGTTCTTCCAAACTTCGAATTGTAGTACTCTTGTCCATTGCGCTATATATCTCCCATGTTACAGATATGGTCTGAATAACAGAAAGACATGTAGAATAGATGCATAATTAAGATTTTTTTTTCTTTCTGGTATTAAAAATAAAACATTGAAGGAAGGTTTCATTCAAAGGACAATTAGACCTTAGCATCATAATATCATAAATGTTGAACTGGAAGGGACCTTAGGGGTCATTTAGACCAACCGTTTCATTTTACAGATGATGAAACTGTGACTGAAGGTGATTAAATAACTTGCCCTAGGTCATAAAAGTAGTGTGGCTATTGTATGTCAGAGGCAATGTCCTTTGAGTTCAAGGGAAATGAATTCAGGTCCACTGACTATAGAGAAAAAGCTCTTCTCACTATATAACATTGTGCTTCCTTGGATCAAATTATTCCAAGAACAGGGAAATCTGGTGCTCACCATCATAAGGGTCAGAAGGTAAGATGTGGCATTCTGGGGCAGCATTTCAAGAAGATACAGTGGAAGCTGGTCACTGGTAGGAAGAACAACCAGCTAAATATTAGATTGCTGAGGCTAAGCCCTGTTCATTTCTGCTATTTGTGACTCTGCTGGGGCACTCTAACATTTCTCATTTGGAATATTTTCAGTCTATAAATATGCCTTAACATTCATTTGTTCTTCTTTCTACCCTGTCATAGTATAAGAAAAAATGGTCAAATGAAGGAGTGTTAGTACAAGTTGAAAAATGAATCTTGATAGATAACAAGTGAAATGAAATGTTTGAATGTCAAGCAGAGAAATTTGGATTTGATTTGAGGGAAGCAGCATGAAGTGGTGGGAAAAGTACCATACTAGAAGTAAAGAATATTGGCTCTACCACAAGTAGTATGATATAAGCAAGTGATTAAACTTCTTGGTGACTCAGTTTCCTCATCTACGAAACAAGAATTTTGGTGACAAGCTATCTTCCTCTCTACTAACTCAAAAATTCTATTATATGATGTCAGTGTGGCTTTTAAGCTAGTACGCTGATTAATTTAAAAGTGGTGATTTTAGGGATGGAGAGAAATAACTGTTACACAGAATTCGAAAATGAAGAGACTAGAGAGAGAAAGAAAGCAGAACATTGTGGAATTGCGCAGCCCAAGAGCCAAATTATCTTCCTCTGCTCTTCACTTGTTATTAAATCTTGGAAACATGACATTGTAATCACTAGTTGGACCCAAACTACATGTTAGCATGAGAGGGCTCAAGCTAAGACCCCCTTTCTGTGATCCTTTTTGGTCCTGTCCTATGTAAGCTATAAGCTCTCTATAAGAATATGTGATCCTCTGCTATGATTAGCCAGAGCTTTCTCAGGCTTCAGGATATTTCTGGGGTGATGGGGACCATATCAAAGAAAAGCTAATGATTAGGTTCATCTAAAGGTTCATGATTAGGTTCATCATTTTCCTTAAATAAAAAAAAAAACATTTGCAGGAAAATAACATGAATATGCTCCATCTGTCAGAACATAGGAATCCTCTCCCTCCATCAGTTCATACTAAGATATGCAGGTTCCATTGTAGTTCTCTATTTTGTCTTCTGAAAAATATAAGACAGATATTTTGTCTTGGGGAAAAACGATCTGTGAAGGAGAAAAATCTAGGTTTTGAGTGAAGTTGAATAAAATACTTTAAAGGTAAAAAGAGCTTAAACATCACCTAGTTAAGTCTTTCAGACTTGAAGCTCAGAGTGACCAAGTGACTCATTGAAGATTAGACATGCCAGTTGGAGGCAAGGCCAGAAATGTAACTTACGGCTTTCTTTCTAGTACAAGGATCTTCCTACATAGCTCTAGTTTTCTCTTAAGGACAAATAAAGACAAAAAAAATTATTCAATTCAAGCATGACTGAAAAGAGAGTTGGAAGCAGAGTCATAGAGGCCATGGGGTGAAAGGTAGAGAGCCACATACTTTGTTTGCACATTTTTTTCTTCAGTTTTATGTATGGTTATTTTAAAAGCATATTTTCTTTTTTGATTAATAAGCAAATTTTGTAGAATATTATTGGAGTAGAGGTTGTTTTATTTTTTAAATTTCTTCTGTTGGTTGCTCCATTTTTAATAGGTATCAGGGAATTGCCTCTTAGTTTAATTCAACAAACTTTTAATATGCACCTACTACATGTAAGGTAATGAGTTGGATAGGAACTAAGGATTCAAAATATGAAACATGCTATCCCTGCCTTAAAAGAGCTTGCTCATTCATCACTCTATAACATAACCCAAAATGCGCAGGTTTATTGACTCAATAGGGAACAACAGGAACATAGATAGAAGTCTGTCCCCACCACTATCGTGCCACATTTCTTAAAAGTTGTTGAAGAATCAGTTTTCTCTGAATCTGAATATTAGCAGGATAGCTATCTTTCTACATCATATCTGGAATGGCAGTGAACATTTTCAACTGATTGCTGACTGATCTTTCTTAAATTGAATGAACAGACAGGTGCATTCCTTTAATCCATCAATTGTTTGCTGAACTGTAGGTTGTCATTAGGTCAGAGAGCGTGGTCTATCAATGGAAACGATCATTCTTTGATCTGATGCTGAATGTTAGTCTAGCCAGCCGATACCATATTCTTCTTCCCTAGTAGTGAATTATTAACTTTTACATTTAAATAAATCAATTGTCTATTTTGGCTAATGTGCCAAATGAAGAGTATAACATAAGTGATTTGTAGTTTGGGTGGACTTTACTTGCCATCTTGACCAACCACAGGATCTACATGTGGATGTTCCCATAGTGGTAATATTTGAAAAATGCAGCATGGCCTAGGAAATGATTTCTTAATCTTGAGTCCATGTACTTAAAAAAATGTTGATAATTGTATCCCAACATAATTGGCTTCCTTTTTCATCTTACTTATTTTATCTCGTGCATTTAAAAACATTATTCTGAGAAGAGACCCATGGGTATCAGCAGATTGTCAAAGGGGTCCACGACACACAGAAGGTTAAGAATCATTGGTTTATGAGAACTATAAACTGTGATAAAACTGCAAATTGTGGTATATGACAATCTCTAAAGAGTCAAAACAATGGAAACCCAAAAGGCAACTATGGTTGCAAGGATATTGTCTCATATTGCCAAAAACTAATTTAAAAATTAACAAACAAGAAATGTAACATCAGAAAAAAAATGGCTAATTATTTAATGAATGCAAAGGGTTACAGTTAAAATCTTCTTGCAATAGTATAAACCACAGACTGCTAAAACATCCCAGAGAAGAGTTCTTTATTCTTTTTCTTGATCATTGATATACTTGACAGTATGCTGAAATCTGTGGACGCGTTCTCAGAATATTTTTTAATTAAAAAAATGATATATCATATTACAAAGTAAACTAATATAATAATAATAACTAATATATATGAATATACATACGTGTGTATATATATACATATATATATATGTATATATATATATTAGTTCACAGACCTAGGTTAAGAATCCCTGACCTAGAACAAGGTTTCCAGGAGGTTGGGTAGATCATGAATGAAGAATGTATAGGAGGACACTGACAAGAGTTACAGAGGGCGGGGAAGCATGGATGGACTGATATTAGTAGTATTGTCCATGATACCAAAATTGATTAGGTTATGAATCCATTCACATATGAACAATCTAAAGATTAAAAGTTATGAATTAAAATCCTTATACTTTGAAATAAAACTATGTTTGGTCAATAGGATCTCACCACTAACATGAGAAAGCTAAACCACTGAAGAATCTAGTGCTTTCCATAAAAACAATCTAAACATTTGGAAAAACATTATAACCTACAGGGCTTTCTAGTCAGGAATGATTCCTCTTACTGCCTCTTCAGTGGCTACATAGGTATTTTTGTAAATACTACCCTTCATTAGGGCATTATCATTGTAATGTTTCTCACAGGAGCTTTCTGTGAATTAGAAAAGCCATATAAAATCCATTAACATATTCAGGATTATGAGTTTTTTCTCAAGTCAATCTGTTTGTGCAATTTCTTAAAGAAGCAAATGAATGCTGGAATTAAATAACAATAACCAAGCAAAACAACTATATAAAATATTTAGAAAGACATCACCTTAAAGACCTTACTGATACTTAGGTTAAAGTAAGTGAACATTCTAGAATATTGTGTTACACAGGCACACTATTAAATGTATATTTTTAGTCTCAATTCTTAAGCAATATTCCCTGAGTGCAAGAAAACACACTGATGCCCATTCTGCCCCTTTGATGGCTTCATTATTCAAACATGGAATGGGTTCACTACCTTTCTTTTTTACTTCGTTTAGGTCTCCCAGCTGTAGCTCTTAAAAACTCTATCTTTTGACACATGCACAAATATACTGTTAGTGGAGCTAGGAATTTTTTCAGACACTCTGAAAAGCAATTTGGAACTATACCCAAAATGTTTTATATATACATAGATATGCGTGTATGTGTGTACACACACACATATGAACATGGATATTCTTTGTTACAGTGAAACTAGATTTATTACCCAAACAGATGAAATATATGTATATATATATATATATATATATATATATATATATACACACATACAAATATACATATATAAACACACAAGTGTAGATAGACAGATAGATAGATACCGCATTTTAGTCTTATTGTATGAGATTTGTTATAGCACTCTAGCATAGGAAATTGTTACAGAAAAAAAAATCTTTTCTGGTTGTGGTTTAGTTGTTCAGTTGTGTCTGACTCTTCATGATCCCATGAACCATAACATGCCAAGTCCTTCTATCCTCCACTATCTCTCAAAGTCTGTCCAAGTTTATCTTTATTGTCTCCATGACACTATCTATCTCATTTCTGCTGCCTCCTTTCCTTTTGCTTTCAATTTTTCCCAACATCATAGTCTTTTCCAGAATCTCTTCTTCTTACTATGTGGAAAAGGTATCTAAGTTTCACCTTCAGTATTTGACCTTAGTGAATAGTCTGGAGTAATTTCATTAAATATTGACTAATTTGATCTCGCTGTCCAAGGAACTCTCAAAAGTTTTTCTCAAGCACCTCAATTCAAAATTGTTGATTCTGTGGCAATCAGGTTTCCTTTGATTCTGTGGCAATCAGCTTTCCTTATAAATCAAGTCTCCCAGCCATACATTGCTACTGCAAAAACTATAGTTTTTACATTACAGACCTTTGTTGGCAATATGATGTCTCTGCTCTTTTTAGTATATTGTCCATATTTTCTGTAACTTTCCTTCCAAGGAGCAAGAGTCTTTTAATTTTATGGCTGCAGTCAGCATGTGCAGTAATCTTTCAGCCCAATAATATAAAATCTCACACTGCTTCCATCTCTTCTCCCTCTGTTTGCCAGGAAGTGATGGGACCAATTGCCAAGATCTTAAGTTTTTTTGTTTGTTTGTTTGTTTTCAATTTTTGTTGTTAAGCCTCAAGGTACTCTCTCCTCTTTCACTCTCATCAAGAAGCTTCTTAATTCTTCATTTTCTGATATCAGAGTGGTATCATCTGCACATCTGAGATTGTTGATATTTCTCCCAGCAATTTTAATTTTGGCTTTTGATTCATCCAGCCTGATATTTTGCATGATGTGCTCCACACATAAGTTAAAAACCCTTCTTTTCTAATTTTCAACCAATCAGTTGTTCCATGATCACTTTTAACTGTTCCTTCTTGGCCCATACAGGTTCCTCAGGAGACAAGTTAGATGAGCTGGTATTCCCATCTCTTTGAGGATTCACCACATTTGCTGTGATCCACACAAGTCAGAGGCTTTAGTGTAGTCAGTGAAGCAGAATAGAAGCTTTTCTGCATCTCCCTTGCTTTCTCCATAATCCAGAGAATGTTGGCAATCTGATTTTAAGCTTCACTGACTCTTTGAAGACCTTCTTGCTCTTATGGTAATTCTTGACTCACATAATGCTGAAGCCTAGTTTGTAGATTCTTACATATAATCGTGAATGCATGTAGAATGAATATAATTTTTTGGTAATTTGAACATTCCTTGGCATTGTCCGTTTTCAGGATTTTCCAATCCAGCGGTTACTGTTGAGTTTTCCAAATTTGCTGGCATAATGAGTAGCACTTTAACAACATTTTTTTAAGATTGTTTAAGTAGCTCGACTGGAATTCCATCACCTTCACTAGCCTTGTTAGCAAAGCTTCCTAAGTCTCTTTTGAGTTCATTCTCCAGGATGTCTCGTTCCAGATCAGTAACCACATAATTACTATTACCAGCAATGTTAAGATCCTTCTTATACAGTTCTTTTGTGTATTCTTTCCTTTGCTTCTTATTTTTTACTGTTTCTGTTAAGTTCTTGCCATTTTTTGTCTTTTATAATGCCCAGTCCTAAAGAAGGGTAATGCCAAAGAAAGTTCCAACTACCAAAAAATTGTTTTCTGAGTTTATGTCTTGTTCTTCCTTGCTAGCACAGTACCCTTTTATGATCAAGTTCCATTTTGTTGTTTGTTTATTTTCCCAGACTATTTCTTCACTTGGAACTTTAAGTTAAAGTTGGACTCTGCTCACCTGAGGGTGCCTAGCTTCAGGCTTTTTTGTGCTGCTATTTCAGAGCTAGTTCTAAATATCTGCAAGTTTTTGGTGTTTTGTAGGTTGTATTATCCTGGGAGAGGTTTAGTCAGAAATCTTTTGGTCCATGCTCTCATCTTTACCCAGAAAAGGCTCCCACTTCCCCATACCTGCAAGTACTAGTGTTCCTCTTGACCCTGAAACTGTTAGCAGAACCCATGATCCCTTGTAATCTCTCTGCCCTGGTACTGCAACCCCATCAGCTATATCCAGTGAAAACAAAGGATCATCTACAGTCTCTTTTTGACCAGTGGCTAAGTCCCTTACTCTCTCTTGTCTGAGAGCTACCAAAACTGCTGCTGCTGCTGCTCTCATGGCCATCTCGAAGGCCCACTACGGGTGCTTCTGCCCTCCTCCAAACCTGTACCCACCCATTGTTACACACCTCTCCTGCAGACCTTCTAAATTGTCTTAGGCTGGTAAATGTGTCCCTCTGACCTTTTGCTGGTTCTTCCACTCCAATATTTGATTTAAGGTATTGTTTTAAAGTTGTTTGGAGAGGAATGCTGGGAGAGCTTGTCTGGCTCCCGACCTGTACTCTGCCATCTTGGCTCCACCACCTCTCAACGTTTCAATCAACTGTCTAAACCTATCAATCTGGGGAATGTGCCAAACTATTGGTAGAAGCAGTTTCCTCACCTCGAAGTTCCCTGTGTCAGAGAAATCAGAGATCCAGTCCCTATCCCTATCCTATGCACCCTATATTATCCAGAAGCCATAGTAAATGATTATTTGGCTGAGTTGATATTCACACAGATTTATTGGCAGTATATTATAAGGGCAAGGAAAGTGGGATTTATTGTTGCCTTTTGTTTTGGAGTACTTCTCAGTACTGGGGCAATCAAGTGCCTTTGATTGAGTCTTGCCTTTGTTTGTAGGAAGGCCCATACCCTTTTGCTGGTTAGGTCATGAGAGATATGACATCCTCAGGAGATATGAAGTGCTCTGACCCTGAAGAAATGTATATATACTCTGAGGTTAGCATTTTGTTTGGGGGCTCACTCATTGGAAGAGTGTTGGTGTGGAGACTCTGGGTAACTGTTAAGGAGCCCCCCAGCTTTGAAAACCCAGATGTTGGTGCTTCTATCTCTGGTAAGTATTCATGTATAGCTTTGGTCAGACTGGTAGAAGCCTGTCTGTTGATTTGTATTATTTGCTCTGTTTATATTTTCTCTGTTTGTATTTGCTCTGAAGTTCAGGGTGCTGACTTTTTCCCCTGAGCTAAGTGAATGACATATGTATATTTGATTAAAGTAAGATTGTAAACCCCTTTAAGTTGCTTTCCTTAAAACAAGCAGATCAAAGAAGCTGTGCTAGCAGCTCTCCTATGGGCTGGTGTTGTTGGTCTTACACCCCCAAAGCAGCTGCTAGTAACATTGTTGTTACACATATCCAATGAGAAATAAAAGTATTATACAAACAGCTCCATTCATAGTTTGAAAACATACATAGCCAGCATTTCTTAAGGGAAAAGAAAGAAGATTCATTAACCATTCACTAAATGCTAGGTAGAGTAGAAATGAAAATAAAGGTTGATTTGAAGCATTATCTACCAGAAAACAAAAACAGGCCAGTCACATGGCAAAAATGAGAAAATAATGTGTATCCCAAGTGGTACATTAACAACTCAGAGACATTAAAAGAATCCCAGAAGCACTCAAGAAGATCCAACACATTGTGTTATACGCTAATGGAAATCTGTAGAAAGATGTATAAAAATCATAAAGGATGTGAAGATATGAAAGGACTATGACCTGCATGTATGAAAGGGCCACTCAAAATGATGAGCACATGGATCTATTAAAGTAAATAATTAAGCAAAATATTTGTTCATCAGAACTAGAAAGCAAACATCAAACTTCCATTATTTAGTTGAAATTCAAGATCCAGATTCAATTCTATTCTATTTATGAATAGTCATAAAAATATAAGCTGTGTGATGCATTCAAGTATGTCCCCCATTTTAATAATGTGCAGTCTATTGATTAGATAAATACAGGATTACTGCTGAAACATATCAAAACCCAACCAACCCTTAAAAATTATACTGCTTTTCCAATACATTATCTGAGATGACAAATGTGCTTCTGAAATACTCACATCTTACACATTAGGATTTGGGTTAGGTCAAATTGTGTCTCAGGAAACAAATGCCTCTCTGTAATGCCACCGAGGAAAATGTGTGAAAAGAAAATATGATAAAAGTTTTTTCTGCATCAGCTTCATTTTGTCAGTTTCTGGGTCATTTGTTTGTCCTTTGAAAATGTCAAATATAAAATAAATGTTCATCACTTCTTTCTTTCTTTTTTTTTTGAGAAAAACCATGCTGCCAAAAGAAATGCTTTATTGTTCCTCATCATTTACATTGCAGAAGGAACCCATTTTTTCTAGCTGGAAGGAGGATGAGCATGAAAAATTATAAATTTTCCCAAACATGCTATAAGACAAAGAAATTATTTTTCCAACATTGAGCAAAATGCATTTACCTTCATTTCCTGGATAGAAATTTGAGAAAGGTGATCATTGCTGCCATTTAAAAAAAATCATATCCTATGATTCCTCATTTTAATAATCTGTGATAAACTTTTATCTTTTGATTAATAAAAAAACATTAGTTTCAGTTACAAAGTTTTCATCTGAGCTTCCATCACAGCATGAAGGTAACTCTAGATACTCAAAGGCTCTCTAAGTAGAACATCAACTCTGACAGTTTGTATCAAGAAGAAAAGACTTCAAAATAGTGGCCCAGTGATGGATCACTTTCTTTGCTCTCTCAGCCCTGTCTCACTTAAATCCAATTCACTTGCAAGTCAAGACATCACCCTCCTGATGTCATTGGTCCTCTTCAAGAACAAAGGACAAACGATAGCCCTGTTCAGAGAAGGTCCTCCCCAAGTTAGCAGAAAGGTGATGCTTTTGGGCCATAGCAACTTTGAAGAACATATAGTAACCCTAAACCACAGAGAGGTTGTGATGTACGTTGATGGAACTAAGATCTTCCCCAAGATATTCAGTTTCCCCTTCCTCATTTTAAGTTTCCTGGAGACTTTGCTCATTTCCTTTTCATTGTAAACCCAATATCCACTTAGCTCCACAGCTGACTGGTATTTACATTAGTCCATACTGAGTAAAAGTATGCCAATTATGACCATATCCTTCAGTTTTATTTTCTTGACAATTTAAGAGGGAAAATGCATCCTTCCTGTCAAATACTATCAAATTTCAGCATGATAGGAATCAAGGAAATTCTTCGAACTTATTTGAACTTAACATTAATTGTTAAAATTATGTGAGTGGTTTAATGTTCAAAAGACACAAACTACTGCTATTGTGTGCACTCCTCTTCATATTCAAGTAGAGAGGTGACGCATAACATAGAAGGCCATCTCTGGATTGAAATAATCTATGCAAATCATCACAGAAATTTCTATCCTGAAGACTTATTTTGTCTCAAATTATTAATTGAACTTATATTTATGGCAGTGGATACGGTCTTTTATTTTATTACTAAATGTAAAATCCTTTATCTTTTTTTGGAGGATTGGTAGAACTCATTATGCCAGAAACCATTTTTTAGTAATTGTTCAGTAGAGTGCAAAGCACTGTGCTGAATATACTTTCCTTTCTAATTCTACAAATTAAGACATACTTTACATAAAAATAGTCATGATGACAATAATAATAATGTGAGGAATATTAACATTTAAAAAATACTTTCATATCTATTCTCTCATTTGTTCTCCACAACAACCTTTCTAGCCGAGAAGTAGGAATTTTTATCCACATTTTTAAAAGCAAAAATAGAAGTGTAGTCATATACATTGATGAAATTGGTCCATAATTTTCTTTCTCAGTTTTCATTTTTCCTGATTTAATCAACTTTTAAATTATATTATGTTATGGAAATACTTCTTTTATTCCACAAATCAAAAATAAAATAAATAAAATTTTAAAAAGAAGTGCAATTATATTAATTGAGTTGTTTAAAACAGGTCTTAACAATTCTCCATCTAATAGTCTTTTCATTGCATCTCTCCCATCACTCTTCCATTCAATAATATAAACATATAGACAAGAAATCTCAATTTTGTCTATATGGGGAACTTTTTCTACAAGAACTCCATCCCAAAGCAGATTTCAACTCACTTATTATTTAGTAGATAATCTTGGGATATTTCCTGAGATGATATGTTAAAAGAATTGCTTAGTATCTCAAAGCTAATAAATGTCAGAGGTGGGATCTGACACAGTTTGCCCCAACTACAAATTGAACATTTCGGTCACTGTAACATGCTGTTTCCTATAAGAAGAATGAAGGTCTTGAAGGCAGATTGTTTTGTTTATTTCTGCTAGCCATGGCTCCTGGAAAGGGCCTGACGGTAGACTGCCCTATGGCTTAATTCATAAGATATCTGATTCCCTATATCAAAAATTTCTTTCTCTGGCCATAACCACTTCCTTTTATCTATTTTCTCTCTTTAATAGAATGTAAGCTTCTTGAAAGAAGGAAACATACACTTATATTCTGAATGTCTGGCAAGTACATGAAACCTGTTCCAGTGAGAACTTAAATATGCTTGTTGGATTGGATCAAACCAAGTATATAAGAAACTAAATATTGCAAAATTTGGCACCTCGGTGATTAACCTGTTTAATGGCATAGAGCTCTAATATAAAGAATGTTTTATCTGAAGAAAATTAAATGGGCTATTCTCCATTAACATCCTCATTAATGCTTCATAATGGTATGAAGCTTTTGTGAATTACCAATTTAGCTCAAGTTCTGACAGGTCCTCCCAAGCTAGAAAGGATTCATGTATGAACCCAGTGACATATGTCACAGAGCAGTCAAACAAAGTACAGAGAGGCTCATTGCCAAGTTGGCTATTGTCTAATAAATGTCATGCAGGGAAATTCAAGAAGAAGGCCTGTGTAGGCATGAAGGGATTAACCTCTGTCTTGATGGATGCAGCAGAAAAAACACTGGCTCAGGTATCAGAAGGCCTGGATTATGGGTTGAAAAAAGCTTTACCACTAGTTACCTGTGTAACCTTGTGCAAAACATTTCACCTCTCTAGGATTCAGTCAGGTCAGGGAAGGGAGAAGGAGTAGATTCTGTGATCTCTAATATGAGTTTTAATTTTAAATCTGTGATCCTGTGGCCAGTAGTATCACAGGTGTTTGAAGTACTACAGCAAGTAAAACATATTGTAGTGAAAATTATTTTCCTAGATTGCTAGCAATATGAATGTCAACATACATTAAAATAGAATATTTCAGAATCTACATAACATAGCACAATAATTTTTCATATACTAGATAAATCTGAACAAAGAAAAATAAACTATTGTTTGTCCTTCTATCAATTAGGTAAATGTTAGAGTGGCACAAGTGCTGGACCTAGGCAAGTCAAGAGGACCAAGAGAGAATCCCAACTTTGGTATTGGCTATGTGACAAGTCACTTAACTTCCCCATTTCCTTACCTAGAAAATAAAAACAATTATGATTTTACTGTATGTAGGAGACAGAAAATTTCAGGAAATTTGTAAAAAATTGTTATACATAAAGTCAGGATGAACCAGGGGTTCTCCTTATTTGTTTAATTATGTCTTTGGTTATTTATTTATATTTGTTTAATCATTTATTTGCTTGTTTTTGCATTATGGATTCCTTTGGCAGCTAAATGAATCCTGTAGATTCCCTTCTCAGATATTTTTAAATTAATTAATGGAAATGCTGAAGTTATGAGATTAGTGAAAATATATATATATATATATATATATACACAATGTTTATTGTTTTATTTTTCCCCATCCAAGTTTATGTGTCCTTTAAAATCTATCCTTTGTTCTTTGGATCTAAGGGTAAGAATGCCTGGGGTATTTAAAAAAAAAAAGTAGTGTCTAGGTGAAAGCTATAGTAGAGACTGTTATTTGACACTAGGAAAGTATATGCCACACCTGCTCAGCCAGGTAATCGAGTGGTCTTGGAAAGGTGAACTTCTTTATCTGTAACTGCTTAGAGTTATTGAATGTCATAGAGCAGGGACAGTTTAAATAAAGGGGGATACTCTGATGAGGATAATTGAAGCCTCTCTTTATACATAACCAGTGATACTGTAAGGATCTCATTACCTGTCATTTAGTAGCATCTTCACTGGGGCTACTCCCTGCTTCTAGAACCATGAGCTAGCCATGAGCTAGCTAGCTATATCTATATCTATATCTAAAATTTTGGTTTTTTTTCTACCAAGCTGTGCTTCTCATAGTCCTGGTGCTGCCAGGATTAGAACACAAGCCCTCTGCCGGTTGTGTTCCCTCAAAAGGAGAATTGCTTCTCAAGTTCTATATTAAATATAAGTTACAAACCTCACTTTGTGTTCTAGAACAAAGTATATCTCCCTTAGTTTCCTCATCTATTTAATGGAAATAATACCACTTGCACTACTTGCCTGAAAAGCTTGTTGTGAAGAAACTTTTTGGTAGATGTAAGTATTGCTACTGTTACTTTGACTATAAGGATGTGGCTACAACAAAGGGTTGTGCCTTAAGATTTGTAAAATCTTTGATCCTGATTAGCTGAAATCATACATGCACCAGAGACAATATAGGAATTACCATTATTATCACTAGGATAACCAGTTTTACTAAGTGTCTACATACTCAAAAGAAAGCAACAGATACTTCCAAAAATCCATTCAAATTTTTAGAACATATGTTTCCATGAGAACTTGCCCACCTAGAAACTGTTTACTACCAATATGTATGTAAATCAGTATTAAAGCACACATTTTAAATTGAGTTTGAAAAGATGTACAAGATCATCTAATCCAGGGGGCTAGTCTTGTTACGGGCACTCTTACAAGTCTGTGGAGAAATTTCATCATGAGCATGGATGGGGGGAATCACTATTTTCACTTAGTCTCCAACTTAAATTTAGAATTCCTTTCAATTATTTAAAAATGTAATTCCAAGAAGTGTCTATATAGGCCCTAGCAAATTGCCAAAGAGGTTCATGACATGCAAAGAAAGGCTTAGAGCACACCTATCAGAATGGCTAACATGACAAAACAGGAAAATGATAAATGTTGAAGAGGATGTGGAAAGTACCATTGTTGGTGGAACTGTGAGCTGATCCAACCCTTCTGGAGAGCAATTTGGAACTATGTCCTTATGACTATTAAAATGGGCATACCCTTTGACCCAGCAATATAGCTTCTAGGGCTGTACCCAAAGATCATAAAAATGGGAAAAGGACCCACATGTACAAAAATATTTGTAGCAGATCTTTTTTGTGGTGGCCAAGAACTGGAAATCCAGGGGATGCCCATCAATTGGGGAATGGCTGAACAAGTTGTGGTATATGAATGTAATGGAAGACTACTGTGCTATGAGAAATAATGAAAAGGTGGACTTCAGTAAAACCTGGAAAGATTTATACGAACTGATGCTGAGTGAGGGGAGCAGAACCAGGAGAACATTGTACACAGTATTACTGTGTACACAGTGTGTCAGGACTGATTTTGACAGATTTAGTCCATCTCAGGATGCAAGGATCTAAAACATTTCCAAAGGACTCATGATGGAAAATGCCATCCACATCCAGAGAAAGAATTATGGAGTTGGGATGCAGAGGGAAGCAGGCCATTTTCTCTTTTGTTTTGTTTTGTTTTCTTTCTCATGATTTCTCCTATGCATTACAATTCTGTGCAACGTGACTAATGTGAAAATGTGTTTAATATGAATGTATGTGTAGAGCTCATATCAAATTTCATGCCATCTTGGGGACAGAGGGGGATGGGAGGGGAGAAAATTGAAAATTTATGGAAATGAATATTGAAAAGTAAAAATAAAATTTTATATATATTATGATATATATGTATACATATATATTACAATATATATGTATACATATATGTGTGTATATATATATATATATATTTATATTTATAAAAGGCTTAGGACCTTTCATTTAATCCATGCCTTGTCAATCCCTTCAAAGCATGTGCTGACTCCTGTTAGAGAAATCCTGTGTTCTCTCAGCTATTACAGCTCTTTACCCTTGAAATTGTATCACATTTGTGTGAATGTGTGTGTATGTACTTATATATACATATATATATATACACATATATACATAAACAGATACATACATGCACACGCATATACTATATTCTGCCAACAGAATGTAAACTCCTTAACGGCCAAGATTTTTGTTTTTTTGTCTTGTATTCCCAGAACCTAGGACATGTCTTACACATAGCGGTTGTTTAATAAATATTTATTGAACTGAATTTAATTATAGGGGAGGAAATAAAAGCTGAGGGAAAAGAAGGATCTTTGCCAAAATCGTAATGTCAGTGTCTCACTGAGGACACTTAGTAGGAATTTGGACACAGGCCCTCAGATACTATATCCGATGTTCTATCCCCAACACTAAAGCTTCCTTACAAATCAAACTGTCGTAGCCAAGCCCTAAAGAAATGATCTCTACATTAAGCCCCGGCAGGCAGTGCTGTTCATTTGCAGTGATTTTTTGAAAACATGGTTCCTTGTTAAAATTTTTAGCAAGCCAGATGTCGTCTTTACCTTTCACTAACATTCTAATTGTCAGTTCAGATAGAATCCTTTACTTACATGAATTGTTTTTTTTTTTAAATCCACAGTGATAATGAGGACAGGCACAACAGTACCAATTACCTGGTATTTGCTTTACCACTTGCTGAGAAAGGTATAACATGAATTTGAAAACTTAAAAGAAAATACAGATAAACTGGGCACAATCTTCTCTAACCCATCTTCGCATTAGAGAATCAGTAAGAGCGTGGTGAGAAGAGCATGTGAAGAAAAGGCTTCTTGAGTCACATCTTCAGGGTAGAATTAACATAATTTCACCCCATGCTGACTCACATCATTGGGAAAAGCATCACCAATGTAGCACTTGAAGCCATGTCATTCTCTTACTACTTAGATCACTTACATGTAAGACAGGTGCATCAGCTGAAAACAGCTTATCATCTCTCAGTACCAAGAGGAAAAAAAGTGACAGCACAGGTAGCAGACATGATGACGAGCCAGGAGAATTCTATGGAAGGAGGGGAGGGGTGGATAGTATGCACTTCTGTTACGATAGCTGGCATATATCCCCATATGTTCACTATATCCTTTGATTCTTATTAATGTTCCTGTGTGGTAAGTTCTACCGATGTCACTACTCTCTCTTACGAATGTGAAAACTGAGGCTGAGTGGTTATGTATCTTTTTATTGGACATGTAGCTAGTGAGTTTCAAAGGAGGGGTCTGAACCAAACCTTCTTGATTCCAATTTCAGGATGCTACCCATCATGCCATAGGCTTTCATTGAGATAATACAATGTTAAACCCAAAATTTACATTGTAATCTCTACGAAATCCATTGGTTTTTGTGTGGAGAACACACTTCCCTTGCTGCTACACTTTTTAAAGGTTTTCTCGAAGAAAATAGAGATCTCTTACAAAAGTAATTTTATTTCAGTGAACTAATTCTCATAAATCAGCAAGAGTAGGCTGTCTTTAATTATAATTATTATTAAAATATACTAATTCAATTAAGATAGGTAATTCTCCAAAAATAAGATAATCGAATAGGTATAATGGTATTTTATCTCTTAATCAGGGTCTTGTAAAAGTAAAACTCTAAAATATGGAAAATCAAACCTCTAATTCCTTTAAAATTGACCTCAATTTATATAATAAATACTTTCAGAAAAAAAAAAAGTTGACTCAAAGTAAATGTGGATATATTAAGCTATATCCCCTTATCCTGTGATAGTCACTGTATTGGAGTGGATTGAAAGCTGGCATTGCATGCAAAAATACTAATTCAAGTCCTGCTTCTGACATATGTTGGCTGTGTGACACTGAGAAAAACCACTTAACCTCACAGTGTTTTAGGCATCTTTCTAGAAAATAAATTGCAGAAAAGGTGCCAAAACTACACTGGGCAAAGAAGTGTCATAATCAGTGAAATCAGAAGTCCAGTCCCTATTTATATCACTTTTTTTTAACTTTAGAGATGCATTCAAAAGGAAAATTTTGGCCCCAATGTAATATACAACTTAAGAGTCCTCAGTTCATTTCCAAGAATTGTATGATCATTTAAACTTTCTCAACAGCCTCTGAAAAAATAAGTTACACAGTGCACAATTAAATCAGTATGCTAGTATTTAAAATATGAAAAATATCATGATATAAAAACCTAACATCTAATTTTATTATGTACATATATTTTACATGCTGCATCTCTCAGTATAATATATACTCCTCAAAGGCAAGGGTTACTTCATATTTGTCTCTATATTTCCATTTCCTAGTGTAATGTTTTGCACACAGCAGGTACCTAATAAATGTTTGAGGAATTGAACTGATGAATATCTGTATCAGTGCAAGGAACTTCCAATGTGGAAACTCCCTTCACTAATGCAGATCAGAAATTCATCTGTAACTTATAGTCTTAAGGTGTTGTCTAGTGGCATTGAGATAATATGTGATTTGCTCAGGGTGTCTAGTATGTGTCTGAGGCAGGGCCTGAGAGCCCAGGTCTTCCTGACTGTAAGACTGGCACTCTATCCATCACAACATTTATCTCTCTTTCTTCTCATATTTTCATAGTCACTTAGTCAACCAAGAAAATTTTTTTAAAAATTTTTTCAATTACATGTAAAAACACTTTGAACATACCCTTTTTAAATCTTGAGTTCCAAATTCTCTCCCTCCTTTCTTGCTCTCCCCCTTTCTTGTGAAGACAAGCAATTTGATATATGTTGTACATGTGCAATCATGCAGAATATATTTCCATATTAGTCATCAACAAGCATTTTGCCACTTTCTGCTATGTACCAGGGGCTATGGTAGGCACTAAAGACACATGTACAAAAAATGAAATAATTCCTACTTGCAAGGAACTTACACTTTTTTTGAAGGAGGTACATGTGTTAATGAGGATGGCGTGGAAAGGGAAATAAATTAGTCTTAAAAATTAAGACATGACCCTCTCCTCAGTAATTGGTTTATATATATAAAAAGGTTATGTGGTTTGTTTCACTTTGGGGGAGATACACAAATGTTGGAAGATGAGAAGGTAATATCTGGGTATTTTTAAGCATCATTATGAAAGAATAGTTTTGAAACTTAAGGTCATTTATGTCATCCAAGTAACTGAACTTTACTGGGGAGCTAAGATCCAGTGATGAAGGATGTTTAAATGACTTCCCTTGCCATAGAACCGTTACTGTTTGAGTCTTTCTTGGGTTAGAATGTCTACTTTGGAGATGTGAAAGGCTTACTTTTCAAAGCCCCATGCTTCCTGACCTTGCCTAGTGTTTGAGACATTGCTGGGGGAAAAGTCATCCACCAAAAAACATTTGCTCTTTCTTCAAAGCTATTTGATCTGCTCCATTCCTAAAAAAGTCTCAAAGTTTAGTGAAGTTATGTGAATGCTTTTTACTTGATAGAGAGCCACCATGGAGAGACTGAATTTATATAGAATCATCAGAGAAGAAATGAGTGGGCTAAGTCAGTTAGGAAAGCATTTAGCCTATACCATTGTAGATCAGTGAATTAGAAATGGATTTTTATCTAAGTCATGTTTAGGGACTTAAATATAGATACTGATTTAAAACTCATAGGGAGGTACTTCCTGAAAGCATTATTCATATGTTTATTCAGCAATTTTTTTCATTTTCTTTAACATTTTTATTTAAAGTTTTGAGTTCCAAATTCTCTCTCTCTCTCCCTCTCTCTTCCTTCTTCCACCTCCCTGAGAAGGCAAGCAATCAGATATACATTATACACATGCAGTCATGTAAAACATTCCCATATCAGTCATTTTGTATACGAAGACTTGAATAAAATGAAAAAAATGAAAGAAAGTGAAAAATAGCACACTTCAGTCTGTATTCAAACAATATCAGTTCAGTATGCTTAATCATTAGTTCTTTGGAATTGTCTTGGATCATTGTATTGCTGAAAATAGCTAAGTCATTCACAATTCTTCATTGAACAATATTTCTGTTACTTTGTACAACACTCTCTTGGTTCTGTTCACTTTACCATGCATCAGTTCATGTAAGTATTTCCAGGTTTTTTCTGAAATCATCTTGCTTGTCATTTCTCATAGCACAATAATATTCTATTACAATCATACACTACAGCTTATTTAGCCATTCCCCAATTAATGGGCACCCCTTTGCTCTCCAATTCTTAGCCACCACAAAAGAGTTGCTATAAATATTTTTGTACAGATAGATCCTTTTCCCTTTTCTTGCATGTGTTTGGGATATAGACCTAGCAGTGATACAGCTGAATCAAAGGATGTGTACATGTAGTTTTTTTTCTTTTTAGTTACTTCGGGCATAGTTCCAAATTGCTGTCCAGAATGGTTGGATCAGTTCACAACTCTACCAGCAGTGCATTAGCGTCCCAGATTTCCCACATCTCCTTCAACATCCAACATCAGCAAATATTTATTAAGCATTTCATTTATGCCAGACACTGCCCTAGACTTTGAAGTTACAAAGACAAAAATGAAATAGTTTCTGTTCTTAAGAATCATAAGCTCTGTTCTTTTCTACCTCTTCTATTTTATTGTTAGGTGATACAAGATGTCTTCCAATAAGTAAATACTGTTTTTCTGGGGAGGGAAGAAAGTCAACTAAAAAGCACTTATTAATAGAGTAGAACTATAGCTCGCCATAACTCCTAAATTGATATGTAACTAGACTCTTAACAGCAATACAAAAACACTTGACAAACTATCAGAATATTAAATAATTCGTGTAGAGGAAGTTAAATCTAAGATGAAGCATTAAAGATAGTAAGCAATCTAAGAAACACAGATAAAGAAAAAATGAATGCCAGACACTTAATACAACCTGTCCAAAGCTTTGCACAGAGACAAGACATGGAATGATATGTATGGGAAACAAGATATAGACTAGTTTCATTGGAAATAATTATGAAGAGGAATAAGGTAACCCTGGTAAGGGAGCCTAAAGCTAAGTTGTGAAGGGTCTTAATAGGCCAAACAGAAGATTTTGTAAGCTTGTAAACAAAATGGAAAGAGAAAAACACAGATTAGTACTCACTTTTCAGAAAGTATTTTTTTATAACCATTTTATTTCTTCCCATAAATAGAAAAAAAAAAACAGAAGAGAGAGAAAACATTTTTGCCTTTGTTTCATTGGGAAGGAAGTGTAAGGAATAATTTCATTTTTAGAGTGGAATCATCAATATAACAATTAGACATAAAAGAAAGGGAAGAAGGGAGCATGGTGTCATAAAAACTGCATTTGAGATTTGCATCTGCTCTTCTCTGAGACCTTGATCATTACAAGTCATTTTTTTTAGCTTCAAATTACATCATTTATAAAATGAAAGGGCCTAGTCTAGCTGCCCTTTGGAACATGTCCTTTTCACCTCTGAATCTGTGCTCCTATGAAAACAGGGAAAATTACAAAAATTATTATTTTTTAAAATAACTTTTTAAGTTAAACTAATTTAAAGTCAGTGATGTCAATGGCAAATAGAAACAGATCCCCGCAGGTGCATACTGCCTTAGAAAACAACAAAATAACATTTTGTTGTATTGCACTTTTATTTATTTTGTTAAAATTTGCCACTTACATTTTTATCTGGTTCAGGCCACACTCAGGAGTTTTGCTAGCCGTTTGGAGGCCTTGAGTTTGACACCTCTGGTAGACATTTTACTGCAGTATGTGAATTCAAAGGCCCAGGATGAAATGTATGAACATCCCTACCTTAGCTGCTAACAATTAAAATTCCAGACCAAGCCTTGTTGATGCATTCTGGTCATAGAATCCTAGAGCCCCACACTGAGAAGTAATCCAGCTTATTTAATTTAACAAATGAGGAAGGTGGGGCCCAGGAGGTGAGTGATTAAGCCAGGTCATTTCATAATAAGTAACAGAGCCAAGCTTTAAACTCAGGTTCCCTCACTTCAAATCTTGCTCTCCTTCCACCATGCCACATGTCTTTCCTTCTACTTCTTCCTTTAAGGTACTAGTAATTGGGTAGGTATGTATATGCCATCAACAGATAAACAAAATTCCAGAATCTCAGAATTTGAGGTGGAAGGGACTTCAGCAACCACAGAGGCAAACCTATGCCATACTGCTGTGCTAAAAGAAATGATGAGCTTGATGGTTTTAGAAAAAAAAAAACATGGATAGCATTGCTAGAAATAACGAAGAGCAAAATGAGCAGAACCAAAAGTAGCAATATTGTTTTTAAGAAAAACTTTGAGCCAATAAGTCATTTTGACTATTATAAATACCCAAGTAAAAAACAAAGAATATGAAGGAAGATACTATTTGCATCCAGAAAAAAGAAATGAGAAATAGAAGTCTATGCATACACACACACACACACACACACACACACACACGTATAATTTGTATCTAATGGTAGCCATCTGTGGGAGGGAAGAATAAAATAAAAGAAATTTACATGATAACTTTATTATATATTTAAAAGAAATAGCAAGTTGTACATAATAGATTTGATCTTTTTTATTATGCTATGTTATGGTAATGCATGTTTTATTCCATAAATTAAAAATTAAAAGAAAAATCTTTCCCAGGAAGGAAACCCAATTACAGTATATCAGACAAATGGTCATCTAGACTCTACTTGACAGCTTCCAATGAGAAGAAACTGACCACCTCCTAAGGCAGCCATTCCACTTGTGCTCAGTTTAAATTGTGAGGCAGTGGTTGTTGACATGAAGCCTCTTTGTAATTTGAACCCACTGATACTGATTCTGCCATCTGGGGACAAACAGAAACAATCTAATTCTTATTCCTCAGGACAATCCTTCAAACACAGGGAATTGACTACAATGTTTCTTTCTTCACCCCTTCCTCTTGGAATGTTCTCTGACTACACATTCCCTCTGGACTATGAGGATGTGGTGGTGCTACCGAATAAGTCATGCTACAAAAATTGCTGGAGAATCATCAAAACCAATCTCATTAATTCAATCAAAATGAAAACAAATTCTGTACAAAGCAGGGGTAACAGGCCAACATTTATTCTGCAGCATACTATTTTCTACCATTCTTACAATAACTGAAAAAGGCTTAGGGAACCATATTTAAACACTGACCAGAATTAATTCCCTTTTTGCTACTGAGAAAGGATATTTGAAGGATAAAACTCGTAAATAGCTGAAAAATTATTGATCACAACCCTTTTGATGCATTAAAGCTTAAAACAATCCAAGAAGGCCTCATCAATAAAAATCTCATTAGTAAGCTAAAAGGAATCCCAACATTTTCAAAGTATGAATTAATGATTACCTAAAGGATGATGATAAAAGAAGATATCAAAAAGATTTTATAGAAATCATTAAAGATAGCTCTCAGGGCCAACTTTGCTTGCCTATACATACAAAACCAGTCTAGAATGAAGCAGATCACAGGATAAGTGATCAGAAAAGTATTAGAACATTTTAACTACTAACTAAAGAGTAGAATTATAGTACCCTATAATTCCTAAATTATCATATAACTGCAATCTCAAACAGTTGATAAACTATTGAAGAAATAAATGGCAATAATAATTTTTAAAAGATGTGGGCTAATAATGAGAATTAAACACAACTGTCATCATGGGGATAATGAGGAAATTAAGGATATATTTGTAGCATGGAGGTAACTCACTGACCTCTAATTCTCTTTTTTCTCTTTGGGCTGACTCACTTACCCTAACCTGTCTTTATATGCTGGTAGCATAGAAAGGCTCTCCAAGGAGGGGTTAACAATCTTACAACTTACTCTCTCAGGTTCCTGGTGTTAATTCCATCAGAGCGAATACTATTATACCCTGGCTCCTGAACCACCATGGGTATGTTTTGTAGCATAATAGAGATTCTAAAAATTCATTGAAATTAACCTACTCTTCTTCTTGACAACCTGACTAATGTGAAAATATGTTTGATATGAATATATATGTACAGCCTATATCAGATTGCATGCTGTCTTGGGGAGAGGTGATGGGAAGGAGGGGGAGAAAATGTAAAACTCAAAATCTTTTGGAAATGAATGTTGAAAATTAAAAATAAATTGGTTATTTTTTAAAAAAAGAAATTAACCCACTTCTAAAATCAATATCTACAAAGTTCTGTACCTAAAGAATGCAATAGATCAGTGAAATAGAAAAAAAAATGAAAAGAACCCCTTTCCTGCAGAAGTCTTGTTAACTTGATTAACAGCCACTACTTTCTACTTTTCATTACTGTAAAATATATAGTTAATTTCAAAATTAGGACGAAAACACTAATTCTATGACCATAAAATAGAACCAAATAAGCAGTAGCATACCTGATTAATATTTATATTAATGATCAATAGTGAAGCCAATTGGTTATGCAGCTATCCATATCAGCTCTGAAGTCGACAAGAAACATCAATTCAGAGAAGACATCTCTTTTCAGAGAAGATATCTTCACTATTTGTGATCAGAAAACCACATTACCACAAATTTATAAAACCCTATTCTTTTTGAGGTAGAAATAAACTTATGTATACAATTGTACATGTATTCAATAAGGAAACTGTCATTAATATTCTGAGGTGTTGTATGTGTATGTGTGAGGGGGGAATGTTTAATTGATTATTTCATAAGGAACCCAGTTTGGACCTCTCACTGCTAGAATCATAGAATCTCTAAATCATCAGAGCCCTCGCCTCAGAGATCATGCAGTGGTTTAACCTTTCCCTGTATTCTCTAGAACATCACTGAAAAGTGGACATCCAACTGCTTACTATAGACTTTGAAGAACTGGAAGATAAATTTTCAGAGGCATCCTATTCTACTTTGGAACACTTCTAATTCTCCCCACCCCCACCCCCCCGGCCCCGCCACCACTTAATGGTATTCTATTTTTTCCAATGACATGTAAAAATAGTTTTCAACATTCACTTTTATAAAATTTTGAGTTCCAATTTTTTTTTCTCCCTCCTTCTCTTCCTTTCCTACTTACCAAAGACAGCATGCAATCTGATATAGGCTATATATGTAAAAATCATACTAAATATATGTCCCCATTAGTCATGTTGTAAAAAGAAGAATCAGAACAAAAGGGAAAAGCCATGAGAAAGGAAGAAAAATGAAAATAGTATGCTTTGATCAGTGTTTAGAAACTTTAATTCTTTCTCTGGATGTGGATAGCATTTTCCATCATGAGCCTTTTGGAGTTGTCTTAGAATCTTGCATTGCTGAGAAGAGCCAAGTCTGTCGAAGTTAGTTATCACACAATGTGGCTGTAACTGTGTACAATTTTCTCCTGGTTCTGCTCCTCTCATTCAGCATCAGTTCATGTAAGTCTTTCCAGCTTTTTCTGAAGTCCACCTGCTCATCATTTCTTATAGCACAATGGTATTACATTACATTCATATACCACAATATGTTCAGTCATTCCTCAATTGATGGGCTCCTCAATTTCCAGTTCTTTGCCAACACAAAAAAACTACTATAAATATTTTCATACACGTGAGTCATTTTTGTTTTTTTATAATCTCTTTGGGATACAGACCTAGTAGTGGTATTGCTGGATCAAAAGGCAGGCAGTTTTATAGCCCTCTGAGTATAGTTCCAAATTGTTCTCCAGAATGGTTGGATCCATTCACAACTTCACCAGCAATGCATTAGGCAACACTTCTAATTCTTAGGAAATTTTTCCTTATAATAAGTCAGAAGACTCCCCTCTCTACATCTTCTACTAATTGGTCCATGGAAAAGTAGAAAAAAAGATATAGAAGCCAAGGCACTGGTGAAGAAAAAAGATTGTCCATATTAAAAAGAGGAAAAGGTAGAATTTTTAAATTCTTCCAGAAAATTGGAATTGGATTCCTGGCTAGATTCTAGCATGAATTATTAAAGAGAAGAAGTCTAGTATAGTGTATAGAGACTGGGCCTCAGACAGAAAAAGACCTGTGTTCAAGACTGACACCTACCAATTGTGTGACCCAGGGCAAATCATTTGGTTTCTCAGTGTCCTAAGAAACTATTTAAACCTGTAAGTTTTAAAGGAAATACCGATGCACAGAGGCACAGAATGTCCCGATCTGAAAGTTTACTGAGTGAAAATAATAGGTGGCTAGATTGTACAGTAGGCAGAGTGTTAGGCTTGGAGTCAGAAAGACCTGAGTTCCAATTTCACCTCAGTCACTTATTAGATATGTGACCTTGGGCAAGTCACTGAACTTCTAATCTCCTTAGTTTCATCATCTATGGTGGAGATCAAGTGAAATTATAACTATAAAGCACTGCCTGGCACATAGTAAGCACTATAAAAATGTTAGCTTTCATTATCATCACAATATATTGAATAAACAATATCAGAGAACAGACTGTGAAAAATGCATCTCTCTTCTCAGAAGAAACATGAACAACTATTTAGTGCAGAATATTAAAACCACTGACATGAGGTCACTGTATTAGTGAGTTTGCTTTGTTTTTGTCCTTCATTGTAAAGGAGAATTTATTTTAGGTCTTCAGGGAGGTTTCTATATCTGAAATGACAGTTATAGGGAGGAAGGAAGGAAGTAAGCATTGATTAAGTGCCAGACACTTCAAAATGGTCACTCATTTGATCTTCACAACAACCTTAGCAAGTAGGTGATATTATTATCCCCATTTCTCAGTTGAGGTAACTGAGGCTAAGTGAATTTCCCAGGGTCATACAGCTAGTCACATGCTGTATTTGGGTTCAGGCTTTCCTGGCTCCAGGCTCAGCACTCTATACACTATGCTGCCTAGCTGCCTGAAATATGATGGGGGAAAATACACTAGCAAAACTTATTTCTAAAATACACAAAGAGAAATACAATCGATGCTGTCTCTGAAACATCTTTCCATTAAAGCTTCAGATGTGATTGGACCACTGATTCTTTGACATGTGAGGAATGTACCAAACACTGTCACAAGTCACCAGATACTGGAGAAAAAGAGATAGAAACAATTTTCTCCTTAACTACTTCTCTACTAATTAGTACACTGGGGAAGAAACAGAAAGACACCCTCACATCAGGGAAATTTTTCCTCAGGAAATATAGCAATGTAGAATCCTCCTTTGCATTGGAGGATTCCTTGGGTCTTGTAATCTATGAACAATCTAAACTGCCTACAGGCACAAAGATTGACCAGTTTACTTAATCCAACAGTACTGGAGATAGCCTTTCCTCCTTCTTAAAGATCCAAGATAGTAACTTCCACTAGAGGCACTCCATTATTTGGTCTCATTTCCCATTAATCTCTAATAATCTCTTTTCACACTAATTAGAACATTCTTTTCACTTTTACATTAGCATGAGTTCACTCCTACCTCTTTGCCTTCTTTTAGCTTCTTTTCATATATGTATTGATACATTTACCCTCAGATGATTTGAGAAGTAGCTAGGTGTCCCAGTGAACAGAATAATGTATGAAGTCAGGAAGACCTAATTTAAATTCTGGCTTCAGACATTTACTAGCTGGGTGACCCTGGAAGATTCATTTAACCTTTGTTTACCTCAGTTTCTTCAACTGTAAAATGGAGAAAATGATAGCACCTACCACCTGGGGTTGTTGTGAGGATCAAATGAGAAAATATTCATAAAGGGCTTAATATGGTGCCTGGCACATAGTAGGTACTTTAATAAATTGTTGTTTATTTTCTTTCCTTCATATTTAAGTCTTTCCTACTGTTCGAAGCCTAACTCCACATACTCCATGAGGCCTACTCTGACTAAGGCAGGCTTGTTTGACTGACCTCTTCTCTCAGCTACTACAGGACTTTTCTTCTCTATCTTACTGGCTTATCATGTTATTATATACCATATAATAGTATTGTTTACAGTCTATAATTTCATCACATCTCAACAAGTGATTATAATAATGTTAATGAAGCATTTATGTAGCATCTGGAAGATCATGGGATCACAGTTTTAGAGCCATCAAGTCCAACTCTTTCATTTTAAAGATGAGGAAACTGAGGCCCAAAGAAGCTAGGTGATTGTTTCAGGGACCTGAGACAACATTTGAAGTCAGGTCTTTATCATTTCAAGTTCAGTGATCTATTTACTATAACAGGTTAGCAAAGCCCTTTATTCACATTATCTTTATTGACAGAAACCCTAAATGGTCAATGCAGTTATTATCTTCCTTATATAGGTGAAGATGGTCAATGCAGTTATTATCTTCCTTATATAGGGGAGAATGGAAATGGAGTGTCAAAAAAAGGTTAGGGGAGCTGGTTAGGGTCACAAAAGGAGTAAGAATTAGAGGTTTAATCTTCACTCAGGACTGCCTGAATCCCAAACCAATTCTTTATCTCCTTTATTATGTTGCCTGTATAATTTCCTGAAGAGCTAGGATTCATTTGTATACTTCTTCCATTTATATGCATAGATCCTTAACAGCAGTGGTAAACACACAGTGGCAGATATGCAAATAATGTAAATTTGTCATCCTAAAGAACTCCCAAGATGAGAAGTATCTCCACCTTCAGACCTTTCTTTGTCTCCTACAGGGATTTATTTGCCACAAAAGGGGAGGAACAATTTTAAATCACAAAAAGAAAATATTAAGTGAAACTACAGATAAAATATAAGAATGATTTTAATAGAGAATTTATATTTCATTAACCAACTTATTCAGAAAGGTATTGCAGAAATAATCTATGGACACAAATTGCTCTCTCTGTATAGCTAAGGGGGAAAAAATTGCCTGCAGGAATTTCAGATTCATTTCCATGTGTGATATCCCACAGATGTAATTTGAAGTGCCATAAGAAATATAAGGCATGTGGGTGAGACAATATAAATATATTGATGATATATTAACCAAATCTAATATAAAAATAAGACATCCCCTCCAGGCTGAGCACAACCTGAATTGGATTACCCAGGGAACTGTTTGAAAAATACACAAAAAATGCAGAAAAAGAAAATCTCAAGAAAAATAAATTGGCTGCGTCTTTGAAATTTGCAGAATATTGCAAATTAACTCATTCTAGAAGCTTTGTGATGGGTTATGAATTGCTACACAAAAATGAAAAAGAGATATCAATCTACTGATCTTTTAAAAATGAGATGTGAGAAATGTCAGTCCTTTAAATAAGACCATTGCTTAGGTTTCTGTAAAATACTGTTGGATCATAGTTTCCTAAGACAAAGTCCATGTTTTAGTCATCCATCTGCTAAGTCTAGAATAAAGGAAATGCGCAAACCATGATAAAACTGCTGAGTTTTATTAACTCAAAAAAACAAAAACAAACAAACAAAAACCTGAAGCATGAAAAATACACTGATATATATATATATATATATATATATATATATATATATATATGTATATATATATATATATATATATATATATATATATATATATATATATATATATACATATCTTGTTTGTTTAAAACTAGGGACTGGAACAGAAATACAATTCCAGGTGACTTCTGTTTTATCCACTATGCTCAGATGGTCTCCCCAACTGAATAAGGTTTTTAAAAGGTTAGAAATGCATTCTCTTGAAGGGTCAGCAGGCAAGATGAATAGTTTTAAAAACTACCCATCTGATGTTTCCAGCTACAAAGCAACAAAAGCCAAAGGCAAAGGAGAAGGAGAACATGAGTAAGGATCTGGCTCGTCCCCTGATCCTCATTCTTTTTCTCTCAGTGAGGGATATATCTATCTGTCTCTGCTCCTCATCCTTCCTGATGTTCTGCCTCCCCCTCACCTGTTTTCCGTCTTTCCAAGTCAACATGTCAGTAGAGGTGAGCACAAAGGCTAACGTGAATCACCCATCTATTACTTAGTAGGTAATACTCAGAAATTTGCTTGAGGGGCCAAAAGGCTAGCCAACTTGATTGTAGTTGTGCATAGTTGTACAACTAGTAAAATTCAGGAGTGGAATTTGGAATCAGGTCTTTCTGGATCCAGACTGATTACTGTATCCGTTACGTCATGTTGCCTCCTTTCCCTCTTTCAAAGACTCAAAAACTTGCTTTTGTAGATTCCCTCCAACTCAGCCTTTCCCAATCACATCATCTCAGAAAGAAATTCAGTTGACCCTAGACTGCTGTAGCCATTTCTTAAGTCTGTATTTTGGCTTCTTCCCTTTCACTACAACGACTGCTAAGGATCAGGTGCTCACAATATAAAAATAGTCATTTCAGAAGTGCAAGGAAATAGCGATACTTGGAAGAACATGACCAATAGAAATTCCTGTACATAAGAAACAAATATCAATGTATGGTATGTGCATGAATATAAAGCATATTGATCATATGAAAAATGAAGCAATTTATGACACAACCTGGTTTAGAATACTGGATCTACTTATTTGGGCAAGATGAATTTCTTTTCTTGTAACCCATTTCCTCATCAGTAAAATGAGGAGGTTGGACTTTATGGTCTCAACTGTCACTTCTGGATGTACATTTAATAGCCCATGGAGGAGGACTGAGGTGAATTTTCAAGATTAGTCCAAATAAACACATAATGTTTATAAACACTGAAATGTTTATATTTATTAGTCACTACATAGTAAAATATGATTGAAATATAACTGAGTGCTTTGAATCAATTTGAATGGAAATCATTATAAAAATCTGTTACATACCTCCTCAATATACTGAGTGTAATTTAGAAATTTCTTGTGGACACTTGATTCCTATGCTGCAGGGTCACAGACATTTATGTTTTCACAGTTCTTGTATTTGCTTTCTATTTTTTCCTGTCTTCTTCACCACTAGGTTGTCACTTTTGACTCTGTTAGTGTGCCTAGTAGAGACATAGGCCTCAGATCAAGATAAAAACACTTGAGTAAGTAAATGCCTGGTTAATGACAGGAAGTATGGTCAAAAATCAATCAATAAATTTACAAATTTCCCTTTAGAAAATACTTTCATTACCTAGCATTTAGGTTTATCTGGAATATACCCCCATACTCCAAATGAACATATATAGAGTTGTTTTTTTTTCCCCCTATCAACTCTAATGAGAACTAAGGACCCATTCCAAAAATTATCATTTAGATGAAGATCAAGGATTTAAATACACCACTTCTAATTTGTTCTTGTAAATCTGTCATATTGGTAAATCAGATGACCAATCTTGGTAGCATTGCTTCCAAAATAAACGTGAACAAGCTCTGGATGATAGCCTGCAAGGCTTTAAACTATAAAGAATGTGTAAGGGCAGCTAGGTGGTGCAGTGAGTAGAGCATTGGCCCTGGAGTCAGGAGGACCTGAGTTCAAATGTGACCTCAGACATTTGACACACTTACTAGCTGTGTGACCTTGGGCAAGTCACTTAATTGCCCTGCTTTCCCCCCTCCAAAAAACAAAAAAAGAAAGTGTATTACTTCTGTGCATGAACTTTATGATGACTATTTGAAGTCCTGAAAGGCCTGTTAAACTTACATTCTGAATCTGGACAGTGCAATGTTTGGTAAGTGACTGTTGAGTATATGTTACTATACACTGAGGGTTTTATAATAAAATCTTTTGTAAAAAATTGAAAGGTTTATTTTAAAAAATAATAAAAAGTTAAATTGAATCACTCTCCAAATTTGGCTATTTTGGAGGGAGGGGAAATATTGATCTTCTCAAGTGTATCCAATGTTGTCAAAAGTAGCAGTGTTATTTCTAAGGAAATGCCATTATTTTTGCATGATTTGAGATTTTAAGAGGTAGTATAGGGAGAACAGCTGTGGATACACATCCCTTGATAAATGACATGGAAATCTATTTTCTTGCAACAGTGTCCATTTGCTCATAAGTGATAGTGTTTGTTACATTACTTGAGATGGTTTCAGTCTTTAGTACAAGGACCAATTATCTGTTTTAAACTGAAATGTATTCACCCTCATTTCCATAAAGCAAATTATGCCTTAAAGAATAGTGAATGCATCCAAATTGCTTGGAAAACTTTCAGGTAGCTGGCATAGTGATCCACCAGAGGGTAATAGATTTGGATTTCAATCCATGTTTCTATTTTGTTCAAATACGGTTTTTCCCCTATTACTCTATGCTATAGAAAAATGTTAAATTGTGTCGGAAAAAGAAAGCAACAATCCTGGCATAAATAAGTAACTCTGAATGTCTGTCCTGAAATCCAAAAGAAAAAAGAAAAAAATATTCAATATTCATTAGAAACCCAGTCCCTGGACTGTGTATTTTATACTGAAGACCAAAAGGCCCCAGCAGGAAAAAGCAATTAGCAAATTAATTAATTATGTTTTACTGCACAGTATTTCCACAGTTAATTGTTTCTTTATATGTTTAAGTAAGTCAGTCTTTCTTGATTCTGTGAATGAAAGATTCTTTTGTTTGTTTTTTTTCCCATTTAACAGATTGTTTTGAGTTTTGTAAGACATATTTTACATCACGAAAGTAGAGACATAGGCCTCAGATCAAGATAAAAACACTTGAGTAAGTAAACGCCTGGTTAATGACAGGAAGTATGGTCAAAAATCAATCAATAAATTTACAAATTTCTCTTTGGAAAACACTTTCATTATCTAGCATTTAGGTTTATCTGGAATATACCCCCATACTCCAAATGAACATGTATAGAGGTTTTTTTTTCCCCCTATCAACTCTAATGAGAACTAAGGACCCATTCCAAACAGAGTTATAAGAGTTCTATTTCCTCTAAAATTCGCATTTTATCAAAAAATTATCATTTAGATGAAGATCAAGGAAAGGGATATAACATCCATCCATCCATCCATCCATAGGTTAGGACCCCAAAATTCTGTGATTCCTTTAGTGCGGACAAGTATCTGGGCAGCAACTCCCTTTAACTCCTCAGGATTGACCTTCCTGTCTTAGTAGATAAGCCCTAGGGTAGAGTGGGGAACGTGTGGCTTTGAAGCCACATATAGCTCTCTAGGTCCTCAAGTGAAGCCCTTTGATTGAATCCAAACTTTACAGTACAAGTACCCTTAATAAAAGGATTGGTTCTGTAAAAAATTTGGACTCAGTCAAAAGGCAGCACCCAAGGATGTAGAAGACCACATGTGGCCTCAAGGACACAGATTCCCCACCCGTGCCCTAGAAAATTTCTTGAGACAGTAAACTAACTCTCCTGGAGCCATATAGTTACTAAATGTCAGAGGTGCAGTTTGAACACTCAAAATTCATCCTTATTCTTAGACTAGTAATCTTTCCCCTGTGTCAGAGCAACTTTTACCAATTCATTCTTCGTTAATTCAGTAAGAACTTACATAAGGGCCTACTCTAGGTGCAGTAGGGAATATCAATATGAATTAGATAGTTTTTATCCCCAAGTAAGTAGTTATATATAGTCTTAAAAGTGAGTCTATGCTTAGGTGTCCTAAGAACTGGAATAGTGGAAAGAATTAATAATAATAGTATCATGACATTTAGAGAGCACATGTTATGTTCCAGACACTTTTTACAAATATTAGCTCCTTCCCCAATTGAGAAATGGTCAAAGGATATGAACAGGCAGTTTTCAGAGGAAGAAATTAAAGCTATCTATAGGCATATGAAAAAATGCTCTGGATCACTACTGATTAGAGAATTGCAAATCAAAACAACTCTTAGATACCACATCTTTCCTGTCAGATTGGCTAAAATAACAAAGAAGGAGGATGATAAATGCTAGAGAGGATGTGGGAAAATTGGAACATTGTTACATTGCTGGTTGAGTTGTGAGATGATCCAGCCATTTTGGAGAGTAATTTGGAACTATACCCAAAGGGCCATAGGAATGTTCATACCCTTTGACCCAGCAATACCACTTCTAGGGTTGTATCCCGAAGAAATCACACAAGAGGGAAAAGGACCTATATGTACAAAGATATTTATAGCGGCTCTCTTTGTGGTAGCCAAGAATTGGAAATCAAAGGGATGCCCATCAATTGGGGAATGGCTGAACAAGCTGTGGTATATGAAGGTAATGGAATACTATTGTGCCATAAGAAATGGGGATGATACGGACTTCGTAACAACCTGGAAAAACCTACACGACATAATGCTGAGTGAGCGGAGCAGAGCCAGGAGAACATCGTACACAACCACAGATATATGGATTCTGTGAGCACCAACCCTGACAGACTTTGCTCTTCTCAGCAACCTAAGATGCAAGGACAACTCCAGGGGACTCACGATGGAGAATGCTATCTTCATCCAGAGAAAGAACTATAAAGTTTGAATGCAGATTGAAGCACACTACATGCTCGTCTTTTTTCTTCTCTTTTTTGTTTTTGGTTTTTTTTTTGGGGGGGGGGGGTTCTGTCTCTTCTTTCTCATGATTCATTCCATTGGTCATAATTCTTCTCCACAACTTGACTAGTGTATAAATTAATTCAATGTGAAGTTATACATGGTAGTTATATGAGATTCCATGCCGTCTTGGGGAGGGAGTGGGGAGGGAGGGGAGAAGATCTGGAACTCAAAATTATGTAGAACCATGTGTGGTAAACTAAAAAAACAAACAAACAAACAAAAAAACCCACAAATATTAGCTCTTTTTTATCCTTCAGAACAATCCTGAGAGGTAGGTGCTATTCGTGCTTCCATTTTACATATGATGGAACTGAGGCAAAAAGAGACTGAGCGACTTGCCCGGGGTCACAGTGCTGGTAAGTAGCTGAGACTGGGTGGAAACTTAAGGTTTTCCTGACTCTAGGTCCAGTGCCCTAACCACTGTACTACCTAGCTGCTTCTGTGCTACCTTGCTGATTGAAGAAGAGGTCTACATTCACTTAAGGGGATTAAGGAAAGTGTCCTGAAGGAGGTCACATATTTGAAATGGCCCTTGAGGGTTGGGTGAGATTTTGTGTAGTCATTTCTATTATAAAAATGTTAGGATGATACACATGTATAGTGGTTTCTATATTTTCGTAAGTAACAAAGGATAACAATGACAAACATTAAAAAAGACAGCCAAATTTAACTATGTAGTCATAGTAAAAAAAACAAAACTGAAAAAATTTGGTCAAAAAATATATGAGGAAATCTGGCATAAAGTTCACATCACCTTAGTGATTTTTTCAGTAATATTGTAAAAAAAACAAAAACAAACAAACAAACGCTCCCTCCCCCAAAAAAGACAAAAAAATGCAAAAACAAAAACAAAAACCTGAAACTTTGATCTGGGATTTCACTGAATTAGAAATAAGAATAGAAATTCCCTCTACTTAAGTAGATCAGCAATGGTTCTGCAACTAAAAATCTTAGAAGGTTTTATAAAGCAATAACAAGTTAAATAACTTGCCCCTCAGAAATGGTGTGTCACATGGCAAAACTTGAACCAAGGCCTTCTTTACTCTGAGGCTGGCACTTTAACAACTCTTCCATGCTGCCATAATAATAATTTTAAAGAATGGTGTGTTTTGTTTTAACGTTAGAGGTTATGTGTATTCACACAAGTCCATGTAGACATGGAATGAATTAATATCTCTATCATCTCCTCTATCCATTTTTCCCCCAAAGGGGGCTGAGACATAGCCAATGGGGTTATGAGGAGTTTAGCTTCAGATGCTGGCTGCTCTGCTACATATTTATATATATATGTGTGTGTGTGTGTGTGTGTGTGTGTGTGTGTGCGTGTGTATATATATATATATGTGTGTGTGTATACATATATATATATATACACATATATGTATAAATATACACGGTTTAAACTGTTCAATAAGGGGAAAATCCTTTAATAGGGAAAAAGTCCCTTACTTTATATAGCCAAAGTTTTACTCCCTTACTATCAAATGCCAATTCTGCAAATATAATCAATAGCAAATAAACTCATTTACCTAATCCAATAGCAAACAGAAATCAGAGTTTTACAGATGAGAATATGCCAGACAATACACAGAGGGATTAAGTTCACCCACTGGGAAAGAACTATCTCAATCAAGAAAGAGAGTCCTATATCTCACCCATGGGGTAGTTCCCTGAAATCTCTACTATAGTGAGCTGGAGATAGGAACATAATAGGTGTGCCAAATCCTCTATCTGTTTCTACTATTAATAAATACTCGTGCTACATGGAACAAGAAGCTTTAGAGACATGAAGAACTAGCACAGAACAAAATCATATAATAACACGATACAGTGATTAACATCCTTGCTGCCCTTTCTGATACCAGAGTTGCACTAAGTATGGTTACAGAGAACCTACAGAGGAAAGACATATCCTAATACTCTTATTCAACTATGAAACAGTTATTTTATCCACCTATACCACAGTCTATAGAATATCCAACAGGACCATAGAATTATATATCAGGTAACAAGGAGGTGCCGCTTATAGAGGCCTAGACCTGAAGTCAAGCAAACATGAATTCAGATCTGAACCTGAATACTTATTAGCTGTATGACCATGGGAAAATCAATTAAGTTCCCTGTGTCTCGGTTTCCTCATCTGTAAAACAAGGATAGTAATAGCAACTATCTCCCAGGGTTTTGTGAGGAGAAAATAAGAGAATATTTATGAACATACCTTACAAACCTTAAAGTACTATATAAATTCTAGTTATTACACACATTTGAAGCTGGAAGAGGCCTTGCAGAATATGTAGTCCAATAATAGCAGGATAGTGATTTGTTGTAGGACCATTTCTCTCTGCACTACATTAAAAGATGTGAAGATGATGGTAGATGGTCATGAAAATATTTTTTAAATTGACTGTAATGGACCAGATTTTGAAAGTATCCTAATAAAACCTGAGACTACAATAACAGAGCCATTACCCTAAGGCAGTTACAGAAAGATTGACACTTCCTCACTGTATGAGCACACATTTGATTATATATAACTTTGATGATGAAGAAGCAGAAGCAGAAGAAGGAAGAGGAGAAAGAAGAGGAGATGGAGAAGAAGAAGGAGAGGGAGGAGAGAAAGAGAGAGAGAGAGGGGGGAAGGGAGGGAGGAAGAAAAGGAAGAAAGGAAGTTACCAAGGGATATTATGGATGATATATAAAGAATTAATTTTGTTGTTGTTTAGTCATTTCAGTTGTGTCTGACTCTCCATGACCCCATTTGGGGTTTTCTTGGCAAAGATACTAGAGTGGTTTGCCATTTCCTTCTCTAGATCATTTTACAGATAAGGAAACTGAAGAAAACAGGATTAAATGACTTTCCCAGGGTCACATAGCTAGCAAGTATCTGTGACCCAATTTGAGCTCATGAAGATGAGTCTTCCTGATTCTAAGCCCTGTGCTCTATCCACTGTGCCACCTAGCTGCCCAAAGAATTAATACAAATATATAAAAACAAGCACTATCCCCCAATAGATGGTAGGTATGTTTGTTGTCCTTCGTTCTTGAAGAGGATCAAAATGACATCACTCTGCTTGAGCAAAGATTCAATGTGTCTGACTGTGGCTGATCAGGCCAATATGAGCTCAGAATGTTCTACCACAGGGTAGGCAGAAATAGTCCATGTGAACATTTGGGGTGGGTACTCCAAACTTGCGAATCCTGCATTTCCTCTGAGCTGTTTCAATTCTGCTTTGCTCATAGAGCACAGCACCTTCTCTGATGTGGGAACACTACGCTGAGTGGTCCTGTGCCAGTGTCTCCCATGTCACACAATCAATTCCAAAGCTCTTGAGAGAGACCTTGAGAGTGTCCTTTTATCACTTCTTCTGACCTCCATGTGAAAGCTTGCCCTGTGTGAGTTCTCTATAAAATAGTCTTTTTGGCAAGTGTACATTTTGCATTCTAACAACATGGCAAGCCCATCAAAGCCCACTGTGATCTCTGAAACAGAGTTTGAATGTTTGGCAGTTTAGGTCAAGTAAGGACCTGCCAGGTGATCTTCAGAGTCTTCCTAAGACAATTCAAATGGAAGCGATTCAGCTTCTTGGCTTGGCGCTGGTATACTGTCCAGGTTTCACAGGCATACAGCAATGAAGTCAGCACCACTGCTCTGTAGACCTTTAGTATGGTAATTAATCTAATACCTCTTCTCTCCTGTACTTTCCTTCGGAGCCTTACAAACACTGAGCTAACTCTGGCAATGCGTGCATCAACCTCACTTTCAATGTGTACATCCCTGGAAAGTACACTATCAAGGTAAGTTACCTTATACACAGCATTCAAAACTCCTCCATTTGCTCTAATTGATGGTTCCACGTGTGGATGGTGTGGTGGTGGGGGCTGATGGAACATCTGTTTTCTTGGTGTTAATTATTAGGCCAAAATTAGCACAAGCAGCAGAGAATTGATCCATACTTCCTTACATCTAAGCTTCAGAGGCTGCATTGAGTAGATCATCATCTGCAAACAGAAAACTCTGCACCAATACTCCTTCCACTTTGGTCTTGGCTTGTAGCCTTTTCAAGTTGAAGAATTCCACAAGAGATAAATGGTCAAAGACAGAGAGCCTTCAACCAAAGAAATACAAGCTATGAACAACTATAGAAAAAAATATTCCAAATTGCTACTTATAAAAGAAATGTACATTAAAACAACTTTGAGTGTCCATTTCACAATTATCAGATTGGCAAAGATGACAAAAAAGGAAAATGAGAATTGTTCAAATTTCTGTGTGAGGGTAGGCATAGTAACGTACTCTTTGTTAAGTTGTTAATTGGTATAACCTTTTGGGAAAGTAATCTGTAAATATACTTGAAAAGGTATTAAACTCTTCATACCTTTCGACCCCAATGTTACTACTACTGGTACTTCAGAAAGGAGTCTAATGTTGCTACTACTGGTACTCCAAAAAGTACAAGTCCAAAAGAAAATCATATTTATCATTAATATTTTGAATAATATGTTTTTGTTGTACAGAGAACCACAGAATGTCAATCAATTGGGGAATGTCTAAATAAATTGTGGCATAGAAATAAAATGGGATTTTGTCATGATTCAAGAAAAGTTGAAAGAATTCAGAGAAAATGAGAAGTATTTGTATAATCTGATGGAAAATAAAGTGAATAGAACCATAGATAAAAATATGTGATGGCTGTGATATTTTAAAGCAAAACTTCTTTGAAATACTTGAGAACTCTGGTCAATGTAGTAACTAGTCATGAATGACTTCAGAAGAGAGCTGCTGAAGTAGGCTCCACATCTCTTACCAGAGAAGTAGTAGGTTAGACACACAGAGTGAGATGTACATTTTAAGGCATGGCCTGACTATATGTATGTGTCATAAGGAATATCGTCTGGAGGGGGTGTGAAATAGGGGGAGCGGAGAGACAGAAAGATTATAGGGCAAAGTTAGCGCATAGTAACAGTGATAGAAAAGAAACAAAACATCCATGAAACATTAAAACCTTGCAGGAGAAAGCACAAGAAGACATAGAAAGAGACAAAGACAAATAAGGAAGTTGTTAGTGTCCTGCCGAATCTAATATACATTTGTAAAACCTTTGCAACAGAAGTTCTGTTTTGCATACAATCCTTTTTTTCTATTCTTTGATTACTGAAATTCTCCGGAGTGTTGTTTCTCAATTTTGTAATAAAGTAATAACATTTAGTGTTAAAATAAATTTATTGGAAGATGGTAAAGAAAAAACAACAAAAAAAATGAGTGCCAAAGTTTTCCATAAATTGAAGTCATTTATGTTTTATACATACTTAAGAAAAAAAGAAACCTTTAAAGAAAATCACTCTTGATAATTACAATTAAAGGTCAAACAGGTTAGTGTTGAAATTTGTTTAAAAGTAAGAGGTTAACCCACTAGAGAAAGATGCCTGCCAATGAACATACTTGCTTTTTTTGGATTTTACTTAGAACTATTATTATTTTAATGTGTTTTTGTGACTTAATTATATGTTATTAAGGATGTAGATTCATTTTCAACCAATCATCACTAAGTGAATCTTTCTAATAGATGGTCCAGGAGAATAGGGTTAAAACTACTTCACTTTTCAACCCCTCATAATACAAGACCTCTCCTCTTATAGCACTTAATCATGCAAATGAGTTATGAGAAATGTGTATAAGTATTTTAAATCCCTGACAAATGACATTACAGCAATAAGCAAAAAAGAAATCATATGAATTAATTCACATTGTCTAGAAGAGGGTTCTCACATTTATTCTAATGGAGTATATCCAAATATTATTATTTTTTAAATTAAAATTTTATTTTTCCCAATTACATGCAAAAATAAATTAACCTTTATTTTTACAATTTTGGGTTGCAAAATTTCTTCCACCTTCCCTGCCCTCCCCCATCACTGAGAAGGCAAGCAGTTTAATAAAGGTTATGTACATGCAGTCATGCAAAACTTATTTCCATATTAGTCATGTTGTGACATGTATGCACAGGTAGGTGTTGAAGTGGATAGACTGCTGGACATGGAGTCATGAAGGTCTGAATAGAAATCCAGCTTCAGACACTTACTATCTGTGTGACCCTGGGCAATCCTCAGTTTCCTCATCTACAAAATGGGCTAGATAAGGAAATGATAAACCACACCAGTATCTTTGCCAAGAAAACCCCAAATGGGGTTACAAAGAGTCAGACAGGACTGAATAACACAGCAACAAAAGTAGTAGTAGTGGGGGGAGGAGGAGAAGGAGGAGTAATATTGGTAGTAATAGTAGTGGTACTAATATTAGAGGAGTAGGAAGAGTAAGAGTAGGAGGAGTAGGAATAAGAGTAAGTGGTACTACGGTAGTAATATCAGTAATAGTGGTAGTATTAGTAGTAGTAGAGTGGTGGTTGTAGTAGTTGTGGTAGTAGTAATAAAAGGAGTAAGAGGAAGAGTAGAATAGAAGGAGGAGGAGTGTAGTAGTAGTAAAGGTAGTAGAAAGAGGAGGAATAGGAGAAAGAGTGGTAATAGCAGTAGTAGTACTGGTGGTGATGGTGATGGTAATTAGATACAACCTAAACGACTGAACAATAACAACAATGAACATGTGGAAGAGAATAAACTAAAAAGAAAAAAAAGAAAGATAAAGTGAAAACGAAACAAAACAACAGTATGCTTTGATCTGCATTCAGACTCCATCAGTTCTTTCTCTGGAGATGGATAGCATTTTTCATCATAACTTCTTCAGAATTGTCTTGGATCTTTGTATTGCTGGGAATAGCTAAGTTATTGCAGTTGATCTTTGTATGATCTTGCTCTTACTGTGCACAGTGTTCTTCTGGTTCTACTCACCTACCTGCTACTTACTTTGCCTCAGTTCATGCAAGTCTTTCAAGATTTTTTGTCTGTAACCTTCAGAGCATTTTTCTTAAAGTATAAAAATCCTATTTATTTTATCGACCTGTGCAATAGTATGTAGAATATTAAATATAAAAGAATAATGATATAACCCAAGGGGTCGTGATGTTAGACTCATTAAGTTCATGTCTAATGTACCATATTTAGAGAGGCTCTGATGTTGCACTAATTCTGTGCTTGAAAGTATAGTTATGGATCATATAAATTGACCCCTGCCTAATTTTGTCCTCATGAAAAAGTACAAACTCTCTAATAACTGACTGGAGGCATGGGATCCTAGCCTTGTGCTAGAGAAAGTCACTTTCTCATGTGTTGCACAGAATTGTACCATTCCCTTATGTTGCAAATGATGCAACACAAGGAAATTCAAGTAAAGGGTCAACCATATGTATCTATGAAAAATTAAATAAGACTAGATCAGTCAGATATAGGCGTTGACAGAATTAAAACGCTTAAAAATAGATGCCAGTCACATACTATATAATGAAAGGCTAGGGAGGTGGAGAGCTCTTTTCTCCTTAGCTCTTATTCTCTCTCGTCTCATTCTTGAGAGATCCTCAAAAGCTCCCTTGGAGGTGCAAAAACTCCACCATTGAATTCTAAACTCATGTTATCTTTCTCTCTTCCCAAACTAGGAAGAAATATAGCTAGCAGGGTCTTTAGCAACTCAGGGACCCTTTATAGAAGGCCAACAAAGGTCAACTGAAGGTTACAATAGGAGAGTGATATGCCAGGATAATTTTTACCCGGAAGTCATTGAAAGATATGAGAACAAGACACTAATGATAGTTCAAAGATCAACACAGTCAACAGTAGGAATAGCAAAATGAATGGCAGTGGATTCAGAATGGATCCATATCCAAAATCATACTTTGCTAACTAAACAGAGTCTAGAAACCAAGAAAGTTATAGAAGGAATAGCATTTTTTCATCAAAGAAGTTAAATAGATATTATTAGATCATGTGATAAACATGTCAAAAGCTTGAAGAAATATTTTTGGAACCAATAGGTATCACTTTATAAAGTGATATTTAGTGAGAATTGGACTCTTGTTAGGTCCAGTGGAAGTGACTCCATGTTTGATGATTGATCGGCTCTATTTACCAGGAAGAACCTGTGAAACCAATAACTGCTTCATTTAAGCAAGGTCTTAAAGACTCTCTTAATTATAACCAATTTAGCAAACTTCATCTAATCTGGGTATAAAAAAGTATGCAAGGCTCTCCTGATCATAGTTAATTTAAAAACATTCCTAAACATGATATCCTTGTGGTCATTAAGGTGGATCATAGGCCATACCACCTGATGACTATCCCTAACACCTCCTCACTTAGATTCCCTATCAATATTCTCAGCAATAGAAATCAGATATAATGCCTGAGGCTGATTTCTGGGCTCTGTATAGGTGTTTTCATCCCACCATATACGCCAGCCAATGACCTTGCTTGTTTTTCCCCATGGGACTGAAGGACTGGGAAGCCCCAAGTTGGCACACATGTGAGTAATAAACTATCTGACTGGTGATCCTTGAATATTCTGTACCTTTTCAGTACCTCAAAAATAATATTTGTTTATAAACAGATTGGGACTTTGAAACACAAAATCCACATGAACTCAAACAAAAATTTTAAAAATGAGAAGAAAAAAGCTTCAGAATATAGCTCAGATATGTTCATTGGCTTGTAGAAAGAGACATTTATGATAGCAATAAAGAACAAGGTCATTAATACCAGGACTTGTAGAAAGGTCATCTTTAAGGAATCCTGAGTTACTGATCAGTGCTTATTTTTCAAGAAATTGTAAAAAGTACACAACGTATCAATGCAGGTTGCAATTATTTAATAACTACCGAATTCCTAGGAAGACATACATAAATGGGAAAAATTATGAATTAGATGCTCATTATTCTTCAACAAATAATAGATGACAAATCCCCATCCTAAAGAATTAAAAACTCCAAATATTCTAGAAAATTCAACAACTGAACTTTCTTGGAACCAGAGAATTTTCCCAGACATTGCCCACAGCTCCTGCAACACTATATAACAATGACCAGAGACAACAAGGAGTTTAATATATTTCACCACAGAAAATTTTTATATTCTTTAAACTATGTGGTATTAAAAGCTCTCGAAATAAAAAGCCTATTGGAACAAATAAAAATAATGCAGGAATAGGATTTAGTACGTATTGTCCCTATCATCCAATCTGATGCTGTAGTTGGCCACAAAATACTTCAGTGAATTAACAAAATAAATATTTATGTCATAATCACTTTTATTTAATCACGTAAAGCAATAATTTATCCACCAGCACAATAATCTACTGAATGTTAAAGATCAAAGGACAACAGTAGGCTAGCAACTTGGTCTAGGATCTAGCTCTTTGAATTTCATTGATTGTAAGATGAGAATGTGAACAATGATAACACCATATTTTATATATAGCTATAAAATTCACAAAGCATTTGACATACATCATCTCATTTAGACCTCATAAGAACCCTGTGAAAGAAATTGGTGATAATATAAAAACAGATTAGTAAAAAATTGAAATTTATAGATAAAAAACTTATATTTTAGCTTATGCATAAAAATTACAAGTCTGTATATGTCCTTCCTGTATTTTGAAGTCCATTTCTCCTTGTGTTTTCAAAATGAAGTACAAAAAGAATCTTTGGTTTACATTGGTGTGCAGTTTGCTACAATAAGATACAATGAGAAAACAAATGGCAAAGGGCCGGAAACCAAAGGAGGGTTCATCAATCATAAAATGGCCAAACACGTTATGGAATATGAATGGAATGGAATATCATTGTGCTGTAAGAAATGATTAGAGGGACCGGTTCAGAATAAGCTGAGAAGGAATATGTACTGATGCAGAATGAGAATATGATAACAAAAACATTGTGAAGACAAACAAGTTTGAAAGATTTAATGTCTCTCATCAATGCACTAACAACCACTTATTCAGAAAACTGAAGATGACAAGGAGAAGAAAGATTTCAGGGTCAGAATTTTTATTTTATTTATTTTATTCTGAACCCAAGAAATAAAACAAGCATTTCTATAACATAGTAGAATAGAAAAAGTGATTGTACATGAAATTGCAGATCTATTATGTACAACTCGCTATTCTTTTTAATTATATAATAAAGTTATTATGTAAATTTATTTTTCCCTTTTTTTCCTTCTCTCCCCCTGCCCTAGAGATGGCTACCATTATGCATACACACAAACAAAGACATACACACACACATATGTATATATACATACATACATTCAAATTAAATCTGTGTATGTATGAGTGTATGCATGTGTGTATGAGATCATATGTGCCTGTATCTACATATATATGTAAAACTTTTCCAATCATATTTCTGTTTATCATTTCTTCCTCTGGGTACAGACAGTGTCTTCTTTCACATGTCCTTTGTAGTTAATTTGGGTATTTATAATAGTCAAAATAACTTATTCACTCAAAGTTGTTCTCAAAACAATACTGTTACACTGTACAGCATTCTCTTGGTTCTGTTTATTTCACTCTTCATTATTTCATGCAACTCTATCCATTATTTTCTAAGATAATCAAGCTCATTATTTCTTATAGCACAGTAGTGTTCCATCACAATTATATACCATAATTTGTTCAGCCATTCCCTGAATGATGGGCATCCCCACAATTTCCATTTCTTTGCCACTACAAAGAGAACTGCTATAAATATTTTAGAACATATAGATTTTTCCTCCTTTTATCCTAATCATTTTGGGAAACAGAACAGGTTCAGAATTTGACATATATTTTGGGCCTGGACAATGTGGGATAATATTTGGACAGCTAGGTGGCACAGTGAATAGAACTAACCCAAGGATTGGACTCAGGAAGACTCATCTTCATGAATTCAACTCTGACCTTAGATACTTACTCTGTGTGTGACCTTGTGCAAGTGACTTAACCCTGTTTGCCTCCTTTGTAAAGTGAGGCAGAAAAGAAAATGGAAAACTACACTAGTATCTTTGCCAAAAAATCCCAAATGGGGTCACAAGCTGGATGCAACTGAAAAATAACTGACCAAAAAAACCCCACATCATTAAAAGGACTTTGTTTTTCTCTTTTACTTCTGAATTGGAATAGGAGGGAGAGACTAAAAATTCTCAATCATAAAATATAATAAAATAAATACAAATTTGGACTATGTATGCACACACACATGTGCGCACCAAGTCCAATAATTCAATGTATAAGTTGTATTTATCACAAATAATTGAAATCTGCTATGATATTATCAGGTTGCAAGTAAATGTATCAAACTGTTTATAATTGAAGCTTTACATTTCCTTTATTTACCAGAAGGAATTAAAAAGGTTATGAAGGCCAAAAAAAAGTGAGGGAATAAATGATTTAATGTTTGTCTTTGCAGCAGAGTATGTAGAAGTGTGGATACTGGTGACAAGTAAGAATTATTTGCCACTAAAAGACAGATAGTTTTGCTTTACATCTGAAATCCACTTTGCTTTTGCCACCACAACTTTTCTTCATCTTATTCTTCACGTTTATAAAACTGAGGTGCTCTTACATGCTCCTCCCTTTCTCTTGTATACTGTTGTCAGATATTTATTGGATTAAGTTCCAAAAGTACTTATGGAATTGTAGTGAGTGCTGGGTATGCAAAGATATAATAATGAAATAACTCTCATTTAAATTATGCTTTATAGTTTGCAAAAAAAAAATCTTCACTGTTGTGTTGCCTTTTGAAGTAGCTAGCACAAATATTGTTTCCTGCAGACTAGAAATGTGATTTCTAAAAATCACATGTCAAAATTCTATTAGAAAGTAATTTACATGGTCTCTTCTCTCTCTTCTTTGTTCTATTATATGATAATGATAGATAATAATAAATCATTGAATACTTATGCTTCTCTAGTTGTTTCATATTTCTTAACATCATGTTATCCAACTAACATGTAAACTGCTAGAAGACAAGAACCGTTACTCACAATTCTCTGACAATCCCCAGGATGGCCAGCATGAAGTGGGGGTTTAATAAATGTTTGTTGAATGTCTTATTGATGTTCTATAGTTTTTTATTAGAATTGGATTAAATCCTAAAATATTGGGAATAATGCCATCTCCTGGACCTGCAGGGATATTGTGAAACTTGATGGAATTATCTCTGCAGCCAAAGCACCCTGCTTCTACAGAGAAAAATGATACATAAGAATGAATTATTCTTTGTTGTAAATCAATCACCACACCCCTCTAATAGGTTTTTTAAAATCAGAATAAAAATCTTTGCAAATCTTGCCTTTTTTAAAATCAGTGCATCAGTGGCTATTTTATGCAGTGTAATATGAGTTACTTTGGAGCTAATTCATCCTTCCACTTCAGGGAAAAAAAGCATATCTGAATCATTAATGGCTCAGTTCTCCCATCTGTGCATATTCATATCTCATGAGCATGCATATATCAATAGATTATACTCACTCATGGATGGAATTTTCACCCTGCCTTTGATAGCCTCCCAGTCAAGAAAAAAAGCAAAATGAGATCTTGACAGTTAACCCACTTATATCTTCAACCAAATGGGCTTGCTGTACTCATTAGTGTATTCTTTATGGGGGTCTGTACTATATTTACTTCACATTGAAAAATTAATCCCCAGAATAACTCCTGGGTCCATTACAGCTGCAGAATAGAACCCAGTAATTTTATGTTATTTGGACATAATGCGTATAATTTTAAAATGTGTTTTCCTTTTATTTATAATGGCCACACTGCTTGGGCTAAATAGCATAAAATCAAATGAGTTAATCACCCTTCAGATAGAAGAGCAAAAAAATCAATTTGGTGCCTTAAAAATTTACATTTTACAGTGCATATCTCATTGGACTGGGGAGTCATTTCAATGCCCCAATTTAGCCATTCCCTGCAGAGTGAAGCATAATAAAAACCTAGCAATATGAGCAGTCTTGAAAATAATTTTAATGACCTCAGATACCAAACTTTTTCACTACATAAGACTGAGATTTAAAAAAAAAAATGAAAATGAAGGCTTCATGAAGATTCAGTGCAAACAGCAGAATGTTACCCCAGTCCACCTAAGTCAGGATTTTCCCCAAATGCCTCTCTTTTCTAGGAAATTGGATGTTGTCACTCCCTCTGTCATTTGGCAAACTCTTAAATGGGAAAGTTTAGGTGTTTGATCCCAGGTCCTCTGACTCCAAATTCAGTCTTCTTATGAATACAGGATACTCACAACTCACATTTATTCAGTACCTGCCATGAACAGGGCACCATGTTTAGACACAGGAGATACAAACAGTGAATAACCCTAAAGTGGATTACTTCAAGGAGTTTCCAGTTTAATAAAATGGTTAAAGTGATTAAAATTCTTTGCTGAGGAGGTAAATTGCAAGTAGCCATGGTAGTTAATAGGCGTAGGGTGGCGGAAGTGGCTGTTAGTGAGAAAAGATCAATATAAAATTTGAATTCATGGTCCAAAAGGGGTTTTCAAAAAAGGAATTAACTGTTACTCTGTAAAATATCAAAACTCAGGAAATAGTGGAGGACTTTGACCTACTGTAGCTCAGAGAAATAGCTGCATGGGCATGCTACCTAGACTCTTATTTCTTCTATCATATTGGGACTACATTTTGGAGTTGGAAGGAGGGGTGAGTAACATTATAATCCCAGTGGGACTTAGGGAATTGCATTAAAAAGAAACCCCCAAAGCAACAATTGTTATGTTTAATTCCTCAAGGAAAAACTAATGTGCATAGAACAAACCTTCACTTATTGTGCTAATTAAATGCAACAGCAAAACATTCAACCCAAGAAGCATCCATTAAGCACTGAAGTCAGAAGAGCTGTGTTGGAATCCAGGCAACTCAGTCTATTAGATGTGTATTCTTAGGAAAGTCATCTTACCCCTCTGGAGCACCTTATCTATAAAACAAGGAGTTTGGACTATATGGTTTCTAAGCTGCTTTCCAGCCCTAAATGTATGATATACCAAAACCCAGGCAGCGCTCCAAATGAATCTCCTCATTTAGAAAAATGTTCAAGGTGTGTATCTGAGAACTTTTATTTCTAAATCAAAATTTTCTAAAAAGAAAAAAAAATACTCAGAGTGCCTACTATGTGCAAAAGGCATGTAGTGTTTGCAAAGATTACATAGAAGGCTATTAAAATGCAAATGCAGAATTTTCAACTTAACAAGCTTTAATGTAAAGTTAAAATAGTGTAATAATAGTTGTACTTTAATTCCCCTAGAAATCTTCAGCATATTTATTGAGGGCAATCCAGCTTTTAACAACGTGATGTCAAGATAATTTAAGAGGAGTTTCCATTAGCCAGTTGGACAGGAATAATTAAATGAACTGACAGGAGTCTGGATCAGACAAGAATATGCAAATGATTTGGCAAAGGCTTACTTAATCCAGCACTACAGGAATATGCAAATGCCTGGGTTCTAACTTCGGAAAGCTTCACTGTAATTCTGATGAGGGTTTGGGGTGAGAGGTGCTCGACACCCCAAAGTACCGACACGCCGGGTCCTGCCGAAAGAATTCGACTCAAGCCTTCTCAGCCAAGGGAAAGGATAAAGTTTATTAAGAGTTAGCCAAATAAGCCTGCCCCGAGAGATCCCACCCCTTGCGACGCCTGTAAGGAAAGAGGGCCAGACCCATCTGAGCTAGATTGGTTCCGACCAACCTCATGGAGGCAAGATGGAGATTATATACACAAAGGTTGTGGGAGGAATTGAGGGGTGGTCTGGGATGACCAGAGGAGGGGTCTAGGGAGGGACTTAAGGACGAGGTCAGACTCCCGGGTGGGGGAAATAGCTGAAGGCCATATGGAAATGACAACCCATCAAGGGCTGGGGTAGCAGAGCTAGGGTATAGATATTTTGATCAGGATTAAGGATGGGAAACAGGATTAAGGGTGGGAAACAGCTGGACAATAGAGGACTGGGCAAGGTAGGCATTTGGGCTTAATGGTTATAGCCTCAGGCCAAGGCCAGGTCGAGTGGGAAGATTCAAGGAGAGTTCAAGGGTTCAAGGGGTTCCTAGAGATTGTGCCCTCATCATTCCCCCCTCAAACAAATGGGACCCAAATTCTTTTGGGGTCAGGGACGAAGGTCTCAGCTTCTGGAATTGCTTCCTGCTGACAAGGGGCGTAGAGCTGGCTTGATGGGTCCAGTTCAAGGGGTGCACAGTCATCTGGAAGTTGATGGCTTGGAGACTGGAGGAGACAAACCTGGCAAGGAAGTTAAGCAAACAACAAAACAGACAGTACAGGAGTACAGAGAAAGGACAATATCCCTGGTGGGAATTAAAGATGACTATTTCATACCTAGCTCTCCTAACCACTTGTTCTGCTTCGGGGTTCAGGAGTGTGTAGCACATCCAAATTAGGTCGGGGATATCTAAGAGCAAGGTTTGATGTTTGGTGAGCCTGTGATTAGCCAGGCACTGGTGGCCCTCTGCTTCCAGGGTGCTCTGGCAAGGCAGAGCTTCTAGGGGCTGGTCTGCTAGAGGCTTAGAAGCTTCCTCAATTGGAATGGCTGTAGCAGCCAGAGAATCTAATTGTTTTGGAAAACAGGGGTCAGATCCTAAGGACTGGATTAGAATTTCCAAAGCCTGTCCTCTCCTTCCTTCAGCAGAGTGAGTGAAAGGTTTTTCTAGATTAGGTAGAGCTAATGCTGGAGTGGTGGTCAGTTTAGTTTTCAAAGTCCCAAAAGCTTGTGCTGGGTAGGGGCCCCACTCTAGAGGGAGTGAGTCAGGGCCTTGAGTGCCAATTAATGGTTGCCGTCCCTCCCAAGCCTTGGGCTTAATTGGATATTGAAGGCTATGGAGGGGAACTATGGCTGGGGTGGCAGAAGTAGCTTGCCCAGGAATTCCCTGATCCCAAACAGTTGGCTCAACCCTCTCCCATGCCTCTGGGGGAACATGGGGAGGTCTGGGAAACAGGGGGAAAAGGGAGTTATGAGGTTTAACTATAGAAAATTGGCTTCCCAACTTCACCATCAGGTCCCTTCCCCAAAAGGGGGCAGGGCCAGAGAAGGAGTGTTCAGACAACAGATCCTTGATGCCCATGACCTGATAGGTCGAGGGGCATGTGGGGCCAGAGCCACTAGTTAAAGCAAGAGAACATAGCCGTGATAAAGTGGGTAACCTTACCTTCTGCCTCGATTTTGCCCAGGGCTCCTCGAGAGAGGTGGAGAAAGTGGGAGCGCAGCCAAGCCCCAGGCTTTCCCCTCCTTCCGAGTCTTGAGAAGACTGGAGGACAGGGTGCTGGGAGGAGGCTCTACCACTTTTCCAGCCTCGGGGACATGCTGGGCATGGTCCTGGAGGCGTGGATCCTAGAGGCTTCTTCCAGGGGGGCGCCCTAGAGGGGCACTCCTTAGACCAGTGACCCTCCTTGTGACATCGAAAGCAGGTTTCCCCTTTGCCAAAGTTGCCAGAAGCACCCTCCGGCAATCTCCTGGCCATGGCAGCTGCCAAATATTGGGCATGTTCTCTGTCTCTGGCTTTTTCCTCTGCCTGGACTAAGTCTCTATTATTGAACACTCCGAATGCTGTCTCCAGTAATTGGGCCTGAGGTGTCTGGGGTCCCATTGCCAATTTCTGCAGTTTCCTCCTAATATCTGGGGCAGACTGATTAATGAAATACATGTTACGTATTGCCGCCCCTTCAATAGAATCAGGATCCAAATTTGAATACTTCTTAATAGCTTCTACTAGCCGGGCTTGGAAAAGGACAAGGTTTTCTTTTTCTCCCTGAGTAATCTCCCTAATTTTTTGAAAATTTATTTGCTTTTGAAATGCAGTTCTTAGGCCTTCTAACAGGCAAATTTCCATATGGTCTCTCTTTTCTCTATCCTCACTCCTTTGATAATGCCATCCTGGGTCACTAGTTGGAACAGCAGCTGTTCCTGGGGGATATTTTATGGGGTTCAAGAGTGGAATTGATGAGGGCACAATCTCTAGGAACCCCTTGAACCCTTGAACTCTTGAACTTGCACATGAATAAAACAAGCCGAAATAATCCACACTCTCTGCATAGTCCAACTATTTCCCACAGGCTTGGTCCAAACCTATTTCCAGGACCCTATGGATCAAAATAACTCTAGGGATTTAAGGCAGGTTGCCTTATAAAATTCTTATGCAAGAATATTTTCATTAAGACAATTTTGTGGAGCATCACCTTTAAGAGAATGAATACATATGAGATCCCTAAAAGTATTATATATAAGGGATGTATAATGTTGGGCTAGGGGCTAAAATTTCATGGATTAGGATTAGTGTTGGTTCGCTGCTCCAGTTAGAAAGGGGGTGGGGAGATTTTGTATACACCGAAAAACATCTTTGTCTATGCCATGAAAGTCTTATATTTTGAAAATATTCTTGGTCCTATTTCTATTACAGTCATTCTTAAAGCTATTATGGCTTATTTGAATATTTTACATCTTCTTGATAACATGAGAAAATATGAAAAAGGCTAAAGAAAACTTGTGTTTCTATAAAAGAGCTTGAGGGCCTAAAGTTGAGAGTTTGTCTCAGTTTCCTCATAAGAATAGCACTTACTTCACAGGGTTGTTTTGAGGATGAGATAAAATGATGATTGTAAAGTGCTTAACCCAATATCTGACATATAGTAGCTACTATATCAATTTTTATTCTCTTCCCATAATGGTGTTTAGAACTTTTAAAAGTGAGGCTTAGATAAATCCTCTGGATCGTTTTCAATTCTAGGATGTTACCAATGACTCATTAATTAATGTCGATATTATACACACACACACACACACACACACACACACACACACACACACACACATGGCTTAGAAAATATATAATATAGATAATGTGTATTTAGTTTCTATAATTTGGATAATATAATTTATTTTACAAACTGACCTTCCCTTGTATACTAGCCTAATATTTCGATCTCTATGCTGTAGGTCTTTGTTGTTGTTATTTGAATTTCTACTGAGAGCAGCTAGGGAATAGACCTGTGATTTTATTGATGTAAGGGATGTTAAGGATGAGGAAGGTCAAGTTTGTACCTTCTCCTCAACTTATTATCTTAGAAGATTGCATAGAGAATTGAGAGGTTAATTGATTTGCCCAGGTCACAAAACCAGCATATGTCAGAAGCAGAATTTGAACCCAGGTCTTCCTGGATTTAGAGATAATTGTCATTCTTGGGCAGAAATAGATGCCCTATGATTTTTACATGAAAATGTTCCATGAAATTATAGGATCTCATATGTCCTTTTAGTCATACAGTTTCTATCTGCCTAACTGGCTCTGCACATATAATTAAATCTGGCTTTACTTGACAACTATTAGGTAGTATCTTAAAACTTGAGTATCTCCTGCTGTGCTAAAAATTATTATTTCACATATTTGTAATTTAATGTAATCAGAGTCTAAACTAGAAAGAATATCCAACCTGAATTTAAATGATTTACTTGGCAAGAAAAAGGAAAAAGCACTTCCAAAGTAATGGAATGTCATAAAAATTAAGGGACTCACAATGATAGAATAGATAGAATCTTAGAGAAGTGACTTTAAAAGTGATTTATTTCAACTCCCTAGTAGATACACGGATCTCCTTTACAAAATTTTAAAGACCTCCAAAGACACACAAAGACAGAAACACTGCAAATGAAACAAAAAAAGTCTATTAAGCAAAATAAAATCAATAAATAACTACAACTGAGAACATTTTAAGTGATAAATAAAGTAGACAAACTAATAGCAGATTAGATCAAAAAAGAGAGTGTAAAAGCCAATTATGGAAATAAAAAATCAGTAATTTATAATATCAAGGAGAAGGCAATAAAGAAAATTTTCACAAAGTCTTATTAGCAAATTTATACCAACAAAATGGAAAACAGGAATGGATGAATTATACAAAACTAGAAAGTACCTAGATTATCAAAAGAGTAAACAAATCACCTAAACAATATCATTTTGGAACATGGTTGGGGTTAAAGGGGAGGAAAGAGGTGGTGTAAATACATTCAAAGTTGTTTCTTCTAGGCATTTAAAAAACAGGTAACCAATATGTATCCTAAACAAAAGAAAGAACGTTAACAAACTTGTCTTATGAAACCAGTAAGTTTCTGAAGTCTAGACTAAAGAGAATTTAGTCTAGGCAGAGGGAGAAACTACAATACAATTAATTAATATTGATTTGCAATTGTTAAATATTATCAAAGGGTTTAAAATAATATATTTAAAAAACCAAAAAAAAATTACTGTGCATAGTTTTCAGTTATATCAGTTTAACAAGAAAGATGTAATTTACGGAAAACTATATCATCAATAAAATATATTTGAAATAGCATTATTTTGTCTAGATAGAAAAGTTTTTCAATATAATACTATATTAATCTAGGATTTTTAAAGCAATTAAAATAATAGGGATAAAATTGGCTTTTTAATAAGAATCTAAAACCAAGAACTAGCAATTTTAAGTTCATATTGATTTTTTGTTTGTTTTAAACCTTCATTTCTAAATCTATCATCCTTTATCACCTACTCAGCAAGGTATGTCTTGTAACAAAGATTGAAACAAATAAGGAAAAAAAATATCTAACCAACATATTAACCATTTGGAATACTATATGTAATGTTTCATAACCACAGCTATCTCCTCCTACCTCTTAAAAAAAAGAAAGAATAATTTCTTATCTCCCCTCCAGGATGAGCTTGTCCATTATAATTATATGTAACTCAGTTTTGTTTTATTATTATTGTCCTTACCATTTGCACTGTGGCAATTCTTCTGTGTGTTGTTTCTCTGGTTCTACTTAATTTATTCTGCATCACTTCATAAATTTTTCCAAGCTTCTCTAAGTTCTTTGTATCCATTTATAATGGCAAGCAAAATAGGACTTTTTGTTTTGCTCTTCTTTCTTTTGGAGTTCTAGTTCTCAGCACTAAAGTAATCAAGTGCCTTTGATTGAGACTTGCCTTTTGTTTGAATCAAGAGTCAAGGATCAATAGAGTCTTTGATGACCTGCTTAAGTCACAAGAAAGCCTAAGTCACATGTAAGTCACACGGTTGTGACATCCTCTATGGGCTGACCCTGAAGAAGTGTATATATACTCTAAGGTTAGCATTTTGCTTTGGGAGACTCAATCATTAGAAAACTGTTCCTGTGATTTGGCCAGACAAGACTCTGGGTAGCCGTTAAGGAGACTCCCACCCCCGGCTGTGAAAACCCAGATGTTGGTGCTTCTAGCTCTGGTAACTATGTAGGTATTCCTGTGGACAGATGGTTAGAAGCCCTGTCTGCTGATTTGTGCTATTTTCTCTGTTTATATAATTTCTGCTTATAATTTCTTTGAAGTTCAGGATGCTGACTTTTTCCCATGAACTCAGTGAATGATATATGTATGTCTAATTAAAGTGAGATTGTAAACCCCTTAAAGTTGCTTTCCTTAGAAAAGCAGATCGAAGAACCTGTGCTAGAAGCCCTCCTATGTGCTGGTGTTGTTGGCCTTACATATCCACAGTAGCTGCAAGCAGCATTGTTGTTACACCATTATTTCTTATAGAGTGGTAATATTCCATGATGTTCATATGCGCAGTTTTTTAGCCTTCTTTAGTTGATTAATGGATTGACATCTACTTTGTTTCAAGTAATTGGCTCCCACCAAAAAGATGCTATGAATATTACAGTACATATGGAACAGATTTTTGGGATGTGTGTGTGTGTGTGTGTGTGTGTGTGTGTGTGTGTGTGTTTTAGTTTTTAGCTAATGGGCACTGTCTACCAAAGAATAACAGGATAACAATCAGCATTCATAGAGTCAAAAATGACAGCTTCTTGAAGTTAAAATATATAGTTCATAATTGGGCTGTAATTTCCTATCATTTCCTCTGTCTTTTGACCCTCATTTTCTTCCCTTTACGTCAGGGGTTCTTCACCTTTTTTGGTGGGGGCAGTACCATGGACCCTAATAATCCCCCCATGGACCTCTCTCAGAATAATGTTTTTAAATACATGAAGTAAAATACTTAGGATTATAAATGAAACCAATTATATTGAAATGCAGTTATCAAAATATTTTAGAAAAAAATTCATGCTCATGCTCAAGGACCTGTGCTCACTATCTACACTTTGAATTAAAATGCTTAGCAGCTAATTTTAATGACCGTGTGTAGCACCAAAAGACCTCCTCATCTATGGGGCTCCATGAAGTTACCCTATGAAACTGGGATCAGAATTCTCTCTGAATCATGCTGATGAGCTTAACAAGAGAGAGAGTATAGAGAGAAAGAGAAGGTACAGGATAGGGCCATGGGGAACACCTATGTTTGGTTGGAGGGGGCACCATTTGGAAAGACGATTTTTGCTATTGGTCTGTCAATTTGCATCGTTGTAGTCACTGTGTCTATCAGATATTCCTGGTTTGTTTTGCTCCAGTCTGCAATGGTTCATATATGTCTTTTAAGACAAAAAAAAACCTTATAAAACAATAATATTGGATTGTTCGGTCATTCAAAAATTAAAGTGCGTCTCTCTATATATATTTTTTCCATTCTTTTACCTTTAACACACACACATACATACATACATCCACATATTGCTGTAAATATGTGGATATTGATGGGGCTTTTCTTTTGGTCTTTGTCCTCCTTGGAGAATATGCCTTTCAGGGGATCTCTGGGACAACATCTACAATTCTGTGGGCATTCTAGTCATTTTTTGCAAGTGAAATTCCAAATTGATTTACATAATGGTTAGACCAGCTCACAATGAAATAGGTCTAACTCAGACATAGTAGCTAAGCTATGCTTATGGGAAAGCTTCAGTCTCATAATTGTAAAAACATGCCAGGCTCTGAGCTATGCTTGGCAGTCCCCTAGCCACAGAAGGCAAGGCTCTCCTATCTCTTCCTCTCCAAGGTGCAGGCAATCAGGCAGACAAATAAGTCCTGACACCAAGGAAGGGTATAGATGCAGGCTTGAAGCCACCCTCATGAGCACAAGGTCCAGAGACTGCCAGTACTTGGACCTCAGCACGATGTCTAGGACCAGGTTAAACCTCCATCCTCTTTCTTCCTTCACCAGATGCAGGCAGAGAGATAAGTAGGCATATAGGCCATGAGCTCAAGCAGCAAGCTCAGGGACCAGGTTCTCAGTGTTCCTTGGCAGGCAACCCACAGGTTCTAACTCATCCATCCTTCCGCTTAGATAGAGAGCAATTCAGTTAGCTGGTCATCCAGACAAGTAACTGTCTGTTTGGTATGAAGTGGGGAATCTTTTATTGGGGAGGAGCTCCAAAAGATACTCAATGTGCTCACCTCCTCCTCCTTCTTCTCCTCCTTCTCCTCCTCTTTCTTCTTCACATCTGTCCTGTGGAGGTACTGAATCACTCCTCAGAGATAAGCCCAGATATCCCCAGCTTTGGTTTTGGGGTTCTTCTCTGTCACTGCCTTGAGCACACTTCTGTCGTGTTGTGAGGCCATGGCTTCTGCTTTGTCTTAACTGAGACTTAAGTCCATATAGGCATGGACATGCACAGGCATACTCACACCCACCCCTGCCAGGAGGTTGGTGGTGACTAACTTGGACTCTACAAGTACCTGTCCCCCGCTCCCCTTCCCAATCTGGTTCTTTCCCCAGACAAAGGAGACAGCTTGAGTCCATAGCAAGGCATTCCCTTTTCAGTCAATCTGTTTTTGTTTCCCTCTTCTTCCTCCTTGAGGATACATGTGGAAAGAAGACAGCACCACAGTCCCATGACAACCCTTACTGAGGAATCTTCTTTCCTTTTTAAAAATGGATTTTTCCACTAAAGAGATAGTAGAGTGACCCCAGGAAGTTGAAATGACAGAATTTGTCAAGAATGCAATGGCCAAAGACACAAAACACAATTGTGTCAACGATGAAACCTAGAAAAAAAGATTAAGACCCATGAAAACTGAGACCACCAGAAGCCAGTGGCACCTAAGTAATAAGCAGGGGTTTAAGGATTCAAACCCAGGTCTTCTAACTCAGAATCCCTTGTTCTTGTCACTGCTCTACACTGTAGACACTTTGGAACTGGGACTACATCTCAATCACTTGGGAAGATCACTGAAGCTGAGAATAGAAAATTGTCCAAGATAGAAATAATACATCGGAACAGACAGAGGGCGGCACCAAAATAATATTGCATCTGTATTTGCTATATGTTATACAGAACATAGGATTAAGCAGGAAAGTTATTAAAATTATTTATACATGTGTACATATGTATGCATATACAGTAAAAATCATCAAAATGAAAGACATGTATAAATTATTTTGTGACCTGGTGTAATTTTAAAATTCATCTTAATTATTCATATGCAAATGCATATGCACACTCTAAAAGCCTTTGCTTGCATAAGAGTTGTATCTCAAGTGCTATTTTTTTTCCATTTTTTAAAAAAAATAGGATTAAGTTGCATGTTTCATGAGCTTAAGGACTTCTTATGCTCTTCATGATTTTGGCACCTCAGAACCCAAATTTTCATTTGATTATCTTACACCAGGCATGCTAACTCCTTCGGCAATCATTAGCAAAACACATGATGAATAGAAGACATCAGAAGCTATGTTCAAAATAAGAACCCAGATGATTAGTATTTCATACCTGCAGATGTTACCAGATGTTCCAAAAGGAATATCCTCTTCTAAGATGTTTAGAAGCTGTAGAAGGATAAACATTCCAATATTATTATAAAAATTCAACCATAGAAACAGTCTATATTTTAATGATTTTTTTCCACAGCTAATGACAAGTCCCCAAGCGTAAACAGGATGTTGTTAGTGCTAGGGCAATTTTTTTTTCATAGTGATAACTGGACATATAGCTTTATTTTCTATCCCTCTCCTAATTTGACTATTTACTGCTGCAGATTGAATTTTGAGAAGTAGTGTTCTTTCATAACAGTCTTATAACTACTTCCCTGATACAATTTAAAAAAATTAACACTTGATTGTCTTTGAAGATAGTCCAAATCTGTCATTATTAATATCTCTATTTTGTTCTTGCTGCAAAGATATTACCTCAGCCCTGAGCCCTTCCTGGGCAATTATTACTTATCATGGTAATTAAATCTCAGATGCTACATTTTTTTTCCTTTCCTTCCCCTTTCATTCCTTCTACGAATGGAAGAGGTATTATTGCCCATGGTTCTCCTTATCTTGAGGAAGACAATTCCCTGCTTCTCTTAGTTCAACTGAAGTCAAAGGTTATACATATATTTTAAGAGATGTGCTGGAAAATTCAGAGAATCATGCTGTGGTTTCCAACATAATGGCTCTCACTACAAGCACAAAACATTGACTTGGCTTTTTATTTTTATTTTTATTGTTTGTTTCAAAGTATACACCTTCCTTAGATGCCTTCTACCAAGTTGTGGTTTTGATCTTGGGTTCCCAACTCATTAGCAGAGTAAACATTGTGACTATATGTTAGGCCAGTGGTTTTCCATGCTTTTCTCAGCCTTGGTTAGCAGCTCTACCCATTTCTCAGGTTAGTTTTTGACCACTCATTAATTAGGTAGCCTCCCAAATAAAGGGAGTCATCTTTTCTGCTTTCAGATTCATAACAGAACAATCTTGTATGGAAATGTTCCTGAGAATTCTAAGAGAAGGGTTAATTTATCAGAATGCTAATGCATTGTATGTGTTGTTTCTGTTGTTTTTGGTTAAAATTAGTCAAATTTCTCTATAATCTCATCTTTTTGGATCTTTCCTTTAACAATACAGATCATAATCCATCCATGAGTATCCTTCCTTAATAAGCTGGAAATCTTAGCACTTCAAGTGTACAGGGAAGCGCTCTAACTCCTCACCTGTTTCCCTCAATCTCTCATATGACTTGTCTGTCTTTTTTTTGTCATATATTTCCACAAAACATCTTGAACTCCTGTTTTCTTCAAAGTTTTTCACTGATTATATATTGCAATCTACCTACACCTGCCATTTTCCTTCTCATTACCTTCTATGTGATAATCATTTCAAATTATTGGGACACTGTTGTATTCAATCTCTTCCTCTCAGGCAGCAAGAGTGGTAGAATGTTGGCATTAAGAACATAAGCTTTTGCTTTCACAGGAAGTTCAATGTCATTAAAGATACTTTTCAATTTCCCAAATGCAATCTAGCCTACATCCCTCCTCCTGTTCAACTCCAAGCCTGTTATTTGCCCATCTATACTCTCTGTTCCAGATGGATTCAATAAACATTTATTGAGTGCCTACTGTGTGTCAGAAACTGTACTTAACTAATGTTGATACAAATAAGAAAAAGACAGTTCCTGCCCTCAAGCAGTTAACAATGTAATGGGGGAAGACAACTCACAAAAGAAAGCTGAAAGGGGGAGGGTAGCATTAGGAGATGTGATGTTCCATGGAATCAAAACCAAAACCAAGCAGAGAAGCTGATGGAAAATACCTAGAAAGTTCAGAGCTAAATCTTCTATAAAGGAAGACTTTAGAAGAAGTTTAATGCTTCACATCCCAAACCTCCAATCAGAAAAGAGAAGCTACTGAGGGAGTTGAGAAGGTGTTCAGCATCAAAAACTGAGTAAAATCAGCATGGTGATAATATTTCAGGTGACCAGCTTATCTCTGGTGGGACCTGATGTTCTGGTGGAAGCCAAGCAAAGTTGTTGATGGAAAATGGAGAGTTAGCAGGTGGATGAGCTCTATAGATTACCCATTCAACCACATCATAATTTGAGAAATCTACTGCCTGCCTTGATTTTACATACTCCTTCCTTACAAGAAGCTTTCTAGAGTTCTAAGATTTGATACATTCATTAGCAACTCATTGTTCAAAATTAGTTCAAAAATTAATTATGGGTAATGAAATCTATAGAAAATTGTTGTGCTCAATTATGAATTCAGCAGGGCATCTTACTTTCTTTCTATTTGCCCTTCCCTCCTACTTTAAGTAAGGTATTAACAGAATGGGACAATTTGGATAATCCCACCCAATTCCTCTCAGTGAAACATAGGAAAGCAAGAGATGATTAGGAGCCCTGCCTGGTGACTAAAAGTCAGTAGTAACTGAGGATCTAAACAGGTGTGAGAAAAGAGGGTTGCTCAGTGTGCAGTTTCTTTATCTCCCTTCAGTTCTGTTTTCCAGTTTTAGCCCAACTAAAATTTTCTTCTTTGATATTTATGAATACTGCACTTGCAAGAAGAGTTGCCTATAACTCAGTGGATAAGATAGCTGAGTACTTTAAAAAATTAGGTTGAAGAATCAGAGAAGAGAAATATAACTGACTTCTTTGTGATAAATCAAGGTCTCAGGTACAGGATTAATGGAGATTCCTGATTGAGTAACAGAGAAAATTTGAAAAAAAGATAGTTTTTCATTTCTATGATTGCTTTAAACATTCAATAGTTGCCCATTTCCACCTTTTTCTCTCTATTCATTATATTAATGGAGTTCTACCTGGTGTGTCATCTATGCTATTAAGATAGAGAATCTTTGACAATACTTCTTCCTATGCCGATTATGTTAATGAATTTTTCTAATGTATTTCTTTTAAAGGAAACAAAAAATCCAAATTCTCATTTAAAATTTCCCCAAACTCATGGTATTGAAAGAGTATATTCTCCTCTGTGGCTTCTCTGATGTATAATAAGGGTTATGCCCTAACAGAAGCTCGTCTAATTTAAGATTAAGGGGAGGGAAGGTAGGTAGCTGCCTGAGTTCTGAGTAAGTTGGGGTGGGGAAGTGATTCATTTACTTTTTATAATTATATAGATTTTATTTTATGCCAGAAAATCCCATTTTCCATGGTACATCACTCCTTAATAAGGTATATAAGTAAGGTTACATGGTTAACAGTGAAGATTCAAGGTTTCTAATAGATGAAGATAGCAGAACAGAATGAATTTCAGCAGTCTTGACGAAATTGTGCCAAGGCACTGTTTCATTTCATTATTTTATCTTTACTCAAGAGTGACCATAGAAAGGACTATAATGTTGAGATAGAAGATTGGGTGGATAAGTTAGAAAGACTTGGGGAAGAGAAGGCTGGAGCATATTTTAATAATGCAAAGGGCTCTTGCATAGAGGTCAAAGAACCTGACAATCTTTAGCAACAGGAATTTAAATTAGGCAAAAGATAGAATATGCTGGCCTTATGGGAAGGAATTTAAAGGTCTTTCTCTGAAATTCTTTATAAAGAGCATAGTAATCTTGGTTAAAGGAATATTAATGAACTCAATTACTTCTCAAGGTCTCTTCCATGTAAATGATTTTCTATGTTTTTCTTATTATGGTACAAGATTTATTATTGTTATTAAAAAAAATTCACTTGCAGGAGCTCAGATTTAAACACCTAAAAGGGACATTTAAGAAACTAATCAAATTTCAATACTTCTAAAATCTGTAACTTTGTTGGTGTGAATAATCTCTTCATGAATTCACGTTTCAACTCCTCAGTTTCTTAGTATGTAGTCTTCAATTGGTTCTCTGAGAGGAAAAACAAAAACAAAAAATAATCCTCACTCTTAAGCCCTTCAGGTGATGAGTCTCTCCAAACCTAGTTAGGTAAGACCTTATATGACAAGTAAGTCCACCACCTATCACCAGGCCCATACTTTTAGGCTTCCCAGTACCTGCTAGAATGTGACCTCAATTGACATAGCATTTGAGAACCCAGGTTCACCTCCTTACCATAATGAAGCATCAGAAATGAGGAACCAAGATGACACTTTACCAAATATACTCTTCAATTCCCAAATGCTTCAAAATGAACCACAGATATGGATATATCCCTTGATTTATGGACTCCACCATTTGCAGTGTTAAAAAAAAGAAAAAGAAAAGAAATCTGGAGATTTCACACAGTTGGGAAATAGAATTCCCTCCATTACTAGTATCAAGAGCCAGAATGAATTACATTAATTATTTTACGTTACCTCAGGGCAGAAAACTCTTGTTGACTTTATGGTGTCACTGACTAGGTAAGTACTATCTATTCAGACCAAGGTTTTTACAGTTCTCAGGTACCTAATGATCTCACTGTGATCCCCAGTGGAAATCACATCATTTTACATGATTCCAAATGAATAGCATTGCTGATTAGAAATGCATCAAGAGAAAAGGAAAATGCTTTGGCAAGGCATATGTTGAACAATCTATGGAACATTAACCTCAATCCACCTCAGGTTTTCACCTTGAAGAACATCAAACTGGTTCATTCTATAAGGAGAAGGGGGGAAATCCTTTAAAATAGGACAAAAAGAGTGCAATATATTTGTTAAAATAAGCACCCATGCCCAATGAAAGGTGATAAAAAATCATAGAGATAAAGGTCAGAGATCCCTTCCAGAAAACAAAATGTTCTGTCTCTGTCATTTGATTATTATTAATATCACAATGACAAAATCTAATGATTTTCTATTTTCTTTGGAATTAAATATAAATTCCTTTGTTTACCATTTAAATCCCTTCATAAACTATTCTCAAACTACTTTTCCCCTTATATCACTTATTACTCTTCTCTCAGCACTCTGAAATCTAGCCCAACTATCCTTCCTAATGTTCTACAATACATGACATTACATCTCTTTCCTTTTCTACTGGTAATGATTAAAGGAATAAAAGATGTCAGCCCATATAGAAGCAACAAAATGACTCATAGAATAATTACTAGGTGAAAGGAAATTTTGTAGAAAAGTGATAGGTTATGTGAAAGATAATGGCAATACAGATATTGAATATAAAAGTTTTTGGTACTCTGCCAAAAACATATTCAGGTTCAAGGTGACAGCATTATTAATAAGCAGAAAGGGAAGATAAAAATGAATCTATAGTTTAAAAATTTAGAAAAGAAAATAAAGTAAAAACTCAACAACAAAATAAAATGAAAATTTACCAGAACTGGAGATGAAATATCTTGATGTCATGTTGCCTTACATTAGGATGTAAGCTCCTTGAGGGCTGGGACAATTTTTGCCTTCACACACTGTCCAGCATATATTAAGGCCTTAACAAATGCTTGATGAGTAACAGTGAAAAGGAAACAATTGAAATATAAATAAACATTAGAGCTGATTTTTAACCATTGACATCAATATCAATATGGTGGCATGGTGCAATAGACAGTGGAATTTGGGGCTGCCCTTAAAGTTAGAAAGAACTGGATTTAAGTCCTGCCTCTGACATACCAGTATTGTAACCACTGGCAAGTCATTGAATCTTTCAGTGCCTCAGATAAATACTGCAATATAAGTTCCAGAGGATTTGCTGAATTATACAACCAAATAGAATTTATAACTGGAATGAAAGGATAAAAAACAATCAATATAATAAATCATATCAAAAATAAAATAATGTACTACATAGACCTTCAATAAAATACACAACTCATTTATTAACATTGAAATATAATACTTGGAGGCTCTTTTCATAATGATTAAAGTATATATTTGAATCCTTGAAGAAATATGCTATATAATGGAGAAATACTATAAGCATACCCCTTAAAAACAAACGTTAATCAGGGATGCCAAATGTTGTTCCATTCCTATTTAACATAGTTTGAGAAACTTTAGCAAAAACAAAAAAAGCTTGAAACAAAAACTAAAGAAATAAATAATCAATGGCAGAGAATAAATTAATTATCTGCATTGACAGATTATATTATTGTCTAGTTAAAAAAACACAAAGTGATAAAGAAAAGTACTTATGAAGGTAACTTATGAATTTAGCATTTTCAACTGAACATTTACTTGGGACCTATTTTGTATGTGCAAGACACTGTCCTGGGTATAGGACATAAAGCCAAACATTAAAAAGTCCCCACCTTCAAGGAGCTTATGTTCTACTAGGCACATACAAGATGTACACAGATAACTAAAAGAAAATATATATGTATATATATATATGTATACATATATATATTTTGTATATGTGTATGTATATATATGTGTGTGTGTGTGTGTGTGTATATATATATATATATATATATATATATATATATATATATATATATATATATATATATGCACACACACACACACAAAGTAATTTCCAGAGGGAGAAAATAGGGGAAAAATTAGGGGAATCAGAAAAGGCTTCATTTGAGGATGATATCTCAACTATGCTGTTGTGCTTTGAAAAAACAATTTTTAAAGACTGTTTCCCCCCATTTCATCCAGGCTGGAATTACAAGAGATACTCACTCTTCTTTGGGCACCCTGATGCCCAACATATTCACGCCAAATTTAATACATGCAACTGATCAGAATATACCACTATAGTTCAAAACTCCTGCACTCAACCTCAATCTCCCTGGTAGCTAAGGTTCCAGTTGTGGGCCACTATATCTGGCAAAGAAAGGAATTCTTAAGAGGTGAAGATGAGGTTTGAGTGCATTCTGGATAGAGGGAAAAATTGGTGCAAAGGTGCACATTTGGAAGATAGAAAGCTAAGAAACCACTAGCAGGCCACTTTGAGGGGAACAATATGAAATGTTACTGGAAAGGTAGGAGGGACTACAAGAGAAAAATTGTGATGAAGAGTTATATTTTATTCTAGAGGAATTTTCCTCCCTGAGAGCACATCTTCCCTCCCTGGGAGCATGCTACTTCCATAAGACCAAGCCTTTTCACTTTAATGGACCACCTGAATAGATCTGTGCCCCTGTACTCCTAAATCTAGTACCACTCTTACATGAATTTTATTCTATGTTAATATGTATTTATCTGACTTGCATATTGGGTCCCCTTCTCTCATTCTTCCCTCTCTCTCCCTCTCCTACTCATCCCTATTATTTGTCAATGAAACTTGAATATTGAACTGACTCCCATTGTTATGACATATTATTCATGGCAATCAAACTCATAATGGGGTTATTTTCCATAAAATCTCTGACCAGTCCATGGGCCTTTTTTAAAAATATATAAACAGATGCCTGGATAGGGACTTTCTACTTTATACCATAGTATGAGCAGTATGAGTCCAATCCTAAAAAACAACAGTCGAAAGTGGAACTTCTGTCCTCCGAAGAGAGACTCACTTATGCCAGAGGACTGTCACAGGACATTCTTAAAAAAGTCTTTCCCCAATTATCGTCCCTACCCCATACTTCAGACACTACTATTGGTTTCCTTCTCTACTTGCTACATACCTTGTATGCATGCTGTTGTTTGCATACTTCCCTGTTAGAATGTATGGTATCTTATCCTGCCAGGATCTTCCTAAGATGATTCAAATGTAAGCGATTCAGTTTCCTGGCATAGTGCTGGTATACTGTCCAGGTTTCACAGCATGCAACAATGAGGTCAGCACAATGGCTCTGCAGTCCTTCAGTTTGGTGGAATGCCAAGCATTCAAATTCTACTGAAGACAGCACAACTCCGATGGGCTGGCCACGTTGTATCAATGACGAATATGTGCTTGCTAAAAAGACTATTTTATGGAGAACTCATACTTTGGAACTGATTGTGTGACATAGGAGAGACTGACACAATAATCAGACATCAGAGGTGTTGTGCTCTATGAGCACAGCAGAATTGAAGTAGCTTGAAAGAAATATGAGACTAGCAAATTTAGAGAATGCACCCCAAATATTCACAGGCACTATCTGTGCCTAACCTATGGTTAGAGCACTCCAAACTCATATTGGTAGTTGTTAAAATATTGTTTTTGGACACACAACAGTATTAACCCTAAAAAATATTAGTGTCAGTATTTTCCCATGGACTAGTCTTAAAAGTACTGTTTTCCATGAGTACATTTTATGAACTACACCCTCTCTTAAGAGGAGACCATCATGGTGGTCCTCTTCTAGAATGAAGGACAACAACCAATTAGAATGTAAGTTCCTTGAGGATTAGGAGAATATTTTTGCCTTCATTTGCATCCCCAGTGTTTTGCACACTTCTAGAGAGAGAGATAGGTAGGTAGAGCTTAATAAACTCTTGTGATTGACTGATAGACAATGGGAAACAGTTTTAATAAGGATTTTTTTTTTGTATTAAAAAGAAGCTCCACAAAATGTACCTCCAATTGAGTTTTTCTTATGGATTAAGGGAAATTATTGTGAAGCTAGGCTTTTGCTCTGTGGTGGTGAGTAGATCCCCAAACTGCTTGGTGAGTTGAAGAGGGGACAAGGGCAGGGTTGTAGGAAGGCTTTTTTTTCTGGAAAGTTAAACTTAATAAGCTCTGTTGTTTCTATGGTGCAGCCTGTCACTCTATACTAGTTATAATCCTGAAGGAAGTTATATCCAGCCCTAAGAGAAGTAGAAAAATGGTGCAGTCAAAGGAAAGGCATATAAGATACAGTGAAAGGGAATACTGTTGGTGATGGTGAAGTCTGTAGAGAAGAAGCTAAAGAAGTTCTAACCCTGGTTACTTAAATCAGCAACTACAATAGGAATAAAAGTATTCTGGAAACACTACTTTAAACAGAAAACATAATTTGACTTCATTTCATTTCATTTCCTCTCACTTTATTTTACCTCTAAAAAGCAGGATTTGGTTGTTGAGGTCCTAGATAAATTTTTCTGCCTCAGTTCCAATTGAATAATGTACATCGCTGAAAGATAATGGGATCATATCATGGTTTGTTATTAGAAGTCGTGGGTTAAGGTTAATTGTCTAACCTGTCCCTTCCTAATTGTGTGACCTTAAACTAGTTATTTAGATTATTTGATATGAGTTTTTTTCATTTATAAAATTCAGGTGACAAATGCCTGTACTCTCTACATCACAAGATTATTGGTAAGATCAAATGAAACAATGCATGTAAAGTCCTTTGAAAACTATAAAGTGCTATGCAAGTGTCAGCTATTTTAGATACAGAATCCTTTACTGGATGTTTCAATGAAGATTGATAATTTTTTTCAAAAACCCTTTGATCTCAAGGACTTTACATAAAAACAAATTTTAGGAATTTTTTTTAGCAAATTGATTAGCTATGTCCAATATTTTCATGGAATTAACACTAATCATGAAAGTCTTCAATAAAAAAATTATTTATCATCATATCATAGGACACAGATCAAACTTTAGAAAATAATTTTTAAAAAAATCAGGTGTTCTACATCACATTTGAATGCAGTATGGAAGGCAAAGAGTTGTGGCACTTAACAGATCTTTTTTTTAATAATAAACATGTGAAACATCGAGATTGAGACTGATTCTGTTGGTAAGGTAGAGAATTTAGCAAAACTACCACTAACTGATGTCTTAATGATGTGAAAGCCTTAATTTACCTTTGCAATTTCAAAATCACATTTGAGACTTGTGAAAATATATTTCCTTCCTTATTAGATCATTCTCCTATTAATATCTTTGAAACCAATGTTCAATGAGTTCTTCAGAGGTCTTCAATTTTAGCATGAATTCAAGGTAGAGCAAACTGATTTATTTTACTTGTGCTCATTAGGGGAAATTTCACTGTATATCGATGCTGTTAGATAACAATTTAATACTCTTAATAATAAAATGACAAAATTAAGTAGTAGGTGGAAAATTAAGGTATTGGAAGTGAATTTCACAAATGGAGCATAAATGAGCACAAGTTGGCACACCATTAGATTTTCTAATTTCTCTTCAAATTTCTGCCAGGTTTAGCCATTTAGCTTTCCATTTACGGTAAGAACTTTTGAAATGATAGGATTTGTGTGGAGAATGTACTGTCATCTACATTGAAATGTATTACCAGCAAGAGAAGAATATACTGAAATGTTTCACCAAAGAGAATATTACAAGGTGTTAAGATGTTGAAGCAAATGACCTACTTGGTACTCAACATGAAAGACATATGAATTACAGCTTCCAAGATCCAAACAGAATTTAAATTCCTTCAACTTGAATAATATAATTATGAGATTTAAAAATATGGGATTGTTATAATGTCATATTTTTAGGATGAGATATGCAAAAATATTGCTAAGTTGAAAATAATTTTGCAAGTACAAGTGAATAGCAATCAAATGGAAGCTTTTTGTTAATTCATTTATATATTTTATTGGTGAATTCATTAACATTATTGCAAAAAAAAAAATCAGGTAGATTCATGTAATGGATTGAAGGCTATTCTTAAGGGTCTGAAACACCAACATATAAATTCTACTTTGACATACAATTGCTTTCAGACTATAAGTAAGCCACAATAATCTAAGGGCTCCATATACCTCCCTAATGCAGAGAGTTGCACATGAGTTTTTAACTGCATCTGTGCAGGGAGTTACTACCTACTAACCTAATGAAATAATATGTATGGGAAAGGGGTGAGTTGGGACTGGGGGGGAGGGAGTGGGAGAAAGAGAGAGAGAGCAAGAGCGAGAGCGAGAGAGAGTGAGAGTGAGAGAGAGACAGAGACAGAGACCAAATTGTCACCTCCTGGCTATTGTCTCTCAAATCTACAGCCCCTTACTGTATACCTCATCTTAACTTCAATCCTACTTCTTAAATAAACACTTCCACTTTTTTTTTTTGACACATAGCTAATTGCCTTAGTGCCTAAAGTACCAAGATTTAAAAAAAGAAGATCTGTCGTGTAGGTTTTTCCAGGTTGTTATGAAGTCCGTATCATCCCCATTTCTTATGGCACAATAGTATTCCATTACCTTCATATATCACAGCTTGTTCAGCCATTCCCCAATTGATGGGCATCCCTTCGATTTCCAATTCTTGGCTACCACAAAAAGAGCCGCTATAAATATCCTTGTACATATGGGTCCTTTTCCCGCTTGTGTGATTTCTTTGGGATACAACCTTAGATGTGGTATTCCTGGGTCAAAGGGTATGAACATTTTTATAGCCCTTTGGGCATAGTTCCAAATTGCTCTCCAAAATGGCTGGATCATCTCACAACTCCACCAGCAATGTAACAATGTTCCAATTTTCCCACATCCTTTCCAGCATTTATCATTTTCCTGTTTTGTTATTTTAGCCAATCTGACAGGAGAGATGTGGTGTCTAAGAGTTGTTTTGATTTGCATTTCTCTAATCAGTGATTTAGAGCATTTTTTCATATGCCTATAGATAGTTTTAATTTCTTCCTCTGAAAACTGCCTGTTCCTATCCTTTGACCATTTCTCAATTGGGGAATGGCTTGTATTCCTATATATTTGGCTCAATTCCCTGTATATTTTAGAAATGAGGCCTTTATCAGAGATACTAGTTGTAAAGATTTTCTCCCATTTTTCTGCTTCCCTCCTAATTTTTGTTGCATTGGCTTTTTTTGTACAAAAACATTTCAATTTAACATAATCAAAATTATCCATCTTGCATTTTGTAATGCTCTCTATCTCTTGTTGGGTCATGAATTCTTTTCTTTTCCATAAATGTGATAAGTAAACTATTCCTTGCTCTCCCAAATTACTTATAGTATCAGCCTTTACTCCTAAATCATGAACCCATTTTGACTTAATTTTGGTATATGGTGTAAGATATCAATCTATGCCAAGTTTCTGTCCTACCATTTTCCAATTTTCCCAACAGTTTTTGTGAAATAGTGAATTATTAGCCCAGAAACTGGCCTCTTTGGGTTTATCAAAGAGTAGATTGCTATAGTTGTTGACTTCTCCATCTTGTATTCCTATCTTATTCCACTGAACCACACCTCTGTTTCTTAGCCAGTACCAGGTAGTTTTGATGACTGCTGCTCTGTAGTACAGTTTAATATCTGGTATGGCTAGGCCACCTTCTCTAGCATATCTTTTCATTAATACCCTAGATATTCTAGACCTCTTGTTTTTCCGGATGAATTTTGTTATAATTTTGTCCAGCTCAGTAAAATAATTTTTGGTAGTTCGATTGGTATGGCACTGAATAGATAGATTAATTTAGATAAAATTGACATTTTTATTATATTAGCTCGGCCTAACCATGAGCAACTGATATTTTTCCATTTATTTAGATCTGACTTTATTCGTGTGAAAAGTGTTTCATAGCTATGTTCATATAGGCCCTGGGTTTGTCTTGGCAAGTAGACTCCGAAATATTTTATAGTGTCTACAGTAACTTTGAATGGAATTACACAACATAATGCTGAGTGAGCGGAGCAGAGCCAGGAGAACACTGTACACAACCACAGATATATGGATTCTGTGAGGACCAACCCTAACAGACCTCGCTCCTCTCAGTAACACAAGGTGCAGGCACAACTCCAAAGGACTCACGACAGAGAATGCTATCTACATCCAGAGAAAGAACTATGAAGTTTGAATGCAGATTGAGGCACACTTCATGCTCGCCTTTTTCTCTTCTCTTTTGTTTTTGTTTTTGGGTTGGTTTTTTTTTTTGGTTCTATTTCTTCTTTCTCATTATTCATTCCATTGGTCGTAATTCTTCTCCGCAACTTGACTAGTGTATTAATTAATTCAATGCAAAGTCATTCGTGGTAGTTATATGAAATTCCATGCCGTCTTGGGGAGGCAGGGGGGAGGGAGGGGAGAAAATCTGGAACTCAAAATTATGTAGAACCATCTGTTGTAAACTAAAAATAAAAATAAATTAAAAAAAAAGATCTGACTTATAATCCTGCCACTGAGTGGCTGTAATGACTTAATTTCTTTCAAACACAAGTCACTTGTCATCTCAGTTTCCCCATCTGTAAAAAAAAGGAATAATAATACCACCGCCCCCACAGGGTTGTTGTGGGCAACAAATGAGATAGATAGATAGATAGATACATACATACATATATACATATATACATAGATACATATGTGTGTGTATATAAATTACTTTGCAAACCTTAAACCACTATGTAACTGCTAGCTATGGTCATAATTTTTTTTCCTTCTCTAGCTCCCAAATCGAACTCAACATATTTTACCCAAATCATCCTCTGTTCTCAGCCTTCCTGTTTCTCTTCATTATATAATTCTTATTCTAGTCCTCTGAGTTTGAAAACATGGAGCAATATCAGATACAGTTTTCTCCTTTGATTAGCAGTATCTATTTAGTCAAATACATTTGATTTTTTTCCAAACTGTCTTTCCTTTCAATTCGTAAAACTTCTACCATAGTCTAGCCTGTGGCTATTGCAGCGGTCTTCTAACAAGACTCCCAATATTCTCAGGCTTTTTATCTATCAACTTTAGGACGCTAAGTTTAATCTTCCTAAACTGCTACATTTGTCCGGTTATTGTATGCTCAAAAATGTGTCAATGGCTCCCATTTTATATGGGATCAATTCCCAACTTTCTTTTTTCACCCATGCAAATCCTTTCTTTTCTTCAATGACTGAATCAAGACCCTCTTTGAACCCTTTTTTTAATAGACCTCCCACATGAGGCCATTCTGAACTGAATTCTGGGAATATATTAAATTTGATTTCTCTTGAGATTGCAAAGCCATGGAAGGATGCTTCTCCTAGGAGAATAAAAGTTTGTTTCTCCTCCTAGGTCCTAGCACAAGGACTCTGCAAATAAATGATAATGTAATTTGGTTGAATTAAATTGGGATCATATTTCAGGCAGATGTCAATTTCAAAATCCACTACATGCTATTGGATGACAATCCATCTTACCTATGGAGGAAACTTAGAGCATAGAAACACAATACAATTACTTCACATCTAATATTGTTATAAATTCAATGTCAGCATCACACACACATATGTCTAGACCATGGCTTGCCCATAGCGGTGGTGTTTATTATTTTTTGTTTTTTAATGTATTCACAGCCTACTAGAATTTTTTGTTTGCTTAATAAAGAGACTATGAGAAAGCATGCCAACTCCCCAATCTTCAAATATCTACACACACACACACACCCCAGGAAAGTAAATATCACCTCTCTAAAAAATTCAAAAGGGTAAATATCAGCATCTGTTGTAGGTGATAAGAGTGCTCCTGGAGTGCTGCATATGGAAGCTTCAGTTTAGGAGAAAATTATTTTTTAACCTTAGAACACCACCACAATACATATGTCAGGTCATCTAGCCTAAGCTATAAATGACTTAAACTCTCTACAACATCCCTGTGATCCTCCGTCATTATTTAAAGATACACAAAAAAGTGACATCAACTAGTTCCCTCAGCCCTTGGGTGGCATAGTGCATCATGAAGACCTGGGTTCTAATCTTATTTCAGTACAATTAGCTGTACTAACTTTGAGCAATTCTCTTAACCTCTATCAGGTTCTAAGTTTCTTCATCTGTGAAACGGTAATACTACTAGCACCTACCTTCCACGGTTTTTGGTAGGATCGAAAAAGATGAAATTTTTAAAGGGCTTTGTGAACTTTAAAGCACTATGTAAATGTTACCATCATCACCAACACCACTGCCATCATCGTCATCATCATCATCATCATTGTCATCATCATATTATGATCACTATCTTTATCCCTACACAAACAATTCCATTTGATATCATCCTATTTCTTATGAAGGGTTTTCTGTGTGTTTTTTCACATAAAGCCTAAATCTATTATTCAATTTTCTTTATCTTAAAATAAGTCTTTTATTGTTTTTTTAAAATCATTTTAATTACCTCCAGTATCCTTCCCTATCCCCTCTCATAGAGTCATCACTATTAAAAGAAAAGGAAAGAAAAGTATCATGATAGGAGGAAATAAACAAATTGATAATTACATCCAAAAAGTTTGGAAATATATGTAATGGACCATATTTGTAGACCTATCATCTCTGCACACACATAAAATAAGGGTATATTTTCCATATCTCTTCTTTCAAGCCATGCTTATTATTTATAATTGTGCAACATTCACTTTTATGTGTGTTTGTTCTTTATGTTTAAATTGTTATAATCATTTTGAATATTATTTTCTTAGTTTTTATTTCACTATAAATGCATGCACATTTTCCGTGCTTCTTTATATTTATCATATTTCTCATTTCTTATAATAGTAACATTCCATATTATATTCACAAACCACAATTTGTTTAGTCATTTCCCAGGAAATGAGCATTTCCTTTATTTCTAATTCTTAAGTATCACAAATAGCGCAGTTATAAATATTTTGGTGTATATGGGCACATTCTTCTTGTCAGATGGCCGCCTTCTCCAGAAACCTCTCATCCTGGATAATCATTTCACTCCTAGACTTCTCACGCTGGAATTTCTATCTGTCCCTAAAGCCCTTCCCTTTGATTGAGTTCTTTTAAAACCTCCATTTTAAGGAAACTATCCAGGCCAGCTATTTTTCATCCTCTCCAGGCTTCACTCCTTACTCTCCAGACTTTCTCTACCAGGCTCCCACTCATGTACTTTCCCCATTCCCACTTTTCAATTCTCATTTATAGGTTGTCTTCCTTCACTAGAATGCAAGCTCCTTGAGAGCAAGGACTGGCTTTCTTTCTGATTATATTTTCAACACTTAGTACTATTACCATCTGTAAGGGCAAGCAAAGTGGGACTTTTTACTGCTTTTTCTTTTGGAGTGCTTCCTAGCACTAAGACAATCAAATGCTTTTGATTGAGTCTTGCCTTTGTTTGTAGGAAGACCCATGCCCTTTTACTAATTGGGTCACAGGAGGTGTGAAGCCCTTGGGCCCTGAAGAAGGTATACGCACATAAGCATATATGTATGTATATATACATATATAGTCATATATGTATATACATATATATTCCTTTAGAGTTGCCTTGGGTCATTGTATTGCTGTTAATAGCTAAGTCTTTCACAACTGATCGTCTTACACCTTGCTATTACTTTATACATAGTACATTTCACTTTACATCGGCTCATATAAGTCTGTCAAAGTTTTTGTGAGAGCATCCTGATCATCATTTCTTATAACACAATAGTATCCAATTAAAATCACGTACTACAATTTGTTCAGCCATTCCTCAATTGATGGGCCTCCCTTCATATATACATGTATACATGTATACACACATATATACATGTATACACACATACACATTTACAATATACATACACACACAAATATATATATATATGTGTATATATATATGTGTGTGTGTGTATATATATATATATATATATATATATATATATATATATATATATATATATATATATATATATATATATATATTTGTGTGTGTGTCTGTATTTCCCATTCAACTATTTCTCTCTTATCTGAAAGGCATTGATTTTGTTGGGGCAGATGTCTTTCAGCTTCCTGTTATCAAAGTTAATTAGTTTGTCTTTTATAGCTTATTCCATATCTCAGTTAAGAAGACATCCCATGCTCATAGCTGTGGAAGTCCTTATATGATCCATTTACATTATATTGTGGAATATGATTTAAGGGGCTGATCTAAACCTAATTTCTACCAGATTACTTTCTACTTTTTTTCTGGGAGGCTTAATTTTTTTTAATCAAAAAGGTTCCTATGTAAATGATATCTTCTGGTTTATTAAACATTGGGTTTCTCTGCAACTTTATCTGCCCTCTTTATTCCTAGGTAACTATCCCCTTATACCTAGAGCAAGTCTTATTCTTCTTATACAGAAGAGCTCCCAAATACAGTTAAGTCTTGTCTTTTCCATCTACACAATTTCAGTTCCTTCAAGGACTACAAATGACTTGAACTCAAATCCTGTGACCACCCAATTGCCTTCTTCTCTATGCTCTTCAACTGATCGTTATCTTTGCTAAAACTTAGTATATAGGTGTTTCAACAATTCAGCTAGCAGCTGCTGTGGGGGTATAAAACCAACAACTACCAGCACACAGAACGCTGCAAGCCCAGGTTCTTTTGATCTGCTTTACTAAGGAAAGCAACATTAAGGGGTTAAGAATCTTACTTTGATCCAGCACACAAAAACACACATTTAGTTCAGGGGAAAAAGCCAGCACCCTGAACTTCAGAGCAAATACAAAAACAAATTACAAACATCAACAGACAGACCTTGTCTGATTGAAATCTCAATGCGTAGTTACCAGAGTTTAACAAAGTCTGAACATCCAGGTTTACAAGCTGGAGGGCTCTTAACTACAGCTGCCCAGAGTCTCCACATCAGCACACAGCCAAGAGTTAGAGCCCTAAGCAAATAGCTCTGTCTTCTCTTTTTATGCACTCTTTAGCTGTCATCAAACATCATCCCAGCAACCGGAACTTAAGCTCTTAATATTGGCTCTGGTCTTAGCAACTCCCCTTAGGACCCTAGGGGCTTCACGCCCACATCGGGGTAGCACCTAGTAGATAGGGGTTTTGCCTACTTGGGAGCAAAGATATAATCAGACCTCCCTTCATTGGCCCCACCTGGAACCCCACCTTAGTTACCAATGCAATAGGCCTGAACACAATACTTCAAATGTGGTCTGACTTGGTCAGAGTAGAGTGCAACTCTCACCTCTCTCCTTCAGGACACAATTTCTCTTGCAACCTAAAATCCCAGTAGCATTTTTGGCTGCCACATGAGGAAAAATTAAGGTGGGAAAACAACTACAACAACAACAACTCCATTTTACTCCTTGGAAACACTTGGATTTTGGTGTTTGGTTGTTTAACTACTATTTAGCCATTTCCCTATAATCTTATATTTAAGTTGACATTATGAAACCAAATTTTATATTTATTTTGTTAAATTTCCATTTGATATTTAGCCTATTGAAATATTTCTAATTTAGCTTTTTATTTTCCCCAATTACATGTAAAAACAATTTATAACATTTGTTCTTGAAAATTTGAGTTCCAAATTCTCTCCCTTTCTTCCTCCCTCCCCCACCCCCCACATTGAGAAGGCAAGCAACTTGATGTAGGTTATATATGTGTAGTCATGTAAAATGTTTTTTTTTTTTCGTATTAGTCATGTTGTGAAAGAAAATACAGATCTCCTCCCAAAAAAACTCAAGAAAAAGAAAGTTAAGAAAGTATGCTTCAATTTGTATTTGGATACTATCAGTTCTTTTTCTGGGGATGGATAACATTTTTCATCATAAGTCCTTTAGAGTTGCCTTGGGTCATTGTATTGCTGAGAATAGATGTCTTTCACAGCTGATCATCTTACAACATTGCTGTTACTTTATACATAGTACATTTCACTTTACATCGGCTCATATAAGTCTTTCAAAGTTTTTCTGAGAGCATCCTGATCATCATTTCTTATAACACAATAGTATCCCATTAAAATCATGTACTACAATTTGTTCAGCCATTCCTCAATTGATGGGCCTCCCCTCAATTTCCAATTTTTTGCCACCGGAAAAGAGTTGATATAAATATTTGTGTGCATACAGGTAATTTTCCTTTTTTTAAAATCTATTTTTGGATACAGAACTAGTATTGATATTGCTAGTTCGAAGGGTATGCATGGTTTTATAGCCCTTCCAAATTGCTCTATGGAATGATTGAATCAGTTCACAGCTCCACCAACAGTGCATTAACATCTCATTTTTCCCACATCCCCTCCAACATTTGTCATTTTCATTTTCTCTCCTATTAGTCAATTTAATTGGTATGAGGGAGTCAGTCAGAATAATTTTAAGGTGCATCTCTCCAATCAAAAGTTAGAGAATTTTTCTGGTATCATTCATTTATCTTCCCAATTTTTCCTCTAGTTCTCTTACTTGACTTGCAAAATCCTTTTTGAGCAATTCTATCACCTAGGATCAATTCATATTTTTCTTGAAAACTTTGGATGTAGGAGCTTTGACTTTGTTACTTTCTTCTGAGTGAGTGTGTGTTTTAATCTTCCTTGTCACCATAGTAATTTTCTATGTTAATTTTTTTTTCTGTTTGCTCATTTTTCCAGCCTTGTAACTCTGATAAAGTGGAGCTATGCTTCCAGGGTGGAGAGTGTACTGCCCTGAGCTTCAAGTGTTTTGTCCAACTGTTTTCAAAGATACTTCTAGAGAACTGTAAGTTTTCAGTTCTTCCAAAATAATATGATCTAAGTAGAAGCCCTTTACTTCTGTTCTGGCACAGCTCCAAGTTGCTCTATGGAATGGTTGAATCAGTTCACAACTCTTTCAATAATGCATTAATGTCTCATTTTTTCCCCACATTCCCTCCAACCTTTGTCATTTTCCTTTTCTGTCCTATTAGCCAATGAAATAGATATGAGTAAATACTTCAGAATTCATGAAAGCCTATAATAAAAGAATTATTTATCATCATATCACAGGACACGGATCAAACCTTAGATAATAAACTTTTTTAGAAAATCAGGTGTTCTGCCTCACATTTGAATGCAGTATGGAAGGCAAAGAGTTGTAGCACTTAACAGATTTCTTTTAATAATAAACATGTGGAATAGTGAGATTGAGACTGATTCTGTTGGTAAGGTATAGAATTTAGCAAAACTACCATTAATTGATGTCTTAATAATGTGAAAGCCTTAATTTACCTTTACAATTTCAAAATGACATTTGAGGCTTGTGAAAATCAGGTCTACACATGCTATTCATCTGTAATTTTTCCTTCCTTATTAGATCATTCTCCTATTAATATCTTTGAAACCAATGTTCAATGAGTTCTTCAGAGGTCTTCAATTTTAACATGAATTCAAGGTAGAGCAAATTGATTTATTTTACTTGTGCTCATCAGGGGAAATTTCACTGTATATTGATGCTGTTAGATAACAATTTAATACTCTTAATAATGAAATGACAAAATTAAGTAGTAGGTGGAAAATTAAGGCAATGGAGCATAAATGAGCACAAGTTGGCACACCATTAGATTTTCTAATTTCTCTTCAAATTTCTGCCAGGTTTAGCCATTTAGCTTTCCATTTAAAGTGAGAACTTTTGAAATGATAATATTTTTGTGGGGAATGTACTGTCATCTATACTGAAATGTATTACCAGCAAGAGAAGAATATACTGAAATGTTTCACCAAAGAGGTGATAAGATGTTGAAGCAAATGACCTACTTGGTACTCAACATAAAAGACATATCATCAATTATAGCTTCCAAGTTCAAAACAGAATTCAAATTCCTTCAACTTGAATAAGATAATTATGAGATTTAGAAATATGGGATTGTTATAATGTCATAGGTTGAGGATGAGATATGCAAAAATATTGCTAAGTTGAATATAATTTTGCAAGTACAAGTGCATAGCAATCAAATGAAAGCTCTTTGTTGGTTCATTTATATATTTTATTGATGAATTCATTAACATTATTGCAAAAAATATCAAGTAGATTCATGTCATGGATAGAAGGCTATTCTTCAGAGTCTGAAACACCAATGTTTAAATTCTACTTTGACATATAATTTTTTTTAGACTATTAGAAAGCCACAATAATCTAAAATAGACTTTCGGTTGTCTTTGTTTTGGAGTACTTCTCAACACTAAGGAATCTTTGATTGAATTGGAAGTCTTTGATGACCTGGGTTTGAGTCACATTGTTGTGTCCCCCTCTGACCCTGAGCAAGTTTTTAAGTCACAAGAAGACCTAAGTCACGTGGGTTTGAGTCACAGGGTTGTGATGCCCTTTGACCTTGATGAAGTATATATAAACTCAGAGGTTTTGCGTTTGGGGGCATACTCACTGAAAGAGTGTTGGTGAGGATACCCTGGGTAGCCATTGAAAGATCTCCCCCGCCACCCTCTGCTTTGAAAACCAAGATGTTGGTGCTTCTCTGTCTGGTAACTGTATGCATTGCTATGGACAGATGGAAGCCTGTCTACTGATCTGTGTTTGTTCTGTTTATATAATGTGTGCTTGTAATTTCTGCTTTCATTCTCTCTGAAGTTCAGTGTGCTCTTCAGACATTTTCCCCTGAACTGAGTGAATGATACATGTATGTTTAATTAAAGTAAGATTGTTAACCCCTTAAAATTGCTTTCCTTAGAAAAGAAGATCAAAGAATATGTGCTAACAGCCCTTCTGCTCTTGTTGTTGGTCTTTCACCCCCACAATAGCTGCTAGCAACATTGTTGATATGCTCAGTTTCTCTATACTTTTGAGAAATGAAGCCCTTAGAGAAACTTGCTTCATTTTTTTTCACAGTTCCTATTGCTAACTGTATTTCCCCAGTGTAAGGTCTTAGGATTTTTATTCCTACTCCCTTTCCCATGGATAGTTCAGTCCCTAGTGCTTGGCTGTCTCTCCCTCTTATAGTTCTATATGTACCTTTTAATGCTAGAGAAAAGAGTTCTATAAAGTCATAAGCTTGAACCCCCACTGATGTGCTTTTCTTCAAGATTAAAAACTAAGAATCTATTTATCAAAATAGTAATATTTATTATTAAATATCTTTTCATAGAGAGTCATTCATCAAGGTGGAAGAGTAATAACAGTTGATACAAAACATCATTCCAAAAGTCTGTTTCCCCTGTCCCATAGGTATATACAAAATCCAGGGGAAAGTAGACTAAAACTTAAAGAGCAAATGTAGAGAAGGATAACTCTTGGCTCCCAGTGGCTGGAAGACATTTTCTTTCATTTGTGGAATGTTTGAGAATTTCCTCTTAATCACGATGAATCTATGCACACATGTCCTTGGCTTCCCCTGTAGACCCTGCCATTCACTGATCCAGGAAAACTGCTAGGGCACAGACAGGAAGATAGTAAGTCCAAAACCCTCCACCCAGGAAGAGAAGAGTAGGAAGTCTTGCCAAGAACAAGGTAAAGAAATCTCTTTTTATCCCAGCCAGCTTTTCCTAAATGGTTTGTTGGAAAGGCACCCTTGTGTCAATTTCTAGAGTCAATCCTTTACAAACTTGCTTGACAAGGTATAGATAAGTCATAGGGAATGACCACTTCTCCTTTGTCTATCTGAACATATTCCTAGGCAGCATCTTTCTAGGTCAAGGGAAGTTAGTCTAAAGCATAATAGTGATTGTAGTGATTGTACATCTTCCCAACTAGTTAATATATCAAGGTTAAAAATAGGTAGGATAGTTTCAATCCATCCCTTACATAAGACTTTACAATTATCCCTTTAAAATAATTTTTTTCTTATTAGACTGGGCACACAACTATAGCCTCTTCATCAATGTCTTTTGGATCTTGATTCTATCATCTGTCATGGTAATTCTCTCTCACATTTTTGTGTCATATCTTCAAATATGATGAGTTTACAATATATTCATTTGTGTAAATCACTGTTGAATAGTACAATACCAAGCACATGTCTCCAAGATCTTCTTTCTTTGTTTGATTTTTGTTTTTAATTATTTTTATTTTATCATTTTTATTTAATATTTTAGTTTTCAGCATTGGTTCCTGCAAGATTTTGAGTTACAAATATTTTCCCCATTTCTACCCTCCCCCCATTCCAAGATGGCATATATTCTGATTGACTTGCTCCCCAGTCAGCCCTCCTTTCTTTCACCCCACTCTCCCCCATCCTCTTTCCCCTTACGTTCTTGTAGGGCAGGATAGATTTCTATGCCCCATTCGCTATATGTCTTTTTTCCCAGCTGTATGCAAAAAACAATTTTTTTAAGCATGTGCTTTTAAAATTTTGAGTTCCAAATTCTCTCTCCTCTTCCCTTCCCACCCACCCTCCCTAGGAAGGCAAGCAATTCAACATAGATCATACATGTATTATTATGTAAAACACTTCCACAATGCTCATGTGAAAGGCTAACTATATTTCCTTTCTTCCTATCCTGTCCCCTTTTATTCAATTTTCTACCTTTACCCTGTCCTTTTCAAAAGTGTTTGCTTTTGATTACCTCCTCCCCCTATCTGCCCTCCCTTCTATTATCCCCCCCTTTTTTTATCCCCTTCCCCTTATTTTCCTGTGGAGTAAGATGCCCAATTGAGTGTGTATGTTATTCCCTCCTCAAGGTGAATCCAATGAGAGTAAGATTAACTCACTCCATTTCACCTGGCCCCTCTTTCCTTCCAACAGAACTACTTTTTCTTGCCACTTTTATGTGAGATAATTTACCCCATTCTATCTTTCCCTTTCTCCTTCTCTCAACATATTCCTTTCTCACCCCTTAAATTTATTTCATTTTTTTAGATATCATCCCATCATGGTAAACTTATCCTGTGCCCTCTGTCTATATTCCCTTCAGCTCCCCTAATACTGAGAAATGTCTCATGAATTACACATATCATCTTTACATGTAGGAATGCAAACAAAACAGTTCAACTTTAGTAAGTCCCTTATGAATTCTCTTTCTTTTTTACCTTTTCATGCTTCTCTTGATTCCTGTGTTTGAAAGTCAAATTTTCTATTCAGCTCTGGTCTTTTTATTGAGAAAGTTGAAAGTCCTCTATTTTATTGAAAATCCATATTTTGCCTTGAAGCTGCTAGATATTGTGTTATTCTGGTTGTGTTTCCACAATATTCAAATTGTTTCTTTCTGGCTGCTTGCAGTATTTTCTCCTTCACCTGGAAACTCTGGAATTTGGTGACAATATTCCTAGGAGTTTTATTTTTAGGATTTTTTTCAAGAGGTGATTGGTGGATTCTTTCAATTTCTATTTTACCCTCTGGTTCTAGAATATCAAGGTAGTTTTCCTTGATAATTTCTTGAAAGATGATGTCTAGGCTCTTTTTTGTCATGGCTTTCAGGTAGTCCAATATTTTTTAAATTATCTCTCCTGGATCTATTCTCCAGGTAAGTGGTTTTTCCAATGAGATATTTCACATTGTCTTCCATTTTTCCACTCCTTTGGTTCTGTTTTATAATGTCTTGATTTCCCATCAAGTCATTAGCTTCCACTTGCTCCAATCTAATTTTTAAGGTAGTATTTTCTTCAGTGGTCTTTTGGACCTCCATTTGGCTAATTCTACCTTTCAAGGCATTCTTCTCCTCATTGGCTTTTTGGAGCTCTTTTGACATTTGGGTTTGTCTTTTTTTTAAGGCGTCATTTTCTTCATTATTTTTGGGGGGTCTCCTTTAGCAAGTCATTGACTTGTTTTTCATGGTTTTCTTGCATCACTCTCATTTCTCTTCCCAATTTATCCTCTACTTCTCTTACTTGCTTTTCCAAATCTTTTTTGAGCTCTTCCATGGCCTGAGACCAATTCATGTTTTTCTTGCAGGCTTTTGATATAGGCTCTTTGACTTTGTTGACTTCTTCTGTCTGTATGTTTAGATCTTCTTTGTCACCAAAAAAGGAGTCTAGAGTTTGAGTGTGAGTCTGCATTTGAGTCCGATTTCATTTTTGCTACCGGTTCATGTTCCAGCCAACTACTTGACCCTTGAGCTTTTTGTCAGGATATGACTGCTTTTAGAGTAGAGAGTATTTTGTCCCAAGCTTTAGGGTCCAAGCACTGCTGTTTTCAGAGCTACTTCTTCTCCACTGTCATCCAGTCTCTGTCTCAACAGTACTCCTCCTCCCCCAAGAACTGCCATCCAATATTGCAATAAAGATCCAAGCAGGACACAGCAAGAGAATCTGCCTTTGAGCCCACAAAGCACTCCTTGCACTCCTGCTCTGATCTGCTGCTAGCTTCCTCCCACTGTGAGCCAGAGACTCGGGAAGCAGCTGACACTGTAGCACTGGAAGCAGCCCCAGGAGCTTCCTGCTGCTGTCACCGCCACCACCTCACCACCTCCGACATCTCCAGGGCTGGTGATCGGATCAGTCTCAACCTGATCCCACAGTCTCCTTTTAACCTGCTCTTTGATGTTTGTGGGTTAAGAAGTCTGGTAACTACCGCAGCTCACTGATTCATGGCCCCAAGGCCTTTTCTGGTTGGCTCACTCTGGGTCTGGTCTGTCCTTGAGCAGCCCATGCTGGGCTGCGCTCCACTTCCAGCACCATGTGATAGACCCTTCCCAGTGACCATCCAAGCTCTCCTGGCCTGGATACCTGTTTTCCTCTGATATTTCATGGGTTCTGCAGCTCTAGAATTTGTTCAGAGCCATTTTTTACATTTGTTTGGAGTGATTTGGGGGAAATCTTAAGCAAGTCCCTGCTTTCCAGCCACCATCTTGGCTCTGCCCCCCAAGATCTTCTTTTTTAGAACTCTACTTATTTCATTTCATCAAAATTCAGTTCCAGATATGAATTATTAATGTTATGCAAATGATGTGTCATAAGTAATACCCAATAATTTTTACTCTGAATTTCAAGATGTGAAAAAAACAAACAAAAAACCAAAAATCTTCTTTCTTCCCCTCAGAAAGGGAGAAGGTATTCCTTTTGTTTTTAAATTCCCCAGAAGCTACGACTCATAAAGTGCAAATAAACACTTACCATCAATAAATACTCATAAGTCATGTGAACATAGATATCCTTGAGGAGAGGAAGTGACATTCAAATAAAAACAAGACCAAGCAAACAGTATAAACAGGTTTTAGTAAATGTCTATATATGCAAGATGGTGTCCCAGGAACTGGGTCTTGAGTGTCAGGGGCTGGATGCTTGCAGAGGTAAAAAGAAACTTATGACAATGGCCTGCCTTTTAGGAATTCAGGATAAAAAAGGATGGAAAGAACCATATACGTGTAACTCAGATGTGAGAGAAAATTAAATAAATACAAAACTGAAAGGTCAAGGAAACATTTAAGGAGGATTTTAAGGAGATTATGTTTGAAGCAAAGAAGGTGTAGATTCTATATTCTCAACACTGCTACCAGCAAGTAAGTAACAAGCTCATTTGGCAATTTCAAAGTAATTTATTTGTTTTTTATTGATTTTAGCTCTTTAAAATGAGAGTTGTGTTATTTCAATAGTTGAAATTGATTTTAAAAAACATAAAATATATTTTCTTCTCTTAAATAACAATTTAATTTTTCCATTATCAGATTTCACAAAGGCAAAGATCCTTTATAGCTTTGTGATCAAGTTATTTGCTTATTAAGCTGGAGCTCCTAGGTTCAAATTTCAGTGTGGCCTTATCACTTTCTGAGGCAGAATGGTAGAGTGGAAAGTGTCTTAGATTTGGAGTCAAAGTTACTGGGTTTAAATCCTATCTCTATCTATCACTAACTATCACCCTGGACAAGTCAAATAACTTCCCTGGGCCTCAGTTCCCTCATTTGTAAAATGAGGGAGTTGAATTAGAGGACCTCAAAGCTTTCTTTTAGCTCTAAAACCTGATTTATTCTTTTGATTGTTCAATCTTTTTTATGTATTTTCTACAAAGTGGTTATCATTACAGAAAAATGAAAGATAATTAGGGCAATAAATAAGTAGAATCAATAATTTATACCAACATCAATTTGGAAAACAGGAGGCATTGGAAGAAGTAGTAGAAAACTATTCTTGCTACTCATGAAGGTTTTCACTCTTGTCATGTGCTGTCATTTACTTTTTTTTAAATTTGCTTTGATCTTTTGTTTTTGTTGATACATTTACATCACTTCATGTCCAAATATAGCCTTCCCCTTCCCTCACCTAAACAGAGGAAGAGAAAGGAAAAAAAAAATGATCTCAGCATCATCCTCAACTCCTCACAGAGACACAGTAGACACTTAATACTGACTGATTGTCTGAATTGTACTAACTCCATATATCCAATCTGCTGCCAAGTCTAATGGTTTCTACCTTTGTGATATTTCTCATATACTCCCCCACTTCTTTCTATTCAAATAACTGCCTTTCTGTTGCAAGCCCTCATCACCTCACACCTAGATGGCTATAATAGTTTTCTGATTGGTCTCCCTGCCTCAGATCTCTCCACATTGAAATGTATTGTCCATTCATCTCCCAAAATTATCTTTCCTGATGTGCAAGTCTGACTGTGTTACCTCCCTAAAGGCTCCCTATTATAGGATCAAATAAAAAAATTCTGTTTGTTTTAAGATTCCTTCACAACTTGGTTACTTATTTTCTAGTCTTATTACATGTTACTGCCCTCCACAAACTTTATGATCCAGCAAAACCTGCCTCCTAGATGTTTCTCACCTCAACACTCCATCTTCTCACTCTATTCCTTTTCAATGGCTGCCACTCCTGTACCTAGATTGTTCTTCCTGCTCACTCTATCTCTAAGTTCCCACCTTCTGCAAGAGGGTCTCCGCTAGCGACTTCCTTCCCAGAAGAGAGAGAGAGAGAGAGTTATTTGTTTTTCATTTTCCCTGTTGGCTTGTGAGCCACTTGGGGGTAGAAAGGACTGGGTACTCTTTCTCTCAATCTCTCTCTCTCTCCCTCTCTCTCTCTCTCTCTCTCTCTCTCTCTCTCTCTCTCTCTCTCTCTCTCTCTCTCTCTCTCTCTCTCTTTGAATCCTCAGCATTTAGCAGGATGCCTAGGATGCAATAAGCATTTAATAAATATTTATTAACTATTGACTAAAAATGGTTAAACAAATTAAACAATATATCAATAAATTCTGATAGTGTATCCATGGTTTCACATACATTGTCTCCTCACTGAGAATTCTTTGGGGCTAACCATAATCATTATAATTACATAGAATTCGGCTTTAATTTGTTTTTATTTTCATTATTTTTTCCTTACATTTACACAGCTCTAATGATTATGTATATTGTTTTCCTGGTTTGACTTCATTTTACATCTGCTACATAAACTTCATGTTCATCATTTTAAATTTTGCTTTCACTACAAGTCATCCTGCACAAACAATCTTACATTGTGTAACCTTTGGGGAATGAGGGTAATTTTATTAAAGAAAAAATAGTTCATAAATGATCATTTTTGAATTAACTGCCTGTCCAGGAATTAAATGAAATATGTTTATAGTTTAACAATGGAAAATATTGAGTATATCATGTTACATAGTTTAAACGTTTTATGTTTTATTTCAAGTTTCATTGCTCACAGCCATATAGTCCAGAGTAACTGCTAAGATGTGGGGGAATCTGAGGTCGTATTGGCAAAGGACTTCATCGATCTTTTGAAGTGTGGGAAGTAAGTAAAATAATTGGTTTTTTTTTTTTTAATGATCTCCATTTAGTCACAGAGTTGTTTTATCCTGTACTGCATATCAGAATAAAGACAGTAAACATTAGGAGTGGTCATTCCAAACTTCTAAAGCTATTCCATTTGCTTATCAAGCCTCCTATTCCATTATGGAAAAGAACAACCAGAATGCAGTGGTGTTTTTTGTATTTACCACTAGCCTAAGAGAAAGTATAAAGAACAATCAGTAGAATGTGTTAGCCTTTGCTATTCTCTCTATGTTCTTTCCTTACTCACAGCTTAATTGACCTATCTGGTTAAATGTCCTTAGATGGTTCTATAATTCACCAATATTGACTTATTTCTGAATAAGTTTTCAATCCAGAGATTCTGTGGATCCCTGTTAACTCTTGACATTATTCATGATGCTCATATGGCTTTTATAAACTATAAAATAGATAGCATAATTGATATTTAAATATTTGGGTTATAGATTTCTCTGTGGCTCCTGTTTTGATGTAGAAAGTTCACATTTTTTTATTAGATTATCACACATGCATCCTCTGAATAAAATGCACTTAAATGAGGATGTTAATTTTACTGGAACTCAAATAATAATAATAATCCCTACACATTTTAATGCATACTTCAAGCTACAGTCATTCATCGCTGGTCAAACTGATAATGTTTGAAAAAATGGTATTTTCTTATATCTGATTAGCATATTGATGAAAGTCAGTTTCATCCCTACTTTGAGAATATCTCTATTGCCACGGCCACGCCCATGAAAAAAATTGATCCAAAGAAAAGATGAGATGCCATCTTGATATTCATTCTGCTGCTAGTTTGACAACAAGACGGTAGCTTTAGGGATCAGAGAAGTCTGTAGTATATGTCTTTGTTATTTTTTCGCTCATTAAGTTTTATGCACGTTTTCTTTCTGTTTTCTCTGGAATTCTCTCCATAGCATTGACAACGTTTTTCTAAGACGTGATATGACAATGAAACATGATACAAAAATCTTTAGCAGCCATTGAATGCTAAGGAATTATTTGGGTATTGTTGTTATATTTCAAATTGAAAAAGCACATAAAAAGTCCAAGCCATTAAAAACATTCCCCCCCACCTCCATTTTAATAACAGATTTCTCTTTTATCATTTTGAAAAAGCACCAGTTCTCTCAGGAATACCAGTGCTTTCCACAAGGATTAGCATTTTCTTTCTTCTACCAATTTGTTTCTAAGCCTCAATATTATAGATAAAAATGCTCTTCTTTTACACAATTTTAAAATTCAATGAGAAGCATTTATTTATTTAAAACTTTAAACATTTGCCTCATGTTATATAATCTCAAAGTATGTCAAAATATTTAACTTGAACATTAAGAAACACGCTCATTTCATTTGGCACATAAAATATATTTAATATAACTGGCAGCAGAGGAGAGATATTCTTGACCACAATTAGAGAGAGAGGGAGAGAGAGAAAGAGAGAGAGAGAGAGAGAGAGAGAGAGAGAGAGAGAGAGAGAGAAAGAGAGAGAGAGAGAGAGAGATACAGAGAGAGAGATTAGAGCCACCAAAGAATATATTGCTAGCAAAACCAGGATCTGGAATATGATCACACCCCTCAGGTGATCTATAGGCAAACATTTCTTGGTTTTTTTGTACACAGTGATTCTTATCCTTTTCAGGTATCAATTATGACCAGATCATTGGGTTGTCTCAGTTCATAAATATAACTGATCCCTGGTTGAAGTGACACAGTTTTACTGGCTAAAGGGAGCAGATGTTCTTTTGTTTTACTTCTATGTCTACTTGTGAATTATTACTTTTTAAAATGGTGCTTTGTTATATTCCTGATAAAGTCACTTCTTTTCCAAATCCTCAGCAAACATGTTTCTCTGTTTGACCCAATTTCAAATAAGTCATTTACAAAAGGCATGAAACTCAGGATTCCTTGAAAGATTAAAAAATGTTATAATATTTGCTACTTTAAGTACCTGTCATGCACAATACAGTTTAGGAAAATTATTTAAGGATTTCCCCAGACCATGCCCCAAATCATAGCCACACTAGTCACACATAGACAGAGCACTATTCATCGCTTTATGCATCTTACTATAGAATTGGCCTTTTATTGTCTCATACCACACACTTGAAGTCTACTAAATTCCCTATTTTTTATGTGACTGTTGATTATGCAAATATTCTTGATCCTATATGGGTGCCACATTTTTTTAAACTCTAGCATATATTGTGATAATTATTCCAATTATAATTCATGTTATATCAGGTCTATCATTTATACCTATTGTGATTTTTTGGAATCATAATAATGTTACTGAAAATCTTAACTATTCCTCCCTTCTAGTTTTGTGTCGCCTAAAAATTAAATAAACCTGCTATCTTTGACTATTTGAGACTGTTCTATCTTCTTTCTGTTTAAATCTCAAAAGTACTGCGCTGTGTTTCCATCTTAAGTTTCTCTGTTCTAAATATCTTTCTTCTTCCTATTAGATGTAGAACATCACTCACCATGTTAGGCAAGCTCTTTTTCTTCCTTTCCAAAGTGGTTTCAATATATCCCATCCAGTACCTTGCAGGCATCTCCCTGACAGATGTAAGATCCCACTTATTGACAATTTTACAATTTACTTTTGTGACTTGATCACTACCTAAAAGAGACAGCTTTGAGAACACATTTTAACCTCTAACCCAAATGGAGATGCATGGTAATTCAATTTTCTTTACTGTCATTCCATATTGGTTTAGGTAGACTGAATCAACAACTTTACAACTGTGGTTAAGACAAAAAAGCCATGTAAGTTTTTTAAATTCTCAACTTTTTTTCAGTCCAGCATATAAATTAATGTTTTAATGATCTAATGATGAATTAATTGGGGCAGCTAGATGGTACAATGGATAGAGTGCTGGACAGGAGTCAGGAAGATTCATCTTCCTGGGTTCAAATCTAGCCTTAGACACTTACTAGCTGTGTGACCCTGAGCAAGTCACTTATCCCTGTTTGCCTCAGTTCTTCATCTGTAAAATAAGCTGGAGAAAGAAATGGAAAACCACTCCAATATCTTTGCTAAGAAAACTCCAAATGGGGTCATGGAGAGTTAGATATGACTGAAAAATGACTGGACAATTGTTCAATTGAAAAAGTTGTTGAACTGATGATTTAATAATTCAAACCTTCAATTTTTACTGTTTACTGACAAATTTAAAAATAAAAAGCACTTTATGTTTCATTTTCTATGAAACAATTGATTTTTCCCAATTGCAATCACCTTCTCCATGTGTATGTATTTTTAGTAGTGTATGTATGCTCTTACATGTACAGCTCTTAGAACTGTGGGAAGAGAGGATGAAGGCAAGCAGAAAACTAGGATTTGTGAGCTGTTAGCTCCTTGTTAGTAGGTATTGTATTTGCCCAGAGCACCTGTTAACAAGAAGGTCCTTGGTCCTGTATGAGCATCTTGCCTCAGTCAAGGAGTGATTATGTACATTCCTGAGAAGAAAGAGTCATAATGGAACCTGATATGGGGAAACACATCTGATGAGAGGAAAGCATACCTGTTTGAGTGGCAGAAGAAAGGTTGGGACAATGATCTCATACCAGTTTAAGAGAGAAAAACGACAAGAGTTTTCAGTGAATTGGAACTCAAAACAATCAAGATGTCGAGAGCACCTTGCTGCCCTAATTAAAGTTCAAGTTGCCAGACCCAGGAAAACTACATCCCAGTGTATTCAATTGCCTGCTGGGACACTAGCTATAAAACTGTGTGTGCATGCTTTTGTGTGTGTGTGTGTGTGTGTGTGTGTGTGTGTGTGTGTGTGTGTGTGTTGTGTTGTGTGTAAGAAAGTACTGGTATAGTGAATAGAGAGCTGGCTTTAGAAATGGGGTCTACCTGGAATCAAACACAATCTTTGAAATGTACTGATTATGTGACTCTAGGTAATTAACTTAATCTTGCAGCACCCCTGGACAACTCTCTGTGAACATGAGTTATAGAGGAGGAACTGATCTGCTTAACCAAGCAGATTGACCAAGAAAGGTTCTGAACAAAAGCTTCCTACACCACTGAAATCACAATTTCAGTTGAAAATAAAATTAGCAACAGATATGGTGCAGGTAGAAGGAAAGAAAGAGAGAAAATAATTGATATTGATAGGACAAAGAAGATAGAGTTGATAAAGGTGATAGATATGACAGAGCTTAGGTTATAGCTGTAGATCGAAACTACACATTTACAATATCTAAATATGTTTTCATATATTATAGAGAGAGATCGTATAGATATGGATATGGATATAGAGAAATACATAGATACAGATATAAACAATGACATTGACATAAAGACATAGAGATAGACCAAGACATGAAGATAGATGATAAATAGATAGATAGATAGATAGATAGATAGGTAGATAAACAGATAGATGAAGACAGAGACAAATATGACAGGAGGGCACAGACATCTTGGTTAGCTGTAGCTTATTTTCCCCTTGTGTTTTTCCTTGCCTTCATTGAAGTCCTCCTCTGATGTCTTATTTTAGTATAGAGGTGAACTCAGCCTATGTGAGCAGAACACAAAAATCTAGCAGGTCCTACAAACTATGAAAGGCTTTGAATCTAGTCCTGAGGGTGATATGTGTGTTGTTAGAAGGCCATCTTCATTTAGGTCAGGAAGATTTATCACTTGGAAGACCATATGATAGTAATGATTGTGGTGCTAATAATGACAAAAATAACAACTGATATCTCTATAGTGCTTTAAAATTTACAAAATGCTTCATCTACCCTAAATCACTGGGGCCTGATGACCACACTGAGATCAATACTAAAGGCATTACCTATATTTTCCCTTATGAAGACAACGAGGTTCCTAGAGGTGCTATACTCACTGCAATTTTTTTGGAGGGGGAAGGCAGGGCAATTGGGGGACTTGCCCAAGTTCACACAAGTAGTAAGCGTCAAGTGTCTGAGGCCAGATTTGAACTCGGGTCCTCCTGACTCCAGGGCAGGTAATCCATTCACTGCACCACCTAGCTGCCCCAATACTACAATTTATGAGTGGCTATCAAGCAGAGATGAAATCTGCATAGGCGGAGATTTCTACATTCATGAAATCTTATATTCCCAAAATTAAATGGGTCTCAGCTAAGCTCAGACTCAGCACGAGTATGGGAGCCAATTATCTGATTGTTGACTTGCATAGATGGCCCTCCTAAGAAACAAAACCCCTTCCCAGATTATTGATTCTACTCATTTGATAGGAAACAAAGGCCAGGAGGGCTCCATAACCAAAGCCCACTCAGGAAGACCTGAGCACAAATCAGCCTCTGAGGAGTTAGCCGTGTGACCGTAAGTAATCACTTAACTGCTATCTCGCACAGTTTCAACTTCAAAATAGGGATAGTAACAACCCCTGCCTCTGAGGGTTGCTGTGAGGACTTGTAAAGCACTCTGCAAATCTTAAAGCCCAATATAATGCTTATCATCATTATCAGACAGTAAAGTTTGATGGTGGTTTTAAGGCTCACATATCTCACACAAGAGGAAAAAAAGCAGTAGAAAGCAAAATGGTACAATGAGCAATTCAGCCCAGGCCACATGTCCTGCCTCAGCATAACTAGGGTAAGGCCAGAAAGAACACTATCTATGTGACCACAGAGACATCACTTCAGGTCTGTGGACTTCGGTCCTAACAAATATTGGTCCTTAAAAAAGTCTTTAACGTGAGTACTTCAGACTTGCTGAGGGGTTCTTAACCCCTTGGTGTCATGATTTCTTTTCATCTGGGTAAAGCCTATGGATCCTTTCTCAGGATAAGGATTTAAATCTATAAAATCAAATGTATAAGAGTACAAGGGAAAACAATTATATTACAATGCAATTTTAATTTTTTTAAGTTCACAGACTCCATGTTATGAACCCCCCAAATTGGAAGGTCCTTCCTATTTATGACCTTATGAACACTGTAAAAACAGTCCATTGTGTATTCCTGCATTTGAGGATCTAATTAGCAGGGCTACCCAAAATATCAACAAAATTAGCATCAGAGTCCGGGATAATTTTGCTGGTTCTTATGAAAATCATGCCACAAATATTGGACAGATAGTTCCTCTCCATGAACTAGTAGTAAGGCAAATCTAGTATGTCCATTTAGCATTCAGGATCTCTTAATTGTCACTGAAGTTACTCTAATATGATGGTATGTTTTAAACGACTGTAGCTTTTAGCAATTGATAAGAAATAACTGTAGGAAATATGTAGGTAAAGGTATCTTGGGTAATGCAAATAACACTGTGCTTATTATCAGAAGACATGGTTTAAATCCTCACTTCAATATTTACCACATGACATCAAAAAGATCACTTAGACTCTTTAGGCTAAAATTTTCTCATTTATAATATGAGAAGGTTGGATAAAATAGGCTTCAAGGTCCTATCTAGCTATAAATCTCTTACCTCATCTGTCTTTCTGGGGAAAAATGGTGGAGCACTGTCTAAATTTAGGCTCAGAAATATGCCTCACTTAAAGCTTTGACTGCCTAAATACTCCTTGACAAGACTTAATGGACAGTTAAGGGAAAACAAGAGAAAGAAAGGCATTGTGAGGAGAAAGGAGGGCTGGACATGGGGTGGGGGGTGTGGGCTGGGGGGTTAGAAAAAGCAGTTCTGGTAGTGAGTGATAGGGGGTCAAAAATTACTTCTCAGTCTTATACTATCAAACGTTGGATGAATAGAGGGTGGGAATTGGAGCCAGGAATAGGAGTCCAGATCTTACTTCAGACACTTACTAGCTGTGTGACCCTAGGCAATGCATTAAACTTTGTCAGGCTGTTTCCTGTCTATAAAATAGGTATTATAACATCTACTTCATTGAATTGTCATGATGATCAAATGAGACAACCTCTGTAAAGCACTTTGCAAACCTTAAAGACCTATGTTAATGCTAGAAGAAGGAAGAAGAGGAGGAGGAGGAGACATAATATTACTTAAGTCCCCATTTAGTCCAATTCACTCTCCCTAAGAACCCCTTTTATAGTGTACCTCAAAAATGGTCACCTAGCCTCCACTTAAAGCACTCGCGATCACCCAAAGAACACATTTCATTTTTGGATAGCTCTGATTGTTACAAAGTTTTCTTTGCATTAAGAACAAATATTTATCTTTGCATCTTCCATTCATTATACCTATTTCTGCCCTCTGGGATCAGGCAGAACAAGTTTAAAATTACTCAGAATTGTATTTCTATGTTCAGGAACAGAGAAACATGTGTGACCCAAGACTGCTCCAAATATCTGTCTCTGTCCTCCTGAGACACCAAAAAACAAAAGGTAATCAAGGATGAGGCTGGGGTAGCCATGCTGGTGCATTTAATTAAACATTTGGATTCCATGCTGTTTCTTCAAAGCCCAAACTCCATTTGATTGGGATTCTATCAGCCTGATCATCTCTTCCTGCCGTTATAATAAAAATAATTATATCTTTAGATTCAATTGGATTGGCTGGGCAAACACAATGAATGCCTTTCACTGTTGGAGATGCATTGATTTTAGTCATTCCACAGACTATGTTTTTAATTGATAACCATGAAATGGTTTCATGGCTGCAGTCCCATTTCTGTTTTTAAAGATCAGGAGTCAAAATACATATATTTTTAAAACTGAAGGAACTTTTTCACTGGTTCATTTGGCAGTAATATCAGGGGAAAGCTGACTGGGGCAGCTAGGTTGTACAGTGGATAGAGCACTGGGCCTGGAGTCAGGAAGACTTTTCCTCCTGAGTTCTAATCTGGCCTTAGACACTTAATATTTATGTTACCCTGGGTAAGTCACAATAAGTATTTTTGCCTCAGTCCTTCATCTGTAAAATGGGCTAGAGAAGGAAATGGAAAACTACTCCAGTATCTTGCCAAGGAATCCCCGAATGGGGTCATAGAGACTTGGACATGACTGAAATGACTCAACAACTGAGAAGGGCACGGAGTTGGGGAAAGATTTGTTGATTTCATGTTAATAAATGAATAGGTGTTCATTTGGCTCAAATCCTTTTGGTGATTCTCACTAGCTCTATGACTAGGTGCTAAACACCAAGCCTCAGTTTTCTCATTTGTAAAATGGAAATCATGTTAGTTGTAGTATCCATTGAACAGGGTAGGTATAAAAATCAAAAGAGACAATACTCCGCACACCTTAAAGCTATATCACTGTCAGAAACCAATAGTGTCTGTATTTTCCAAGAAATTGGAAAGCTGGCTGTATGTTTTCCAAGTAAGGCCATCTTTTAAAATTCAATAAACACTTCTGAAGTGTCTAATCCATAAAGGTTACTATTACCAGGTCCTGAGGATACAAAGAGAGATATGGCATCGCCCTGTCTTTAAAAGAGGTCACAATCTAGTAAATAGGGAAAGCCAAGTATAGAAGTATTATGGTAACTATGATACAATATAGTGAGGAATGAAAAGAGAGAGTTGGGCAAACTTCCATAAGAAATTTAAAGAGGAAAAGTTCACTCTAATTTGGAAGTGGCACCTAGGTGGGGCAGTGGATAGAGCACTGGACCTAGACTCCAAGCCATGCACTCTCATTCCAGTATATCAGAAACTCTCAAGCTGCTGTCCCAACCCCCACTAGCAAAGTGGGCAAAGTATGGCTACTAGGTCTCCTCAGGGCTCTAGGGAGACTCTGAGCAGATGTGTGCAGGGTAGTGTTAGAGCCAAATCTAACTGCTGACAGATGATTGTTAAATTTTCAATGTGAATGTTTCAACTCTGAAATCAGCCATGACTACATCTCAGGGCTTGATTTATTATTATGGTTGATTATCTAGACTTAAGTTGTTAATAATGCAAATTAAATTTGAATATATATATATATATATATATATATATATATATATATATATATTTGCATGTATATGTATACATATACATATATAGACCCATGCCTATATATATGTATATGTATATACAGAGAGAGAGAGAGAGAGAGAGAGAGAGAGAGAGAGAGAGAGAGAGAGAGATGGTCCTTGAACATTTACAAGTAAAGCCTAGTTTTGTTCTATAAACATTGCTTAAGCTCGGCAAGCTCAGAGAATGAAGACATCACCATACTGGAGAGACAAAAACGTCTAGAACTATTGGAGAGTTTCATGAAGCTTAAAGAGATTAAGTAATTTACCCATGGTAATTCAGCTGATAAATGTCAGAGGTAAGATTTGAACCCAAGTCTTAACTCCAAGCCCTATTATAATACACTGATATTCTACACTGAAATGTAATTGGCAAAGTCTCAACAGTCTGAGTAATTTATATTCCTGTTTGAGTAATGCTAATATTTGTGGTATTTATATAGCCCTCTCAGGCTTACAAAACGTTGTATGCTCATTTGCTGATATAATTCACAATAACTATTGGAGTAGGAACTCCCTCAAATACTTCACAATGAAGCTACTCACTTCATACATCACAATAAATTATTAGAAGTTCTTTCAAAAAAAATCACATTTACTTATGGTAGAAAATGCTATCCACATCCTGAGAAAGAACTAAGGAGTCTGAATGCAGATTGAAACATTCTATTTTCTCTTTTGGTTTTTGTTTTTGTTTTTATTTCTTTCTCATGGTTGTTCCCTTTTGTTCTGATTCTTCTTTCATGACATTTCTAATGTGGAAATATGTTTAATACGATTGTTTATGTATAGCCTATATCAGATGGCATGCCATCATGGGGAGGGGGGAAGCGAACAGAGGGAAAAAAATTAGAACTCAAAATCACATTTAATCATTTCTGAATTTATATAATTTATTGTCTTTGGACAGCAGTCGCCCAATTCATCATCAGCCCAACTTTCCAAGACTTTACCACTAAGTAGAATCTTTCAGAACTCTCATTAGATCATCATAGTTATTAAGAACTCAGCACCAATTCCTATTGCAGAAGCAGGGTTTGTTGTTGTTTGTCTCTGTTCTCGAAGAGGACCAATGACATCATGAGGGTTATGACATGTATGTGGATTTGATTTGTGTGAGACAGAACTGTGCAAAGTCATCAGCCTCTCCTCCAGAGTCATGGAAATCTAGTGGCAAGACAAAGGTCAAGACAACTGGTGATGGTGCAATATGCAATGCATAACCTTGGCCTTTCTGAATTAAAGTCTTTCCCAGGTCTTAGTTTATCTGAGGCCATGTCCGTTCAGTGACTAAGAACTAGGTAAGAACTGAGACAAAAGATGTGGAGAAAGACAATACATAACAGGTAGCTGACAAAGGCGTAGGGAGGTAGAAGCTACCAATACTGAGCAAAGTGAAGAGAAATGGTCAGGCTGAGAAATTATACTCTGGGGCAGAGATCAAGAGGTGGTCCGGATCTGAGTCTTAGGTTCCTCTCCTGTAAAATGGGGAAAAAATGTATGCATATGCATGACACCTATAATAAATACCTGCCTCAAAGGCTTGAGGTGAGGCTTAGGAGAGAGCAGGAATATACAATGACTTTTAAATTTTAAAAGGTTGACATGTAAATATAAGTTATTATCATTCTTTTTCATGGATTTCAGTATTTGTTTTAAACAACTGATTATCCAATTTTCTAGAAATAGCTCATTATGAAATTACTCTCATGCTGTTAACCATTTACTTCCTGTCCACTAAGGTATAGTTAATTTAATTCTTTGTGATATTTTTCTGTGGTTTCCGCTTACAGTGACTTTTGCCTCTTTTCCTGAAAAAAAAATGGATTTTCAATGATAAAGACAAATTTTGACAGCTGTAAGAGGAACTTGACAGGCAGCTTGGTGGCACAATGGATAGAGAGCCAGGGCTGGAGTCAGGAAGACACATCTTCATGAGTTCAAATCTGGCCTCAGACACTTACTAGCTGTGTGACCCTGGGCAAGTCACTTACCCTTGTTTGCCTCTGTTTCCTCATGTATAGAAAGAAATGGCAAACCAATCCAGTATCTTTCCCAAGAAAACCCAAAACGACATCACTAAGAGTTGGATGTGACTGAAAATTCACTGGACAAGAAGAAATTGAGAAAAAGACCCCATACTTGAATAATTATGTGCTTAAAATCACTTTAACTCTCCATTTAAAAATCCTGTTAAGATATTCTTCTTAAATCTTGCTAAAAATATTTTAAAAGGAGATAGCTTTGAGAAACAATAACAAAGACTTGTGTAATCCAAATTCTGTATGAAGATTATCCTGTACTTTTTAACCTAATCCTATTAAAACTTTGCTAAGAGAATATGTGTGTGTGTGTGTGTGTGTGTGTGTGTGTGTGTGTGTGTAGGTATGTATGTATGTATGTATAAAATGAAATCATTGGTTCACCCAAGTACAAACTAAAGTATTTATTCCTAGATTTGGAGATAGAAGAAACTATAGAGATAACTTAGTGAATCTCTTCCATATACAATTGAAGAAACTTAGGGAAATATAAGGTTAAGCTACTATACATCCTCCTATAAGCAGGGTTTTTACTTTGTCTCCTTCCATTCCTGATCATCCACTGTTAATGTTGTGGAGAGTAATTCACAAATGTATCTTCCTATCCTGCTCCTTGTAGGGACCATCTTCATAATCAAGTAGAAATTTATCTAGACACTTTCTCCTTCCCAATTGTGGAATCTAAATATTTCTCTTACAATATGAAATCATACAGGGAATTAAGATCACCCAAGGAAAAGATGTTCCTTTTTATTATCTTATTCCAAACTGTGAGATTGAAGAAAAGATGAACCTTAGTGAGAGATACTGAAATCATTGAATTTAATCTGCAAAAAGATTTCATCTGATTCTTTGTTGTTTTTAGTCTTGGGATGTCATGTTAGAAAACAGACAGCAGTGAATTTGAGGCAGGTCACAATTGTTTTAGAAGTATTTGTGTTTTGGCTTCTTTAACTCACACCAATAAATATTCACTAAATGCTCACTCAGAATTTTTTTCATTATCTAGAGTGGAAAGGGCTGAGATGACTGTTTTCTCCCCCTCCCTTTTTAATGCTTTTCTATTTGGCCGGAACAGACTCTGGCCCTTTGATTGTATTTCTCTATTCTCATGTGGCCTATAGTGAATGAGCTAGGCCAATTCAAGATTTAGTGATTATGGCTTTACTACAGAAAAAAAATTGCATTTTCCATCCATAACTCTATCTTGTTGAAAGTGAGTAAATTCTGCCTAACATGCTTATTCTTCCTTTGGGCCTATGATCCTTGTTACAAACAAATAAATAAATAAATAAAATGCAGTTCCCAATTCCTATTCCTAACAAAGTCTGGCTGATGGCCCAAATTAGTTTATCTAAGTTGAATTCAAATAGTTAAAAATATTTCATGGTTCCCATATGAATCTGCAATCAGTTGTTCTCCATACTAAGCACATTTCAATCCACACACAAAAGCAAAATTATTTAGTCAATTATAGATAAGGGATATCTTAACTTAAAGCTAATTAATTAATTCAGTCAAAATTGATTAAATGCCTACTGTGTTCAAAGTACGAAGCTAAACTAAATCCTTATGGTGACACAAAGGTTCCATAAATCATGATCCCTAGACTGGTAGAACTTACAGGGGTAATACAACCCCAAGTAACTATAATGCCTAGTACTATATTCCCAACAGTGCTCTGTGAGATCCTAGAAAAAAATCAAGGAAGAAACATCTATTATTTCTGTAACTTACACTTCCATGCTTCAGTGATACATAATAATATAGATATAGGTTACTCCATCCACCTTTATAGTTTGGTAAAAAGTATTCTTAAGGGGTTCATGCTCCTGGAAAATATACAATCTTATGGTAAATTTGATGATAAACCTCTGAACCTAGAAACTATAGGATGACCCTAAGTTAGGACATACACCATGCATTATTGGGTTCATACTTGAAGCCCTTTCAGCTTGGTAACACTTCCCTGTGATACATTGGTACCGGTTTTAAAAATCTAAGGTGGCCATCATATTATGATGAGGCTGAAGAGCAGCTTAGTGGTGAATCAATCTTCCTTACTCTCTTTAAAGTTTACTTTGAAATAGAATTAAATTATATTCATTAAAAGTTTAAGCTGAAAGCACTAGTCTTTTAAACTTAAAGTTAAAAGTTTAATCTTGGACCCATAGAACAGCATGATATAATGACAGGAACACAGGATTTGGAGAAGAAGAATCTTAGTCTAAATCCAAGCTCTGCTAATTCCTACCTTCATCCCTCTACGTTTTAGTTTCTTAATCTGTATAAAGAGAAGATTGGAGTAGATTACCTCCAAAGGCCCTTCGAGCTCTAAATTCTGTGATGACCAAAACACAGAATCTGTTCCAAAATTGGCACTCTAACTTTACCCACACTTCAGAGAAATTCCCCTGAGTTTCAACCATAACCCCAATATTCTTAGTGTGGTTCTAAGTTATTAAAATTAAGACTTGTTGGTATACCCTGGATAAATATTAAAAGGTTTCCAATTTCTGAAGAAGGTTACCTGACTAAAAAAGTCAGAATTCCAGGAGTTTAGCATTAGAAGGAATGTTAGTAGCTATTTTAATCTGACGTATAGCTGAACAAGAAGACTCTCTACAGTATATCTGACCATTTGTCATTTAGTCTTTTTTTGACAACTGACAGTGAGAGAAATCCCATTATTTCCCAAGGCAGTCCATTCAACTTTCAAATAACTTTATTAGGATATATTTCTTATAGTTAATTTATATATTAATGCAACTTTGACCCATTGCTCACAATTCTACCCTCAGGGAAAAGGAAGAACAATCTAATACTTCTTCCAGACAGCTCTTTAGATATTTAAAGGAAGTTATCACCATCCCTCCACCCTTATGTCTTCTATCCTCCAAGAAACACTCCCCAATTTCCTTCCATCAATATTATATAAGGTATGCTCTCAAGTCCCTTGACGATTCTTATCACCATCATCATCTGAATGCTTTTAGTTTATCAATTTTCTTTCTTCTTCCCCATGTCCTTCTAAAGTACCAAAGGCAAAGAAGATTGTCTGTTCTTTCATTAACCATGCAAATAACCAGTTTATTTAAGATTTTCAAACAAATCATCTCATAATCTTAAAAATCACATACAATTTTGAAGAAATCATGTTACTCAGATGATACATACTACTCAGTTTTCCCTATAGCATCAGACAGATGAGGATGCCATAGTTCATCTCTAATAAGGAGAATGGGTTTCTCACAGGTGGCAGTTGTATCATCACCATTACTCCGAGGCTGTCCTCTGGTGCAGCTGATTGGAAGCTGCCAGTTTTTTTCCAGGATGATTGCTGGGATGCTCCCGAAAACATCTGCAGCTGGCCTTGAGCCATCCCTCTGGCAGAGGACTTGTTATCATTGGTCAACTCAGATCCTTGTAGCAAGAAAAGCCTGATCAGATTACCCAAGAGCAATAATTATCTATTGAGTCCCAAGTTCCCAGCACATAACAGAAAACTAAGAAATTAATGTAATCAGTATTTTTAATATAGAAATGGCACCCCAAAATGATGAGTATTAAAGTTTGATATTCATTTCAGAAAAAAAGGAAGGGGGAGATTCACTCCTAACTTTAATATCTGATTGTTGGCCTATTTTGAGTTTCAGGTAAAATTCATATCGCCACATATAAATATGTTATTCAGTTTCAGCACCATTATGAACAGAATACTCTGCAAAATGAAGTCTGTAATAATACTAGGAACAGAAAATAGTCGATTGAGCTATCATCCTAAAGGAGATTGCTTTGTGGAAAAGACTGCATTTTGCCAAAGCAACCTCAAGTTGGCTCAGATTGCTACTAGCCACCTGTTTCTAACCAACTATGCTTCATCAAAGTATCGTAGCACATGTTTACATGAAAATCTTTGAATGCTATTTTAGTATTTGTGTAACATTTCATTATGATTATTTTATGCAATCATCAAAAACAACAGAACCATGTAAGTTTATGCTGAATTATACTAGATTGTGATTAAAGAAGTATAGCAAAGGAGCTTTGGGAGGGAACACGGTGGGAAGTTTAGGGGATGATGAAGGAAGAGAGAGAGAGAGAGAGATAGAGAGAGAGAGAGAGAGAGAGAGAGAGAGAGAGAGAGAGAGAGAGAGAGAGAGAGAGTGAGTCCTGGAGTTCCTAGTGCCTAACCTATATAAAACTAGAATAATAGATTTTCCTGTCAAAATGGCTTAAAGTTATTTTCCTAGTTAATTCTCCCCCAAGCATATCAAGCAAGGACCCAAAAAAAGAGTCCCCAGTTAAACTGTATTTCTGATAAATGATGCATCCTAAGGCAAATTTGAATAAAGAAAAATTTCATTGGGATTAGATTTGGAAAACTGAAAGCAATATGAGGAGGGTATGATAAAGAAGCACAATAATATTATATTTCTTTAATAGCCTTTCCATAAATTTAAAATATACTACTTATTTCAAAAGAAAAACTATTTAGAGGAAGTAGTATGGCACAAGGGAAAGAGGGCTAAATCAGAAAACCTGTCTTTACTACTTGCTTATTGTTTCTTTGAGCATGTGAAAAAGCATAGGGTACAGGGCCTGGTCTCAAGAAGACCCGAGTTCAGATTCAGCCACAGACACTTAATAGCTGTGATAAACCTGGCAAGTCATTTAACCTGTTTGCCTCATTATCCTCTTCTTCTATGAAATGAGGATATTCATAGCGCCTATCTCCCCAAGGTTGTTGTGAGCATTAAATAAGATGACAAGCTTAACACAGTGCCTGGCACATAGTAAGATCTATATGACTGTTAGCTATTATTATTACATTATTATTATTATTATTATTATTATTATTATTATTATTATTATTATCATCAATTAGGCGACCTTGGCCAGTTCACTTAAACCTCCCTGGGCCTCAGTTTCCTCATTCATAAAATAAGGAGGTTGGCAGCTAATCTCCCAGGTACTGTTCAGCTGTAACTAAATAATCTGATGAGTTAGATGGTGATTTTGCTTTGTTTTAGTTTGTTTATTTAATTGCATTTTATTTATTAGCAATTTTGCCAAGAAGGTCCACTGCTACACAGCAAGGTTTCATGGCTCAGAAGGTATCATGGAATCCCTTTGTGAGAAGGAGATGCTTAAGTTGTAGATCTCTGAGCAGTTGTTTAGTGGCAGTACCCGTAAATATATTTTAATTTATTTTCTTAAATATTTCTTTACAATAATTTTTAAAGATTTTTAGTTTCAAATTTTCTCCTTCCCTTCTTTCCCTTTTTTCTCTTTAAGGCAAGAAATTTAATATTGATTATACCTGTGAAATCACACAAAACATATTTCCATATTAGCCATGTTGCAAAGAAAATACAGATAAAAATAGAAAAAAGAAAGAAAATTAAAAAAAATGCTCCAATCTTCATTCAACATTCACCAGCTCTCTCTCTGGAGGTGGATAGCATTTTTCATCATGGGTCATCTGGAATTTTCTTGATCAGAGTAGCTAATTCTTTCACAGTTGATCATCCTTATGACATTGTTGTGACTGTATACAATGTTCTCCTGGTTCTGCTTACTTCACATTATATTAGTTCAGATGAGTTTTCCCAAGTTTTTTTTTCCCTGAAACCATTGTTCATGCCATTACATAAGGCACAATAGTATTCCATCAGAACCATATATCAAAACTTGTTCATGATTCCCCACTTGATGAACATCATCTCAATTTCCAATTCTTTGCCATCTGTGTTGGCAAGCAAAATGGCCTTTGTTTTCTTTGAGTAACTCAGTTTATTTCATTGAGCCTTATTAGGTGCTGGGCCCTTGTGGGCCCAGGGAGGGCCTGGTTTGCATGTCGGGGACAGCAGAGGCTTTTGGACCACGTGGGTTTGGATCCGCCTCTGTTGGGTGTTGACCTGTTCTGCATGGATGTGAACCTCCCAGGGTCCTAGGGGAAGGGGCCAACTCAAGAACCAATTGGCCCTGGTCATTCAGGCGGCATTTGATGATGTCAAAAACTCTATGAGGGGAGAAGAAAGCCTGAAGATCCCTTTTTGGTTGGAGCAGTAGCGGGAGTGACTCTGGGCCAGCCCTTGTTCCGGGCTGAACCTAGATGTTGGTAACCATGAATTGTATTGGGTCTGTCTGTTAATATTTGTAATTTGTTTGTATTTTATTCTGAAGTTCGGGATGCTGGTTTTTTCCCCCAAACTAAATGAATGTTCTAAAGTTCAGGGTGCTGGCTGTTTTTTCCCCTGAATTAACTGAATGCTGTCTGTATGCTCCCCTGAACTAACTGAATGCTGGATTAAAGTAAGCTTGTCAACCCCTTCACCGTGCTTCCCTTGGTTAAGCAGATAAAAAGAACCTGTTCTTTCCTGGTGTGCCGGCAGCCTCCCAGGTGCTGGCTGTGGGTGGATCTTACACCCCCACAGAAGCTGCTAGCCAGATTGTTAAAACACCATCACAAAAAGAGCTGGTATAAATATTTTTGTATGAATAGACACTTTCATCTTTTCTTTCATCTCTTTGTTATGCAGACATAGTAGTGGTATTGTTTGGTCAAATGGTAGAACAATTTTATAGCCCTTTGGATGTAGCTCCAAATTATTCTTTAGAATGAACAGACTAGTTCACAACTCTGCTAATCATGCATTAGTGTTCCATTTTTTTCAACATTTCCTTCCATATTTGTCATTTTGCTTTTCTGTCAAATTAAACAATTTGACAGGTGTGAGGTGGTATCTCAGAGTTGATTTAATTTGCACTTCTCTGTGTGAATTAGAGTAGTGAATTAGAGCATTTTTTTCATAAGACTAATGTTAGCTTTGATTTTTTCTTTTCTTCTGAAAATTCCATTTTTACATCCTTTAGCCATTAATCAACAGGGGAATGGCTTTTTTTAAAAAATATATTTGGCTTAGTTCCATATATATTTGAGAAATGAGACCTTTATCAGAAAATCTTGCTATCAAAGCTTTTCCCCCTACTTTCCTGTTTTCCTTCTAATTTTAGCTGCATTTGTTTTGCTTGTGCAAAAGTTTTAATTCATATAATCAAAATTATCCATTTTACTTCCCATGATCCTCTCTATTTCTTGGTTAGTCATAAACTCTTTTCTTATCTACAGATGTAACAGGTACACTTCTTCATGCTCCCCTAATTATGATACCACCCTTTATGCCTAAATAATTTATCCGTTTTGACCTTATCTTGGTATATGGTGTGAGATGTTGGTCAATGCCTAGTTTCTGCTAAATTGCTTTCTAGTCTTGCCAGCCATTTTTGTCAGATGTTGATTTCTTACCCCCAAATTTGGATATATGGATTTATCAAGCACTTGATAACTATGGTGATGTATTGTTCCTCTTTCATTTTCAAAGAAGACCAATGACATTACAATGTGATGTCTTGACTTGTGCATGAGTTGGACTTAAGTGAGGCAGAGTTGCATACAGTTATCAGCCTCTCCCTTTCTTCCAGAGTCATCAAAGTCCAGTGCAAAACAAAAGTCAAGATGTTTGTTGATGGCTTTGGTTGCGGTGGAAGGCCTTGGCATTTTTGGTGTCTGACCAGTCTTTAAGCACTCCACAGCACTTGCTTCAGTCACTTTCATGGCCATTGAAACTAACTGTCTTCATTCACCCATCCACTAGAGGAAGTCTTCACATGCTTGAGATAGCTATTTCCCAAATCACTGATGGGTTTGAGGCCTGTCAGTTATCTTCAACCTGAGTTAGATGGCTTTACTGGGGTGTGGCTGCTGTACATGCTACAGCTTCTTAGAGCCATAGGTGAGAGCTGGGTGACCGGTGAATACCAAAAGGGTATAAGCAGCTTTGAAAAGGGCTAGGCAAGCCTTCTCACCAGAGGTGTTGGTCCTCTCTGGATACCCCTGTAGAGCCAATCAGTAAGTGAAAGATCTTTCCCACCCATTGCGTAGGCCTAAGGTGGCCCTAACAAATGGCGGCCTGATTAGAGACAGGCCCACACCCTTTCACTAACTATGTGCTCACACCAGGCTTACACCCTTTTGCTAGTTAGCTAGTTTGCTAGTTTGCAAGAGGCATGAAGTTCTCAGGGTTCCTAAGGGGAGTTGCTAAGACTAGAGCCAGAGGCACCTTGGTCAATCAGATGACAGCTGGGACTGTATAAAAAGATAGCCCAGAACTGGGAGGAGCAGAGCAGAGAGCCAGCACTGAGAGAGTGAAGAGCAGAGAGTGCTGAACAAGAGAGAGTTGTGGAGATCAAGAAACTTGGAGTCAACAGAGCTGCAGGAGAGAGTGCTTAGTGTAGAGTTAGGATTCCTGAGTGATCTTTCATAGAAAGGCCATAGCAGCAGTAGGGGGTGGGGGAGGCTAAAATATGGCTTGGTTCCTTGCTATAATATTTTGTTATAATTTCTTTGTTATTACAGTGAGGTTACTTTGCTGGTTTTGGAATATTATTGCTACTAGAACAAATTGGGGGCATTGGTCCTAGGATTTGAGCCTCTGGAGTCTAAATAAATGTTGTACTTCCTCTGCCTTCTACCTAGAGAATTCCTTATACTTCATCATTCTGAACCATTCAGGCATGTCCATGGTCCTCTTCAAGGTCATAAAATTTGCCTTCCTGCTATAACCCCATAAACTCCTAGTATGATTGACTACTACTTATTATGCATCTAATGTAGTCTACTGTTCCATCACTCTATTTCTCAACCCATACCAGATTGTTTCCATGAATATATGATTATATTTAATATGGTTTGAAATCTGGGACTGCTAGGCTGCCTTCCTTAATTTTTTTTCCATTGATATCCTTGATATTCTTGACCTTTTGTTCTTTCAGGTGAATTTCATTATTATGTTTTCTGTCTCTAAAAAATGTTTTGATAGTTTTGTTGGTACGATACTGAAGAAGCAAATTAATGTAGGTAGAAGTGTCAATTTTATTATATTGGGTTGGCCTACCCATAAGCAATTAATATTTTTTCTACTTGTTTAGAACTGTCTTTATGTCTAGAACAAGTGTTTTGTAATTGTGTTCATATAATCTTTGGGTTTGTCTTGACAGCTAGACTCCCAAAGCTTTTATATTATCTGCAGTTATTTTTAAGTGGAATTTCTATCTCTTGCTGATGGGTTTTCTTGGTAGTATATGGAAATGCTTATATGGGTTTATGTTATGCCCTCCCACTTTGCTGAAGTTGTTAATTTTTTAAACTGCTTTTTAGTTGATTTTCTAGGATGTTCTAAGTATGCTATTATATCATCTGCAAAGTAATAGATTTGTTTTGTCATTGACTCTTTTTATTCCTTCAATTCCTTTTTTTTCTTTTCTCATTTCCATAACTAGCATTTCTGATATAATATTGAATAATAAGTGGTGATAATGAGCATCCTTGTTCCACACCAATCTTACTGGAATGGCTTTAAGTTAATCCCCATTACAGACAAGCCTTGCTCCTGGTTTTAGATAGCTTCTACATATCATTGTAAGAAAAGCTTAATTGATTCCTATGCTTTCTACTCTTTTTAATAGGAATGAATGTTTTATTTTGTCAAAGTCTTTTTGGTTGTTGTTGCATGCATTGATATAATCATATAATTTTTATTATTGATATAAGTAATTATATTGCTAGTTTGTTTTCCTAATATTGAACCAGCCCTGAAATCCTGGTATAAATCACACCTGGTCTTAATGATATATTGCAGTAATCTCTTTGCTACTATTTTACTTAAAAATTTTGCATCATTATTTATTAAGGAAATTGGTCTATAGTTTTTTTTCTTCCTTTTTGCTATTTCTGGTTTAGTTATCAAAACCATGTCTCTGTCATAAAAAAGAATTGGTAAGACTCCACCTATTTTTTCAAATAATTTATATAGTGTTAGGATCAATTATTTCTTAAATGATTAGTATAATTCACTTGTAAATCCATCTGGTCCCCAGAATTTGTTTTTTATGGGGCTCATTTATGGCTTGTTAAATTTCTTTTTTTCTAAGATTTAAGTCCTCTATTTACTCTTCTTTTAATCTGGGTACTTTACATATTTTTTTGCAAATATTCATCAACTTTATTTAGACTGTCAGTTTTAGTGCCATATAATTGGGCAAAATAACTGCTAATAATCGCTTTAATTTCACCTCCATTCACGGCACATTCACTTTTTTTTTCATTTTTGACACTGGTAATTTGGTTTTCTTCTTTCTTTTTTTTTAAATTAAGTTAACCAATGGTTGTAACAACAATGCTGCTAGCAGCTACTGTAGAGGTGTAAGACCCAACAAGACCAGCAACAAGACCTGCCAGCACAGGTTCTTTGATCTTCTTTTCTAAGGAAAGAAACTTTAAGGGATTAACAATCTCACTTTAATCAAACATACATATGTAATTCACTTAGTTCAGGGGGAAAAGCCAGCACCCTGAACTTCAGAGAGAATACAAATAGAAATTACAAACATATATTTTATAAACATAGCAAATAACACAAACCAGTCTATCCATAGCAATACATAGTTACCTGAGAAGCACCAACATCTGGGTTTTCAAGTAGGTGGGGCGGCAGTGTGGAGGGACTCTTAACCCCAATTGCTTTGCCTAGAGTCTTGTCTAGTCAAATCACAGGACAATCTTCCAGCGAGTGAGAGCCCCAAGCAAAACATTAACCTCTGAGTTTATATACCCTTCTAAGGGCCAGAAGGCTCCATACCTAACCAGCAAAAGGGTGTGGGCCTGGGGCTTAGCACCTAGCAAGAAGGCACTTGATTACTTTGGCATTCTAAAAGAAAAAACAGTATACTTACCAATACCATGGTTTATTTTTCCTTTATTTCCTTTCTGACTCAAAGTTCCACATTCTATTCACTGACCAGCCTATACAGATTTATTTATTTTTGCAGAGGTAAGTAAATTTGAGTGAGAGAGCACTAAAATTAAGGAGTCACAAAAAGGCTTTACATTAGGAGATGGTCCTCCAGTTGAGCCTTGAAGGAAGATAAGCATTCTAAGACCTAGGAGTGATTATATTTAAGATATGGTGACAGCGAAAGGAAAAGCCACAGAATTAGAAGATAAAATATCATGTATAGGGAACATCAGGTAAGATAGTTTCATTAGAACATAGAACATATGAAGGGAATCATATGAAGTAGAACTCAAGCTGTAATGGGAAGGGATTTTTAAATGCCAAGCTGAAGAACATATATTTTATATTAGAAACCAAAGGGAATCATTTATTGAGCAGGAGAATGACATGTTTGGACTTGTAATTTCCAAAGATTATTTGGAGGAAGATATATGAAAGAATAGGACAGAGACTCGAAGCAGGGATGCCAAGGAAGTGACTATTAGAACACTATGGACAAGATGGGATTTTTGTCCTGAACTAGGGTGGAGATGTTCATATAAATAGAGAAGGAGGGACAGATGTGTGAGATATCATACAGATAGAGTCAACAATATTTGGGAACTAACTGAATGTGAAGGCTGAGGAAGATTTATCAGTCAAAGATTATCCTGAAGTTGTGAACTAGGGGAAGAATGGTGATATGGATGGAAATTAGGTGTGCATATAGAACTGGATAAGAAAGTATTTGGAATGATGCCAGCAATAAGTAAAAAGAGAAATAAATATATTGGTTGATCATGATAGAGCCCTAATTCCAATTAGAATAAGCTTTCTTCAAGGCAGAGAATAATAATCTCTATCCTCATGTCTTTGGTGTGGTGATAGAATTCATCAACTACTTATAGTCTCAATAATTATTAAGGACAATGAGTTGTATGATTTCCCCTGGGACACCTACAATAGCAATGATATGTCAAGGATGGACAGTTGCTAAAATATCACATTTGACCTTCTCTACAAAATTATTACATGTAACATCCAGCAAGAATAATGAAGCCTCTTTATTAGCTACTTCCTACATATGAGGATGTTGGAAATCTAAGAAACCTTTTGTCCTTCTGTGCTGTTTGAAAGGAAGAATTTTGAAGGCATTTGGAGAAAGAATTGTCTTTTTACAACAGTCCTCCAAATGTATATTGTTAACATGTAGAGGGAAATTGGGCATGAAAAGGGAAATGTGGTTCATTATATACAAACATTATTGCAAGAATTCTATTTTTGGTGCTCTGAGGAGTGAATAGTGAAAACATTTTACTTTATCTAGTAGGCAAAAGCATCAAGGATGATGGAAAGACAAACGTTTAGCTCATCAAGTACACATGTATATTTTTACAATCCTTCAGAAGTGTAAAGTTGATGTCACTATTTGGTAAGAACTTTGGGGTTGGTCGTGGGAATCATGGCAGTGTCTTTAGGTATTTGAATATCTGTTATGTGTAGTGGGTTTAGATTTGATCTGCTTGGCCCCAGGGAGCCAAAATAGGAGAAGTGTATTGAAGTTGCAAAGAGGTAAAAGTAAGTAGGTAGTTAGAAGGAGAGGGTGTTAAAAAGAAACAAAAAGAGGCAGCTAGATGGCACAGTAGATAGAGCATGGGCCCTGAAGTCAGGAGGACCTGTGTTCAAATCCATTCTCACACATTTGACATTTACTAGCTGTGTGAACCTGGGCAAGTCACTTAACCCCAATTGCCTTGCAAAGCCCAAACAAACAAAAGCTGACAATTAGAACTATTTAATTTGAAAATAATTCCCCTTTACTGGGGAGACTACCAGGTTTTTGAGATATGTTGTAGAAAGCATTCTTGTTGAGCCAAAATTAGGCCTATGTGGCCTCTGAGGTTCCCTCCAACTTTGCAATTCAGAGATTCTGTGAATTAGAATATCTCAATTACTGTCAGATAGGAAGAGATGAAAAAAGAAAAAACAACTTCTGGGATAGTATAATAACAAGCCAAAGATAATGGAAGGTAATCTATTCAATGTATAGATTGGTATTATTATTATCCTTATGCAGGGAGGTGGAGCCTTTCCATGTGTTAATTTAAAAAAAAAAACATTTAGACTCCTTTTATTGAATACACATAGCTTACTTATATATTGTCCTTAAACCAAAGAACAGTGGGAGTTTTTAATTACAATAAGAACCTCTCCACAGGGAAATTTGAAGGAAATAAAGGATGCATTAAGTAGTAATATTTTCACTTTATATGTTATTAGATAGAAATCGATCATTCAGCCATATTTTTTCCCAGCCAGTTTTACTAAATTCTCAATACATGGAGAGACAAGAGGAATACATCTACAGATTTTCATGATATTGAAGGTATATAAAAATAATATTTAATTATTAGTTAGACACAATGATTCCTTTCCTGTGAAATATAGCAAGCAATCTCACATGGAGAGCTGTGAATTAATTAAATGCTCCAAGTCACAATAAGTAATGCCTAAAATTATTCTAGAAGTATTACAAGAGTCATTAGTAGGAAGACAGATATTATTAGTGGCACACATTATTTACTTTGTCTTAAGTTTCGTGAAGACATTAATGGACAATGCAATCAAATTAAAAAAAAAAAACTTCTTCCCTCTCACCCCCTTCTCAAAGAGCCCTGTGATTTGCAAATGGAAAATTACTGCTGCCAAGAAAAAAAAAAGGCAATTTTCAGCAGACCTTCCTTATTTCCTCTGGGACTATAAGAATACAAAGCTGTGTGCAAGACACTCAGCACTCTTCCATGTAAAAAATGAAATTCAGATGGTGTTGCTTTGAGTGTGAGATATGAAGTCTTTGGTGAAGGAAGCCCTGTTCAATTGACAACAATTTGTACTGGAGATTTCCAGGAAAAATCAGAATTACAAATTTATTAAATTATATTTATCTTGATTCTGTTAGCAGCAGAAAAGTTGAGAAATAGAACTCCTCTTTTAAAGAGAATATTTGTTTATATTTATCCTCATCCTACTCCCTCCCAAAAGAAAACTAAAGTTTTTTTTTTAAATGGAGCTATTTTCTATAGATAAATATGTTCTTTTTCCCCAGTAATGGTTAACTATTTTTTCTCAAACTACTGATAAAGTTAAATACTAAATTCTTTGTGCTTTCTGGTTTTGTTTTGTCTATTTTTTTAGGCAGTGTTCATAGTAGATGGATGGTTAGCCTTGGAGGCAAAAAGATGTTTCCTATCTCTGACATATCCTAGCTGAGTGTCCTTGGTACAAGAAAAATCCAACCGCAAGAAAAGGATGATATGAACCTTTAGGCGGGCAAGGGAGCAAGGCCATGGAGTTTTTTTTTTTTTTTTGTGAAAAAGTTTAGAGATTCCCAAGCATGTCCTTTGTTGTGGTAAAATGATGAAAAAATAGATTTAACAACAAGGACATAACTTCTTGAGAAGCTGAAGATGTCCATAGGCTTCTTGGTGTCATTGAAAGCTATCAATAACATTCCAGTGGCCCCTAGAAACTTTCTAAGACTGTAAATTTCAGATGAGGTGAGAGCTTTTTTTGTTCAGTCTTTGTTCAATTCTGTTCGACACTTTGTGACCCCATTTAGAGTTTTCTTGCAAAGATATCAGAGTAGTTTGCCCTTTTGTTTTCCAGAATATTTTACAGATTCTCACCTATGAGATCTATCTCACATCTCATCTATCATGACTAAGGCAAACAGAGTTAAGTGACTTGCTCAGGGTCACACAACTAGGAAGTGTCTGAGGCTGAATTTTAATTCAGGAATACGAGTCTTCTTGACTTCAGGCCCAGAACTCTCTCCACTGTACCACATTGCTGCCTTCAATCTGCTTCAGTGGATGGAGCTTCAATTTTGCAAATTTCCCCCCATAAATTCACAGATGCACCTCCCAAAATTTTATTAAACATCATGTGCACTCATGGGACTAATACTTCCAATTAATTCTAATATTATAAAACTACAAGATTATAAAAAAGATTATAAAACTACTAGATTTCTTTCCCCCAGCCTGATGACTTATACTAAAGCAGAAGGCAAATGATGAGCACTATACATTAAATATGCTATCATTAGCCTCTCCCTACCCACCTCCGCAAAAAGCCCCCACAGAATTCCCTAAAATGATAGGAAAACAATTAGTAAAATCTACATAGGAAATAGTTGGAATGACTCAGGAAAAAATACATATTCAATGTCCTTTGAAACTGTAAATGATGATAACTGAAAAAGTAGATGACTTTTCCAGGTGGCTTTAATTTATCTTAACAGATCTTAATCAAAAGTGCAAGCAAATATTTAAACAACATTCTCCCCAGCATGTATTTGGAGGATGCAGATGACTGCCTTTAAACTAGCTAACTCCTCTATGTATACATATTAACATATTCCCAGTTTTAAAGAGTTTCTTGTTTTATGTTATCTATATATTTATATATGTGTGTGTCCATCAAGATTATATATTAAAAATTAACAAAAATTGTATATGATTTTATTTTATTTAGATTCTCAAACTTGATGAAGTCAGTTATTCATAATATTATAGGCCACCATAATTTATAAGATGAAAACCAAATCCATTGACAAAACCTCACTGTGAAGTAGAGATTGTCCCTTGGTTTTCTAAGGCTTTGTCAGTGTCTCACATGCTCTGGCTATGGTTACCAAGTTCAAAAAGCTCTCACTATGGGCTTAGTGGTGCCCATCCTTTGAAGATCAACCTTGCTAAGTTTGGAGAGTCTTACTGCTAGGTTAACGTCAGTGTGATAATGACCTTTAATTTCATAAATTTCCAAAGATTACCCTGTAAAGAAGAGAGAGACTTGAGATTTGCTTGCATGGAGAACATACTCACAACGATTAAATTGCTGTTGTTGAAGTTGTAACCAACTCTTTGTGACCCCAACCTTGAAGCAATATTAAGATTGCTTTCCCTTTTTTTCATATATATATATATATATGTATATATATATATATATATATATATATATATATATATATATATATATATATATATATTTGTGCTTAATCCATTCATTCAATCAACAAGCACTTACTATATTCTGAGTCATCAACAAGAATGTATGAATATTCATCATATAAGACAAGACATTTGAGCTGGGCTTTTAAGGATGTGTAAGCGTTTGATAAGTTCAGATTGTACAGAAAGTAAGAGAAAGGGTTATGTAGATGCAGAGACTAGCAAAGAAAGGGCACAGAAGGAGAAAAGTACAGGCAATTTAGGGTTGGGGAATATACCAATTTGCCTAGAGAAGAGGGTTCAGATAGGGGAGTATTTGGATATAAGGTTGAAAAAGTCAGTAGGTGGCCTGATTTGGAAGGGTCTTTGATGAGTAGATCACAAAGTGTGTGGAAACAGAAGTAAAGGAATGGGAAGTGGGGCTACTGCAACACAGAACATGTTTGAATAGCACCTGAGTCAGCTGTGTGATGTAGTCGATAGAGTCCAGGATTTAAAACAAAGAAGACCTGGATTCAAATCCCACCGCAGACCCCTTCTAGCTGTAATCTCTTAAGCAAAGCACTCAGCTTCATCTGTCTTCTGTTCATCATCTATAAAATGAGGGGAATTGGACTCACCTAGGAATTTCTTAACCTCTCACTCTGGGTCACAAATTCTTCTAGGAGCTGGCAATGCAAATGCAAAAATAGTCCCTGCTCAAAGGCAACTTGCATTCTACATGGAAAAAACAGACAAACAACAACAGGCACAGCAACAACAAAACACCTGGGGAGTGGTAGCCAAAGAAGAGCACTTTGGTCTGGAAGATTGGAGAAATGAGGGATGGGGTCAGCAGGGACAGGTCAACATCCATGAGGAAGAATGGCAAAGTTCGATACTGTTCTATGACTAAATAATTGGCTGAGGGGTAGGGGTGGAGGAAAGGACTAGGGAGCAAGACACAATTAGGGATGGGCTGTGGAGGAAGTGGCCAAAGAGAAGAGAGTGAAGTCAAGCAATGCTTGGGGTTTCCTAAAGTATTGTTATGGCCGAGAAAGTTCCTTCTCAGGTTTCTCCCAGCTTCAAATCTACAGTTTTGTGACTGTAGTTTCTTAGTTAGAGGATCCCCAAAGTACATGGCAGAAGGAGAAGAAGGCAGAGACAGTGAGTTAGCATGCAACTCCTACTAGTGGAGTGGAACCTGTGGCCTCAAGAGCACATGTGGTCCTCTAGGAACTCAAATGTAGCCCTTTGACTGAATCCAAACTTCACAGAACAAATCTAGTTGGGATTTGGTCAAAGGACTGCATTTGAGGACCTGGAGGGCCACATGTGGCCTTGAGACCCCAGATTGCCCACTCCTGTCCTAAACTATTCAGTTTTCTTGCCTAAAAGTTCCTGATTTCTTCAGGATCCCCAAAATTTGGCATAATACCTGGCAAATAGTAAGTGCTTGACAGATGCTTATTGAATGAATTATGGGGTAATCTGTGAATATACATCTCAGGACAGATCGGAATCTTACTTAACTGATTTTGTTGTGCCAGCTGTTACTGTCTCAATTACAGTGCTAACTTTGAACCTTTGATTCCTCTGTCTAGTATCATAACTGAAAGTGCCCAAAACTGAGCTATCCACGAAGCATGTGTGTTGGAGGAGGAAATCATAGGAAATTCTATATGTGCCCCACTGAATTGGGGCATAGGTGTAGTAAAGTGAGCGTGCTCTGTTCAATTTTTCTCCATTGTAGGATATAAGCGTTTCCTTCAGAAACGTGTAATTCCAAAAACACTTATTAAGCATTTGCTATGTGTCAGAAACTATGAATCCAAAAGCAAACAGACTAAAAAAAAAAACTTGAAAAAGAGTCCCTGCCCTTAAAAAGCCTAAATTCTAGTGGAGGGGAGGGTGGGGAGAGTTGATAAGCACAGCAATAATAAAGAAATAGCAAAAACAAATAAACACCAAGTCTATACAGAACACTCCAACACTGCAAAGCAATTTCAAGAGACAGACTTAATGACTTGGGTAATTAGGAAAGGTTTAGTTCAGGCAATGAAATCTGCACTTACTTCAGTAAGGAAATCCAAGAGGTGGGTGTAAAGAAGTAGAAACCTTCCAAGGTGGCCCATATATGGGCTCTAGGATCTCTCTCCCAATTCTAACTCCACTTGAAAGGCAAGTCCCCCAGGCAGGTTCCTGACCCATTACCCTTCAGGGTTCTAAGGTATTCCTTAGGGGCTGTGATTTTCTTTTTATGCTATCAGCTCAAACCCCCATTACAGTGGATTGCCTTCAGTACCAGTGGTCATTTACCAGCACCCCTTTATACCATCCACATGAGATGTTATCCACAGTTGTGGAAGGAAGAAAAAGAATGCCATAAATAGCAAAGAACTATCAGGTCAGTTGGTCAAAAATGGAAAGGATATAAAAGGAATATTAAGTCCATGATGGTAGAAAAGCTAATTCTAGCATATTTTAAATATTAGAACTGAAATTTCTCAATACATTCTGTTATTATTGATGGGTGTTATAGGTTGAAGAAAAATCAGATTATCCTTGTGTCTGCAGGGCCTAGCACATACTGGGTACTCACTATTTTTTGTTGTTGCTGTTAAATTAAATTGAAGAAATGACCCATAAGGCATCATTGTGATTCAAAATATCTGTCTCTTGAGCAGATTCTCCATCATCTCAGTGGCACTGTCAGTGTTTGGTATGAGTCACACTGAGAGAGATTTGCACAGATGGCTAAAGACCATGAAAGCGGTCCTGATGCATTGTACAGTGGAGGTGATACTTTAGCATAAAATATACATCTCCCACTGGAGCACATCTGTACAGAGGCCTTAACCATATGGTTATCTTGAATAGATCAGAAGTGCCTAAGATAAGGTAATAACTTCTTAGTTAATAATAAATATTTAGGGGAGAGCTCATTTTTTTCCTTCCCAGACTGTCTGAATATGATACATTGTTCCAGATAAAATGACCATTCTGGTGATATAAGCAGAACAACAATATTTCATGATAAAGATTGAGCACATCTGTCTGCCTGGCTTTGTACTTTCTTTCCACTCAGGCTGTGACTGTCTGGGCCTTTCAGTAAAAATAAAGTCCTTTCATTATGAGAATGATTTAAGCATCCCTTTTATTGCTCTCTGCTTTCTATATGTCCTTGTTAACTTACCATTCTCTTACTGTCATTTCCTCTATTTAAATGTTGCTAGAGGAACAGCTTAAATAATATAACATTCCTACAAACGACCAAGTAAATTGGTACTCATTCATACGGTTCTCTACCATAATCTAGCTTATCCATAGACTGTAAACATGAATATATTTTATAATTTTTGGTTGTTTATTTAACAAGGAATAAGGATAAACCTGTGATCAGTAAAATGAGGGGGCTGAACAAGATGATCTCCGAGGCCCCTTCCAGCCCTCAATCATCCGATGCTATGATTTACCTAATCTACAGTAAATATGAATACGACTACAATCCATTTAAAGTTTCAATTTGGGAGCAAATTGTATTTTATTCATCAGGTAGATTGACTATATCATTTTCAGGATAATGGCTTTTTAAGAATTATCTTGGCAATCGCTGTTGGGATATAGTAATTATAAATAAAACCAAACAAGTGTACCCTCAGGTAATCAAAGGATGTCTATGTACTATACTCATCAAAGTTTAAAATAACTTTTTCCATAAACACAACAAAAGGGAAAAAGGATACCTATGAATCTCAACCAGAACACCAATTAATCTTGGAGGAAAATAAGCTTCAAGAATTAACAGAAATTGACTGTAATGGAGCTCTAGCTCTAGGTCTGGGGTTCCAAATACCATGGGGTATTTGGTCATTTCATATTGGAGCATTAATGATAAATACCTACAAAAGGATTACCAACATCTAAAGGGTAGCTAGGTGGCTCAGTGGACAGAGTGTTTCACCTGGAGTCAAGAAGATTCATCTTCATGGGTTCAAATCCAGTCCCAGACAATAGCTCTGTGACTCTGGGCAAGTCCTTTGACCCTCTTTGCCTCAGTTTCCTCATTTATAAAATGAGCTGGAGAAGGAAATGGCAAACCACTCTAGTATCTTTGCCAAGAAAACCCCAAAATGGGGTCACAACTGAACAAAAAATATCAGCATCTTTTGCAAAGGATGAAGCAAGAGATAGATAAATTCTACAAAGAATTATTGACTCTTTAAATTAAGTCAATACATACTTTGATGACTTCAGTGCAAATGTGGGTAGTGGTAAAGAGAAAAAAAATCATTGGAAAATATGTTTCAGATATGAAGGATGAGAGAGGCCAAACATTTGTACACTGCACAAAAGATTCACACCTAAACACCAGGGACATTTTCTTTGAGAAAGAACCTAAAGAATCAAGGTGTGGTTTTGCATGTGTGTGTGTGTGTGTGTGTGTGTGTGTGTGTGTGTGTGTGTGTGTGTTTGTCTAATGGTAGCAATCTCTAGAGTAGAGGAAAAAGGGAAAAAAAGTGACATGATAACTTATTATATATTTAAAAAACAAGTGTACATAATAAAATTTGCAGTTTCAGGTGTAATTCTCTTTTTTATTACTTTATTATGGAAATGCTTATATTATTTCTTATGTTTAAAATAAAAAAAATAAATTTAAATTTAAAAAAATGTTAAAAACTAAATAACCAAGAAAGGAACTGACTATATTTTAACACATAAGCAATGGATCCTTAATGGTGTAGAAGTAATTCTGGAGTGAGTTTTCTGTGTACTTGCAGAGACTTATTAGAGCAAACGAGAAAAACACAGGTGTTGTGAGTTCCTCGAGAGAAGGAAAAGTCTAGATTTTTCTGTATGGATCCCTGACATTTAGCACAGTGTTTAGAACATACCAAGTATGTAATAAAGGTTTTGTTGTATTTTTTTCTTCATTCATACATCTATCCTATTTAAACAGGATATTGATTTTTAAAATGGCAATAGGATGGAGAAAAAGGTATAAGAATTAAGCATAAAAGTTCCATAAAGAAGCTTAATATAAGCACTTATGTGTACATGTATATATGTATATTTTTCTATTTGTAGTAAAGAGAGAGAGAGATTATAATCAATATCCATCTTTTCATCTCACTGCTTTGTACAGACTGACCTCTATGCTTAGAAAAAAGTCCCTCCTCAACTCTCTCTTATAGATTCCTTAACTTCTTTCATGGTTAAGTTCATTTAATACCTCCTAAGAAGACCTTGCTGTTTCTCCAAATGTTAGTGCCGCCCCCTCCCCCGCCAACACACACACACATATACATACATAAATTACCTTCTATGTATTTTGCATATGTTTTCTATATGTTCTATTTACTTTTCAGGGAACATGTTGTTTTCTTACAATAGAATATAAATTCTATGAGGCCACGTTTTTCTTCATATCCTTAGTTTCAAAGTGATGTACAAATAGTAGGCACTTAATTCTTGATCCATTTGAAGTAAACCATGAGGCAATGCAGTATAAAGGATATAAACAAAGAACTGTAAGATTTTAAAAAATACTGAACATACAGCAAGGGAAAGGTTAACTGATGCAGAGGTTATTAGTTCCTTTGAAAGCTGAACAATGTTTGGAGAATGTAAGAAGCTCCTGTTGTCATTAGGCAATCCCCTGCACTAATTTTACAGGGAGCATTATAAAGAGTAGGACAAGATGGGCAGAACTTATGAATCATCATCTGGATTTTTAAAGGGAATTTTGTGGTAGGACCAGCATTTCCCTGAGGAAGTTTATTTCCACAACCTGGGAAAGTTTTACCTAAAACAAGGGCCTAGATCTGACTGCTCCAGCCTCCCTGATATAGTTTCCTGATCACCTGAGGGCATAGACTGGGTTGATTCCTCACATTTGGTAGATGTCTAAAGACCACATAAGTTACCATATCTTTTGATACTGCCTGGATAACCAGACTCATTTCAGGAGATTGAGAGGGATCAAATCTAATGTCTCTAGTTATGCTTGTTTCATTGTTTTGCTCTGAAGAAAAGTATGGGAAATAAGAGGTATTAGACCGATTACCAAACTTAAGGTCTATAGAGCAGTGGTAATGACCTTTTTGTTGTATGCCAGTGAAACCAGAACAGTGTACTAGCACCATGCCAGGAAACTTAATAGCTTCCATTTGAGTTGTTTTAGGAAGACTCTGAAGATCACCTGGCAGGATAAGGTACCAGAGACTGAGGTCCATACTTAAACTAAACTGCCACACATTCAAACTCTGCACAACTCTGATGGGCTGGCCACATTGTTAGAATGCAAAATATACACTTGCCAAGAAGACTATTTTATGGAGAACTCACACAGGGCAAGCTTTCACATGGTGGTCAGAAGAAGTGATACAAGGACACTCTCAAGGTGCCTCTCAAGAACGTTGGAATTGATTGTGTGACATGGGAGACATTGGCACAGGACCACTCAGCATGGCATGCCCACATCAGAGAAGGTGCTGTGCTCTATGAACAAAGCAGGGTTGAAACAGCTCAAAGGAAACACACATGCGCAAGTTTGGAGTATCCACTCCAAATGTTCACTCGGACTATCTGTGCCCAACCTGTGGTAAAGCATTCCACGCACATAATGGCCTGATCAGCCACAGCTGGACACACTGAATCTTGACTCAAGCATAGTGATGTCATTTTGATCATCTTCAAGAATGAGGGATAACAACCAAACAACCAGTTTGCTCCATTAGTGCAAATTAAACCTCCTTTTGTTTTCTGTTTAAGGGCTTAATTATTTTCCCAACTGAACCCAAACTTAGAAAATGCTGTCATTAACTCTGCTTCCAACAAATATCCATTTCAACTTGGTAACTTTTTTTTCATTATCATAATAAGTCCTATGAATAGCTCGCGGTATATGGGAACTTTCTATATGTCTGTCCTTTTTGAAATATATCTCCATTTGTGTTATCATCATGACAAAGAGGTGTAAAAAATTAGAAATATCTCATTCATAATTTTTCTCTCAAAATGGCTGGACCAATTCACAACTCCATCAACTGTGTGTTTATATTCCTTTAACACTCCCAAATTTTATTATTTCTTCATTATCTTTTTTTAAAAATTTGAGTGGCATGAGGTGAAATCTCAGTTGTTTTAATTTCAATTTCTCTCATTATTAGTGGTTTTAAGTAAGATTTTGTTATATAATTATTGAGGGTTTGTATTTCTTATTTTGAAAACTCTAAGACATGATTGTCTTTGCAAAAGTCCTTTAGAAAGCAACGTAATGTAGGATTCTCTTTAGTTATTCTACTATCTCAAGGAAATGAAGAGACTTAAAAATGGCATCTCAACAATTATTACACTCCATTATGTAAACATCTGAGAGACTGAACCAGTTGCTGTGCCAGATTTGGGCACAGGGAGAAAAATAATTCTTTTACAGATTATCTCTAGTTAGATGTGTAACCAAAAGACACAATATAAGCAAATGGGAGATCCAGAGTGCAGAAAGTTCTTATGAACATCATCACCTCTTGCCTCACAATTCCAGTAACTAGTTAATTGATCTCTCTGCTTTAAGTCTTGCCTCAATCTAATCCATCCTTCACACAACTACCAGGATGATTTCCTAAAGTGCAAAATCCCCCGGTGATGCCCTATTACCTCCAAGATCAAATGTAATCTCTAGGTGTTGTTTATAGTCCTTCAGAATATGGCCCCAACCTACCTTACCAGTCTTATTGCACATACCTCCGCTCCACATAAACTGTGGTCTGGTCAAATTGTCGTTTTTACTACCCCTCGTATAGTACAATCCGTCTCCCTCTGCCATGCCTTTTCATTGGCTGTTTCCCATTCCTGAAAGCATTTCCTACTCATCTTTGTCTTTCAGAATTATTAGTTTTTTCTAGGGTTCAGTTCAAGGACCATCTCCTATATTAGAAAGAGACATCCTCATTAAGCCAGAGATGCTGGCCAAAGACTTGCGGCTTTTAATCCTGGAATACTCTCGATGGTCCATGATCGACAAGTACCAGGCCCTGCTTCAGGGTTTCACCATCGAGGCTCTGCTCAGCTTTGTGAAGGAATTCAAATCGCAGCTCTTTGTGGAGAGCTTGGTGCAAGGAAACTTCACCAGCAAAGAGTCCATGGACTTCCTGAAGTATGTGGTTGACAAGCTGGATTTCAAACCCCTGGAGAAGGAGATCCCCGTTCAGTTCCGAGTAGTGGAGCTGCCCGGAGCCCACCACCTGTATAAAGTGAAGGCCCTTAACAAAGGAGACGCCAACTCATAAGTCACTGTTTACTACCAGTCAGGTGCCCGGAGCCGGAAGGAGTACACCCTCATGGAGCTGCTTGTGATGCACATGGAAGAACCTTGCTTTGACTTCCTTCGAACCAAGCAGACTCTTGGGTATCATGTCTATCCAACCTGCAGGAACACATCAGGGATTCTGGGCTTCTCTGTCACCGTAGGGACTCAGGCCACCAAGTTCAGCTCTGAAATTGTTGATAAGAAAATAGAAGAATTTCTCTCTTGTTTTGAAGAAAGGATGGAGAACTTAACAGAAGACACTTTTCATATTCAGGTCGTAGCTCTGATCAAGCTGAAGGAGTGTGAGGACACCCACCTTGGGGAGGAGGTGGACCGCAACTGGAACGAGGTGGTGACTCAGCAGTACCTCTTTGACCGCCTGGCCCATGAGATTCAAGCTCTTAAGTCTTTCTCCAAAGTCGACCTGGTGAATTGGTTCAAGTCTCACAGAGGAAACGGCAGCAGAATAGTGAGCGTGCACGTTGTTGGCTATGGGAAATATGAGACAGAAGAGGAAAGTTCTGCTGCCTGTGACTCCTCCAACTCTTCCTACGACGAAGTGGCCTAGATGACCTACCTGCCGACCTCTCCTCTGCTGGCAGACTGCACTGTCCCCATCACTGACATCAGGGCTTTCACATCAACTCTTAACCTTCTCCCCTACCATAAAATAGTCAAATAAACTGCAGTCTCTTTGGCCTGAAAAAAAAAAAAAAGAAAGAGACAGTGAGTCACCTTGCCGGGGTCGGGGGGAGGGAGGAGCGTTCCGCGTCGGTGCGGGTTCTGTTACCGCTGGAGGCGAGTGGAAGCTGTTGTGGGTCCCGCGGCCTGAGCGCGTGGAGCTATGTTCTGCGAGAAAGCCATCGAGCTCATCCGGGAGCTTCAGCGCGCCCCCGACGGGCAGCTTCCAGCCTTCAGCGATGATGGAATCAGGCAAGTTCTGGAAGAGACGAAAGCTTTGTATGAACAGAACCAGTCTGATGTAAATGAGACGAAGATAGATGGACGAAGTGACTTAATTCCAACAATCGAATTTCGACATAGTTCTTTGCTGAGAAATCGACGTTGCATAGTTATATATTTGTATGATCGATTGCTTCGGGTTAGAGCTCTCAGGTGGGAATATGGCAGTGTCTTGCCAAACGCGCTGAGATTTCACATGTCAGCTGAGGAAATAGAATGGTGCAATTGCTATAAAAAGTCTCTTGCTACATACATGAGATGTTTGGGTGGAGATGAAGGATTAGATATTACACAAGATATGAAACCCCCTAAAAGTCTGTACATTCAGGTGAGGTGTCTAAAAGACTACGGAGAGTTTGAAGTTGATGATGGGACTTCAGTTTTATTGAAAAAAAAAAAACAGCCAGCATTTCTTGCCTGGATGGAAGTGTGAACAATTAATCAGACAAGGAGTCCTAGAACATGTTCTGTCATAAATGTCCTGAAAACTTTGGGAAAACTTTTTTAGTGTGGTGTTGAACCCACTACAAATGTCTCTCTCCCCTTCTCCGCTTCATTGTGATCCTAAAAATTAGAGATGGACCCTTTTTTGGGTATAACTTCCTCATTTTTTTTTGACTCATGATGCTAAGAAAAATGTTGGAGTTTTTTCCTTAGAAATAAATAGTGACCTTTTGGGGGGGAAAAAAAGAGAGACAGTGACAGATACAAAGAGAAAAAGAGAGAGAGGGAAGGCAAGACAGAGAAAGAGTGAGAGAGAGACTGATTTGATATATCTAGAAATATCACTATAATGATTTCCAAACCTCCATAAATTTCCGTATAGATATATCTTTATAGATAAAAGTTTTTTCTATCAATATACCCATTCACAAGTTATTATATAGATATAGACATACTAATTGTCAATATGTCTCTTCATGGATTTGTCATTTTGTTAATGTAGGAATCCTCCCAACTTAGGCACATCCACTGATATAGTTCACAATACCTAGAATTAAGAGGTACATCTTAAATTATCACCTAAGGCTTGGAGGGACTCTAAGGCATTGTCCCAGAGTCACCTATCAAAAAAAGTGTTTGATCCAGAATTTGAACTCAACTCTTTTTGACTTCAGATCCAGTTTTTCTTTTCACTATATCATATTTTCTGTTTGCCCTAACTTGGCAGGATAGTTAACAGGTGGAATTTTCAATATATAATGCTTGGGACAACAGCTAAAGTGTCTGAAGTCATCATATGAGAGGGCATGACACGATAAGAATAAAACTTTGGAAAACATTTTACCCATTAGTTTTTGCCTGGCCCAATGTCACATCTTCTCAATATCTCTATGCCAGTTTACTAGGTTACAGTCACAAGACTTAAGGTAAGATGTGAAATCTGAGATGCTAGGATTTCAAATAATTTTTAAAAAACAGTCCAAATAGTTTTTGCCTGCACTATTCTGTCTTATAATGTCAGGCTGAGCATCTCACTGGTTAATCAGTAATATCCTACTAGTTGTTGTAAAGATTTGTCCATAAGACAGAGATATAATCTGAACTATCAGAACAGTGTATGAGGGACAACAGCAGATGTGTGAACAGAGACAGGAGAGAATCTGGCAACCAGGGAGGTAAAAAAATTAGAAAACAAGGTGTTGATCCAGATCATCAATAGCTTAGGGGTGATTTGCTTTTTTTGGTGGTTTTCAGGGGGTAAGGGTACCTATTCTTCCTATTTGACAACTATTATTTGATAGGTGATACAGGAATCATCTTTTTTTTTAGAAAATGTATTAATCTACAAAATTTTAATCACCTTTCCTCGACGAGTAAGTACCCCTTCTTTGTACCTAAGGAAAACTTGGGCTCCTTGGGTCCTAAATACATACATAATTATGGAATTTTATGCTCTCCTAATATGATTATTTTATCATATTAAAAATAAATTGCATATTATATTTTAAAAAGTAAAGTATATTTATGATTTAAAATACTGACTAAAAATTACCTAAAGGAAAAATGGGACTTTAATCTGATTATTTAGTACTTTTGTTGTTGTTGTTGGTTACACTTAAGTTTTTTTAATACAAGTCAATGATTTACAATAACCTGATTAAAACAGTCACTCCATACTTTTTTTTCTAAGCCTTTCAATTTAGCCAATATATTTGAGCACTGCCTTAAAATGTTTAAAAGTATAGTAATGAGGGTATGTATTTTAATGGGAGGTTTCATTGGAGCTCAAATGTTGCATGGGATTTTTATAAAATTAAATGGGCCAGATTTGAACTATTATTCACATGGGGAAATGGCAAACTAAACGATTTCACTGTGGATCTGAGCCAATGATTTCAGAAGGGGAAAGAGAGTGCTTTAACCTACTTCTCCACTTAACTTCACTTGACATTGGTTTGCATTGTAAATCTTTGATTTTACACCTGCACTTAAGATATTTTTACAGCCTTCCTAAGATGTCCCAGCCATTGTACCAAACAATCCATGTAACAAAGGGAGGCAGAGGAATTTCAAAGGTTGACATTATAGAATTTGCTTATTTGCAATTTTTCTACTACTACCACTGCTACTTGGTAGGTAGGAAGCTAGCTAGCTAGGATGTATAGAGCACTTTAAAGTTTTCAAAGCTATTTATGCATTTTATTTCATTTATCTCATTTTATCCTTACAGTAAAAGAAGTCTGCGATCTAAGTGCTCTTATTATCATCCTAATTTTACAGATGAGGAAGCTGAGTCAGATAGAGGTTCATTGACTTGTCCTGGGTCCAACATCTAGTAAGGGTCTGAGGCCAGATTTGAACTCAGGTACTCCTGACTCCAGGTCCATCCCTCTATCCTTGGCCACCACCTAGATGCTTCTCAAATCTATAGACAAACAATATTTTCTGAATAACCTGACTAGTCAATGAATTTAAGTTGTAATTTAGTTGAAATTACCTTTACACAGAAATCGCCCACAAAATGTTTATTGAAAAGACAGGCATGCCTTTTTTTTCCTCAAAAGCTTTGTTTTGCAATTGGCAGAAAATACATTGAGAAGGAGACATAAAAATGTCTTGGAGCAGCTCAGGACTGCTAAATAAGGGAGACAAATGAGTAAAGAGGTAAGAGTTGTATCTCACAGGAGGATGGAAGGCATAGCCAGGCTTGTATTTCTATGGTGATCACCTATTTAATCATAATTGAGATGATGAGCAGAACCATAAACTTCACCACCTGTACTTGGAGGAGATTACATTATAATGTTGATGGGTTACCATTACTACAAAGCTGCTTGAGAATATTGCCAGGCCTAGAGAAGGAGCTTTTAAGAATATTATTTACACAGCCCACCCCAAAGGATATAATTCAAAAAACAAGCTCTCAGATTGTGATAATATCAATAGCAGAAGTTGGCACGCTTTCAGAAGTAGGCTGCCAAGGTGCTGACCTCTGTTTTTCTGACTTGCTAGGTTTGCTAGTAACGCTATTCAGAAAAGATCACCCAAACTCATTAGACTGCTGAATGATGAATTTGGGTTAAAAATGCAACACATCTGGAGTAGTAATGACTATCGGTTATTAATACCTAAGTATGAAATAGTTTAATAGTATCGAATTGCTTTCCTTCTAGCTAAGATAAACCCACTGAGAGAAAAGAATGCGAGTTTTATATAGTGATAGGAGGTAGGGAGGGTGAGAGGAAGAAATAATTTGGTGCCCTAAGATCTCAAGAAATAACACTTCTGAAAAGAAACCTGCAATAGGTGACTTTGGGCAGCATAAAATGATTTAGCACTTCTGATTAGGAGGTGGAAGAGGGTTGCATAAAGTTAAGTAGTTCCATGTCAAAGACAAATGTCAACTACTTTGCATTTTTCCTTAGAACTTTGATTTCTACTTAGGTAATTGAATATCATCTTAGACAGGATCATAGATCTTGAGCTAGAAGGCAACTCAGTGCCTATCTTCCTCATTTTACAGATGAAGAAATAGAGATTGAGTGATTAAATGACTTTACCAAGGTCAGACAGGTTGTAAAAACCTGAGGTAAGGGTTGTACCTAGGGCCTTTCATGACAGGGACCACGTTCTTGTCATTGTACCACAGTGACTACCTGAGATTAGCACTAAAGCAAATTTCTTCAAATGTAGTACAATGGAGATTATATCCACCCAGAAAGCTGAGTATATGAGTCAATGCAAAGAGGGTTGAAAACAAGATTATAAACAGAAACAGAATCAACATCATTGAGCAAAATCAGAGGTAGAATTAGAGCTGCTGTGTGACATTGGGAATAAGGGAGCAGGAACCTTCAGTTTCATAGCTGAATTGTTGTCATTATGCCTATGGAGGTCAGGTTTGCTCATCGTGCCCATGAAGGTCAGATATGTTTTTATTAGCTAATACTTCTGCTCACAAAGATCCACTTGGACAATGGAAATAGGCTACAAGAATGCAGTAGCCCTAATGACCTAATTTTGATCTGGTCCCTTGACTTAGTATTCTGGATAAGTTGAATTACCACATACTCCATGCAAGACTGTTCTCAGATGTTTAGTTGTTATGACCCTGTGTGAATATACATGCTCTCTCTGGGACCTACCTAGAAAAGTTTGGAAAAAGGAAGATGTATCCTCCTTGTGTGCTTCTAAGAGCACAGATAACCTGAGCGGAACACTCCACTAATCTGTTTTTGTGTCTATGGGCAGCCGAAACAAGTAAGAAGGTGGTTTTAGTTGTTCCAAATGCTTAAGGAGACAGTAAAAAGTGAATTTTGGTTTCAGGCTAAGATAATTCAGCTTCTATGCCCCTGAGGGAACATAGGCTCTATTCCACCTAGGGAAAGTGATCATGCTGCCTTTGGTAAGGAAGACGTGGTTTTTCAATTCCTGATTTATATACTTAAAAGGATATACCAGATTTCTTAATTTCAGCTAGATTCCTTAAATTCAGCTTAGATCCACACTAGATTAGTGTGAATTAATACATCAGCATTTCAGTTAGACTGATTGTTACTCATCAAGACCAAAGTTGATTTATTCATGTCATGATCAAGGCTTTACCAGTAGTCAGGAGGTGCATTAAAGAACCTTCCACAAATTCTACTCCAAAACTTCATTGTGGCAAGGAGGTGACTTTAGGTTCTCAAAGGCTATGCCAGTAGGTTTCTGACAGGTTCTACCATGCTGGGAAAGCTTTGAATGCAATCCCTGTAACTGACTATGCCTACTTTCTGAGTGCCAGAAATGAGGGCCAGCTATATATGGATTAGCTTCTCACCAGTACTAGCTGGCCAAGTGGTGATAAATTCTTTGGCCATGGCAACTCATGAATCAAAAGAAAAATGCAAAATGAACCCCATTCAGTGCAAGGCAGAATTCCACATATAATTCCAGAGTAATTTTTATTTCATTAATGTTTATATACCATCCAAATTCAACTTGATAATCAATAAACATTTACTACATGCTTACTATAAGACAGGCACACTGCTAAGTATTGGAGAGGAAGGCATGCTGCTGTGGTGTACCTCCCCAGAAATAGACAGAAGGGAAAACAAAATCCTTGTAACTACCCCCATTGATTCCTCTACTTTTTTATCTCCATTACTCCATAAGGACATTGGAGTCATTAATAGCCCTTCAAAATCTGGACATTCAGATAGTGGTAGAGGCTTTTTCTTAGCAGTGTCATCAATATTCTTAATCTTTTTTTCCCATGAACTAATTATTTTAATGAATTTTAATCTATTTTTAAAGTTCCTTTATACTCAATGAGAATTTTTAAAAATCTATATCTCTTTATAGAAATCATTCTCATTATTTAAAAAAGGAGACTGCTAAAATATATTTCAAAAAGAAGTATAAATTCGACTACCATTAGATTGAAGCCTCCTGGGAAAAACAATCTGTAGCAAGACATCAGATTGGTTTCAGGGGGAAAACTAGGCAAGACATCCATGCCAGGGAATGCTCCTGCAGCATTGTGTTTATACTTCTGTGATGGAATTTGCATAACTCAACATGACATGATGTTGGCCAAGAAACAAATCTAGTCTTTAATCCAACATGACGCAAAGCACTTGCTACGTTGTGTCAGTGGGAGCATCTCTGCCAGTCTTTGGGTTTTTGATTCACCAAGTAAGATCTCTTTGAATATTTATTATTTTTGTTGCTATTCACCTGGGGCCTAAATTTGAAGTCACGTAGAGTAGGAATAGCGAAGGGAAGTGATAAATAGAGTTACCATATCTCAGTCCAAGGATTTCTAAACTTTCTATCTGTTAAATGGTCTCAAGTGGCTTTTTATTTTAAGTTTATTGCTTCCTTTTGTTGTTTTCTCTTTTCTGAGTACTGCATTATTTTTTTAAATTTTATTTATTTTCAATTTTCAACATTCATTTCCATAATTTTTAAATTTTCTCCCCCTCCCTCTCCTGATATCAGCTCTATGTATATACATTCCTATTAAACACATTTTTACATTAGTCATGTTACATAGAAGATTTATAATGAGTGGGAGAAACCAAGAGAAAGAAAACAAAACAAAAACAATATAATACAAAACAAAAGAGAAAAGAGTCTTCTTCACTCTGCATTTAGACTCCATAGTTCTTTCTCTGGATATGGATGGCATTTGCCATCATGAGTCCTTTGGAAAAGTTTTGGGTCCTTGAATTTATGAGAAGGCTGAGTCTATCAAAATCAGTCCTCACAGTGTGGCTGTTACTGTGTACAATGTTCTCCTGGTTTTGCTCACTTCACTCAGCATCAGTTCATATCTGTCTTTCCAGATTTTCCCGAAGTCCACCTTTTCATCATTTCTTGTAGCACAATAATATTCCATTACATTCATATACCACAACTTGTTCAGCCATTCCCCAATTGATGGGCTTCCCCTCAACTTCCAGTTCTTGGTCACCACAAAAGAGCTGCTATAAATATTTTTGTACATGTGGGACGTCTTCCCATTTTTATGATCTCTTTGGGATACAGCACTAGAAGTGCTATTGCTGGGTCAAAGCGTAGGCATATTTTCATAGCCCTTTGGGCATATTTCCAAACTGCTCTCCAGAATGGTTGGATCAGTTCACAGCTCCACCAACAATACATTAGTGTTCCAACTTTCCCGTATCTTCTCCAACATTTATCACTTTCCTGTTTTGTCATGTTAGCCAATCTGGTAGGTGTAATGTGGTATTTGATGTCATTTGTTTAAGCATCAAAGCCATATTCAGACATGTGTGCCCCTTCCTTAAGCATTCCAGGAATGAAGAAAAAGAAACAAAAATCAACCAACACAGAACTAATATCTGAACATATGCAAAGTTTTTCACTCATATTCCTTTTCTTCTCCAGCAAAAGGAAGAAGATTCCTTCTATGGGATCAAGATTGGACATTTTGATTCATTTTAGTTTTGCTTTAATTTACTTTACTGAAATTGTTGTATATTTAATTTCCCTGGTTCACCTTACTTCATGGTGAATCAGTTCTTAAGTCTTCCCACTTTTCTCTGAATTTATCATATTTCTTTAGTCATTCTCCAATCAAAGGGCACCCATTTTTTTCAGTGGCTTGCTATAGGGTGAATTAACATGACTCAGGGGGAGTTCTTCCCTGGCAGATATCCTACCTTAGTATTATTTGGCTATTTTTCCCCTTTTCTGCTGCTCCAGGGCTATAGCTCTTGTTGGGTTCAAGAAGAGAGAACTAGCAGGTTGTGTTCTATTTATATTATCCTATATTCCTAGCTTCTACCAAGTGGGAAAAAAGGGGGCGGAGGGATAAAACAGAAAGGAGCAAGTTAGCCCTTCCTGTCATGACCCTTTAAACATATTAAAAGTGGATTAGTGTGTATCTCTTATACTTCTTGAACCAACTGAAAAGTATTAGAATTGCTGTTTCTGAAAGGTAAAAAAGGGAGAGAGTGGAGCATTTCTTTGATAAAATTTCACATCCAGGGTAGTCATCTACGTCCTCACATTTGTTCTCTTTTTTTATTTGGTGCTTTCAAAGCTTACCTCCCAAACTTCCTGTGACAATGAGCAAGTCAATTAACCTCTCTGAGCATGAATTTTCTCCTCTGTCCAATGAGACTTAAAATGCCTATATAATCTCCTAAGATCATTCGTAAGGTATAAATAAGATAACGTGTGCAACAAAAGTCCTTTGCAAACCTTGAAACACAATATGTCAGCTGTAATTACCTTATCCCTCCCTAATTATCCATTGAAATATAGCATGCATAAATGGTTTGGTGCACAACTAAAATGTACCATACTGTGAAGGAGCTTAGGGATGAAGGTACAATTGAAGTATCTTATATTACAGTTTCATGTTGTTTTATCTACTTAAAAACATTCGTGGTTGATGTAAGAGGGGGCCAAGATTTAAAAATATCAAAGAGTCCCTTCTAGGCATAACTTCTTATTGCTTCCAATTAGTCCTGAATGTCCACTCCTACATGGAACTCAAGTCCACCCTGTGGCTTCTGGTCAAATGCATGCATATTCATGACTACCTCTCACATTTGCTTGGTGTACCTGGCTCTGGGGCTATGGAAATCCTGTCTTCCCCCTCTAATCTCTCTCTGGCCTGGAGCACAGGTTCAGCTGTTCTTAGCCTTTGTACTGCGAGATCTTGGATTCACCAGCCTTTTCTCTTCTCTTCTCTTTTCCTCTTCTTTTTGAAAACATATTTTTTTTTAATATCTATCCTCTTGTAACATACAACCCTCACCATCTGCTCCTACCTTTCTAAGTTGACTCTGGTTTCCTTTAACCCTTTGCTGTATCACCTTCATGACTTCACATTCTACAAATACTTTTTAAGGAAAAAAAAAACAGCAATGACTCTCCTTTATGTCTAATTCCTATTAAAATAAATCTACTAAGAGGTAGCATTTCTACTGAGTTTTAAGGTTTATAAAGTGATTTATAAATATTGTCTCATTTTATCCTCATAACAACCCTAACAGATTTTTTTTATTGTTATTTCTTAGAGTAAAAATTTCTCCTTCTCATACTTCTACCCTATTATAAACATTGATTGTTGTTCCCTTGGTGAAAGGAGTGAATATCATGGGAACCTGGAGCTAGAACTCTTAGAGGCCATGTAGTCAAAAACATTCATCTTATAATGAAGAAACTAGGGGCAGCTTGGGGGTGCAGGGAGCAGAGCATGGGCCCTGGAGTCAGGAGGACCTGAGTCCAAATACAGCCTCAGACACTTGACACACTTACTAGCTGTGTGGCCTTTGGCAAGTCACTTAAACACATTTGCCCTGCCTTCCCCCCTCCAAATAAAAAAAAATTAAAAAAATAATGAAGAAACTGAGGCCTAGAAGGGTTAAGTAGCTTTCCAAGTTTGCAAATATAACAAGTGACAGAGATGATATTTGAATGCAGCTCCTCTATTTCCAGAGCCAATGTTCTGTCTGCTGAACTACGCTGCCTCTCATTCAGCCTCTTTACTCAGAGCACCGATACAAAATGGGGAACTACACCACTAAAAGGCAATATGACCTTAGGAAGGACACAGTATTTTAAGAAAAGCACTTTGAAAAGTTTTAGATGCTATATAAATGGTAATGCATGTGAGGATGGTGGTTGTCACCATTGGAAAGTCAGCCAAGTTTTAGTGAAGAAGAGCTACAGTTGCTTAATAGTACTCTTGTGGTGCACTGCCCCACTCCCAATGGGAATATCAGATCACAACAGAGATGTGTAGAGGAGCACCCACATCGCAGACCTAGAGAATTCATAAAGCAAGTACCAATGGCTATCAGGATGTTTCTCCTTGGGATCCTTGTGGGCAAAAATCTGGCCTTTCCCGTGGAATCAAAGGTAAGCATTGGGTGCTTTGCTTCTTAATAAACAGTTCATCTGTAAGGATTCTTTGGAACCATTTCTTTATTCAGTGGCTGAAATTGTACCTTTATGAAGAAATCTCATTAGGGAGTAAGCAAAAAAATTCAGTGAAAAGACAAGACATTGGACAGCAGCAGTTAATGGCACACATTAAAATGCCAACTATACAATGCCAATTTAAAATACTTCCCTATTTAATCACCCTAATAGGCAGACCTATCCTGACATCAAGGTAGTTAGTCCACTTAGGCCATCCACCAACTCCCTGTCACTCCTCATCCTGTTTCTAATTTGGAAAGTCAGGTATGGAAAACTTACCTCGGGAGCTAAGGAAAAGCAAGGAGCTGTCTTGACCTGGTTGAGGCAGTTGGTAACTATACCTCCAAAGCTGATGAGCAGAAATGAGGAGAAACATTTTTTTCATAGAAAGAATGTCTATTTAGATAGGAGTATGGACCATGAAGGTATCAGATTCTTGTGAACAAAACACTATAAGTCTTGAGATTATACATACAAACACACATACATATGTATGTAGGTATGTATATATGCACGTATACACACATATATAGTCTTAGATTTAAAAAAGAACAAAGAACAAAGTGCTTTCCATAATGTTACTTATATTTCAGAGATACATTATTCTTTTTCAATGGTTGAGGTGATACTTAATGCTTGCTTAGCATAGGAAACCATGATCAGGTTATATTGATAATAGTAATGATAATAAGAATGGATCATATATATACACATACATGCATACATAGATACATACACATGCACATATACATGATAATATTGGTAATAGTAATGACAATAACAATGGCTCTTACATATCTACATATATGTGTGCGTGTACCCTCACCACTGTTCCAATGTAATGTTATTCCATTTGATTTACCCTACCACCAGTTGAGATTAATTAATAGAATTGAGGAATAACAACTAAAAATGGAAAAAAAAAACATTTTTCCTAATCTTATTTTCAGATTTCCACGGGGTTAGGGTTAGGGTATGTATGCTGATTTCAACTTGAAATGTACATTATTTAAAAGGTTGTACAGAGCAAATTGGGAGGCAAAAAAATTCTAATCTGTCACTAACATCTGTCACTGCACTCTTACAAAAGTAACTACTTTGTCTTAATAGTAATTTAACTTATCCTCACTTTTAATCGCCATCTGCTCTGATCTATAAAACTAAATTTGTAGTATTTAGACTTTTAGGAAAAATCAGTTCTTGTGTTTTTGAATAATTTCAATCCTAATATAAATCAAACTGTAGATTTAATGATCTTTAATCTTTCAGATGCCAACTACAGTTGTATAAAAAGAGTCTGATGCCCAAATTAATGACTGTATGTGTGTGATGCAACTTCAGTTTTTCATGTGTTATGGGATGTTCTGTAGTTTTGATGCAATTTAGTGATAGACATCTTTCTACATTACTCTCTTTGTTTTAATAAAAATAAAATAAGCATCAGTTCAATTCTTAAACTTGCTTATTGTCTTATTATAGATTTATCAAGATTCAAGATATCAAAGTTCAGAACAAGAAAACAGAGCACAGAAGAAGACAAAAAAATAAGGCAAGGTACCATTTTCGAAGGAACATATTCACAAAAAGGAAGGGCAGTCAAGGACTATGGAAAAAGGTCATTCCTATTGTGACTCCAGATTGGACTGGGAACCAAACAGGTAGCCTGGTGAATATTTATTGGGTTTTTATTTGGATTGAGCAGGACTAGGCATTAGAGGGAAGGAGCGTAGAGCCTAAACCTGGAGACTATAACTGAAGATTCCTGGGGTATTGACGGCTAAACTCAAGATGCATGCCCATGCTCAGAGAACAGGAAAAAGAAGGTACATTAATGAGAGTAAGGAGACACAATTAGAATAGTTCATGGATGGGGAACCTGCAACGTCTAGGCTACATACAGCCTTCTACATCCTTGGGTATGGCCTTTTGACTGAGTACAAGTTTTATGGGACAAATCTTTTTATTAAGGGGATTAGCTCTCGAAAGTCTGGATTCAGTCGAAGGGCCATACTCGAGAACCTAGAGGGCTACATGTGGGCCTCGAGGCTGCAGGTTCCCTATCCCTGGAATAGCTGGAGGAAAGCCAACTGAATGTGTTATCAGAGGAGCCAGAGGAAAAAATACTAAGAAGGAGGTAATAATTAGTATTGTTAAAAATTATACTCTGGCCAAAAAAAGATTAGAATTTTGAAAAAGCCATTGGATTTAGAAACAACAGGATCATTAGTAACCCTGAGTTTGAGTGATTTTAATAGAAAGGTAGGAAAAGAAGTTAAATTGCAATTGAGGAAATACAAGCTGAGAGTTGGCATTACTCTTTAAAAAAAATATAAGGGAAGAGAGTAATAGAGTGGTATTTCATGAGAGTGTAATGTTATTGGAATGGGAAGATCTTCCTGGCCCATTAATAGGCCTCATGTGGAGCCCATCAAGGGAAACTTGCTTAGGGAAGGCTTGCTTGTAGGAAGGCTCATACCTTTTGCTAATTTTTAATTAGGCACTGAGTAACGAGAGTTGTGATACCCTCTGGCTCTGAGACGTGATATACTCTGAGGTGAGATTTTGCTTTGGAGAGTGGCTTATGAGAAGGACCTTGTGATTCCTGGTCGAGACTCTGAGTGACCGTATGTTCAGAGCTCCCTGACTGCTCAGAGGTAAAGGCTCTCACCATCTAGTGATGTACATAAAGTATGTAGCAATACTGCTTTGATTCAGGCAATGGAGCCCTATCTGTTGGTCTTTATTTCTCTGCTTGTATTTTCTCTGTTTGTATTTTCTCTGAAGTTCAATGTGCTGACTTTTCCTCTTCTATATATATATGATTAAAGTAAAAATGTTGACCTCTTAAAGAGCTCTCTTTCCTAGTAAAGCAGATCTAAGAAGCTATGCTAGCAGCCATCCTGGGTATGCCCGTGTGGTTGCTGTTATAGAGGACAATAGGGCCATTGGAAGGTGTTTTCGGGTAGGAGATAACTGAGAATATTTTAATGGAAAGGATGAGAATAAATAAATAATAAATAATAAGAATTTGAAAAGGAACAACAAATTAAAATATGAAAAAAGTATAAGTACAAACAAAATGGAGAAATCATGGAAAACTTAGATTTAGTTCCTAAGGCCCAAATAGTATTTCTTTTTGCTCAAGTGTTTCTCTGCATTTTCTCTATCCTATCAATACTCACAGTATTTCTCTCTAAAGTACTGATGAGTCAAAATGGATGGTGGGAGCTAAAATTTTTAAATTGCTATCCCTCTTTTCAATGCTTGTTGACTTTCTTGGTTTCTCTTTTCTATACCTAATACACAGGTCTGAGGTATGGTTCATTGGCTTTGAGTCTATGTCTACTGTCAATAGTGGGAAACTGTCAAATAAACACATTGTCTGACTTCTTTAAGGAAAGAATAATGGCTGTAGAAAATCCTTCTCTGAAAAAAAAAAAAAGCTTCTGCATGTAAGAAACAGCCAGAAATTTGTGGGTCAAACCTTTGCTTTGCTTGCTTTTTCTGGGATATACCAATACACTTATTGTAAGTGTGTGTTCTTTTCCCAATTTTCATAATTTAGGTCAATTCATCTTGATTTATACAGAGTCCCTAGTTTACTCTGCTTACTGGCTAGCATCAAATTAATGTCCGGATTCGTGAATAATACTTTGAATTTTCCAGATGGAATCATTTTAATATTTTGTTTGTTGTTATTCTCTTGTATTTGCTGTTCAGTATTTGTAATTATAATCTAACAGTCAGTTTTAACAAGCTAGAATTTTTCATGAATTATGAAGAAACAATGGGTGGCTATCTAACATGGAAAATACATTTTAATATTGTTCCGTTCCCAAATTAGAAGCTGTTAAAGACACAAATTAAACCTTTTTGAAAGCAAATTTCTATTTTTTAGTTCACTACTCCCATGTATATGCAATTGGGAGGAAAATGATAATTTCATGATATAAATAGTACCAAGAGTTCATAGCACCCATTAATTAAACCAATTATGTTCATTATCTGTGTCCCTGAAGGGTATTTTTTTTAATGATATGCTTTCTTCTCATTCATAAATGAGTAGAAACCCATTGAAATGGGACATATTCCTAGTGAATTCTTCTTTCACCCTTTCCTTCTTCCACAACTCCACTCCTAAAATTAGATTTTATGTTATACATTAAATATATTCCGTTCTTTCAGTTGTGTCTGACTCTTCATTACCCTATTTGGGGTTTTCTTGGCAAGAATACTGGTATGGTTCACCATTTCCTTCTCTAGCTCATTTTACAGACCAGAAAACTGAGACAAAGAAAGTTAAATGACTTACCCAGGGTCACAAGTCTAATGACTGGGGACAGATTTAAATTTAGGTTTTCTGGATGCCGGGCCTGGCACCACCTAGGAACCCTTATACATTAAATGGGATGGTTCATCTTACATAAGGAGGGTAGGTTAAACAAAAACAGTAAAACCTAGTTCTCCATTTTAAAATGGCTTCATGTATTGAAAAAAAAAATACTATGGCATCAGACATTAGTTAAGACCTGGGCCTAATTATGCCACCCAATAATTATGTGAACTTGGGTAAATCATTCAATAAGCCTCAGCTTCAGTTTCTTTATTTGTAAAATGTGGATGATAATAGTTGCTTTACTACCTCAGGGAGTGGTTGCAAATGTCAAATGCAATAATGTATGTAAAGTGCTCCACCTACCACTAAGGATTGGAGATAAGAACTGGACCTCTCATTTCATTGGAACTGGTAATTCCCTGAGAAAGAAACTTGATCGACCAAAGCAGTTTAGCCCCTTATCTGAAATTTATAGTCTTATAGCATTTCTTAGAGCACTGAGAAGTGAAGTGACTTGTCCAGTGTCATACCGCCAGTATGTGTCAGAGTCAGGACTTGAATAAAGACTGTCTTGGCTTAGAGGTCAGCACTTTTTTTTTAAACCACATCTTGTTGCCATAAAGTATTTGATAAATGTCATTTTTTGTTGAGTATTGGATATTATTATTTTCTAGAAACCCAACTGAGCAGACAAGATTGGTTATTTGGTTGGTTGTTAACTTTCGCTCTCAAAGAGGATCAAAATGAAATCACTATGCTAGAGTCAAGTTTTAAAGTGTCCGACTGTGGATGATCCAGCCAATATGAGCTAAAAATGCTCTACCACAGGTCGGGCACAAATAGTCCATGTGAACATTTGGGGTGGATACTCTAAACTTGTGCATCCTGCATTTCCTTTGAGCTATTTCAATTCTTCTTTGCTCATAGAGCACAGCACCTTCTCTGATGTAGACATGCTATGCTGAGCGGTCCTGTGCCAATGTCTCCCATGTCACAAATTAGTTCCAAAGTTCTTAAGAGAGACCTTGAGAGTATCCTTGTATCCCTTCTTCTGACCACCATATAAATGCTTGCCCTGTATGAGTTCTCCACAAATCAGTCTTTTTGTCAAGTACACATTCTACATTCGGACAAAGTGGCCAGCCCATCAGAGTTGCTCTCTCTGAAGCTGAGTTTGAATGGTTGGCAGTTTAGTTCAAGTAAGAACCTCAGTGTCCGGTACTTTATCTTTCCAGGTGATCTTCACAATCTTCCTTAAGGCAGTTCATATGGAAGTAATTCGGTTTCCTGCCATGGTGCTGGTAGACTGTCCAGGTTTCACTGGCGTACAACAATAAGGTCAGCACCATGGCTCTGTAGACATTCACTGTGGTAATCAGTCTAATACTTTTTCTCTCTCATACTTTCCTTTGGAGCCTCCCAAACACAGACAAGATAACAGCATTGTTCAACCACTTTTCCACCAATCAAAAGAACATCTCAACTATCATTGACAAAAGGGTTACATTTTGGTATATAGCACCACCCTAATTTGGTAGTTCATGACTCCTGACCTAGACTGCTACTGCCTAATTAGCCTCCATAACTTCAGTCCTTCCTTTCTGTGTTGGTAAGCAAAATGGGCTCTTAGCACTTAGTTCAACCAAGTGCCCTTGAAGAGTTTGGCTTTTGTTTCCTTTGAGTAATTCAGTGTATTTCATTGAGTCTTACTAGGTGCTAAGCCCTAGGCCCAAACTCCTACTGGGTGTAAAACCTATGTGGGTGTGGATTGGTAACTGGGGTGGGGCCCAAGGTGGGGCTGAGGGGAGGTGCTAACTCCAGAGCCAATCATAGGAGCCTAAGTTCTGGTCATTCAGATGACATTTGATGACATCTGAAATGCTTTAAGAAGACAGAGTCATTTGTGCAGGGCTCTCACTCTTGGTGGCACTTGCTGATGTGCAGACTCCGGGCAGCTGTAGCTAAGAGCCCCCCAGCTCGTAAACCCGGATGTTGGAACTTTGTTAAACTCTGGTAACTATGTGTTGGGATTTGAATCAGACAAGGTCTGTCTGTCGATGTTTGTACTTTGTTTGTAATTTGCTCCTTAGTTCAGGGTGCTGGCTTTTTCCCCTGAACTAAGTGAATGGTATTTGTATGCTGTATTAAAGTAAACTTGTCAGTCCCTTAAGGTTGCTTTCCTTAGAAAAGCAGATCAAAAGAACCTGTGCTTTTGTAGCATTCTTGTTGTTGGGCTTGTGTTGGTCCTTCACCCCCACAGGGATTGCTGAAACGCTTTCTCAACTAATCATCCTTAAAGCAGCCAAAAGAGTCTTCTTAAAGCACTAAGTACCATCTCCATCTCAAGTTGCTTCATTAGCTCACTTTAGTTTCTAAATGACCTTCCATGGACAATTAAGGTCTCATCTCATTTTCCTCCAGTTTCACATTGTTCCCTTTCTCATATTCTTTGTTCCAGGCAGACTAGCCCACATCATGGGTCCAGTGATAAAAAATAATAATTTCTCCTACCAGGCATTTGCATAGGTTTCATCTTCCAAGCTTAGAATGAATTTCCTCCTTGGCTCCACCTTTTAGATTTCCTATTTTCACTCACAGTTCAACCTACACAACTAGTCTCCCAATCTCTCCAGTTTTTTTTTCCTGTTCCTTAAATCACTTGTACTTACTTTGTATATGCTTTCTATTCATATATGTGTGTGTGTGTGTGTGTGTGTGTGTGTGTGTGTGTGTGTGTGTGTGTTTGGGGATGGGGGGGTATACCTTCCTAAAGAAAATAAGCTCTTTGAAAGAAAGGATTGTTAAAGTTTTGTCTTTGCCTACTACAATTCCTTGAATATATTAGGTCAGGGCTATCTAACCTTAGGTTGTCTTAGGGCTGCATTAAAATAAAATAATCATTCTAGGGCCACACCCAGAATAAAAAATACAGTACACTAATAGAAAGTGGGGGAACGCAAATCATCGATATGACAGGCAAAGGCACAAAGGGTGAAAGCAAACACAAAACATCAAAGTGACAACACAACAGTATAAAGTATAAAAGTCTGATTAGTCTGCATTGTACAGACGGAATGCATTCCATAGATCAATTGAAAACTACGTGCAATATGTTCCGTCCATAATACTGCTTAAAAACACCAAAGAAAATTAACATAAATGAGATTATCAGTTATGGAATTAAAAAATCTAATACACATTCCATGCAAATTATTATTTTATTTTTTCGCTTGTGAAAATTAAAACCCGCAGGCAGACTGCACAAAATTGCACTGTGGCCGCATGCAGCCCGCGGGTTGTACTTTGGACAGCCCTGTATTAGATGGTTGATATGTTTGTCAAACTGAAATTGAATCAAACATTAGGAACTAAGCAGAGACCAAGTAGCTTCAAGTGATTCTTCAGTAGGTTTAGCAGCTAATATATCACTAACATAATCTCTTTAGGAAAGCTTGTATCATGTTAGGAGCTTGCCTGTTTAGTCATGATGTGGTCAATTTGATAACTGCCATTCAATGGGCCTCTGTAATACTCTCTGTGGGCTTGTTCCTACATCTTAGACTTGCAGGCAGGCTGGATCATGAGAGGACTAACAAATACACAAAGGCTCCCATCAGGTATGCTCCCTACTGATTATAAGCCAGCTAATTAGCTTTTAGAAAAAGTATTTTTTGATTAATATGGAATCAGAAAATCAACAGCATAAAACATTTCCCTTCATACTCAAACTTGAGTTCACTCTCTTCCTTGCATACACAAGATCCCTTGGGAAAGTGGGCTTTGACTGTGGAGTGAAGCATAAATTCAGAGAACATACATGACAAAAGGGTGGTTCAAGAATCATAGAACTGAAAGTTCATTAACCCATTTTGGAGTCCTCATGAAGTTCCCCTTTGATATAGTTTTCTGCTAAGTTCTAATGATCAGTCCCCTTCTAGAGTCCATAGCTGGCATTCTCTCAACCAAGTTGGGGAGAAGGAAATAGGGTCACAGTCTCGAAGCTGCCTTCTCACTTGGATAGCTACCCTTCTACAGCCATCTGTGTCTGTGTTTATCCTTGTTTGTTTTTATTGTTTTTCTCTCTCCTCTGGGATGGATATTATCTCCTATTTGTCTCTTCTCTTCAATAAGGGATTTCAGACCTTTCCATGGGAGCATTTCCCTCCCAGATGCTTAGTTAAAACTAGAATCCTAACTTTAGAACTTAAATCTTCTATCACTGGGCTAGGCCGGGCCACTCTGGGCTGAGTTCATCAATGGATTGACTTTTATGTATTGTCCCAATACCAGTGGGTATGACTGTCTTTTCAACCAAGTAGATGTTTTTCTTGAGCTCATCAAAGAGATTCATACCTGGAAAAGAGGTTAGAGAGTAAAAGCCATCTTCTTTACCTACAGTACATTTAAAACCCTTTACAATCTGACTCCATCTTACCTCCCAAGGATAATATTTATATAGCACTTTAAGGTTTGCGAATAACTTTACAAAGTGTATCTCCTTTATATCCCTACAGCCACCATGGGAGGTAGGTATTATCATTATCCCCATTTTATAGCCGAGAAAACTGGGTCAGAGGTCAAGTAACTTGCCCAGGTCACAGAGACAATAAATGTCTGAATTCAGATTTGATCACAGGTTTATCATAATTCCAGTTTTATGTTCGATCCACTGTACCACATTGTTACCATTATGAATTCTATTATACAAATAAATCCTAGTTACTTGAGATTCCTATAATTTTTTTGTGTGTTCCTTTTTGCCTATCTCTACCTTACTAGATAAGTCTCACATATGTTTTAGTCTCAGAGAGGGAAACAAATGACATGCCCGTGGTTAAACAACTAATATATAAAGGAGATAAGGCTTGAACCCAGGTCTTTCTGGCTTCACATAAATCACCCTCTTCACTATAACAAGTTGCCTCCCAGTCTACTGATAACCGGAAAATTATTATCTTTTCGATTTTTAGGCAGAATAACGAGAAATGACTGAGATGCAATACATAGATATTAGATGGCATCTTGGGTACTGTGGTAACACAACATCAAATAAGAAAACTAAAGTGAATTCCTCCAGCTTCTAATAGATTCCAGTTATTAACTTCTGGCAATCCACGTGTTAGTCATTTGAAATGTTTCTAATCAGTGAAACACCAGAATTAACCAAAGAGAAAAAGCCGCATTTCCTTAAGTATTTTCATCAGGGAGATGCAATATTCAATTTCAAGTAGCTCTTCCTTGTTCTAAATGGTCACAAGAAAGCAGCTGCTAGAGAATAGTTTGTTGGTGTCATTTCGGAATAGAATACAAGTTTCAAAATCTGAGCAATGACAAAATTCAATAAGCATAGGGTATTTTATTTTAGATGATATATTCATTTTTCCAAACATACATCTCTTTTACAATATTTATTCACAACTCCTTTGTTCACCATTACTTTGAAAAACTTTAAACTAGAATCGAGTTTTTGAAATCAAAAGGAAACATTTATTTGGCAATCTCTCAAGAATAGCTATTTCTTAAAAGTCCATAGGACCTTTATGTGGACCTATTAAGTTTTTTGAGCTAATCAATGTAGCATCAATGTGCCAACTAGTCTTCAGATTGAATGGTTTGGGGATTAAAAACATTTCTCTGATCACCTTAAGATATTAAATGCTGCCATGACTGAAAACTGGTTCTAGACACATTGCATTGGTGCATGGCCTGGGGAAATACCTTTATATTATACCTCCTATTTCTGGAGAGTACTAGGTGGCATAGTGAATAGAGTGTGGTATGTAGCGACAGGACTACAAGAGTTTGAATCCTGCCTCAGACACTTAGTAATTGTGTGGCCCTGGGCAAGTCACTTAACCTCTGGGCCTCAATTTCTTTATCTGTAAAATGAGGATAGTGATAACACTTCCTCTATAAGTTTGTTGTGAGAACTAAATGAGATAACAGATGTATAGTGATTTGCAGACTTAGAGAACTAGATAAATGCTAGCTATTCTTATTACAAATTCATAGCATCATAGCTCTAGAAGCAGAAGAGACCTCAGAGGTCAGTTAGTTCAACCACTCACTTTATGGATGAGAAGAAAGATGCAGAGAATTTAAGTGACTTTCCCAATGTCATACACGGAGCAAACATCAGAAAAGGGAATTAAACTCAGATTCTCTGACTCCTCTGAGGCCAGAGCCTTCTTTCTATCACCTGAACTCTTGTGTTTCTTTTATCTATAAGATTAATAAGTAATAATATAAAACTAAATACATCCAGTCCTGTTTTTAGCATCATCTATCATATGTTAGAGAATCAGACCAACTTAAATGCAATGTATGAGGCACTATAATAATGCAGACTTATCATATAAATCAAGATAGCAAATTTGCCTCACAGCTAGGTTCATGTCTCACCTCTGACATATACTGGTTTTGTGACTCAGCTATATCATTTAATCTCCTAGTCCTAGAGGGAACATTAGAAGACTATAAGTTGCAGAGGTGGTACCTACCTGAATTTGTAGAGACAATTTCTCATTGGAGATTATCTATTCTCAATGGTTATTCCTATCACTACAATGCCATCATATATATTGGATCCATGATGGACTTTAGAGATCATTGGGAAAAAAAAAAACCATTCAATTCAATTTAACAAGCATTTGTTAACCACCTATGGTATTCAAACTGATGTGGTAGGCACTGGGAAGACATAGAAAGTAGCCTCAAACCTGATCTCAGGAAACTTTAAATTCTATAAGGGAAGCTGGAGCTTTAAACTCTGCAAAGGGGATATGACATGTGTACAGGTACATATACTACAAGATATCATATAAGAAGGGCAAAGGAAACTGAAAAATATTAACAGTGACTAATGGAAGAGCTCCCAAGCTCTCTTATAAAATGTCAAGTGATGCCCCTGAAGAACCAGATACTGAAAGACAAGGGAGAATCCTGGCCGGCAGAACATCGAGCAAGGGATGTCACTAGAGAAGCTGTATGATCGAATGGCTTGAAGAGATTATTGCAGTATGTTTTGTAGACTGAAGATTTTCTAAGGTTGTGAGCTTGCCAGATGCTCACTGATGGATGGCTATTATTCAACTTTGTACTATTGGGATTTGCCTCTCTTCGCTATATGTGCTTATTGTAGCTTCCCATTTCTTTTAATAAAATTGTTACACTGGGGTTGCCATACTTCAAATGGGAAAGTTGGTCTTTTACTGGTTTGTCCAATAAAGAGGGTTTCCAGGGAATTTTGGTGAGGACACACAGCAGTAGAAGCTGAAAATGGAAACTCAGGTCCTCTTTACCCAGGTTCCTTTTACCATGGCAGGTACATACTGTCCTTTAACCAAGGTCAGGATAGACAAAGCTAATAGGAAAGCTAACTTCGATCAGTATATATTTATATTCCAATCATCACAACCATTCACATTCTGAAGGCCTTCCCTTATGGCAGTTTTGTTGCCAGGATTATTGAACCTTTCCCTTCCAAATACTCTCTTGCCTAACTCCCTAAATGTTATCCCTATCAATATCATTGCAAAAATTACTTTTTTTAAATATAGAAGTCTCTTCAACTTTAAAGTGGAAGAAAATGGGTTGCTAATATCTTCCTACAATTAAAAATAGGGTAGGTAGGTGGCACAGTGGATAGAATGTCAGGCCTAGAGTCAATAAGTCTCCTCTTCATGAGTTCAAATCTGGCCTCAAATATTTACCAGCTGTGTGACCCTAGGCAAGTCAGTTAACCCTCTTTGCCTCAGTTTCCTCATCTGTAAAATGAGCTAGAGAAGAAAATGACAAAGTGCTCTAGCATCTTTTCCAAGAAAACCCCAAAAGGCATCATGAAGAGTTGGACATGACTGAAAAACAATAAACAACAAATTGAAAATAGGGAATGGAGCCCAACTCGTTATGCAGTATAGTAGAGGACATGACAGACTTTGAGTCAGAAGTCCTGAATTCAATTACTTTCTCTGTCACTTATGTGTGTAACCTTGGTAAATAACTTTACCTATCTATCTCTCAATTTGTTATCTATAAATTCTGAAGTAACTATGATAAAATTGTAAGGACTCTTAAATGTCAAATTATTAGCTTTATTCAAAATATATACATACATACATTATATATGCAGACATCATACATGTATTATGTATCTGTACATAATGTAGATATGTACATTTTTATCAAAACTAACAAGTATATTTATTGCAAGTGTATATCACATACAATTTTACATATATATCCATGCATATATGCATTAGAAATATACTTGCTCACTCTATACCAATTCATCCTCTTATTATTATCCTTCATCCCCACTTCATCTTCCATTTTCTAAGGTGATTAGATAAATTTAGCTGTCTCTAAATTGTTCTTAATTTCTCCTGTTTTCTTAAGGTTTAGCATCTGAGATTTATTTTTAACTTGTTTATTGCCATAAAGTTGACACCATGGAACATGTATCCAAAGAAATGCAGAACTATAGTTAAATATTTCCCATTAAACTTAACAGGAGTTACACCCCTGACACTTATCTGATCAGTGCCTGGAGTTTCATGCTTATGAATGAATTGTATGCCCAGGGCAGCATAATCTGGAATGTTGGACAATGCTTCCACCTGGGAGCTGTTCCATTGAAAATGCTGTACAAATCCTTTGTGACTTTCATTGACTTTTGCTACTGTATTAATTAGAAAGCAAGTAAGGGTTTTTGGTGTCCATCTGATACTATTTTTAAAATTAAAGTCATATTCAATTTTGTATTTGAGACACGTATGTTAAGCCATTGTAAGACAGTATGTATCTTATAACAATAGGTGGTGGGTAATGATAAAATATGGTAAGGAATGCTTATGCTCTCCCCACAGCACTATTGTCCAGAGGTAACAATGCTCTACTTTTCTGCTTTCTTTCTTTTCATCCTCAGTATTTTTTCTATCTATTCCATTAAACTAATTTCATTTATTAAAACCTTATAAATATGCATTTAGGGGACAAATGTGTTGGATTTAAAAAGAAAGGGTCTAAGTTTGAATCCAGAGTATGCCACTTAGCTTTAAGATCTTGGACAAATCATGTGACATCATTAGACTTCAGTTTCCCTACATGAAAATGGGAGAGTTGGACTAGATGAAGTTGTGGTCCTTTTCAGTCCTAAATCTGTGATTCTATAAATGCAATAAAAAAATAAAAACACCTAAATAAAAGTGTGTTAATTTGGAGAGGAAATGTTTTTTATATCATACTTTGTGGATGATATTTTAGTCATGCTACATAATGCCAAAAAATTATTTTACAGAAAAAGAAAAACCCGCGAACAATTAAGCTGGTCTCACTATCAGTTGGATAAGGGCAAAGTTGTCTCACTAAATTCACACTATGAGATATCATGCAACCATTTAAAATCTCTGTTTAGAAGACTTGTTTAAATTTCATATGAGATATTCTGTTTTATGAAAAGAAAGCAAAGTATTTAAAGAAGCTATTCCCAAAGTACTTTCTTTCGGGGATAGCTTGGAAGTTACTAAGTCACTATGAGCCAGGACATTTATAGCATGAGAACTATGACATATAACATAAAACCAAAAGAAATTAAGAGAGGCATGGTGGGGATGAGTAGGCTACAACACAATACAGGCTAAGGAAAAGATGCAAAAAATGTTATCAGCAAGATGTATGACAGCCAAAGGTAGGTCACTTGTATAGTGAGAAGGAAATGGACAGATGGACAGCCACTGTTTTCCATTGATATACTTGAGAGACCAAGAGAATTTGAAGAATCATTCCAGAATTTAGTATGAGTCCCATGTGAAGCACTTATGAGAAGTCACAGAGAAGAATCACACAGGATATGAGGACAAGGAAGGATGGTGTTCTGCCTCACTTTGGGGGAATGCACACATCAATGAGTTCATATATCCATTAAAGTATCCAAGTATTTTTTTTATATTGGTTGTTGTTATTTTTCCCAGAAAATATACAGAAGAAATAAATAATTCCCCCCTTTCATTGAAGATAAACTGAAAATGTGTTTCAAGAGAACCTAGTCACAGAAGGAGACATTTTCTCCATGTGAAAGTGCCCTAAGTTGAAGGAGCCAAGAGGGCAGAGTAAAATCAAGGACTGGCTTGAATTCTCCCCCAAACCACTGTGAATACCTGTAAAAATGATTCTGGACAAATTCTAGAGCTACAGAACAAGCAAATCTCCAGCCCAAGATGACCTGGAGGTCTATCACTAGGCTGGGAGGAGAGGGCAGTCCAACACGGGCCATGATGGCACAGACCAGACATAGCAGCCTCAGGGGATTGAATCACTGGTAGCTGTGGTGGTTTCCAGACTTCTCAACACACAAATTCGAAAGACAAAGTAGAAGGTCCTCATCGGGGAAACTCTGTCAGACTTAAGTGAGACAAGAGTGTCCAACCACAGCCCCAGGGCAGCGGAGGTGGCAGCAGCAGCAATGGCAACAGCAAAAGCAGTTGCTTCTGGAGCTCCAGGCCCACAGATGGTGGGACGATGAAACAGCTGATCAGGGAGACATTGCAGGGATCTCTTTGCTGTGCTGAAGCAGGATTCTCTTTCTTTGCCCTACTTGAATCTGGGTTGCAGTCCTAGGTGGTGGTTCTGTGGTGTGGAGGAACTCTGACATGGCAGAGCTTGTGGCAGCTGTGAAGAGAGAGGCTTCCTCACAGCTCCTAGGCAGAAAAGAGTGTTTGTGGTCACTCACAGAACAGATAACAGGCCAGGAGAGGTCTAAACACCTCTCCTTTGATGATACCAACTTAGAAGAACTGAAAATTTACAGGTGCCTAGAAATATCTCTGACAACAGCTGCACAAAACCTCTGAAACTTGGGACAGGGCACTCTCCACTCTGGAAGCAGAGTCCTACCTTGACAAAGAGCTCAAAAGTCAAGTAATTGGCTGGGGAAATGAGAAAACAGTGTTAAAAAAATCAGACTATAGAATCTTACTTTGATACTTATTTTGATACTTAGTTACCTACAAAGAAGATCAAAACATACAACCAGACAAAGACAACAAAGTCAAAGCTCCTAAATGCAAAGCCTCCAAGAAAAATATGAATTGGTCACAGCCCATGGAAGAGCTCAAAAAGGATTGGAAAATCAAGTAAGACAAGTAGAAGAAAATTAGGAAGAGACATGAGAGCGATGAAAGAAAATCATGAAAAATGAGTCAAGAGTTTGCTTAAAGAAGACCTCAAAATTCCAATAGAATAGAAGAAAATAACACCTTTATAAAATAGACTAACCCAAATGGCAAAGGAGGCCTAAAAAGCCAATGAGGAGAAGAATGACTTAAAAAGCAAAATTTGCAAAATGGAAAAGGAGGTCCAAAATCTCACTGAAGAAAATAAATTAAAAATTAGAATAGAGCAAATGGAAGCTAATGACTTCATGAGAAATCAAGAAATTATAATACAGAACCAAAAGAATGAAAAAAAAATAGAAGACAATGTGAAATATCTCATTGGAAAAACCACTGACCTGGAAAATAGATCCAGGAGACATAATTTAAAAATTGGTGGACTACCTGAAAGCCATGATCAAAAAAAGAGCCTAGACATCATCTTTAAAGAAATTATCAAGGAAAATTGCCCTGATATTCTAGATCCAGAAGGTTAGATAGAAATTGAAAGAGTCCACCAATTGCCTCTTCAGAAAGATCCCAAAAGGAAAACTCCTAGGATTTTGTGGCCAAATTCGAGTTCCAAGGTCAAGGAAAAATATTGCAAGCAGCCAGAAAGAAACAATTCAAGTGCTGTGGAAACACAATCAGGATAATACAAGATCTAACAGCTTCTACACTAAGAGGTTGAAGGGCTTGGATATTCCAGAGGTCAAAGGAGTTAGGATTAAAAACAAGAATCACCTACCCATCAAAACTGAGTATAATACTTCAGGGGAAAAAACAGATTTTCAATGAAACAGAGGACTTTCTTTTTTTTCTCCTTGTTTGGGTTTCTTTTGGAGAGGAAAGGAGGGCAATTGGGGTTAAGTGTATATGTATATGCAAATATATATATATATATATATGTATGTGTGTGTGTGTGTGTATGTACATATATATATGTGTGTGTGTGTGTGTGTGTGTGTGTATGTACATATATATATATGTGTGTGTGTGTGTGTGTGTGTATGTGTGTGTATGTATAGATATAGATATAGAATTTGGCTTAAGGAGGGAATAACATACACACTCAATTGGGTATTTTACCCTACAGGAAAGTATGGGGGAAGGGGATAATGGAGGTGATGATAGAAGGAGGGCAGATTGGGGAATGGGGTAGCCAGAAGATAAAATTTTTGAGAAGGGACGGATTCAAAGGAGAAAATAGAAAAAATGAGCAGTAGGATAGGATGGAGGGAAATATAGTTAGTCTTTCACATAGGACTATTATGGAAATGTTTTGCATAACTACACACGGATAACATTTATTGAATTGCTTACCTTCTCAATGAGGGTGGGCGGAGAGGGAAGAAAGGAGAGAATCTGGAACTCAAAGTTTTAAAAATAAATGTTAAAAATTATTTTTACATGCAACTCGAAATGACATATATAGGCAACGGGGTATAGAAATCTATCTTGCCCTGTAAGAAATTAAGGGGGAAGGGAATGGGGGGGTGATAGAAAGGAGGGAAGACTGGGGGGAGGGGTAATTAGAATGAGTGCCATTTGGGGGTGTGAGGTAGGGGAGAGATGGGGAGAAAATTTGGAACTCAAAATCTTATGGAAATTAATGTTGAAAACTAAATATATAAATAACAAATTAATTAATTAATAATAATAAAAAAAGAAAATGCCCTAAATTGTTTCCTCCCTATTTTCCTGTTTCTACTAGATATGTCATGTCCTGTGGGGTTCTGTGTGGATGTATGGAGCAGAAAATAATAGCTCTGCAGAAGACAAAGTTGGAGCCAGTTAATAAAAGACAATGGAATGGAAGTTCAGCCAGTCTGTGAAACTAAGTAGTTTCCCCTCACCCATCACAGGACAGAGAAATATAAAGAATCCTGCTTCATATATATTTTTTTCTGACTCAGGATCAGGTCAATTTAAGTGACTTTATACACTTGTTCCAATAATTAGTTTCTTGCTTTATTCCATGTGTCTAAGCCCCTGATCTATATGCCAGTTCTCACGACTTCAATAGATATTTTCCATGTTTTTGAGTATATGCTTTGATTACCTGCCCACTATTCCAGTTATTCTCCACATTAAGGTTTGTGTTATTCCCCTAGTCTTCATGATTAATGTTGCCTTTCCCCCAGAACTTTGTCTTTATTTATAGATTTCCTTATGCCTCCTTCTCCTGCCTATCAAGATATCTACCCTTTTTTCATTACTGGATCATTCTGATGGTCCAACTGCCTACTTTTCTGGGCTTTCTCATATTTTGTGCTGCTGAGACCTACCCTTTCCTGTTGGGTTGAGCAGAAGCTGGGAAACTGCTATCATAAACTTGGTCTTCTTCCTGCTTTCTTATCCTGAACTCTGACAATGTAGAATAGAGAAATTTATTTCAGAGAAGCTTGGGAAATATGAAGACTTATTACATCAGCTGACTGAACAAGGGCATGCATAGGAATTATTACTTAAACTAAAAGACTCATAGCTCGAACTGAGAATAGCTGTAAGGTCTTTTGATGCCAAGTTGGCCTGAATTCCTAGAGCCATCTGCCAACCCTGTGATGATTTTGACTACAACATTAGATTCAGAATGTTAGAAAGGAACATTTTATCAAAGTTTATGGGAAAGGACAGAGTTTGATTTAACTGGGAGTAAAAACAGCCAAATGAGAGAAAAAGAAAAGTAGAACATCCTTCATTGATTAATTTTATTAGTTTGCTCTATTAGTAAAAATCTACTTCACTGGCTAAAAAAAATAAGTAACAAGATTATAGTATGCATTTTTAGGGCAGGAAAATTGTGGCTACAAATATTTCAAAGCAGAAAAGTACATTTGACTCTTAGAAAAAATCTTGTACTTTCAAATAACTGATTAACTATTACTCTCTGATGACAGAGATAGTAATGTAAAGGAAAATGGCAACAATTATAGCTGCTGAGCTTTCTAGTACTTTGAGGTTTTCAAAACAATCTATTTACATTTGACAAGGCTGTCCCCCACATGTAGCATGGTGGTGTCATTGTGTGGTGTGCAGTAAGGTTGAAATAAACACTTTCCTTTTGTCTCTTTCCTCTTCTCTTCTCCAAGGGAAACTTTAATTCCTGCAGGACGGGAAACAGGAAGTTTGAGGCTAGATTCTAGCCTTCTACTTTCCTCAGAGAGAGAAGGTACAGTCTAGAATTTTATCTATCAGTTTCTTTAAATATTGTTAGTCTGGGGGTGGATTTTTCAGATTGAAGTTAAATTCATTAACATTGTTGCTTAATAGGGAAAGGGGCAACAACCTTTATATCCAAAGCTTGATCGTCTTCACACTATATGGAAGAAACCTATCTAACTATGTCTGTCTGTCTATCATCTAATCCAACAAACAATTGTTAAGTGCCTACTGTGTACCTGGTTCTTAGCTAAACACTGGGAATGCCATTAATAAAAACAAATACTGCCTCTATCCTCAAGGAGCTTACAGTCTATCTATATGGACATTTAGAAGAATTTATCCCAGACAATAAAGAAAGAAAGTTCTCCCACTGTGAGTGAGGTAGCTCATTTCAATTAGGAAAGAGATTCCCAGATCTCACTTAAAGGGGAAATTACTTGAAGTCTCTAGCATAACAAACTGATGATAGGGACAAGATGGAGACTGCTAGCTCCTCTCAAGTCAGCTTCCTCCAAAAGTCTTTTCTCCCTTCGGCATCATCTATCTTGTCTCTTGATGATGGAAGCCATAAGAGCCTAACATGACTGATGAGACTAGATGTCTTCTTTCTTCTCCACCCCACCCTTCGCACCAGTGCAGGTTATTGATCACCACCAATGAAGAGAGTCCAATGAATTTCAGGGCTCAGCTTACACACACTATCTCATTCTGCCCTCACAAACCTGTGAAGTGATTGGGACAGATCTTGTGATGGCTATCTAATGGATGAGAAAACCAAAGATCAGAGAATTTTAAGCAATTTTCACAGTCATGGAGATAACTATCATAGCAGGGATTTGAACCCAGATCTGTCCTGAGTGTCAGTGCAGAACTCACTCTGTTTTACCATGTTTCACTTAATTATTTTAACATAAACCTAAAGACTCAAAAACCAGGTGATGGCCGATGCTGCATATCCATTTGAAAAGACTTTATTCAGATCTATTGTTAAGGATAATAAGATTCCATATTCTGCTAAGCTGAGGTCTTTCCATCTTTAAGAGTACAAATTTCTATCTTCAACTTCATGAAGTCGGAAACCTTCTTTCTGATTCCTCCCTTTTCCAAGTTTTATTTTAAATCGATGGTTTCAGTTTCCTGCCTCCTGGCTTCTTTCGAATAAAAAGGTAAAATCCTACCTTCTATAGGAAGCCTTTCCCAATAGTTCTTATTCTAATGCCTTCCCTCTCTTAATTATTTCCTGTTTATCTTGCATGAAACTTGTTTGTACATATTTGTTTGCTTATTGCTCTCCCTCCCCCACATCCCCTGCCTCTGTTAGACTGTGAGTTCCTCAAGGGCAAGGATTGTCTTTTGTTTTTCTTCATATTTCCATCACTCAGTATAGAGTCCAGCAAAAAGTAAGTGCTTAATAAATGCTTATTGAGTGACTTGCACTAACTGCTCATTTTGACAATGTAGTTGTTTATATAACAAGAAAAAGTGGTAAAGACAAGCAATGTTGTCATGTGTAAATAAGTAGAATAACAACCAAAACAATAGAATAATAATAATAATACCAAAAACAATTGATATTTACTTAGATTTTTTTAGATTAGCAAGTGCTTTAGATACATCATATCATTTGACCTCCACAGCTATCTTGTGAATGAGGCATCACTGTCCTTATTTTTGTATGTAATTAATAATAACAATTGTAATCACATTTTTAAAAAGACTTCAAGTAGCTAAATAATTTGATATTCATTGTTTCCTTTGATATTCATAACGACTCTATGAAGTGTTAAAGTTATTATAACTCTCATTTTACAGATGAAGAAACCATGGTAGAGAGAGGTTGAGTGATCTGCCCAGGATTACTATAGTAAGAGCCTATGCTAGCCCTCTTAACTGACATTCTGTCTTATAAATACAATACCCCAGTTTATGAAGTTGTGAACACAAACCCTCTGTGTATGATAGCTTACTTTAACTACACCTGTATATCATGTTTGGTGATTGCCTCAGAAAAGTTGACACTTAAATCAGACATTCAGGCTATGAACAAACTTAATAGTGCCTTTGTTTCAGCATTTGCTAACCTTGTATATTCCCTGAGCATGAACTCCAAACTTCCAATAAGCTATAGCTATCCAGATAGATAATGATGCTACACAGAAGGGAGAGCTTCTGGACTCTAGGCAATTTACAGATAACATTTCACAAGCCTAAGCCAAGGCCACGAGAGCAGGCTCAGTAAATTTGCAAAGTCAGTCATGGGTAGACAAAACTCTTCACCCACCTTCATTACCTCCTCTCTTCATTTCGTTAAACAAATATAATGCCCAAAGAACCTGTAAGAATAGATTTAGAAGTGGAGGAAATTGATAACAGTCTGTATCCCCACCAATCATTTTTTAGAGTAACAGGTAAAAGTAGTGAATCATCAGAGTCACATGTCACTAGTAGGACCTCTCATATAGAAAGGGAAAACTGTGAAGCCATTTTTGAGCAGTTTTATCAACATGAAAAAAAGAGATTGAGCTATAGACCTAAAGCAAGACAAATTTTTCCTGGGAAAAACTGGATATAAGGGTATAAGGAAGAGCCCATGTGTTTAGTATGATTCTTTGCTACCTTAAAAAAATGGCTTTTAGATGGGCAGAGCCAAGATGAAAGATTAGAGGCAGAAACCCAGCCAAAGTCTCCTAACATTCTCTTCCAAACAAAATTAAAATAACACCTCAAATCAAATTTTGTAGCAACAGAATCAACAGAAGTTCATAGAGAGAGATTTTCCCAACCTAAGACAACTTAGGAAGTGACAAGAGAGTTTTGTGACATTGAGGAGAGAGCCAGCCCAAGCACAGCATTAGCACCAGTGCTGGGCCTTGGAGACAACAGCAGCATCAACAGGAGCAGCTTCAGGAGCTTTTAGCCCAAAGATAGTAAGAGGGTCAGACAAATGGTCAGAAAAAGATTACAGGGGACCTTTTGCTGACGCTGGGTACAGCTAATGCTGATTTGCAATTCTATTGCCTATACACAGTATAGGTCTTGTGGGCAGTCACTTGGGAGCAGGGAGTCTGATCACAGTCCCAATGAAGAGAAGAGTGCTAGTGCTTATTACTTCAGTCCTTCGTAAATAAAGAACACAGCATAGACCTGAGAGAAAAGAGAATTCACCTCACCTCAGATCACACCACCTTAGAAGCACCAAAATCTTGTAGACCCCTGGAAGTAGCTATGAAAAAAAAGTAATACAAAAAAACCTGAAGCTTGGGTTGGTGCATCCCCAACCCAAGGAGAGAAGAGCCTGAACGTGATCATCCAGAAGGCAAAAAGACTAGTATTACAACCAAGAATTACCTATCTAACAAAAGTGAGTATAATATATCAGGTGGAAAAAGTAGACATTTAATGAAATGGAGGACTTTCAAACATTCCTGATCAAAAGACTAGAGTTGAACAGCAAATCTGACTTTCAAATATAAGAATCAAGAAAAGCGTAAAAAGGTAAATATAAGAGAGAAATCATCAGAGACACAATAAACTTAAACTGTTTACATTCCTATGCAGGAAGATTATACATGCAGTTCCTAAGTTGGAAGAAGTCTACATAGGAAGAAGGCACAGGTATGAGTTGATTATATTGAAATGATCTAAAAAAAATGTGTGACTGATGCACTGGGAGGAGGGAGAAAGTAGAGGTTGAATGGGGAAAAGTATCTCACATAAAAGAGTTACAGAGAGTAGAGCTTTTACAATGGAGGATAAAATGATGGGGGGAGGGTTAGAAATGCTTGAACCTAACTTGCATTGGAATTGGATCAAAGAAGGAAGAATACATACATATACACTTAAATGCATAAAATTGGTCATGGAAATCTATATTACTCAAAAGGAGGGGAAGGAGATTAGTGCCATATAATTAGACAAACTAACTCCTAATAATTGCTTTCATTTCATCTTTATTGGTGGTGACTTCAACCTTTTCATTTTTGATACTAGTAAATTGGGGTTTTTTTCATTATTGTTAAATCAAATTAACCAATGGCCTATTTTGTTGTTGTTCTTGTTGTTTTAAACCAGTTTCTATTTTTTGCTGTTAGTTCATTTTTTTTTACTTTCTATCTTTTCTTTGATATTCCAGATTTTTACTTTGGTGTTCAATTGGGAATTTCTAACTTTTTTTTTTCTTTTTCCAGTTTGTTTCTTCCTACTTGCATGCCAAATTAATTGATCTGCTCTTTCTCTCTTTTAGTGATACTTATTGATATTTAGAGATATAAAATTTCCCCTAAGTGCTGCTTTAGCTGCATCCCACAAATTTAGGAATGTTGTCTCCTCATTCTCGTTAATGAAATTATTGATTGTTTCTATGATTTGTTCTTTGATCCATTCATTCTTTAGTATTAGATTATTTAATATCCAATTAACTTTTCATCTGTTCTTCCATGACCTTTTATTAAATGATTTTTTTATTGTGTTATGGTCTGAAAAGAGTCCTTTTTATTATTCCTGCTTTTCTTCATTTGGTTGTGTGGATTTTATGCCCCAAATGGTCAATTTTCATAAAGGTACTATGTACAGGTGAGAAAAATATATATTCCTTTCTTCCTCATTCGGTTTTCTCCAGAGGCTTATTCTATCTAACTTTTCTAAGATTCTATTCATCTCCTTAATGTCTTTCTTATGTATTTTATGACTAGATTTTTCTAGCTCTGAGAGAGGAAAGTTGGGGTTCCCCATGAATATAGTTTTAATCTCTTGGTCTTCCTGTAATTCATTTGACTTTTAAGAATTTGGATGTTATGCTATTTAGTACATAGATGTTTAGTATTGTTAATTATGTATGGTGTGTTTTAACAAGATGTAATTTCTCTACTCATTCATTTTAATTGTCAATGTTTGCTTTTGCTTTGATTTCTGTTCCCTGCTTTTTTTCACTTCTGCCGAAGCCTAACAGATTCTGCTCTGGCCCTTTATATTCACTCTGTATTTCTCTGTTTCAATTATGTTGCTTTTAAATAATATATTATTGGATTTTAGTGTCCAATCCATTCTGTTATCTCCTTTCATTTTATAGGTAACTTTATCCTATTCTCATCCACAGTTATGATTATTAACAGTACATTTCCATTTATCCTATTTTCTTCTATTTATCCTCTTCTCTCTCTTTTCATCCTGTCCCTTCTCTAAAGACTGCTTTGCTTCCACCCACTGCCTTCTTTTATTTGCCCTCCCTTTCACCACACATACTCCTTTCCCTTATCCCCTTTTTTTCTTACTTCCCTGTTGGGCAAGATAGATTTTTCTATATCCAATTGAGTATGTACATATAATTTCCTTCTTTGAACAAATTTAGATGTGAATGAAGTTCAAGTATTACCTACTGCCCCATTTCCCCCCAACCCCACCCCATTGCAAAAGCTCTTCCTTTCATATTCTTTTATGTGAGATAATTTCTGCCATTATTCCTTACACTTTTCCCTTTTTACAGGGTATCCCTCTTTCTCACCCATACATTTTTAATTATCCCAACATAATCAACTCACTCTTGCACCTTCTTTCTATGTAGAATCCCTCTAACTGCCCTAATAATGATAAAGTTCTCATAAGATATATGCATCATCTTTCCATATAGAAAGATAAACAATTTAACCATATCAATTTCTTTATGATTTCTCTTTCATGTTTACCTTTTTATGCTTCTCTCAATTCTTGTATTTGAAGGTCAAAATTTCTATTCAGCTCTTGTCTTTGCATCAGGAATGCTTAAAAATCCTCTATTTCATTAAATGCTCATTTTTTTTCCTCAGAAAGATATCACTCAATTTTGCTGGATAGGTTATTTTTAGTTGTAATGCCAGCTTCTTTGCTTTCTGGAATATCATATTTCTTTTTTTTTTTTTTTTTGACACAGGAAGGCATTTATTACGGTCCTCGAGAGAGCGGGTGTAGTGCTCGCTGGAACACTCACACTGATACAGATGCAGGAGCAGTGGTAACCATTCCCTCCACTCCTGCTAGAGTTATGGTTAGTTTACATTCTTTATTTTTTACATAGTTTTTCTAGGTTATACAGTTTATATAGGTAGGATAATAAGGATATAGAAGCAAAAGTGAAGTTAATTAGATTTTCCTTGTCTTAGTTTAGGATTAATCTACATTCTTTTACTTCCCTTACCTTTGGTCTTTGACATATGCAAATTATGCAAATCAGTAGGCCTGGACTCTTGACCAAGACCAAACCCTAGATAAGTTTGAACTGGTTCAACCTGGTTTGGCCTCTCCAATTCCCCTGACTGCCTTCTCAAAAAGCATGCGCATACGTACAAGCTCTGACCTCTCACCTGACCAACCTTGAGGACTGATTTCTGCTAAAGCTGGGGTGGGGGATGGGGAAGTACACCTTTAGTTCTGTGGAAACAAAACTCCTCTTCCCATTTCTTACAATTTCCCCCTCTTCTTTTATTCAAATTTTTGTTTCCACATTTTTAATATTCCCTTACTCTCTTTCTCATCTGAATTTTTCTCCTTAATCATCACCCCTTTAAATATGGGAAGGATTGATCGACGCATTGACAAATCAAAGGGGGCAGTCCCCTTTGTAAATACAGATAAAGAGACCCAAAAGAAAACGATAATTCAATTGTCCCTTTAAGATTCAAAAGTCTTCTTCCCATAAGGCTGTCTGGCAGAGAACAACATCAGTGAAGTCTTCTGGTCCTTGGTATTTGTTCTAGTCATCTCCAGCATCTTCTTGCCTTCCTGTAGGAACCAGCTCTCTTTCCATTCTCCTACAAAAGTTACCTTGGCACAATTTTAAGTTACCATTTCTTAATCCTTATACCCTGATCATTTTTACAAATTCAAAATTGGAACTTTGGCCAATTGTCATGTTTAAGGAATTTACATCAGAACCCAGTTCCTCATACTTTACATTAACTCTTTATGTACTTTACTTAACATAATTTACATTAACATTTCCTCACCAGGAGGATGACATTTCACTGAGGAATGAACAGCAGACTCCAGCACATACATAAATACATTAGATAACCAATTCTTAACAGTACATATAACATCATAAACTTTTAGTTATGCCATGTTTCTTTGATGGTGTTTACAAAATAAACCACAAGCCATTCTTCTTTTAACATTACTAATTGTAACAAAGCTTTAGACAAGCATGATATTAACCTAATAGCAAAATAATATTCTCACAAGCCCTTGACCTAATTGTCTCCATACCATTTCCAAGGAAAAAAAAACCTAACACTAGTCCCAGTCCTATACTATTCTAAGATGTTCCATAATCAATTATTTTAATAGATTTGTTACCGTACTTACAAGACCTTCTGATTATAGTGTAATATTATATTTCAAGCCCTCTGACACTTTAAGGTGGAAGCTGCTAAATTTTGTGTGATCCTGACTGTGGCTCCACAATATTTGAATTGTTTCATTCTGACTGCTTGTAATTTATTCTCCTTGAGATGGAAGGTCTGGAATTTAGCTATAATATTCCCGGGAGTTTTCATTTTGGGTTCTCCTTCTGGAAGTGATCAATGGATTCTTTTAATTTCTATATTATTTTCTGGTTCTAGGATGTCAGGGTGATTTTCTTTTTTCATTATTTTGGTTTTATTTTATTGCTTTTTGATGTCTCATGGAGTCATTAGCTTGCACTTGTCCTATTCTAATTTTTAAAGAATTATTTTCTTTAGTGGGCAGCTAGGTGGCACCGTGAATAAAGGGTTAGGCTGTAAGACTCATCTTCCTGAGTTCAAATCTGGCTTCAGACACTTACTTGTTGTATGACCTTAAGTGAGTCACTTAACTAGGTTTGCTTCAGTTTCTTCATTTGCAAAATGAGCTAAAGCAGTAAATGGTAAACTCCTAAAATCTTGGCAAGAAAACCTCAATTGGGGTCACAAAGAGTCAGGCATGGCTTAAAAATAAAATGGCTTTTCCATTTGACTAAATTCTGCCTTTTAAAGAGTTTTTTCATGAGTGAATTTTTGTACCTTTTTTTTCTACTTAGTAATTCTGTTTTTTTAAGGTGTTATTTTCTTCAGCATTTTTTTTCTTCAGCATCTTTTACCAACCTGTTACTCGTCCTTTTATAATTTTCTTCCTTTGCTTTCATTTATCTAATTTTCTTCTACCATTCCTATTTGATTTTGAAAACAAATTTTTAGCTCTATCAAAAATTATTTTTTGTATTGTGTCCAATTCACATTTTTCTTTGAGGTTTTGTTTGTAGCTCTTTGGTCTTCACTGTCTACTTCTGAGATTGTAGTTTTATCTTCCCTATCACCATATTAGCTTTTCTGGTAGGTTTTTTTTCTTCCTTGTTGCTTACTCATCTTTCTGCCCTATTTCCTGATTTTTAAAATTTTATGTTAATGTTGGGCTCTATCCAGGGAATGAAGGTGGAAGGTGGGAGTGGAGGGCACTATCTCAACCTTGATTTAGGCATTTTTAACTGCTATTTTCAAAGCTAGGTCTGGGCAGTTGAAAGTTCAATGCTTTCAAGGTGTTGTGATCTGCGGAGAGGTATAGTCCCTTATGTCTTGTTCTGCACTATGGTCCTTACCAAGGAAGTGGCTATGATCCCTTGGCACCAGAAGAGATATTGCCTGTAAAAGTTTCCACTCCTTTGACTGAAAGTGCTCCTCTCTGCCTTTGCACTATGTATAGACAAACATTTGCCACTCAGGGCTCCCACTCTTTAGTGATTGAAAGTGCTCTTTTCTGCTTTTGAACTATAAACCAGAAGTAGGTCAAAACAGTAGAATTGCCCGACAGTATCTAGTACTGTGTCCAGTGCTAGCACAGAGGTGCCTTATAATATCTTTCTGACCAGATCCCCTCACTGTGTCTGGCTTGAAATCTCCTGAAGCTGCTGCTACATTTGTCATCACCACCTAGTCCCACCACTGGTATTAATTCACATATAGGGCCAACTGCCCTCCCCTGCATCACAGATTTCTCTGACCCCCTATGTTGTCTTGTGCTCAAAGCATATGTCACACTGAACTTTTGTTGGCTCTGTCTGTAATTCAATATGAGTTGTTATTTTAAAGTTGTTTGGAGGGAAATATGATGAGGTCCCAGCTGAATGCCTTCTCTATTCCACCATCTTGGTTCCACTCCAGGCCAAAGAACCCATAATAAAAAAAGAAATGCTATCTACCTCCAGAGAAAGGACTGTTGAACCATGAGTGGGAATCGAAATATAATTTTCTTACTTTCTTTTGTTTTTTAAAAAATTTTAAAATTATTTTTATTATTACTTTATTTTTCTTGCTTTTTGTGATATGGCTAATATGGAAATAGGTTTTTATAACTGATAAAATATTGCTTGCTTTCTTAGTGATTGTGGGAGGAACTTGTAGGAAGGGAGAAGGTTTTCAATTCAATTTTTTTTTTTAAAAAGAATGCTAAAATTAATAAATAATAAACAGATATTTTTGGAAGAATAAAATTTTAAAAATGGCTTTTCTAATCAAACTTTGCTAAGATATATGTATTTTATATGTGGACTCTCATTTTTCTGGTATGGCTACGGGCTTACCACAGAGTAGTAAAGCATTTAAGCATTTTCTGCTTGAACAGTCAGGAAAGCATACAGGAAAATCTGATCACCTCTTTTAACCCTCTACAAACTCTAATATTAATTCATGCAGTAATTATGAATCTGAGGTAGGATTAGTTCCAGGTTTTCTTGATTCTAAGAACAACATACTATCTACTAAACCCCATCACGGATCAGGAAACAGAGAATAATTGTGTTTAAATTTTAGAGATGATTTTTTTTGCCCAAAGTCTTTCCTAATTCCATACATAGTGCTCTTTACAATATACTAATGCAGCTGTTAAGAGGAAGGTATGTGATATGTATTGTAGTGATCATCTTTGTAACTAACAAAAATTCCCTTTATGGTTGACAGGTATTGATTAGCCTTCATTTAGTGGATGCCTAGGCTGCCTTGGGGCAGGTGTCTGCGCAGTGAACAAATTATCTGGAGATGATAGCTACTGTTGGTTCTATTTGCTGAGTGGCCTCACTCAGAGGGGACCTTCCATTTTAAGAAGGGTAGTAACAAACTGTGTCTTTCCAGAAGCAGACGACCGGGACAATGAAAGGCTTGGGAATCATTTTTGAAAAAAAAATAGGGATGTTTAGGCTGGAAAAGAGAAGATTTAGGTAATTAAGCTTTGTCATGAGATAGAGTGATTAGGCTTGTTTTGCTCGGCCTAAAAGACTGAACCAGAAACAATAAAGAGACACTGCAGAAAGTCAGGTTTTAGTTCAATGAAAAGAATAACCTACCTGAGAACTAGAACTGTCATAAAGTTTAAAGCACTTCCTCCATAAGGGATGACTGGAGATCTTGATGGGGAGACTTGATGAGCATTTTCTTATCCTAGTTATTGTAAAGAGCGTTTATGTTCATGTTTGACTAAGAATACATGGTCTATATGGACACTTCCAATTCTCAGATTGTGATTCTCAATATAGAACTTGAAGCAAATCATATCTTAACTTTCCCAACAATATAAATAGGCATGACAGAACTCTTTATCTCCTTGGATACTAAACCTTTGCTAACCCAAATTCCCCTAGAATTCTCTACAAGTGAATTAAAGGAATGAATATGCTATGATATGTGTCTGTTCTATTGCCAAAGCAAAACACGTGAACTATGAGAATGTTCTATCAAATGGAAGATTTCCCAGGTAACAAAAGGATAGAACATCCTCGTGGTTTATCAGTAATGGAAAAGTTATTGAACTATCCAACCAAATCCATGAACAAAAAAAATTACCTTGGCATACCACCAAATTCCATGAGATTGTAAATATAATCCATGGTGAGGTATTTTATAAACTTTGTTTTAAATTATAAAATAAAGGAAATAAAAGAAAACAGAAAGTATCCCAGTGAGTTATATGGAAAGAAGAACCAAATAGATGAGTCTAGACTCCTTTTATCTCTGAAACCCAGAAAATGGCACATGAGTATAATACAGAGAATTACAAGTAGTGAGAAGAACTGGTAGCTCTTAGTTTTCTATGCATCAATTAATTAAAATACTCCACACATAAATAAACATATAAGGAAGAATTGGGGCAAAATTTTATATGTTAATTATAGGGTTTAGTTGGCATAAGTATAGTACTGATTACAGATACACTAGTGTGCTAGTACGTGTGAATGTGTAAGTGTTTTAACAAAAACTTCATAGCATTGGTTTTATTTGTGGTTTATTAAACCATTGGACTAATGAGATGAAATTCATGATTTGATTTGTACTTGGAGCCACTGGCAATGTTGAGTTCTAAGTCAAAGACCAGACATAAAAGCAATGATACGTATCTCAGAATTTTGGATGACAGAGTAAGATGGGTCCTGGGGCAAGGAGATGGGGGTGGGGTGCAAGGTTGGGGAATGAATACTCTTTGTCTGAAACTTGTTTAGGAAAAAAAGAAAAAAAACATATATAAAATACAAGACATACACCTTTACCGCAACATTCTTATTTATAGTGAAAGAAAACAGTCACTCTGAAGAATTATTTGGCATCCTCCCTTGTTGAGATCACTACCAGTCAGATCTCAGGGGCTTTCTTGTCCAAAAGCTATACCCAAGGGGCTATAGTCTTTACCCTCTTATTCCCTGTGGGAACCTTACCCTGTAACATCTTTAGTAGCACACACACACACACACACAAACACCCCGCAAAAAACCCCACAACAACCAATTGGTTTGGTGGGAGAAGTATTTTACAATGATTGCTAGAGATATAAATTATAGAAGTCAGCTACATTTACGTGGTTTCATGTCACTTCACACATGAGATCACTATTGCACAATTGTAGGTTGATGTTTATTTACAATAGCCAACTTGGACCCTGGGGTTTTAGTGCTGGAGTTCCTTAGTTCTTCCATGCTAGTTACTAGAGCCGTCACTCAAATTGTGACCAAAGTTGCTCTCTTCATAACCTCCTGAAAATTGCCATGTATACACTATGGGCTACCCATGCCAACATACACTAGGGTGGGAATTATCACTGGCATTCCCCTGAGGACACATTCAACACATGCTCTATATACACCTATAACTGGCAGTGATTTTATTATAAGTGGATATATAGTAGATAGAGCACAGGGCCTGGAATCAGAAAGATCCAAGTTCAAACCTGGCCTCAGAAACTTACTAGCTGTGTGACCCTGAGCAAGTCACTTAACCCCTATTTGCCTCAGTTCCTCATCTGTAAAATGATGGTGTGTTGAAGAAGGAAATGGCAAACTACTCTAGTATTTTTGCCAAGAAAACAACATGGACAAGTCCATGAGGTCACAAAGAGCTGGACACAATTGAACAGCAAAAATCATAGCTTCTCTATCATCATGTTCTTGGTTTTTTTTGTCTGAGCATATTCCTCTTAGCCATTGTTTCCCATTTTCATGTGCTCTAATGACTTCTGAAGCTCTTTGGGCTTCATCAACTCATGCAGTTTTCTCAAATCTCCAGATTCTTGGTAGAAAAACGTTTATCCTAACTCATTCTCCCTTCTCAATTCACATATCCAGTCCTGGTATCAATATGGTTTACTCCTTCTAAAAAATTTTAGCAATCTTGAAAACTATCTTTCATCTAGATAGCCTTTTACACTTTCAACAAACATTTATCAAGCAGCCACTATGAACAATGGGCCATAGCCAAGGACTATGGATGAGGCAAAGATTAAAAGACGACAGGCACCACTCCTGCTCTTCAGAAGCCCGCAACGTAGTAGTGTGATAAGACTTGAACACAAATAGCTCTAATATAAGTTAGACTATAATAAGGATATGGGAGAGATCAAAAGAAGGCATGAGAAACTCTAGAAAGGAGAGATCACTTCTGGATAGAAAGTGAGAAAATGGCAAAAAAAATTAAAAAGGGAGGTGGACTCTGATCTGAGATCTTAAGGCAAGAAGAGATATCCATAAGTAATGATAGGGAAGAAATATATTACCAGGAACAAACAGGGTGGAGGGACAGGACATATGGTGAGAGAAGACAAATATACATGCACAGACATCTAATGACTTATCACCACTAAAGACTTCATCCAATGCTCAGCATGGTGTGGAGGTCACTTTAGCTTCTTCAAAGGGGAATCTAGACCAAAAGATTTGACATGTCCTAACAAGCTGGAAAACTGAGATTAGGTTCAATGATGGACTGTGTGTCCATGAATTGAGAATTTGCATATTACATTTAAAAAATGTTCATTGTTATATAACAAATATCTGGAGAGCTTAACCTAAGCTCACTAAGTTTGCTCACTAAGGCATAGTGGGTCACAATGTACATCTACAAAAATGAAACGGTGACTCTTTCACCGTATGTAAATATCTCCTTTCCTACCTAGACAGGGGTCTTTTTAGGGGCACCCACACTCAGTGAAAGGTAATTTTCATCGCATTTAGCAACAACAAAAAATTATTTGTTTTTGGATAATCATTGAAAAACTTCCTTCACACCCTTTCATTGAGTTTCCTTTGTTTTCTAGGCCTTTGGATTGTGTATTTCATTTTATTTAAATTCAAAAAAATGTTAGAGCTATGTTGTCAAGGGAAGCAGACACATAAAAATACTATTAAGCTGCTTCAAAAGTAAAATACAATCTTATTTAAATCAAGAAAGGGGATACTTGAGAACTTTCACTACACAGGGAGAGAGAAAGAGAGAGAGTTCCATTAAAATCGTATCCCTTCTTGAATCCAGATTGCTGGCTTTTCCCAAGATTTATAGACAAAGAGCCTGGCATTATTTTCATGAACTCCTTTCGGAAAGTACATTACTCTTAGACTGAAAAAGAAATTATTATATAGTATTACTTAGAGGAATTTCACTTTGAGATTTCTGCTTCTATCATCTAACTTTAAAAACTTTCTAAGAAAGAATCCATGCATATGAATCTATCAATTTATTTTTGATTTAAAGAAGTATATTGAAAAGAGAACCAATATGGTATGGAGAGAGCACTGGTCTTGGAGTCAGATCTGTGTTCTGATCTCAGCTCAGATGTTTACTACCTCTTTGATCGTGAACAATAAATCAGCAAGCATTGCTTAAACACTTAACAGATGCCTGCCACTGTGCTAGGTATTTGAAGTAAAAAAGCAAAAGAGAGACAATCCCTACCATCAAGGAGCTTGCTAGAATACCACAAGATGCTCACACAGAAGTAAACACAAAATATGCACAAAATAAACGCACCATATTTTACAACGAATCCACTAATTGGTTTGGGTGGGATGGACTCGGGGAGTAGTAATCAGAAAATGACTTTGGAAAGAGGTGATACTGGAGCTAAGTCTTGAAGAGAGCTGGAATTTCCAAGAGGTAGAGATCAGGAAGGGAGATATTATAGGCAGAGATCTATAATGTATGGTCTGTCCAAAAGTATGGTGGTCATCAATGAATCAATAACTTAATAAATATTTATTACTACTAGTATATTCCAGGCATTGTGCTAAGTGCTAGGGAAAATAAAAGATATAAAAACAAAACAAAAGCAAAAAAAAACAAACAAACAAAAAAACAACCATGCAGTTCCTGTTTTCAAGTAGCTCACAATCTAATGGGAGTCAACATATGCAAACAAATATAAACAAATAAGCCATTTATTGGATAAACAGAACATAATCAATAGAAGGAAGGCAGTAAAATTTAGAAGGGTTGTGAAAGTCTTCCTGTAAAAGGTAGAATTTTAGTTGCAACTTAAAGGAATCTAGGAAAGGAAGTAGACAGAATTGAGGAGGGAGAGTGTTCCAGTCATGTGAAACAACTAGAAAAAAATGTCCAAACCCAAGAAAGGCAGCGTTTTGTTCCTGGAATAGCAAGGAGGTCACTAGATTGAAGAGTATATGGCAGGGAGTAAAGTGTAAGAAGAATGGAGATGTAGGAAGGGCCTAAGTTGTGAAGAATTTTAATGCCAAACAGAGGATTTTGCATTTGATTTTGGAGACAATAGGGAGCAACTGTATTTTATTGAGTAGGGGTATGACATGGCCAGGCTTGCATATTAGGAAAATCACTTTGATGGCTGAATGGAGAACAAAAGGAGGATGGATGGAGAATGGTGAGACTTGAGGTAGGCAGACCCACCAGCAAGATATTTCAGTAGTCTAGGCAGGAGGTGATGAGGGCCTGCATGAAAGTGGTAGAAGTGTCAGAGGAGAGAAGAGGGCATACTCTAGAGATATTTCAAAGCTCAAATTGACAGGCCCTGGCAACAGATTGGATGGAGGGTGGGGTGGGGGAGGGAGGATATGAGAAGATGAGATTCTTATTGCTAAAGAGGAGATAGGAGAGATAATGAAGAGTTGAGCATAACACCTAGGTTGCTAGCCTGATGGACAAGGAAGACGCTGCTGCCCTCAATATTAATAGGGAACTTAGAAGCTTGGAACATAATAGGTAAATGTGAGAATCTGGAATGACTTATAGAAGAAGCAGCAAACAAAAGCAGCTGAGTGCGAATGGAACAAAGAGTGTGCAAGCGAGAGTAATGTGTAATCAATCTGGAGAGTTAGATTGTAGACAGATCGTGAAGGGCTTTAAATGTTGAGCAGAGGATTGACATTTTATCCTAAAGCTAATGCAAGGTCACAGAACCTTCCTTAACAAAGGAATGAGAGAGTCCGACTTGAGTGTGGAGGATTATCACTTTGGCAGCTTTGTAGGGGGTGGAGTGAAAAGAAAGAGATTGGATGCAGAGACTGATTAAGAATTAAGAATTAAGACTGATTATTTCAATAGTCCAGGAGAGAGATTTTGAGAGGATGGCCTAGGGTGGTTGTAGTATGAATCAAGAAGAGGATAGATACAGGAGATGGTGGAAAGATGAAAATATGCTAACTTGGAATATGGGTGGTGAATGAGAGTGAAGAATGGAAATTGACTCAAAGAATGATGGTATGGGAAGGTGGAGGGGCAGAAATAATGAATTCTTATTTAGACATATTTCGAATGCCTGTCCAACATACAGGTGAAAATGTCACGCAAACCACTGGAAATGTGAGACTAGAGCTCAGAAGAGAAATCAGGAAATTTATATACAGATTTAAGAATCACTTCTGTTGCTATGGTTGTCTGATAAGGTCACTGAAAGAGACTATGTCAAGAAAGGAGAGGCATCACAATATAGCACAAGTTTTCAATGCATACGCTCAGGCTGACTCTTAATTAGCCATTTACTTCTTGGTTGGCTTCTTCTAGCTGATTTCTTCTTCATACTTAGTGTTATTTTGACTTCCTTAAGTAGCACATCAAGATCCAGATGTTAGAGTGCAAATGTGGTACCTTCTCATTGATGAAGAATGTATTTTGTTTTGATAGAATCAACAGGGGAAGCTAGATGCCGCAGTGAGTAGAGCACTGGCCCTGGAGTCAGGAGGACCTGAATTCAAATGAGGCCTCAGATACTTGACTCACTCTCTAGCTGTGTGACCTCAGACAAGTTACTTAACCCCAATTGCCCTGCCTTCCCCCCTCAACCAAAAAAAAAATCAACAGCAAATTTGTGGAATGCAGGGCTTAGTGAAATTAGCACACTATTATTCACTAACAGCACCATCTAGAGGAGCTATCTACACTCATTAAATTCTCATTCACTTCTCAACCCTTTGCAATCTGGCCTCCATAACCATTAACCAAAAATAATGATAATAGCAGTTATAAAGCACTCTAAGGTTTTTGGAGCAATTTATAAATATGATCTCATTTTAAACATAACAATCATGTGAGGTAGGTATTATTATTATCCCCATTTTACAGATAAGGGAATAGATAAGGAGGCTGTTAGAGCAATCTAGGCAAGAAGGCTCTGAGAGGCTAAACTAAGTCAAGAAATGCTGGGAGGGTAAAAAAATGACAAAATTATCTAACTGATTGTTTATGTGCTGTGATGGAGAGTGAGACCTTTGGTATAATAAGCCTCCATGTTAGGAAGGACAGTGGTGCCTTAAGAATAAATGGGAAGTTTGGTAGAGGAGGAGATTGAGGGGGAAAGATACTGAAGGGCAGAGGAAAAAGTAAGAAATTTTCATTACTCCTTTTTTTTTCTCTTAACTGTAAATGTACTGGTTGCTTTGGTGAGGAATTGTGAGCTTATTTAGGGTCTGTTGGAAAGGCAAAGTAGCTTTTAGGGCTTTTTAAAGAAGTAGAGGCCTTCGTTGGATTCCTAGAATCTGTCTGGTAAGGTGAAATTTGGTGGAACCAGTCATAAAGTTAATAGGTAAAGGACATCAAGCTGATGAGAAGCTAGGACACTATAGTGTTACAAAGGCCAAAGGTATGGTGCAGCCATGTAAAATTTCACAGAAAGGCCAAGCAGGATAAGGAGAGAAACAAAGAAATAAACAAATTTCTGGATCTAGTTATGATGAGGTCCTTAGCATAGACAGTTCTCTATCCTACATAAAGACTTGTTAAAGAAATGCACATCTTTCCCCACCAAAAGACCCCTATGTTAATTTTTACAGTACTGTTCTCTTTCTCTCTCTCTCTCTCTCTCTCTCTCCCTTTCCTCTCCTTCCCTCCTTCTTTCTCTCTCCTTTCTCTCTCCCTCTGTCTCTGTCTCTCTGTCTCTCTCTCTGTCTGTCTCTCTCTATCTCTCTTTCTCTTCCTGACCCAGGCTCCAAGGCCTTCTCATATTAAAAAACAAACAAACAAAAAAAACAACAAATTGAGATAGAAGGGGGGAGTGGGAGAAGGGAAGAGGAGGGAGGCTTTGGGAAAAAGAAATGATTTGGAAAGTCCATGAAAGGGAGTATGGAAAGGTGCTAATGAGTCCCAGTAAAGCATAATGTAAGATGGATAGATAAAAGCTTCAGAATTAGGAAGACATGGCTTCAAATTCTGAAGTTGACATTACTGGCTGCTTGACTCTAGGCAAGTCATTTATCTCTAGGTCGGTAGTTCTCAAATTTTTTGGTCTCAAGATGTCTTACATTTTTAAAAATTATTGAGGACACCAACCAGCTTTTGTTTATGTGGGCTATATCTACCAATGTTTACCATAGTAGAAATAAAACTAATAAATTTCAAATATTTATTCATGAACTCATTTTAAAATAATAATAAAACCATTACATGTTAACATATGTTAAATATATATAATCATATTTTTCTAGAACCAAGAAGTTGAGAGTAGAACTGATTTATATATTTTCACAGATCTCGTTCATCTCTGGCTTAGTAGAAAACTGTGTTCTCTCTGTTTCTGTATTCATTCTTTTGCAATATGTTTTTGGTTGAAATATATGAAGAAAACACAGATGTGTAATCAGAAAGGGGAGTATTTTAAAGAACAAATAATTTCTAAATATTATTGTGAAATAGTTTTGACCTCACAGACACCCTGAAAGCATGTCAGGAACCCCAGAGCGTTCTCAGGTCGTATTTTGAGAACCATTGCTCTAGGTTCCAAAGGTTAATTTCTAAGACCATAAACTACAGCGCCAATGACAACTTGCATTGGTAGATTAAGTTTCCTAATCAGAAATTCCTTACCAACTGGTTCTCCATGAAATGGAGCCACCCCATTGCTGATGTGGTAGGTGCAGGACCTGCCCCTGCTAACAACCAGTTCTCCCAACTCAACCTAAAATTAGCTACTGGTTCTACCAAACCTGAGTGAACCGGCTGAATCCCACCACTGGTTCAAACCCAGCCTCTCATGCTTATTACTTATGATCCTCAGTAATTCACTTCTACTCTGGGGGATTTAGTTTCCTTACCTGTAAAATTAAAGAACTGGATTATACAGACTCTGGGATTCTTTCTAGTTTTAGGTCTATAGCAAAGAAAGAGAGGAGAGAGGAGAGGAGAGGATAAAGGAGAGAAGAGAGGAGAGGTTAGAGGGGAAGGGAGGGGAGGGGAGGGGGGAAGGGAGAGTTTAGGAGAGGAGAAGGGAGGGAGAGAACCAGCCAAGTTGAGGTTGGATAACATAACTTTTTTTGTGGTTCTTTTAAAATACAAAATGTTTATGAAGTACTTTATAAAAACCACCAAAAATTCAAAATAATTATCACCAAAATGTGCTGTAAGACTATGTTGGAAAAAGTTAAAATTGTATAATTTTATATTAGCAAGGAATATAATGATATATTTATTTACTTCTTTGAAAAATGCTTTCCTTCTTACTCGTATAAGTCTTTCATAAATAGAATTTAAATACTATTTAATTAGAATTAATTGAGTGTTCCTTATGCAGAAATCCAAAATAAATCAATCTCTAGCATGAAAGTTCCCAGGATTTTAAGATACATGATGTGCACCATGGACACAGACTCTAAACTGAACATCTGTAGTCAGGACGAAATGTCTGTCACCTGCAGTGGGGTATCAGTGCAGTGACACATCTGGTTAAAACTATTAGAGCTAGAAGCCAGAACATTTTGCTCATTTCAAACAGAGCACGAAGATGCAAAGCTTTTATTGGTTTCATTTTGCCAGTGCTGAATAAGGCAGATTTCTCTTTGCACACTTGCATTTTCTGCTTTGGAACTACAAAAGAAGATGGCTGCCCTCCAGGCATTCACTGGTCCTATTGTTCTTGATGGATTTTGTTACCTTGGAGATTCTTGGAAGATGTAAGTGCTCTAAGGGTTGATTGATGCCTGACATGAAGCTAAGGTACAGAATGTTACTCTAGCAGCTATGAAGGATTATATTTTCTTTACAGATGTCCTCATTCATTTGAAAAGAGATCAAATACTGATGCCTAAACCTGAGTCTGGAAATGTGAATTTCACAGTTTGCATTGCGATGAGATTTGGAGCAAGAGAACCTGAGGAGAAATACCTGTGGGTATTATAAACCATTACTAAAATAGAAAAGAGGGAGACAGCTAGGTGGCAAAATGGATAGACCACTGAACCTGGAGTCAGGAAGACCTGGGTTCAAATTCTGCCTCAGACACCTACTCATTGAGTGACCCTGGACAAATCATTATCCTCTGTCTGACTCAGTTACCTCATCTCTAAAATGGGAATGATGATAGTATCTATTTCCCAAGGCTGTTGTAAGGATAAAATGAGTTAATATTTGTAAACTATAAGCACTTTTATATAGTGCTTTAATTGTAGGCTAATAACAATTACATATTTATTGATATTGTTATCACCCTACTATTAACTCCACATTTACAGTTACAGCGTTTTTAAGAAGGACAAACTGATCAGATTAAGTATTGGTACTTCTTGAAGCTTTTGTTTTCCCCAAATCAGCTTCTTTACAGTCACTCAGATCCTTTAACTGATGTAGATCACCAGTGTTGATGAAGTGTGCAATGCAGAGACATCTGATTTAGTACATCACAATGAGTCATATTTAAATTTATTCATTAAGAGAAAGAAGCTTTTTTCTCCTAGGACTACCACATTCCTACCCATTCTTTACCATCCTTAGGCCCAACTCTTTCTCATTACTCGTCTATTCTTCGATGGTTTTTTTTTCTTACTATCATTTAATTTAGTCCACAGTGTATCCTTTCATCCCGTTTTATTGATCTATTTATTCACTGTTTGGATGGATTTCTATGGAGTCCAAAAAAGTATGTAAGTCTATTTTTAAAATTCAGTGGTGTTTTCTCTTTTATATTAGTAATCACAGTAATATCCACATACCTTCCATTCACTTAAATCCTCAGGGCTGTGTTTAACTAAAGCCATGAGAAATAGTCATTTAAGTTAAGGTGGGAGAAAAAGAGACAGAATTATTTGGAACTGTAAAATCACCAAGTTAGAATGACATTTGTTACAGTCTCTTGCTGAAATATATAAACTATTTTTGGCAAGATAGATAAGCAGAAATAGTCTATTTCTCATACCATGTTAAGCACTACTTAGCCTTTGTCTATAAGGGAGCAAGAAACATGCAAATGCCAGTGATAATATGATGCCATGGCATTGTGAAAAGTAATTGCTTCAATTTTGCTTTTAAAAATAATTAATTCAAATCTGTTTAGTAATATAAAGTCATGAAAGTGAAGTCAAGATATTTTCAGAGGAATGGGGGAAGAAGAAAACCTGTAAGTTCATTACAGAAACTTATTTTGCTGATAAGGATCAGCAACTCATCTGTAACTTAAAAGAGTTGTCCAGGACACCGAAAGACTGACTTACCAATATCCCTCCAGTGTTTAAGTGTCAGAAAAAGGATTTCAACTGAACTCTTTCTGACCTCAAGGCCATATCTCTGTTCAAAACACAGTCCTAGCCCGTGAACTCAGGTTAAATGTATTAAATCTATGATAGCTTTGTTGTGTTTTGTTTTTAGGTGTGTGTGGCAGGGCGGTCATCTCTCAACTAAATAAGGATATATTTCACATCAAGACTGATTATCAAGTGCAAAGCCGAGGCTGATATACATTGATAGAGGGAATCTGGGCACTGGAAGTTCCTGATACCAGTGAAACCACAGGTCTGCTTCACTTTTAAATAGACTTTACAGTCAAAATCTATCATCTGATGCTGAGTGAGGGGAGCAGAACCAGGAGAATGTTATACAGTTACAGACACACAGTATCTGTGATGACTAATTTTGATAGCCTTGGCTTTTCTCAGTAATACAAGGTTCTAAGACAGCTCCAAACAAGCCATCCACATCCAGAGAGAGAATTGCAGAGTCTGAATGCAGATTGAGGCAAACTATTTGCTCTCTCTTTTTTTCCTTTGGTTTTGTTTCTTCTTTATCATTGTTCATTCCTTTGGTTATAATTCTTCTCTACAACTTGACTATTGTGAAAATGAGTTGAATGTGAAGGTGGATGTAAAACTTATGTCAGATTATATGCCATCTTGGTGGGGGGAAAGGAGAAGAGAAGGAGGGGGGAGAAAACTTGGAACTCAAAAACTTGTGGAACTGAGTGTTGTAAATTAAAAATAAAAATAAAATTTTAAAAATCACAGATTTTTCATACCATATTACATATGTTGCAGATATTAAGAAATATTATTGTCAGAATGTAGTTACTTGACCTGTCTATTGACTAGACGTGATGTGTATATAAAATTATTATTCTTAAAACAGTCCCACAGATTTTACCAGACTGCCTAAGTAGACAGTGATTAAAAAAATGAAAAAGAAAAAGAACCATTGATGGTCTTAGTCGCATAGAATTCTGAGTGTCCTGTGATTTGAACAGACAGGTCTCTAGCTGTCTGACCAAAGAATTACATAGTTACCAGAGAAAGAAGCACCAACATCTGGGTTTTTAAAGCAGGGTGGCTCCAGTGGCTACCCAGAGTCTCATCTGTTCAAATCACAGGACACTCTTACAGTGAATACCTTCTTCAATCTCACTTTAAATAAACATACATATATCATTCACTTAGTTCAGGGAAAAAAAGCCAGCACCCTGAACTTCAGAGCAAATACAAACAAAAATTACAAGCATACATTATGTAAACAGAGCAAACACACCCAGAAATCAACAGATAGGCCTCTAGCTGTCTGACCAGGGAATTACATAGTTACCAGAGAGAGAAGCACCAACATCTGGGTTTTCAAAGCCAGGGAGGCTCCAACAGCTAACCAGAGTCTCATCTGGCCAAATCACCAACACTCTTCCAATGAGTGTGCCCCCAAAGGCAAAATGCTAACCTCTGAGTATATATATATTTCTTCAGGGTCAAAGGATGTCACAAGCATGTGACTCAAACCCATGTGACCTAGGCTTTCTTATGAGTTAAACACTTCTTCAGGGTCAGAGGGTTTCACAACCATGCAACACAAACCCAGGTGACCTTGGCCTTCCCATTACATAAGCAGGTCATCAAAGACTCCCGATTTAATCAAAGATTCCCAATTGAAGCAAAGGCAAGACTCATTAAAGGCACTTGACTGCTTTAGCATTCTAAAAGAGAAGAAAACAGAAAAAGGCCCACCCTAATTACCATAACAAGGACAAGAAGGATAACAACCAACAGATAGGTACAACTTATCATTTTAAGAAAATCTCCATTTATTCTTATACTTTTTAATGCTTTTAGTAAAAATTAGTGTTGTATTTTGTTCTAAGCTTTTTCTGCATCTATGGAGATAATTGTTATGATTCTTGTTGGTTTTGTTATTGATATAGTCAATTGTGCTGATAGTTTTCCAATATTGAATTGGCCCTACATTCCTAGTATAAATCCCACCCACCCCCTTTGTCATGATGTATGATCTTTGTGATATGTTGCTGTAATCTTCTTGTTAATATTTTATTTAAAAATTTTGCATCAATATCCTTTGGGGAAATTGGTCTATAGTTTTGTTTTTGTTTTTGTTTTTTTGCCCACTGTTTTTGCACTTCTTAGTTTAGTTATCAGCACCATATTTGTGTCACAAAAGGAATTTGGCAGGACTCCTTTGCCTATTTTTCCAAATACTATATATAGTTTTGGAATAAATTATTCTTTAACATCCATCTGGTCTTGGGGATTTTTTCTTATGGAACTTAGTAATGACTTGTTCAGTTTCTTTGTCTAAAATAGGGCTATTTAAATATTCTATTTTCTCTTGTGTTAATTTGGGCAATTTAAATTTTTGTAAGTATTCATCCATTTCACTTACACTGTCAGATTTATTGCCATATAATTGGGCAAAATTGTTCCTAATTATTGCTTTAATTTCCTCCTCATTTGTGGTGAACTAACCCTTTCATTTTTGATATTTGTAATTTGTTTTTCTTTTTTTTAATCAAATTAACCAATGATTTATCTATTTTATTGGTGCTTCTATCTGCACCCCCCTCCCACCCCACCATAAAACCAGCTCCTACTTCTATTTGTTAGTTCAATGGTTCTTCTTGCTTTCAATTTATTTATCTCTCCTTTGATTTTCAGGATTTTCGATTTGTTGTTCAACAGGGGATTTTTAATTTATTCTTCTTCCAGTTTTTCTTTAGTTGCATACCCAGTTAACTGACCTGTTCTTTCTCTAGTTTGCTGATCTCAGCATTTAGAGATTAATTTTTTTTTTCCCCAAATACTGCTTTGGCTGCATCTCATAAATGTTGGTATGTTGTCTCATTGTTCTCATTCTCTTTAATTAAATTAATTATTTCTATTATTTGTACTTTGACCCACTCATTTTTTTTAGGATTACATTATTTAGTTTCCAATTAATTTTCAATATTTGTTTTCATGGCCCTTTATTAAATGTAATTTTATTGCATTATGATGTGAAAAGGATGCATTTAAAATTTCCACTTTTCTGCATTTTGTCGTGAGGCTTTTATGCCCTAATACATGGTCAGTTTTTGTGAAGGTGTCATGTACAGATGAGAAAAGGTATATTCCTTTTTTATTTCCCATTTTTCTCCAGAGGTCTATCATATCTAACTTTTAAAAAATTCTATTGAATTCCATAACTTCTTTTGTTGGTACTGTTGTTATTACATTTATCTAGTTCTTAGATGAGAAAGTTGAGGTCTTCCAAATAGTAAAGTTTTACTGTCTATTTCCTCCTGTAACTCATTTAAATTTTCTTTAAAAATTTAGATGCTCTACCATTTGGCGTGTGTATATATATATATATATATATATATATATATATATATATATATATATGTGTGTGTGTGTGTGTGTGTATATTTAGTATTGTTCTACTTGATTGTCTATGGTAGTTTTTAGCAAGATGTAGTTTCCCTGTTTATCTCTTTTAATAAGAATTATATTTGGCTTTGCTTTGTCTGAGATCAGAATAGATTCTGCTCTAGACTTTTATCTTTGCTCTGTATGTGTCTGTCTATTTCAAGTGTGTTTTTTACAAGTGAGACATTATAGGATTCTGGTTTTTAATCCACTCTGCTATCTGCTTCCATTTTATGGATGAATTAATCCCATTTACATTCACAGTTACGATTACTGTGCATGTCCCTCCATCCTATGTTCACATTTATTCTTGATCTCTCTCTCTCCCTCTCTCTCTCTCTCTCTCTCTCTCTCTCTCTCTCTCTCTCTCTCTCTCTCTCTCTCTCTCTCTCTTTTTCTCTCGTCCAAATCCACTCTATGTAAGATATCACTTATTACTCTCCCATCCTATTCCCCCAGGATAAGATAGATTTCTATATCCCACTGAGTCTTTATGTCATTCTGTCTTCCAATTAATTCTAATGAGAGTAAGTTCATGCATTGCCTATTTCCTTCTTATATTCTCCTCTATTGTAAAAGATCTTTTGTGATTTTTTTACATGAGATAATTTACCCTATTCTTCTTCTCCCTTCCCCCCTTCTCCCAGTACATCCCTTAAGAGATTTTTTTGTTTGTTTTTTAAATATCATCCCACCATTGTCAACTCACACATGTGCCCTCTGTCTCTGTATAATCCTTCTAACTGCCTCAATAAGGTTAACTTTCTTAGGAGGTATAAGTATCATTATATTAGGAAGGCAGAATTTATGATTTCAAAGAGAATCTCATATGTGCCTGAAAGGTTTGGAACCACAGGATATAAGGAATTCTCTAGGCAGAAGGCAGGAGAACTAAAGCATGTATTTACACTCCACAGTAACAAGCCCACAAACCAGCGTCCCCATTTTGATATTTTCATCAAAAGCTTCCAGGCCCAATAAATCTGCCTCACAAGGGTAACCAGGAGGCCACAGAGAAGCGAGATAGTATAAGGCAAAATCATATACATGCTTCCCCTCTATGGTAAGAAGATTACCCACTGGCCTCCAGTCCTGGCTCAGCACTCCTCACTCTACGTAGGTCAGCTCTGCTACTGGCAGCTCAGCTTTGGCTGTAGGTGTCTCTGGCTCCAATCAGAAAAGGACAAAAGGGGTCTTTAAGCTGTCCTCTCCCCTCTTCATCATCAAGCGCTGCCTGAATGACCAGGGCTGATTGGTTCTTGACTTGGCCTCTCCCTCTAGTGTAGACCAGGTTAACACACCTCCCCTCAGCCAGCCCCATGACTCATCATACAGGAAGTTCTCTGATTCCTGGCATGGTCGCTGGGCTTCCTGCCCCAGAAGAGCAAGCCCCAGTGTCCAGGGAAGCTCTATGAGATAAGTTGAGTCATTCAAAGAAAACAAAGGCCATTCTGGTTACAATCATTTTTCCATGTAGGCATGTAAACAGTTTCACCTTATTGAAACCCTTATGATTTCTCTTTCCTGTTTATTTTTTTATACTTCTTTTGAATCTAGTTTGTGACAGCCAAATTTTCTATTTAGCTGTGGTCTTTTCTTCTGGAATATTTGGAAGTACTTTATTTCATTAAATATCCATGTTTTTTTTTCCTCCTGAAGGATTATATTTAGTTTTGTGGGGTAGTGGTTATAATCCTAGTTCCATTGCCATTCTGAGTATCATATTCTAAGTCTTCCTATCTTTTAATGAAGAAACTGTTAAGTCTTCTGTGAGCCTGACTACGACGTCACTATTATGAATTGTTTGTTTCTTTCTGCTTATAGTATTTTCTCTTTGACATGATAATTCTGGAATTTGGCTACAATATTCCTGGGAGTTTTCATTTTGGGATCTCTTTTAGAAGGTGAGTGGTGGATTCCTTTGATTTTTATTTTACCTTTTGGTTCTAGCATAAAAGAGCAGTTTTCCTAATAATTTCTTGAAATATGATGTCTAGGCTCTTTCTTTTTTTTTAATCATAGGTTTCAGGTAATCCCATAATTTTAAAATTCTCTCTCCAGTATCTATTTTCCAGGTCAGGTGTTTTTCAAATGAGATATTTTGCATTTTCTATTGTTTTCATTCTTTTGATTTTGTTTTAGTTTCAAGATGTCTCATGCAGTCATTAGCTTCCACTTGCCCAATTCTAATTTTTAAGGACTTATTTTCTTTATTAAGCTTTTGTACCCATTCTATTTGGCCAATTCTACTTTTTAAGGAATTGTTTTCTTCATTGAACTTTTGTATTTTTTTTTCCATTTAGCCAATTCTGCTTTTTAAGGAGTTCTTCTCTTCAGTGAATTTTTGTGCCTCTTTTACCATTTGGCATATCCTGTTTTTTAAAGTTATTTTCTTCTTCCATCACTCCCAATTTATTTCTCTAATTTTTCCTGTGCCTCTCTTTGTGGTTTTTAAAATCCTCTTTTGAGCTCTTACATGAGTTCTTTTTGGGCCTGAGACCAATTCATACTTTAATTTGAATCTTTTCATGAGCTATTTCAATATTCTTGTCCTCTTCTGACCTTTTTGTTTTTTTTTCTTCCCTGTCACCATAGTAAATTTCTAGGAACAGGTTCTTTTATTACTTGCTCATTTTTCCAGACTATTTCTTGACTTTTAGCTTAATATTAAAGTTGGCTTCCATTCACTAATTGGAGGAGGCATCATACATAACTTCAGGTTTTTGTTCTGTTGTTTCCAGAGCTCATTTTGGGGATCTGTAAGTTTTCAGTTATTCTGAGGTGTTATGATCTAAGAAGAGGTGTGGTCACTCCTCTCTGGACTGCACTCTGTCAGTGAGCAATAACAAGTACTGTTTTACGCTCCGGAACTCTGACCAAGGATCTTGTTCCCCTTCAGCTGGGGGCTCTAACATAATAGTGCTCTTCCTTGCCCTGTGACTGTGATCTGGAATCATGTGTGGGAAATGCAACAAAATCCTGGCCCAATATCTCCCTTATAATCTCCTTCTGAGTAGTTGCCTAATCCCTCTCCATCTTACCATCTGTAGGCTGAGAGTTCCATTGCAGATTCTGTTGCCCCCAGGCCTGCTACTGGCTTGTAGGTTTGGCCAGCTCCTGTAGGGGCCTTGCTGGCCTGTGGCTGGGGCTCAGGGCCACACTGCTAACTTGTGATGGGGCCCAGAGCTTTACTTCTGACTTGCTAGGTGGACCATGTGCTGGACTGTGCTCATCTTGCCCCAGTAAGAAAGACTTTTCCTATGAGCCTTCTAGATTTTCTTGGGCTGGAATATAGTTTCACCCCATCCTTTTGTTGGTTTTGCCATTCTAGAATTCATTTTGAAGTATTAGTTTAGTTATTTGGAGGGGAATTGGGGAGAAGTGAAGTCAGTCTCTGTCTTTATTCTACCATTTTGGCTTCACCCTCCCACCCCCAAACTTTTCTTCATAATGCTTGGATCAGCTTATAACTCCGCCAACAATTCATTAGTTTGCCAATTTTTCCATATCCTTTCCAACATTTATCATTAGCCAATCTGATAGGTATTAGGTGGTACCTCAGATTTATTTCAATTTTCATTTCTCTAATCAGTAGTGATTTAGAGTATTTTTTTATGTGACTATTGATAGCTTTGGTTTACTCTTCTGAAAATTTCCTTTGACCATGTATCAGTCAGAGAATAACTAGTATTTTTTTATAAATTTAACTCAGTTCTCTCTATATTTGAGAAATGAAGCCTTTATCAGAGAAACTTGCTGTAAACCACCCCCCATTTTCCTGCTTTCCTTACAATCTTGGCTACATTGTTTTTGTTTGTGCAAAACCATTTAAATTTGATTAGTAATTTTTAAAATTGTTTTAATTAGTTTAACCACCCACATAAATAACATAATTATACTATTGGCAGCTTTGGTGATGAACATCCCTTTATTGTCCCTGTATTTTGTATTTTCCTCTACTCCAACAGACTGTGATTTTATCAGTATGGATGGATCTTTCCTCCACCAATATATATTGCAACCAATATATAATTGAGCAGCCAATCTTTATAAGTGGCTGTGCTTCCCCAAAACCCTTTCCATTCCCAACCCCCCAAAAGTCAGGATTTTAGTGAAGGTACAAACTTTCTCCTCATGTTATCGCAAATCTGGCCTTCCTGTCACTATGGGTCATCTCCGCATCGTGCTGCTGCATTGTACAACTCTACACCCCTTTCGAGCTTGCCTTTGTATGTTGTCTTTCCCAGTTATAACGTAAGCTCCTTGAGGGCAGGGGTTATCTTTCTTGCTTGTATGCATCCCCAGCACTTAGCTTCATGCCTGGCACACAGTTAACCTTAATGAGTACTTTATTTGTCTTTGTATTTACGTGCTGTCTCTAATACTTGAAAAGTAAAACACATCTGTGAAATCATCAGTGTGAGTATTCCTTCCAATAATATACATCACAATACATTCATCTTGTATATCTTGATCCATTCTTGCACATGGCCTCCCATAAGTTTACCACAGGAATTCCTTCTCCCCATCTTTTGGAGACTTTCTTATCTTCCTCTTGATATCATGAGGGTGTCAGTGAAATATGTGGGCTGTCTATTTCTTATTTCTCAATCTTGCCACATGATCAGACCATCTGCTATTCTTTTCCTCTTGCCTTTCTTCAGTCCCATCTTTGCACCACTTTGGTCTTTGCAATTCCTTATTGTGACATCATGTATTTCTATATTGCTGTTTGGGTTATCCTCAATTTCAATTTTGCAAAGACTGTAGTGATCCGTGACTGGCAGCTATAAAACAACATGAGAAGAATGTTGATATTTAAAAGGCAATCCAGCCCACTCCCCTCCTGCTGTTCAGCTGTTATGTTCTGGGCCCAAAATAGATGGACAGACACTGCCAATTGAATACATGTAAAACCATAATGTTTTTGTGTACATATCATCAGCTTCTTTATCTCTCTCTTTTAAACTCCATATAATAATAACTAACGTGTATATAGTGTTTACCATATACCAGGCATTGCACTATGTCCTTTACAATTATTATTTCATTTGAGCCTCACCTACCTTGGGAGGTAGGTGCTATTATCACCTCCATTTTCCAAATGAGGAAAGTGAAGCAAAAGTTAAGTGACTTCTTTAGGGTCACACTACTAGCAAATGCCTAAAGCTGAATTTAGATTCAGGTCTTTTTGTCTCTATTCATTTCACCACCTAGCTGCCTGCCACACACACAACTAGTTTCCAGATTTCTTTCTCTACAACACCTCTAGCATAGTCACTTTCTACACCGGTACCACTCTAATTCAATCCCCAATCACCTCTCATCAGGACTATCACATTAGCCTTCTAACTGATCTCTCTTTTTTGTCCCTACTCAAATATATCCACAGTTATGAAAGTGATCTTCTTAAAGTGCGATTGTGATCATGCTATCACCCTACTCAATAAACTTCTTAAAGTTCGCTAAACTTCAATAGCTCCCTATTTCAGCCAGGATCAAGTATAAAGTCCTTTGTTTGGCATTTGAAATTCTTTATAACTTTTCCCCTTACTCTCTTTATTGTCTTCCTACATCCTACTGCCTTCCACACACTCTGTGAAGCTACCATACCATCCTACTTGCTATTCCTTTCATATGACACTCCCATCTCCTCAGTTTTTTTCACTGACTAGATGCCTTAGTTCCAGGACTGGGCTGGTCTCCTTCCTCAGTTCCATCTCTGAGAATGGCTGATATTTCCCCCAAATTTGTACTGAATGTCACCTCCTTCAGGAAGCCTTTTCTGGCAACCCTGGCTGCCAATGCTATCTCTTCTAAGGTTATCTTATTTCTCCTCTCTATTTATTTGTAGTTTATGATTTTATATGTTGTTTCTCAAATTAAAATGGAAGCTATTTGAAGACAGAGGTAATTTTTTTGCTTTTATTTGGTTTCCCCAGTGTTGTAGCACTGTCCCTAGCATTTAGTAAGCATTTAATAAATGCATATTGTTTGACTGATGTCTGTATACCTACAAAAGCATGTGCATACATATATGAATTCATTGTATATATATGTGTATGTATATGTATACACACACAGAAATTAATGAATTAAATTTATACATTAGTATAGAAATTAAACATTCAGTTCTATGCTCTAGTCTGGATAATAGACATTGAGTCATTTGGTTTTTCTTATATGTTTATTTTGCCCAAATTCTAGAATGATTACAGAATCTCTTTTAGAAAATGCTACAGTATTATGAGTTTTGATATAACCATCATAACATAATCTCAAATGAGGAGATATTATACCTCACTAGAGGGACTATTTCCTCAACATTTTATTTAAATGGTTATAATCATCTCATTAATTGGCTGTCAGGGACAACTCTAATGAACTGGGATAAAAAAAAAAAAACAAGAATGGTGTAGACATTTTTGAGCACCAATAACCTATTTTCTACCTTTTTTATGACACATATAAAAATTTCTTTCCTCGTGGGAAATCAGCAGAGGTATGCTCCACAGTGACTTATGTGGCTTCTCTGAGCATCTTAAACATTGTAAATCTGAGAGATGATGTGGGTTCACAAACCTTAAAAGTGATTTCCACACTCCAAATGAAATAATTTTAAAACAACCAAGTAGATAGGACTTCAGTAACTGAATTCATGCCATATACATCATTAAGAACCCTTGACCCTGCCTTTCATCTAGCCTCAGTATTTTATTGCTTCTGGTCTTGAGCATTTGTAACATTGAGAATAATGATGTTCTTTACTTTGGAGATTACAGTTGCATTATATTGGTTCCCTCCTTTCACCATTCTTTCTGACTAATAATAAGATAAATTTGGGAGACAAAGTAAACTCAGGGATACATGTAAAGCCAATCAAAAAGTGAAAAGTATTTCCCCCATTGAATAGGCTTTGGGTGGGGCCAAAAAAGGGAGGCTTGATGAGAGACAGGCCCACATCCTTTCACTAACTAGATGTGAGTTCCCAGGCTAGTTAGCAAACTAGTTTGTTAGCTTGCTAGAGGCATGAAGCATTCAGGGCCCTAAGGGGAATCGCTAAGACAAGAGCCAATGGTATGTTCTTGAGCTCTAGTCAATCAGATGATGGCTAGAACTATATAAAAAGAGAGCCCAGAACTGGGAGCAGCAGAGAGCTGCAGGATTCAGAAGCAGAGAGCCAGCATGGAGAGTGCAGAGTAGAGAGTGCTGAACAGGAGAGAGTTGTGGAGATCAAGGAACTCAGAGTCAGCAGAGCTGTAGGAGAGAGTGCTGAGTGGAGAGTTAGGATTCCTGAGTAACCTTTTATAGGAAAGCCTTGGCAGTGAAGGGAACTTGTAAGTATGGCTTGGTTCCATAATTTCCTTGTTACTACAGTGAGGTGGACTTATCGGTTTCGGAATATTGTTGCTACAATATCAAATTGGGAGCATTGGTCCTTGGATCTGATCCTCTGGAGTCCAAATAAATGTTTTACTTCCTCTGTCTTCTACCTAGAGAATTCCTTATACTTTGTGATTCTGAACCACTCAGGCATGTCCATGGCCCTCTCCGAGGTCATGAATTTCTCCTTACTACTATAATATGGAGTCATTCCTTGCTCTGAGTAGTTCTAAGACATTGACAGCTCTCAACAGAAGCATTATTGAGAGTTCCATGTAGTTGGCTCCTTCAATAATAAATGTTAATTCTAAGGGAGATTATCTCTTACTTTGACAGTGTTATCTTAAAAGAGTTGAAATGTCAGGGAAAAGGAGCAGGGTAGAAATGTAATTGATGATTTTTCTCTTTGGTATGCATGATGGAGCAAATACCAGACACACAGGCTCCTACCCTTGGTCCCCACCCTAGGATATGTATGTGCCTGTCATATATAATATACACACATGTACATATACATATATATATACACACATATACATGTACATATTGTGAATATGGATGCATATTATACATGTGTACGTATGTGTCCATATGCATGTCTGTGGTACATTGCACATATATGAGCTTATAGGTGTATATACAGATATAGAGATAGATAGGTGGTATAGGCAAAAAATTTCATCCTCTAGGGAATTTTAGAGTTAGAAAGCTTCTTCTACTGATAAAACTAGACATCTTTTCTGTAATTTAGTCATAGAAAGTGTCTTGGAACAATGAAAAAGTAAATGATTTACCCAGGGTCATATAGCTAGCATATGTCAGAGGCAGAGCTTGGACCCAGGTTTTCAATATACATCTATCCATATGTAAATATGCATCTTTGCATTGTGATGCATATATATGCACATAAACAGATATGCACACACAAACACACACACATATCCTATTGATTACATTCTGAACCTTTGTGATTATAAGCTTTTGTTTTCAGCACGTTTTCTACATTTTATCTAAATGTTTAGTTTTAAGTCACCCATTAGATGATAACATGACATAGAGTATGAAGTATTGTGTGCTTTAAGTTAATGTTCCCTTGACATACTTGATGGTGCTTGAGGTAGTAAGGTAGTTTCCAACCATTTCTGTTTAATTAATAAAGTTTATAACAACATTAATGGCCTGTTTGTCATTTATTACCAATCAGGTAATAATGAACCTGGGCAATGAAGTGTCCTAAACTGGTCATTAACAAGTAACTGACTTGTTCTCCAGCATATAGAAACCATCAAGGTACATTTTTGTTTGGTCTCTGTAGGCCTTCCCTACATTCACCCACATATCACTAATGTGCTTTCAAGATTGGTTTAACCAAGTGGGTGTTTTAGCATTGAAAATAAGCACACAAGGTTAAAGAAGGCTAGAATGGCTATTCAACTAAAACGAGCAGTACCAAGAATAATTCATTGCGAGTATCACAGAATTATTGTTAACTTCACAGACTATCTTATTGTCTAGGAAATTTAACAAATGTAGTTATCTTAATAAATATAGGATAAATTAATTAAAGACAGATTTCTGTACAAAATCCATTTTTTTTAAACTAACAGGTTGAGCAGTGTAAGGTACAGTATGTTAGTACTGGACTCAAAAGGATATAGACTCATGTCCTGCTTCTGATATCTGCTTCACAGGAATCTCTTTCAAACTGTACATGAAGTAATCTTTCTTCTCTAAGGGCATACACTTTACTGGAGGCACACAGAGATACGTCAACTTAATCTTGTTGTTCGGTCGTTTTAGTCATGCCTGACTATTTGTGACCTCATTTTGGGTTTTCTTGGCAAAGATACTAGAGTGGTTTGCCATTTCCTTCTCCAGCTCATTTTATAGATGAGGAAAGAGAGGCAAACAGATTTAAGTGACTTGCTCAGGGTCACATAGCTAGTAAGTATCTGAGGCTGGATTTGAACTCAGGAAGATGAGTCTTCCTGACCTCAGGCCTGCCATTTGATCCATTGTGCCACATATAAAATCTCTGCCAAATAAATACAATGAGAGAATCTCATGGGAAGTAGCATTTGAAATGATCCTTGAAGGTAGCAGGGGGTTCCAAAAGGAGAACATGAAGGGAGAGGAAATTATAAGGTAAAGCAGAGAAAGTTGGGGTGGACCCCCTTTCTGGACTCTGGAATATGGCATTAGGGTAAGAACCTGTGATTTTATCTCAAAGGAGAAGGAAAGGAGATCCAGAAAGGAGAGGACCTTGAATACTCAAGCCGTTTCTTAGAATAGTAGGAGAAAGCCACTCATCTCTAAACAGATATATGGCTAACTAAATAAAAGCAACTTATATTATCTACCACTTCATGATTTACAAAAGGATTGTGCTGTTCATGTAAACACAGAAAAAAAAATTAGCTATTTGGCCTGCATTTTGCATTAATATCCTTGGAAATATTTGGAGAATTAGAAAAAAGATCTTCACAACACAGAACAGTGCCTGGCCCATAGTAGGCATTTAAAAATGCTTGTTGACTAGTTATAGAGGTTCTATGAAGGATTTCCCGAAAGAACCTCATGGGTCGAGAAAGTGAGAAGCGTTTGGTATTTATACTAGTGCTGTGAATGCCCACATGTAAATGAAACCTTCAGTCCTTCAATACACCAGGATCATTGAAGTACTTACCCCATGAAGTAAGTAATGAGAGGATAATTTTTTTTCTTCATTTGCTCTTGACCCGTTATTAGCATGGAAATCTCTAAGGGCAAATCTTTGACCACCAATGAAGATCACTAATTCAACTGTAACTTAAAGCCTCACAAATTTTGCCTGTGGATCCTGAGAGGTTGTGCAATTTGTTAATAATCATAAAGCTATTTTGTGTTGGAAGCAGAACTCAAACCAAGTTTTCCTTCATCTAAGGCCAAACCTTTATGAAGTGTGCTATGTTGTTTCTATATGAAAGTATCCCCCTACCTCTAACCCCCATTGTACAGATAGAGATGCTGTCAAGACACAGGGAGCGGGGTAACCTGCCAAGGTCAAATAGTGAGTGAATGATGAAGCCAGGACTCAAACCCAGGTCTTTCAACTCTGACCCCAGTACACAGTATTATACTCTACCATTCAGGAGCTGGGCTAGAAAATATTCAGTGTCTTCTCAACCCTTGCAGAATTCTATAATATAATGCAAAGTAAATAATATATTACTAGAAAGAGGTATGAACACTATATTTAAATGCCTTATTCTTGGTTGGTAAATGAACTATAAAATCTATACAACAGCAACGTAAAAAACTGCATTGTTGAAAATAGCATAATTTCTTGACATACTGATTTTGAAACCCCTTAAAAATAAAGTCATAATATCTAAAGAGACTATTCTTTTAAAGGTTAAGTACATTGTACTGCCATGTAAGTAATTCTGTTTGAAACTTTTAAAGGTCATTTTTTTCATATGATATTGACTTTTATTCGGTTTATTTGCTAATCAGTTTCACTCTACAAACAGAATTTGAGATTATGTGCTTTACTCAGTTGATAGAAAGGGAGTGTGTTATAGTATAATCAATATAAAATAGGTTTGCAAACCTTCCTTCTCAGGCAACACTCTAAATATGTATGTTGCAAGACATTTGCTAATCAGTATAGGTGGAAGAAGTTTCTTCTAATTGGAGTTTCCTTACATAAATTAAAGCACATATCTAGATTTAAAAAAAAAATCTAAGTCAATTCAGGTTATGTTAAAGTGTATCAGACTCAATGGGTTCTTTTGATTCACTTAGTTTTAATTTCAAAAGAATTATACCTAGGCATAGAGAACTGTAATTAACAGGCATGAAAAAATATTTTTTAAGACAGTGTTAGAAATAAAGAAGCTATTTTGGAATTTCCCATCGCTACATGCTAAGGTTTCTTCAAAGAATGACAAATATAAGAGTCACTTACAATTAATTTTATCTTTGTCCTACTACATAGAAAATGTAACATTCTCAAATACTTATTCTCTTTATATATTATATAAATGATTCATTATTTTAATGAATCTATTATCTTATATTCACCATCCACCAGTATATACATTACATTATTATGTGTGTGTGTGTGTGTGTGTGTCTGTGTCTGTGTGTCTGTGTGTGTGTCTGTGTGGGTATAACAGTGCCTCATTTTCTTTCCCAACCTATGGTGTTCTTGCCCATGTCTTTTCCTAAATCTTCCATAGATAATATGACTGATAAATTGGAGGGCTTCCTCTGATTCCATCAGAGAATCCTGTATGGTCATGGAAGACTATTTTAAAAAAGCAACCTCAAAGCGCCGTTTTACTTTGTCAAGTAGAATGCTTCTTTGTAATCAGCATACAATAATTAACGTAGTATCTTGTATTATTTATACCAGCAGTATCAAAGTCTCGTAGGCCTGTGGGAATAATTTACATTTGCATAATACTCTTTCCACAACTCCATAAGGTCAGCATCAGAAGTACTGCATCACATCCATTTCACTGAGGCTCAGGGAGGTTAAGAGACTTACAGATGGCTACACAGCTAATAAACGACGGAGCTGAGGCTCAAACCTTGATCCTGCTGACTGCAATCCTACGTTTCTCTCCATTACACCATGCTGCCTCTTAAATAAAATGTAGATAGTTATTGATGTTTTCTCCCTTTTTTGTTTATTTAGGGGGAATAATCTTATCTGTGATCTTTTCTATTTTTCTGAATGTTTGTCATTTTTTAGATATTTTGAAGAATCAATCCTCAGATGTCTTAAAAAGAAGCTTTATTGATGCCTTGTATTTTTATATCACTGCCATTTCCAAATATGGGGATCATTCTCTTCCCACTCATCTCCCACATACCATTGTCTTCCATTTTAACAAATAAAAACAGCTAAAGAAAACCGAGTGACACAGAGACTAAATCTGACAATGTATACAAAATTCGGCACCCAGAGATTCCCCCACCTCTCTCCAAAAAGGAGAATAGTATTTGCTCATCTCTTCCCTGAGTATTTTCTTTTCTTTTTTTTTTTTTAATGAAAAAACATTTATTGAATTCCTATTCCTACTAAGTTCCAAGTGCTATGCTTGGTACTGGGGATGGATGACAACTACAGAAAGACAGTTTATGGTCAAGTTCACTTCTTGGTAGTGGTGCAGAGACAACATATTATTTGACAGTTTAGTTGCTGGGTAAATGAAAAGACTTTTAAAAGTTCTAAGTCCTAAAAATCACAAGAATGCACGTGAGGGACAGATTGCATGGCCCAAACAGGCATCTTTAGAGAGCAGTCTGGATTAGTTTATAAACTAATACATTAGTTTATATTAGTTAATAGTCATTAGTTTATTAGTTTGACTCATGAGTTCAGAAGTCAGAGTTCAGTTGGATCTGACCGAGATGAGAAATCTGCCTTTCTCTTATTAGCAGTATGAATAATTTCTACAGTTGTTTATAGTATGATTATAGTATAGTATATAGTATTTTGTTGACATCACTGAAGAAAAATTAAAATAGCTCATAGCAAAACAAAGATAGCCATGGAAGACAGTTCTAACATGGGGTGGGGGCAGTGTAAAGAGACTTATTTGGAGATTATATTGCAGGGTTTAAGAGAATGAAACTTTAAATTCCACCATCTGCAAAGTTTTGATTGAGTCTTCTCACTTCTTTCTATTTTTAACATTTAAAATTTATTTTTATTATTTAATGTTTTTTGTTTTCGACACTGATTTCCATAAGATTTTGAGTTACAAATTTTCTCCCCATTTCTACCCTCCCCCCACCCCAAGATGGCATATATGCTGATTGCCCTTTTCCCCAGTCTGCCTTCACTTCTGTCACCCCCACTCCCTTCTCCCCATCCCTTTTCCCCTTAGTTTCTGGTAGGGCAAGATAGATTTGTATACCCCATTGCCTGTATATCTTATTTCCCAGTTGCATGTAAAAACAACTTTTTTTGAACATTCATTTTTAGAACTTTAAATTCCAAATTCTCTCCCTTCTTCCCCTCCACCCATCCTCCTTGAGGAGGTAAGCAATTCAACATAGGTCACACATGTATCATTATGGAAAACACTTCCATAATAGTCATGTTGTGAAAGACTGTTTCCCTCCATCCTATCCTGTCTCCCTTTATTCAGAATTCTTCTTTGACCCTGTCCCTTTTCAAAAGTGTTTGCTTTTGACTACCTCCTCCCCCAATCTGCCCTTCCTTCTATCATCCCCCACTTTTTATCCCTTTTCCCTCCACTTTCCTGTAGGATAAGATACCCAATTGAGTGTGTATGTTATTCATTCCTTAAGTAAATCAAGAGCAAGATTCACTCATTCTCTTTCACCTGGCCCCTCTTCCCTTCCATTATAACTGCTTTTTCTTTCTACTTTTATGTGAGGTAATTTACACCATTATGTCTCTCCCTTTCTCCTTCTCCCAATACATTCCTCCCTCACCCATTAATTGTTTTTAGGCATCTCTTCATATTCAACTCATCTTATGCCTGCCCCTCCTCTCTCTCTCTCTCTCTCTCTCTCTCTACATATATATATATATATATATATGTATATATATATATATATATATGTGTGTGTGTGTGTGTGTGTGTGTGTATACACACACACACATATATATGTATATATGTATATGTGTATATATATGTGCATGTGTGTGTATGTATGTATGTATGTATGTATATTTCCTTCAACTACCCTAATACTGAGAAAGGTCTCATGAGCTACAAATATCACCTTTCCACGTAGGAATGTAAACAAAATAGTTCAGCTTTAGTAAGTCCCTTATGATTTCTCTTTCCTGTTTACCTTTTCATGCTTTTCTTGTTTCTTGTATTTGAAAGTCAGACTTTCAATTTAGCTCTGGTCTTTTCATCATGAATGCTTGAAAGTCATCTATTTTATTGAAAATCCATATTTTGCCCTGGAGTATTATACTCAGTGTGGGTGGGTAGGTGATTCTTGGTTTTAATCCTAGCTCCTTTGATCTCCAGAACACCATAGCCCTTCAATCCCCTTAATATAGAAGCTGCTAGATCTTGTATTATCCTGATTGTGTTTCCACAATACTCAAGTTGTTTCTTTCTGGCTGCTTGCAATATTTTCTCCTTGACCTGGGAACTCGAGAATTTGGCTACAATATTCCTAGGAGTTTTCTTTTTAGGATCTTTTTCAAGAGGTGATTGGTGGATTCTTTCCATTTCTATTTCACCTTCTGGTTCTAGAATATCAGGGCAGTTTTCCTTGGCAATTTCTTGAAAGATGATGTATAAGCTCTATTTTTGAATATGACTTTCAGGTAATCCAATAATTTTTAAATTATCTCACCTGGATCTATTTTCTAGGTCAGTGGTTTTCCCAGTAAGATATTTCACATTGTCTTCCATTCTTTCATTCTTTTGGTTCTTTTTTTATAATTTCTTGATTTATCATAATGTCATTAGCTTCTACTTGCTCCATTTTAATTTTTAAAGCAGTATTTTCTTCAATGGTCTTTTGGACCTCCTGTTCCATTTGGTAATTCTGCCTTTTAAGGCATGCTTCTCTCCTCACTGACTTTTTGGAGCTCTTTTGCCATTTGGGTAAGTCTATTTTTTAAGGTGTTATTTTCTTCAGTAATATTTTGGGTCTCCTTTAGCAAGTTGTTGACTTGTTTTTCATGATTTTCTTGCATCACTCTCCCAATGTTTCCTCTATCTCTCTCACTTGATTTTCCAATTCCTTTCTGAGCTCTTCCATGGCCTGAGAATTATTTTTCTTGGAGGCTTTGGATGTAGGATCTTTGAACTTGTTGACCTCTTCTGGTTCTATGTTTCGATCTTGTTTGTCACCCAAAAAAGATTCTATAGTCTGGGTCCTTTTATGCTGCTTGTTCATTTTCCCAGCCAATTACTTGACTTTTGAGCTTTTTGTCACAGCATGACTGCTTTCAGAATGAAGAGTGCTTTATCCCATGTTTCAGGGGTTTTACGCTGCTGTTTTCAGAGCTACTTCTATTCTGAGGTGGTATGATGCTCCTCTCCTGGCCTGTGCTCAGGTCTGTAAGTGTAAGCACCTCTTTCTGCCGTGTAACTACCAAGAGAACTCCCTCTCCACAGTCATCACAAGCTCTGCCACATCAGTGCTCCTCCTCCCCCACGAACCACTAACCAAGACTCCAACCCAGATCTAAGCACGCTAAAGCAAGAGAACCCTACCTCTGTATACCCGCTCTGATCTGCCACTTGATACCTCCCACAGTGTGTGCCATGGGCTCCTGAAGCAGCCTCAGCTGGAGCTCTGGAAGCTGCTGCAGGAGCTTCCTGCTGTTGTCTCTTACTACCCCTGGGGCTGACCCTAGACCACACTTCTCTCACTCACATGTAGCAGTTTTCCCTCTGATCTGCTCTGTTGTCTTTGGTGATTGGGGATTGAGAAGTCTGATAACTGCCACAGCTAGTGATTAAGGGCCCTGAGACCTGGTCTGCCTGGTCTACTCCTGGCCCAGTCTGTCCTGCCATGGCCCATGCTGGGCTGTGCTCCACTCACAGCAAGGTGCAATAGACCCTTCCCAGGGACCATCTAGGTTGTCTTGGGCTGGAGACTTTTTTCCTTCTGTTATTTCATGGATCCTGTAGCTCTGGAATTTGTTTGGAGTCATCTTTTACAGGTGCTTGGAGGAATTTAGGGGAGAGCTTAATCACGTCCCTGTTTTCAAGCCACCATCTTGGCTCTGTCCCTTTTCACTTCTTTCTAGTTACTTCTCAAGCTAGTCTTTGAGCTTCAGCGTTGCCTTCAACTTTTGGTCCCAAGTCGTATTATCTAGCTTAGTGAATTGGTGGTTGTGGACAACATCTTTATTTTTGCTTGTTTTCCAGCCAGTTTCTTTCCAGTTGTCAATCCTTTCATTCATACCTTTGGTGATAAATTAATTATCTGTCTACACAGTAGGTCTGTCCTTATTTTGGGCCTTTCCTTACTCAATCCCTTTGGTAGTTGCTTCTGATGATGCTCTTTGGTTTGTCTGTTGTCCAGAATGTGTACCACTTATGTTTAGATAATGGTCTGGTGCCTAGTAGACACCAATACCTCCTCGCACTCTTTCTCTTCCATTATTTTTGCAGGCACCTTTGATGTACACTGTGTTAGGGTCTGATCCCTGGTGTGGTTGCCCGTATGGGCTTTCAGAGCCTCTAGTCTGCCAGCCATACTCCTAGCTCCTTGGACTGTGTTTTCAACTCATCTCCAAAAGCTTGGTGAAAAACGAAAATGAGTCTGACCTTCAGAGATTGATTCCCTGAATATTTTCAAAAGTGCATTTCCTGCAACATGTATTACTTCTATATTGTTTTGAAAGGTTTAGCACTTCTCCTTGACTTCATCTTTTTCACATCATTGTTACTTTGGACGTATATTGGGTGCTGAGATGAACATGATAATCTTATAATAAAAACCTACACAGAAGAAGAAACCCAGTTAACTGTACCATTTCATACATATGTTGCTATGTCTAACATCTTCAATTTATCTAATGAATGAAAACTTATTTTTTATTTATATAAAGTTCATTGTTAAGCAAAATTCTAAAAATTCACCTTGAGTCATACATCATTAGGACTTAAAAGGACTCTAGAGATACTCTAGTCTAACCTCTTCATTTTCCAGATGAGGACTTTTATGTAATCTATTCCTATAAAGATTCATTCAAATTGAATAATGTGTTAGATTTTACACAGTATTTTCTGGGATGCCTATGGAAATTTTTTGTAGCAATTATTTCCCCCTGAGAACTACATCTAAAAATGTATCTTTGCATCAACAGAGAACAGATTGATTAATTCAAATAGTGGCTTCTGCCATGATATGAAGTGAATGTCTGTCTAATAAGCCTGAAGCAAATGTTATTTTCACTATAGCAAAGAAAGCATGGTTTATATACATTTGACTTTCTAAATCACTTTCAGATCATCACAAGGCTAAATGTTCTGTCATCTTTCATAGAATATGTTTGGAGCTGTCTACAGTTCTGAACATATTACTAAACGTCTATTCCTTTCCCTGAGTTTAAATCCCTGAGCTTCAGGGTCTTGAAATAATTACTGTCACATTTCCAAAAGGTACTTATCCGAGAGATTTGTATCATCTGTGAACCCTAGAACTTTCTAGAAATTTAAGAAATGACTATTTGTCTGTCTTATAGCTATTAAGCTCAATCATATCCTGATTTATTAAAATTCCTAAATCTAATGACATAACTTCTGGATGCCAAAGCCATTTTTTTAAATGGGGCTCTCTAATATCTTCTCAAGAAGAAAAATGAATTGACATCCAACAGGAAAGTATCTCTTCACATAAAACCTCTACAAAACAAAGATAATCCTTTTCACTATCCTCTTCCCTTTAAGATCCAACCTCCATCCACAATATTTTGAATGATGGAATTCCAAGCTCTGTGGCTTTTTGGGGCAGGGCATATGAGGGTGGCCCATGGAAAGAAAACTACCTACTGTCTCCTAAATTCCATGGAGAGGCAAGCACTCTATATATATATATAAGAATAACTGTGTGGGCAAAAGCTGCTTTAGCAAATGACCCAGGCACTTCAAAACACTAAAGGATATTGAAAATACAGTGATTAGAAGATTTTAGATTTATAGCTGTGAGGGATGTCAAAAAGCATCTAGTCTAGTCTTTTCATTTTATAGATAAGAAAACTAATGCTCAGAGAGGTTATGTGATTTACGGTAACATGGGTATAAGTAATGACCTTGGATTCAAACAAAGGTCCACTCATTCCAATACCGCTATTCTCCCCACTGTCTAGGACTGACAACACAGCACTCTGGAGACACAATGACCAATGCTTTATGTAAATATTTGTATTGTTAATGTATTGAATGTATTGTTAATGCAATGGGAAGATCTTTCCCATCCATTAAATAGGCCCATGTTACCTGCTTAGGTCACATGGAAGCCTAAATCACATGACTTTGAGTCACATGTAATCTCTAGTGGGAGGAGCTTGCTGAACAGTTGGAATAGGAAGGGGTGGAGCAGGAAGAGTGGAACAGAGATGAGAGGAAGTTGGTCAGAGAGTCAGAGCTGAGGAAGAGAGAGCAGGCACAGGAACTAGCATGAGTGAGAGGAGTGATTTTGCTTAACGGAATTTGTGTGTGGGAAGGCCCTAATTGAGGGAAGGCTGGGGGATGCTGGTGCCCCTTGCATTGCTAATGTGTATAGATTTCTTTGTTGCTATAACTGATATGGCTTCCTGGTGTTGGGATTTGGCTTTCTGGTGTTTGCATAAATGTTTTGGTTCTTTCTTCCATGTAGAGAGTCTGTTGTATTTTGTAATTCAGAACTACACCAGCATATTCATAACTGCTGTAGGCGCTGTGAATATAACATTGGCACTACAACACTATAGCTAATTAAAATGTAGAAACCAAGTAAACTCACCCACACACATACTATTTAAAATCATAATATAAAATCCTCTAGAATTTAAAAAAAAATTCAATTTTTCAACATCTTTTAATGCAATAGAAAAAAAGAGATTGATACATACATATGTATATGCATATGCATGTATTCATGTATGTTTACATAATTCATGTATATGTGCATACATATATATGTGTATATACATGAAATCTATGTTTATATTTCATTTGGATTTTAATTTAAAAATTCCATCTCCCAACCAAGCTATGGATTTGTTTTTCTGGAACTTACCTGTTATTTCAAATGTTTTTCCATTAGGTATTATAGTAAATCTTTGAAGATACTTAGGTTTGGGAAAATTAAGTTTGAATATAATGTTCCTAGGATGCAATTTTGTATACATATCAAAATGATAGCATATTGGGAAATATGGTAGTATGAATTGTATACATGAATTTTACTATCTTAGTAGCTCTTCCCTACCCCCAAGTTAATATAAATGCCTCAAAATTTTTTCTTATTGAAAATAGAAATAAATAGTTCATTTTTCCCAAAATTTTATAATGCAAATAAAAGTCTGGCCGAACCATACACAGTAGAAAAAGTAGATAAAACATTTCCCCAAGATTATGAAATGTTTCTAAATTTGCAACATTCTTATTGGTCCATCAATATATGCACTTTAGATAACTGGTACACATATCTAATTAACAAGCCAAAAATAGGCAGAAAGCAAAAGATCTCATCATCTTATGTAAGGAAAATTGTACAGCACTCCATTGATACCTAATTACTTCTCACCATGATGCTGATAGGGCAGCTAGGAGGCATAGTATTTAGAGTGCTGTGTCTGCAGTTAGGAAGAATTATCTTCCTGAGTTCAAATTTGGCCTCAGACACTTACTGGCTGTGTTACCCTGGACACATCACTTAACCCTGTTTGCGTCTCTTTCCTCATCTGTAAAATGAGCTAGAGAAGGAAATGGCAAACCACTGTGGTATTGTATCAACAATCCAGCTAGCAGCTTCTGTGGGGGTATAAGATCCACCAACAACCAGCACCCAGAAAGCTGCCAACACAGGTCTTTTTGATCTGCTTTATTTAAGGAAAGCAACATTAAGGGGTTAACCATCTTACTTTAATCCAGCATAAAATAACCTCCACCTAGTTCAGGGGAAAAAGCCAGCATCCTGAATTACACACTAAATACAATTCATAGTTATCAACATCTGGGTGTACAGCCTGGGAGCTCATTGCAACAGCTGGCCCAGAGTCATATGCCACTTCTGCTGTGGCACAGAGCTCTGAGAGAGAGCACCAACCTTTATGTCTATATATCCTGTTCAGGGCCTGGAGGGCCCTGACCTCACTCAGGCTGGGCATGGAGAAGTTCCCCACCCCCAATATCACATCAGATACAAATCAATGGCTCCCAATTGTCTTGGTGCTGAGAAATACAAAAACATCCCACTTTATCTGCCCCATTCAAACAAAGGCCAGAATCATTAAAGGTCAACAGCAAAAAGTCCCACCTTAATTACTATTACAGGTATCTCAGCCAAGAAAATCCCAAATGGAGTCACAAAGAGTTGGATAAGACTGAAAAAATGACAGAACAACAACAAAATGATGCTGATCCCCTTAACAGCAAAATTCTTCCATGGGTGCTCTATAATTGTTAACCTTGGTATATAACAAATTGAATAAATTAAATTATAAGCAATCCAAAGGACAACTGAAAGATGAATCGTAAGCGTAATCAAACTATAACATGCTATTGACAATACTTGTGTTCAAGATATGTAATAACATTATTAAGGACAAAACTATCAATTATAAACAACTATTACTAGAAAAGGCATTATAATGATTATTCAGTAGGAATGAGAGATAGTGATGGACACCTACGAGATGCAAGCGGCAGGAGTGGTAAAGGAAGAAGAAGAAGAAGGAAGAGGGGGAGGGGGAGGAGGGGAAGGAGGAAAGGAGAAGAAGACATCCAGTGTATAGTACAGTTTGATGATTGATTTCTGGAGAAACATGGACAAGAATCACATAGCTTTCAATGATATGGAAGGGGTGATTTATCGCTAGTGGTCACAGAATGAATACTACAGAAATCATAGATGTTTAAATTATCAAACTAAAACATCATAGAGTTATTTAAAATTTAGAAAACAACCATTACAAAAATGAATTTGAGTAACTAATTCCTGATACTTATAAAGTCACCTGAAAAACTTAAAGATAATTTTATCTCATGAAATCATAGCAGGATTCCATGGCTAAGGGTTCCTGAAGCATCATAAAGCCTCTTTCTGGAATGATCAAAAACAACCAATGGAGTGAATAGATCTCAAGAGTCATATCTAAACATAGCTGAAATTAACCATGAAAAATAGAACATTTTTAAATGACTTAGTTCAGATTTTATATTTTTTTGCTTTTTTAAAAATATGCAATTACAAACATAAAAGGGAATACAGATGAAGTAGAAAACTTTCATGCTGCTAAATATGTCATTGGAGATAGAATATTAATGCACATTAACATGTACAACAAATATTTATCATGGTCCTACTATACTTTAAGTGCAAATCACTGTGCCAGCCAATAGCAAAACCACACAAAGACAAAAGTAAAACAGTCCCTGACCCCACGCAAACTTATATTCCATTAGAGTGCACATCTGTATAGAGCTAAACGAAATTATCCAAAGGTGCTTTCCTCACAAAAACCTTCTAAGAAAGACAGAAAAGTTAATATAGAAAGTGAGGCGAAGGAAACTGATATGGCTTACCTAGGATATGACTTGCTCTCATACAAGTCTCATGACACTTAATACATTGCCCTTTCTATTTATGACACACAACTCAATTTTATGATATCTATCCTACCCGGAAAAGAAAATGGTTTGATTTCAGTTTTTCCAATTCAGCTTTAACCAATAGGATGAAAATCAATTTTAGAAATAATTGAATATCCTTATTAGAATGCCTACCTAAATACCTGAGTCCTATATGAATCATATTAAAGAAATTACCTGGGTTTGAGGTTTGAGTTCTCAGAAAGAGTGGTTAAAGTATAGAGAGAGAGAAAAAAATGTCAGACTCTCATTGGCTTTGTCTAAGCAAGAGAAGTGAAAGTAAGAAAGTTTAAACTGTAGCCATATACCGAACAAACAAATCAGTACAATTCATACAGAAAAAAGAAAATATTTTTCTTAAAGTTTAATATTTTGAAATGTGTATATTGCACAAATGATTTTTAGTATTATTGATGGAAGGGAGCTAGAGTTGAAAGAGGATCCTCCATCAGAATTTATTATTAAAGTCTGCGTAATTGTATAGAAGCACTAGGAATTACCAGGGTTTTTTGTTTCATTTCCGTTTTTTGTTTTCTAACATGATGTGTAAACTGCAAGTATATATGCATACATATACAATACATCCATTTATATAGTTATTTATATAATACATATATAAAGCTATTATATATTTACAAATATTTATGTGCATACATAAACATACACATTTTTTGAGCTATTTCAACAATATTTTCACCTTAGATGCATATATGCATATGTATGATATTTCATCTTAAATATATATATATATGTATCTATGAGAAATATCATTGGAACAGTTTAACTAGAAAACAAATTGAAAATTAGTATTGCATTTTCTCTTCCTATCAAAAATAGTAAATGACCTCTCACTAGATAATAAATATAGCTTTTGGAGTCTCACTACAACACTGTCCCTGGGGTCCATGCTTTATCCTTTAGGTAAAGTTACCCTCTAACAAGGTCCATTTTCTGTGTCAGTAACTAAACCTCCTGGGATTCTCTCCTAGACAGACTTGTTATGATGAATACTTGTTTCTAAGTATTATAGTTAGTTTCTATAATAATATCCACTCATAATTAAACACAAATAAATGTCCCATTCTTCAGTTTTTTGGCTCACAAATGCTTGTTTTATTTTTAAAATATATAAAAACATCCAATAAAATAGCTTAGTTTTAGATGTCTTAAACAAAATGTCTTAGAATATGTAGGAAACATTATCATAAACCAAAACATACTAACAATATGCTGCAGGAGATGTTGCCAAAAATGTATACATCACTTTTTCTACGAAATTCAAGAGCAGGATCTGGCAAAGGAGTTATTTAGCAAAGACCCTTATGGGTTTAGGGATGTTAAGCTATCCTGTGTCCCAGAACAACTTTCACTAAAGATGGAGAAAAGAAAACAGACTCACTGGCTTTGATTCAGTTTGATTTTATGGCTTTAATGTTGGTCATTCCCTAAAATGGTTAAATGCTGTAAAAAGGCACTAGAACCACATAAGGCATAATCTTTTGTCAACATAGACACTTGTGAACCACCACTGCATATCACATTGAAGATGCCAGCAAAGGAAATTTTAAAAAACTAGACCAAGTCTATCACTATTCTAAGCCTTCAGCCTCAATCAGCATCTCCTTTCACATAATTTGTTACTTCATACCATTTTATTTCTTGCTGGGGACTACCCCTCCAAGAGGGCAGTTAGGTGGTTCAGTGGGTAAAGTGCCAGGTCAGATGTCAGGAAGGCTCATTTTTGTGAGTTCACATCTGGCCTGAGGCACTAGCAGTGTGACCCTGGGTGAATCACTTAGCCCTGTTTGCTTCAGTTCCTTATCTGTAGAAATGATCTGGAGAATGAAATAGCAAACTACTCCAGTATCTTTGTCAAGAAAACTCCTAGTGGGATCACAAAGAGTCAAACATGACTGAAAACACTGAACAACAAAGTATCCCCTCACACCCACCCCGTGCACACATCCACATAAAAACCCTGCAGCAGATAATGCTTCAATGTTGAAGTGAGCCTTGAGAAAGAGCTGACATGCCTGAGAATTGGAAGACCCTTCACTTCACTTCTTTGTAACCAAGCTGATCCCAGGAATCTACAGATTGCTTTACTTTGACCATGAGCCAAGCAGCATCATGAATTTGCCAATTGCCTGGGTGCCTCCTGTATATTATCCCTTGCTGTCTCCCCACTCTTGTCACTGTTCTTTACACTTATTCATAAATTCATAAATTGTTTTTACCATTGCTAATGTGAAGGGCATGGTATTCAGAATCCCAGCTTCTTTACTTCTCTGGCCATGCTCACCATTCCCTCATTTTAATCCATTTTTGTCCTTGTACTCTTCCCTTCAATTGAACCTGTTGGACTGCACAATCTAATGTAAATAAACTTCCTTAAAAAAATCAAATTGTGCCCTTTCCATAGAAACAATTTTGCATTTTAAATGTAATTTTCTATTTATATGTGTTTTTTTATATGATGAAATCTCGACAGGGTTCTTATTTTACACCAAGCATTGTGCTGAACACAGGGTATACCAAAGAAAAGTGATTAGCCTTTCCTGGATTGAAGACATCCACTGAGGAAGAGCTTACTACCTTCTGAGGCAATCCATGATACTCTTGG